>NC_058386.1:126776569-127376569 GCF_018350175.1 Felis catus
TCCCCGTGTCGGACTCTGTGCTGACAGCTCAGAGCCTGGAGCCTGCTTCAGATTCTGTGTCTGCCTCTCTCTGACCCTCCCTGTTCATGCTCTGTCTCTCCCTGTCTCAAAAATAAAAAAACGTTAAAAAAAATTAAAAAAGAGCAGTGATAAAAATAGACTCAACTTGCATGTGTAATTTAACAAACATTAACGGAGTGTTACGCATTGGCCTTAGCGGGGCAAAGAACTGAAGTCACTGCCCTGGCTGTGCCACTAAACCGTGTTACAAATGTTAGAGTGCGTACTTGTCAGAAACAGGGATCAGTCTTTTTTCTCTCTCTAGCCCTGCGACACGGATCTTGATTCCAAGTTGGCGCTGGAGCGAGGTAAAGAATCACTATTCCTGACAAAATGGGAATTAAAGCTGGCCGGGAAGAATAGCTCCGTATGGCCCCGTGGAATTGACACATGATCGCCATCTAGTGGCAACAAAGGATTCTTGCGGAAGCTAGGGATCAGCAGACATGGACTTTCAGGCGGCCTTTCAACAAAACAGCAGTCTATCTAAAAGAGAATGAGCCTCCGAAAAACTTCAGAAGCATCAGGTAAAAGGTTAGGGTTTATGTCGTGGAGTGTTGGGAAGATGACGTCTAGGTACTCTTGTGTCTTAGGTCTCCTGCTTCAGCGTCCCATCATCAGATGCCCCACACACCTATAAACTGTGCAAAGTCCACGCTGGCCACACGTTCGTTACAGCCAAAAAGAATGAACCAAGTTCGGTGTGAGGTATATACACCCACGCTTTTCTGAAATTGATGAAATGCTAATAACCTTTTGTAAGCCGGTCTGGTCAGGACACGCTGCAAAACAAGACTAGAAAAAAATCTTCCATAAAGTTTGCCTTCGAGGTGTACTATCTTTGTGAATCATCACAAACCATCACGAGAGTGAGAGCTGCTCTGAAAATATCTAGTGAGCTTTTCAAACATCACACGCCCGTGTGTCACACGCCAAAGGCTCTCAAGGAAAGGCACCTGTAGTTGGGTTTGTAAGTACGACTTTCTGACAAACCATCACCTGCCCATCCGGGGCTCAGGGAGTAGGTTTTCATGTCTCCTTCCAGTGCTAATGAGTTTTCAAAGTAGGTTCACTGTTAGGGAAACAGGTGAATGACTTGCAATCTGAGAAACAGTGGAGCCTGTGTTTATTGAATAGGGGACCGAAAAAGAATAATGAAAGGGCACCCTGGTAGTTAACCTGAAAATTCTGGGTATGTATAGATGCCTGATACCTACATGCTAAGTATAGTAACACTCCTTGTAAAATGTTGCTCCTTAAAGGGGCACCTGGGTGGCTCTGGTGGTAGGGCATGTCACTCTTGAACGTGGCATTGTAAGGTTGAGCCTAAGGCTGGGGGCACAGATTACTTTAGAAAAATCTTGACAAAATTACAAAGATATGAAACAAACGCGTGAATCTTAAAAACAATTTTTTAAACGTTGCTCTGCAGAACCAATAACAAATACTTTCACAAGACCGGTAAGAGTCCCCCTGTCTAGTTCAGTGTCAATGGGGAAAGTCGCCCGAAATAACTTTATGTTCAGATAAATGTCCTATCACCCACTGTGGAAGTATTCACGCATGATTAAATTGTTTTATAATCCGTCGTCCTCCAGTGGCACACGGTAGGAGCCTCGTAAACGTGGGAAGAAAACCAAAGGTGACATGTGTGGCGGAGCCGGGGATGGCGGTGCGGGACCGCGTCATTTGGGGTGGGCCACCGCGTCCCTCCCACCTAGCTGGGCAGCGGCGGGGAAGCTGGGAGTGGCGGACGTGGTGCACCGGGAGGCCCCGATGGCTCGGGACGCGCAACCCCGCGGGCCGAGCCGCCGCTTCCTACCGGCCGAAGTAGGCGCGACCGCCGTCAGGTCTCCGGGCCCAAACGTTCCAGGACCTTGTCCCCGGGGCGCTGACGGAGCCCGTGACCTTTGGGAGGTGGGCGGCACGTGTCGCTGCCGACGCGACGGGTAGGAAGGGGCGCCGTCCCTAGCGCCCCGCATTTTACACATCAGCCCAAGTCCGGGTTCCTGCCGCTCCTCGGAAAGCGCAGTGTCAGCGTAGAGAGCCGGGAGGTGACCCCGAGACACCCAGGAGCGCCACCGCGGAAGGCTCCAGAAGCGGGGCGTCCGCCGACGGCCCCGCGACAGCGCGCCCCGGAAGGCGCGCGGGGACACCGCGGGGCCGCGTCCCGGCCTCCCCGCTCCCGGTCCCGCGGGTCCCCGGGATCGACGTGCGAGCCAGCCCGGCCCGGGCCCCCCCCACTCACGTAGCGCTGCAGCTTCCTCTCGGGGGGCGACTTGACGAGCCAGCCCGTGCACATGGCGTCGCCCGCGCTCATCGTGGCCGCCGCTGCCGCTTCCTCCAGCTGGGTCGCCGCGGCAGGAGGAAGTCGGGCCGGGGATGCCTGCGGGGCGGGCCCAGCGTCCCCGCCCGCCCCGGCGCCGCCCCGAGCCCCCGCCGCGACCCCCGCCCCCGGGGGGGGGAGGGGACGGCGCCACCGCCCGCGGCCCTGACGGCGCGACGGGCGGCCGGCCGGGTCGGGGGTGGAGGGAGCCCCCTTGGAGCGAGCGCGCGGCCTCCCCCGGCCCCCACACCGGGGCGATGGCAGCCAGGGGCCCGGGCCCCGCACCTGCGGGGGTGGGGGGTGGGGAGCCGGCTCAGGGAGGAAGGAAAGCCGGGGCTCCCCACCCCTCCCCTCGACCTCCCCGCTGCCCTCGATCCGGCGCCGAGCCCAGGCTCTCGTGCGCCCCTCCCCCAAACATCATTGTATTCCGGCGAGGAGCTATTCACACGCCCTTCAGCAATAACGACAATGAACTAACATTGATTGAGAACCGCTGCACCGCCGGTAACTCTGCCGGTAACTCTGCGGAGCTCTCGGCACGCACGACCTCAAGGCATGAGCACCAGCACCGGGACAAATGGGCCTGCCTCAGTGGTGCTTGCGACTAAAATGGGAAACAGGACAAAGCCCACGCAACTAAGGATCACCAGATAAGGTTGACGCACTTTGCCAACACAGACGCACCCACTCTTCGGCCTGCTACCTTACATGGGACACTTCCAGAGAGTAATGAGTCTCACATGGACGCGTTCATTTGTGCTTCTATTACCACTCAGGGATTCATGGAGGAAACAATGTGCTATGCGTGTTTCAAGCGAAACCTGGTTTAATTTAGGGATGTACGTGCTCACAAACTCATTGGAAGTGTGGGAGCACGAGCGGCCAGAGGCTACAAGGTCACCCACACAATATCACTTGTGCAAAGCTGGACTCCAGCTACTGTCGGAACTCACAGCTCTCAGAGCCCACTTAGCCCTCCCCTCCAGCGCAATCCCTGGAGTCCCTCCTGCTTTCCAAATTTCACAGTCCTGTGTCATATTAAGCCAAACCCAATTGACATCCAGAAATCCAGATTCACAAAATAAACCTACTAAAACAACAAACTTGCTTCCACCAAAATAATGATGCTACCCTTCTACAAACTGAAAACCACTCCGTAAAACAGGACACCAAAAGTTCCACTGCTCGTTGTAGCCATCTCTAGGGTACAGGCATTCCTCTGCTAGCTCAGGCATTGCCTGACCTCGATGTCTTACAACCTGAAGAAAAACATTATAAAGCTAAGCTTCTATCAGTCTTTCTTTCACATGCATAAAATACAGAAAGAAGATTCAAAAAGCTGCTATACACACACGCGCGCACACACACTTAGTACAATCCTTATTTCTGTAACTGGTCTTGATGCCATAATTGATCTTTATACCTTACTTCTTCCACTACCCTCTCTGTCCTCCCTTTGTTCTCCAGCCAAGGGCTCAGCGGCTCAGAATTCTTTACCTTGTCAGTGACCCAAACCTTTATCCCACTGAGTCTGAGTCCTCAGCAGTCCTCTCTAGAGAGGCTATAGTAGGACCCACCCCAGAGAACCCGTTGCATAGCCCACGCATAGTCCTTCCTGATCGTGTTAACAGCAATGCTTTCCACTTCATAACCAACAGTATCAACCCTCCAAGCTGGCTCAGTAGACCCACAGTTTGCCGATTGGCTCAGTAGCAATAAAGAGCCCTAAATGGCCAGATGGTGACCTCAACCTGCAATTCAGTACAACCAATCTGATGGCCCTAGTGCAAGCATCCTTTCCTTGGGAACCAGTAGAGTTCAAAGCTGTGGGGATGTGAAGAAACCCCTGGAGAGATTAGGGGTGATAGAGAAGTCACCCCCACTTCCACCTCTTGATTCCTGAACCCAGGCATTGTGGCTATGGAAACACAGCACCATAGACTGGACACCAGTTCAAAGTATATCCCTCATCCTGTAAGACACAACCTCCACCTGTCACCAGGTGGCCGGCTGATCTCCCCAGGGAATGCTACCTTATTGGGGGCTGTCCCGACTGTGGAAAGGTTGAGTACACAGCAGTGGCAGTGGCTGTGACCGTATCAACTGATGGCAGTCCCTGGGAGCCTCACCATCATTGCTGATTCCCTTAACCTTGCTCCCAACATGGGGCTTGAACTCATGACCTTGCGTTCTACCAACTGAGCCAGTCAGGAACCCTGGGTGTGGAACAATTAAGTGTATTATATGATTATATGTTGCCTACAGAATTCAAAGAGCCCCACCAAATGCTGTGTCTCCTTTTGAGGTAGCATGAGTGTGGCAACTTGTTGAACACGCAGTGTGGTCCGGACCATCTCAAAATGTTACTGGGGGTCAGCCTTTTGAGTTTTCGTGGGGTTTATCTCCCGTCCTCAGGCATATGTGTGTCAACAACCTCTTGATCACTAGGTCCAGTAAGCATAATGTCTTCATTACAATGGACCAGCATGATGTTCACCATGATTGTTGCAATAACCAAGTTCCATTCACCCTAGATGATGACAGAGAGCCAGAGGATACGTGTAGCCCTGAAGTAAGGCACTAAAGCTGTTCTTCTGTTCCTGCCAGATGAAGGCCAGCTGATTCTGATAGTCTCTGCTGACTGCAATAGAGATAAGAGCATTTGTGGGACAAATAGCCACTTACCAGGTACCAGGGACAGTGTTGATTTGCTCTAGAAAAACAACATCTTCTGGAATAGCAGCTTCAATTCAAGTCACAACCTGACTAACTTCACAATTACCCGCTACTCATCTCCAGGCTACCCCTGTAGATTCAATAAGGCTGTGATGTGGACAATCATTCCTGCACTGCTCTCCCTTCCAGATGGATCAAAAATTGTTTCTGCATGGCTACTCATCCTAAGTTTCTAGGGAGAAATGACCTGTTTGTACTACAACTTTTATTTTCCTTTCATCAACTCCCTTCCTAGCTTCTTTGCCCTCCAGCCTGGGGAGAGGAAATCCATTTGAATAACAAGTGGTTTTTAACACCTGGATTCCCTATTTGGCTTCCCCATTTATTATCATTTTAAAATAGGTTTGGTTTGGCAGTTCATTAAAGTCTGTAAATCTTATAACTAGAAGGATTTGTGAATATAAGTGTCCACTATCAGGAGTTTCCATTTCGATTATGTGACAATGAGCAGATACCCATGAATCTAACTCATTCTCTGTGAAAAGAGAAAATTTGAAAAGAAAATGCCTCTCCAATTTCTGGCTCAGGGACAGCCATGGGGGGAAGACTGTACCTGCATGTGAAAGGCCAACAATGAGGGAAGAGGCTCTGGGTATTCCTATATCCCCACATCCCATCTACCTCTTGTTCAAATCATCTACGTAGCACAGGAACTAAAGGCTTGGAGTGCCATGGTACAATTTCAGGTGCAGAAGCTCCCCTTTTTCCTATATGGACATCTATGAAGTGCTTCTCTGAAAGTGAAGGCAACGTCATTTCCACCCGACATATGAAATTTGACTTTAATATTACCAATGAGAGTTTCTTTCATGACTTATGGAAAAACTCCTGATGTCATATCCATTATTGTCATATTCAAAATAGTATGAAATTATTATCGCAAGTCCAAATCAAACACTTCTCAACTCATTCTTTGAGGACAGTGTTACTCTGATACCAAAACCAGAAAAAAAAGTAAAATGAAAAAGTAAAAGAAAACTACAGATGAATATGCCTTATGAATATAGACATCAAAATCCTTAGCACAGTACTAGCAAGTAGAATTCACAAAAACATAAAAAGGATTATACACCATGACTAGGTGGGGTTTACCCTAGAGATGCAAAGGCTCATTCAACATAGGAATGTCAATCAGGGATGCCTGGCTGCCTCAGTCGGTGGACCATGTGACTCTTGATCTCAGCATCATGAGTTCCAGCTCCACATTGGGGGCAGAGTTTATTTTAAAAAAACAAAAAAGATGGGTCACCTCAGTGGCTCAGTCAGTTTAGCGTCTGACCCTTGGTTTTTGCTCACGTAATGATCTCACGGTTTGTGAGTTTGAGCCCCGCATCCGGCTCTGCGCTGACACTACAGAGCCTGCTTGGGATTCTTTCTCTCCCTCTCTCTCTGCCCCTCCCCTGCTTATTCTCTCTGTATCTCTCAAAGTAAATAAATAAACTTAAAAAATTTAAAAAAAAAATCAATGCAGTCCACCATGTTAACAAGCCAAAGAAGAAAAGTCACATGCTTACAGCAACTGATGCAGAACAAGCATTTGACAAAACCCAACACCAATTCGTGACAAACACTGTCATCAAGATAGGAATAGGAGAAGGGCTTCTGCAACTTGTTGAAGGATGTCCATAGAAGATGTACGACTAACATACTTAATCGTTAAAAACCAGACACTTTTGGGCCACCCAGGTGACTCAGTCGGTTAAGCATCTGACTTCGGCTCAGGTAATGATCTCACAGTTCGTGGGTTCGAGCCCCACGTTGTGCTCTGACAGCTTGGAGCCTAGGTCTGCTTCGGATTCTGTGTCTCCCTCTCTCTCTGCCCCTCCCCTGCTCGCTCTCTCTCTCTCTCTCTCTCTCTCTCAAAAATAAACATTAAAAAAATTAGAAACCAGACACTTTTCCCTGAAGATTGGGAAAAAGGCAAGAATATCTGTTCTCATTATTCTTATTCAACATAGAATTAAAACTTCTAGAAACAAGGTGCACAGATTGAGAAGGAAGAAATAAAACTGGCTCAATTTGCAGATGATAGAATTATTTTCATCGAAAATCCCAAGGAATCTACAGAAAAAACTCCCATAACTACTAAGTGAGCTTTACAAGGTTTCAGGATATAAGATCAACACACAAATCTCTTTACACAATTTTGAGGCTTATTAGATAGTAGCTGCAGTAATCAAGGCTGTGTGGTATTGGTAGAGGAATAGACACATAGATCAGTGGAATGAGATAGTGAACCCAGAAACACACCCACAGAAATTCCCCCAGCTGGGTTTTCACAAAGGTGCAAAAGCAAGGTCTTTTCAACAAATGGCGCTGGAGAAGCTGGTCATCCCAAGGCAAAAAAAGAACTTCACCCAAAACCTCACACCTTATAAAAAAATTAACTCAAAATGAATCACATATTTATATGTAACATGTAAGGCTATACAACTTCTAGAAGACAACATAGGAGAAACTATTCTTAGACACAATCCATAAAAGAAAAAAATGGTAAACTGGACTTCATCAAAATGAACACTTTTGCTCTCCAAAATACCTTGTGAAGAGTATAAAAAGACAAGCTACAGACTGGGAGAAAATGTTTGCAAAGCACATATCTGGCAAAGGACTCTTATCAAGAATACATAAAATGTTCAAAACTCAGTAATTTAAAAAAAAATCCAAACCACTACTAATCCAATTAGAAAATAGATGAAAGATACGAGGAGATATTTCACTGAGGGGGATATACAGACGGTGGCATACAAGCATATGGAAACATGTTCAATGTCATTAGCCATTAGGGCAATGCATATTCAACCCACGATGACATACCACCACATACGTACCTGAATGGCTAAAATTCTTAACAATCAGCAGAACCCCCACATTGATTCCTGACCCATGGGATGAAGCCATCATGAAAGAAAGGCCCAAGTGGAAACCTCTGGGGCTTTGCCTTTCTACCGAAGTGTAAGTCCAAAAAAATATCATATACTTAGGAGACAATGGCAGAAATTAGTTCAAAGACTTGAAACATGCAGGGAAGGAAATTCCTATCACACCCCCCATTTAACTGTTTGGCTTGCACAGCAGTTGATGGTCTTGGTGAATGTGGCAGTCTTAAAGCAGGGGCTCCAAAACTCTTTGACATTCCTCTCATTGAGGGGTGGGGTTGATGCCACAAACAGTCACTGTGATAGCGTTATGCCTTACCTACTGCAACACCTGCTTTTGCAGCCCTGAGCCATTAAGTGCGGAGTCTGACTACTGTGAGGCCACCAAGCTATAAGGAAGTCCAAGCTACTGGAGGCGATGTATAGCAGGTGCTCCTGTTCCAGCAAAGCCTGGCCTTCCAACTGAATTCCCACCATAACTGGAATAATAAAATGTTTGTTTAATGAGACTACGTTTGGGGATGGTTTGTTATTCCGCTGACAGATTACGCTGAGGAATTCTGACAGGACACAGTGGAACGTCTTCTCTCCGCTCCATAATGTCTGCGGCCTCTGCTGAGATGATTCAAGGGCTGGTGGTGACCAGATGGCTGGAGGCTATACTCTTCTGGAAGCTTCCTCACTCACATGCCTGTTGCCTGTGTTAGGATGCCTATCCTGGCTATTTCATATGAGTGGCTATTTCATATTTCATTGTCTTTCTATGTCTGGCTTACTTCATTTAGCATGATTTTTGTTCTTTTTTTTTTTAAGATTTTATGTTTAAGTAATCTCTACACTCAACGTGGGGCTCAAACTCACAACCCTGAGATCAAGAGTCACATGCTCTACCGATGGAACCAGCTAGGTGCCCCCAGCATGATGTTTTCAAGGTTCATCCGTGTTGTAGTATATATCAGTATTTCGTTCCTTTTTATGACTGACTAGTATTGCAATGTATGGATACACCACATTTTGTCTATCCATTCATCTGTAGATGGACGCTTGGGTTGTTTCTACCTTTAGGCTATTGTGGATTATGCCGCTGTGAATATACAAGCATCTGCTTAAATACCTGTTTTCAAGTTTCTTGGGCATATATACATAGGAATGGAATTGCTGAGTCACATGGCAGCTCAGTATTTAACTTTTTGAGGAAGTGCCAGACTGCTTTCCGGCAGCTGCACTGCTAGATGGTGGAGCGCTGCTGCTCACACCGGACTCTGTGGCTTGGTTGGTCGAACAATGCCCGGTTCATGATATGCAGCTCAAGTCTTGAGATCACACAGTCCTTCAGTTTCAACCAAGGACTAAAGAAAGTCAGGAGCCTTTCCTCCCAGCAGATCAATACGTGTGAAGGTCCTGCCTTTATTTTTATTTTTATTTATTTATTTATTTATTTATTTATTTTAATTCATATTTCATTTTTTATAATGGTTTTTTTTAATGTTTATTATTTTTGAGAGACAGAGCATGATCCAGGGAGGAGCAGAGAGAGAGAGAGACAGGGAGACAGAGAATCTGAAGTGGGCTCTGTCCCGGTGCAGGGCTCGAACTCATGAACCGTGAGATCATGACCCGAGCTGAAGTCGGACGCTTAACCGACTGAGCCACCCAGGCGCCCCTAGTTGGTTTTTAATTAATCTTTATTAAACACGAGAACTAATGCCTCTTGGCCTACTGGGGATCAAACGACGTTGGTGTTGCCAGGTCACATGCCACTCAACTGAGCTAACCAGCCACCTAGTCAGTCCTAGCTTTATTTTTGTCCCGAATTTCAGAAGCCTGTGATTCTCTTATCAAGGCTTGGAAAAGGCTCTGGGTAGCACCCTAATGGGGTACGCCAGCTCCAGAAAGAGGCCCACTGAGCACCGTGCTTCTCTCTCAGTGGTGTGGGCTGGAGGTACAGCAACTTGTTTTTCTCTTTGGAGGGCCATCTCAATATGCCTCAGCCCACTGGATGCCCAGAAACTTCACGGAGGTGGTGGTCCCCTGCATTTTTGGGGGACTTATCTCTCACCCTGTGACAAAATATTTGCTACTTCCTATGCATCAGGTCCAGTCAGCGTGGTATCATTCATGTAATGGACCAGCATGATGTCTTGGGGGACAGTGAGATGATCGAGCCAGTCCCTGGGGACTTACTTATAAGAATATACCAGAGAATTGAAGGGACAGCTCTAGAGGCTTCCTTTTGACTGTTCTTTCCATAATTGTCTTCCATCCTTGAGTCAAAAAGCCCCTCGAGGAATTTTTCCAGCTCCCGATTGTGTTTATTCCAATTACGTAGTCAGGAACTGGGAGAAAAGCCAAGGAGGACCCACAGGGAGAGGGACACAGACTGAGTCTCCATTTCTGACCAGTGGACTGTAATGGCATTCTACGTCCCCATGGAAAAGAAGGATGAAGGTGTGAAGTATACACTACGGGCCGCCTAGGTGGCTCAGTCGGTTAAGTGTCCGACTCTTAACTTCGGCTCAGGTCATGCTCTCAGGGTTTGTGAGATCGAGCCTCACATCGGGTTCTGTGCTGACAGGGCAGATGGAGCCTCCTTGGGATTCACTCTTTCACTCTTTCTCTGTCCCTCCCCTGCTTGTATGCACACACACTCTCTCACAAAATAAACTTTATTTTTATTTTTTAATTTTTTTTAACGTTTTTATTTATTTTTGAGACAGAGAGAGACAGAGCATGAACAGGGGAGGGTCAGAGAGAGGGAGACACAGAATCTGAAACAGGCTCCAGGCTCTGAGCTGTCAGCACAGAGCCCGACGCGGGGCTCGAACTCACGGACCGCGAGACTGTGACCTGAGCCGAAGTTGGCCGCTTAACTGACTGAGCCACCCAGGCGCCCCAACAAAATAAATAAACTTTTGAAGAAGTATACACTAGTGTTAAGTGTACCTGGTCTCATCTTCACTTGAGGGCTCTGAGCTTGTGGACTGACTGGGTCTGGGGACCGATGAGGGGCTATGAGTTTCCATTGTGGTGACTTGAGGCAGACCTAGAGCCTTTGTTGTTGGGGTTCTACACACCATGGAGTACTATAGGTGGCCTATTAACAGGACATCATGACCAATTAGCCACCACCAAAGATCCTTGGGGAGAAGCCATCCTGTTCTATGAGATTTAGTGCCACTACTTGGCCTCTGCTGCTCCAGGATCCCATAATTCCCACTGAGAGTGCAACCCTGTTTCCATGGCAACACCACTCCCCTCCTTTCCCAGACTAATTTTCCAGAACCTTCACCAAAGTATGTCTCAGTGTTTTGGTGAAAAGAAGGTCCCTTGAGCTCTCTTAGGGGATGTAGTTAAGGGCTGAGCCAGTAAGTTGCACACAAGTTCATTCCAACATTCTCACCCACCTGAGTCTTGGGATTGGAGACAATGAGGGACGTGAGGAGCTAGGGCACTAGGAGAACTGGCATCCTCTTGCTCAGTAACTGACCTGGTGACTTCATTCCAGGATCCCCAGGAAAGGCAGGATCGGCCTCATCAGACAGGGGAGGGGGGGCTGCTTCTGCTGGTAAGGGCAGGTCCATGGGGTTTCTGAGTTCAGAAGACACAGATTCATGAAACAAAACTACTTACTGAGCATCTTCCAGGAGCTGGATATATAGCAGTGAACAAATAGACAAAATTTTCCTGGCTTCATAAGGCTAGTGAAGAGAGACAATGAACAAGTTTCATTTAAGGCAGAGGGGAGAGCAGGTGCAGAAGACCCGAGGAGGGGGAATATGCCTGGAGTAGTCCCGAATAGTCAAGAGGCAGTGTGCCAGGAGTGGGGTGAGTAAGGGCAGGAGGGGACAGAGCTGGACACAGGAAGAGAAGGGCAGTGGCTGTCACAGACACTTTAGCTCTTACTCTTAGTGAGATGCTGCATTGGTTTCCTGGGGCTGCCTAACAAAGGACCCCTAACTGGGCCGCTTTAACTAACATAAACTCATTCTTTTCCAGATCTTGAGGCTTGAAGTACGAAATCACTACAGTCTCTGCCTCCATCTTCACAGGGTCTCTTCCCTTCTAAGGACACTTGCCACTGGATGTGGGGCCCACCTGGTAATCCAGGGTGATCTCATCTTGAGATCCTTAACTTAATTACATGTACAAAGACACTTTTTCCAAATAAGGTCACGTTCACAGGGTCCAGGGGTCAGAACATATCTTTTGGGGGGCCACTTCATCCACTGCAGATGGGAAGTCATTGAGGGGTTTGAGCAGAGGAGAGACATGCCCTGACTTCCAGTTTAACGGCTCTTGCCTGGTGCCACATTGAGAAGACAGTATAGTTGGAGACAGTAGAAGCAGAGGGCCCTGCAGGAGGCCATTGGAAAAATACAGAACCATACAGATGGCATGGACTACGGTGACAGCACTGAAGGTGGTAAAAAACCATCAGACTCTGGATCTCCTTTGGAACCAAAGCTGAGAGACTAACAGACTGGATGAAGACTGTTGGAGAAAGATGAAGCCTACATTTACTTGGCAAAGTATTTACCAATGAAGCATTATAGAATAGTGGGAGAAGTAATGAACTACTCATGGATTGATTGATACTGGGGACTTTGGTTATCTATAAAAAGTCAATTTAGATCATTATTATTGTTATTACTGGGGCACACACCTAAATAAATTCCATGTAGTATAAAAAGTTAGGTGAGGAAAAACAAATCTATTTTTTAAGGCACCGTAAAATACAAGTGAAAAATTTCTGATTAAAAAATTTTTTTCGGGGCTCCTGGGTGGCTCAGTCAGTTAAGTGCCTGAATTCAGCTCAGGTCATGGTCTCACAGTTTGTGTGTTTGAGCCCTGTGTTGGGCTCTGTGCTGACGGCTCACAGCCTGGAGCCTGCTTCGGATTCTGGGTCTCCTCCTCTCTCTGCCCCTCCCATGCTCATGCTCATGCTGTCTCTCAATAATAAATAGGTGTTAAAAATTTTTTTTAAATTTAATATCTATTCATTTTTCAGAGACAGAATGCAAGTAGGGCTGGGGCAGAGAGAGAGAGAGAGAGAGAGAGAGAGAGAGAGAGAGAGAGAAGAGAGAATCTGAAGCAGGCTCCAGGCTCTGAGCTGTCAGCACAGATCCCCGTGCGGGGCTCGAACTCAAGAGCAGTGAGATCATGACCTGAGACCAAGTCAGCGCTTAACCAACTGAGCCTCCCAGATGCCCAAACGTTGCTAATTTTTGTATGGCAGAGGAAAACTGGAAGCAAAGCAGCAAGTCGTTAGAAAAGGTAATGCCAAAGATTTCATTTACAATAGCAGTAAATAAATAAATCCACAGAGATTAGATTAAGAACCACCTCTTGAGCACGCCTGGGTGGCTCAGTTGGTCCAACCTCAGACTCTTGATTTCGGCTCAGATTCTGATCTCACAGTTCGTGAGTTCTGCACTGTTAGTGCAGAGCCTGCTTGATTCTCTTTACCTCTGTCTCTGCCCATTCCCTGTTCTCTCTCTCTCTCTGAAAATAAGTAAACCTTTTATTTTTTTTACTTAAAAATTTTTTTTTAATGTTTATTTTTATTTTTGAGAGAGACAGAGACAGAATGCGAGTGGGTTAGGGGCAGAGAGAGAGGGAGACCCAGAATCCGAAGCAGGCTCCAGGCTCTGAGCTGTCAGCACAGAGCCCGAGCGGGGCTTGAACTCACGAGCTGTGAGATCATGACCTGAGCCGAAGTCGGACACTCAACCGAGTGAGCCACCCAGGCACCCCAAGTAAACCTTTTAAAAAGTCTTTAAAAAAGAACCCGTGCTTGACAGACAGAAGAGTGAGATGAACACCAAAGACAGACGGGAAGAGAGCTTGCACCAGGATTTGCTACTTCCTGGCTGCCAGATACTGCTGCCATTAAGGGATCTGTGACTACATACAGAGCCCTTGACATGGAGCCCCCTCGTGCACTTCCAATCGAGGTGTGCTGTAAGTGTAAAACACACACTGGAAAGACAGTACCAAAAAACGTAATATATTCCATTCATAATGTTGTGTATCGCTTATATGTTGAAATGAAAATATTTTGGATCATTAGGTTAAACAAATTTTGTTATTAAAATCAATTTCACCTTTTTCCTTTTCCTTTTTTTTTTCTTGCCATGTGGCTGTTGGAAAATTTAAAAGTCCACAAGCAGCTCGCACAGTGTTCCTATTGGCCAGCGGCGCTCTAGCTGGATGGGAATTGCAAGCAGCAAAGAGCTTTCAACGTCTCTGTGCCTCAACGTCTTCGCTTTTTAATCGGGACTGATCCGATACCCAACCTTAAAGGGTCGGCGAAAGGAAGCAATTAGCTGTTGTTTAACAGAGTGCTCGCGGGACGCCCGAGTGCCTAGGCCCGTGTTAAACCCAACGAAAGTCGGCGACCTGGGCCCGGGACCGCGCCCACAAGTTACGGACCACCGGGGCGGACTGCGCATGCGCCTCCAACCGGGGCAGCCCAGGGCCGGGCGAGGCTCAAGGCGCACGCGCGGGCGCGCTACCGCAGCGGGGGCGGGAGGGCAACCCAACCAATGAAATTGTGCAGGCGGCCCGCGCGCGCCCCGGGCTGTGCTCCCAGAGCCCGGCCCCGCCCCCACCGCTCCGCGGCGCGGCGCGCACTGGGCGTCACAGAGGTGGGCGGGGCTTAGTGGCGCGGCCTGAGGGCGGCGGGAGTCTGTGCTTGCTTCCTCGGCGGTGTCCCACGCTGCTCGCACGCTGTGCGGGGCAACATGGCGGACACGGAAGGTAAAGGGTCGTCTCCTCGTGGGTGGCCGGGCCGAGTACTGGCTCCGCCGTGCGGAGAGCCGGGGTGGGAGGGTGGCGGCGTCGGGGGCCGAGATCCCCGCCGGTTTGCCGCCGGTCCGGCCCCGTCGCCGCCGGGCCGGGCCTCCTGTTGGCCTTCCTCTTGGCCTTGGCTCTAAGGGTGACGGCCGGAGATGGAGAGGTGCTGGCAGTGACGTGGCTCTGCGAGGCCCGGGCCTCCCTTCGATGGCACATTCGCCTGAGGGCCCGGGTCGTCGCCGAAAGGCGTCGGCCTCTCCGGCGACCCCGCGGTGACGGGAGATCTGGCCGTACCTGCGCCGCCGCCAGCCCACACACCCGGGTCGGTCGGCGCCGCGCGGAAGGGCGCTGGGAAGAGGCCCCGCAAGGAGAGGGGCCGAGGGGCTCGGACGTACGCGCAGCTCCAAGTGCAGAGAAAGTTGTACAGGCCGGGGGCCGGGGAGGGGGCGGTTGCGTGGTCACTCAGAGAACTTGGAGGCCCTTGGCCCGAGCGCTCCTGCGGCAGATCTAAGCCCCTCCACGGCCACGTGGTGAGCCGGAATGGAAGCCGGCATGTGCGACTGCCTGCGGTCGGTTACCGGGCCGTGCAGCCCACGCGTTTGGCTTTTACACACTAGGCTTTCCCCAGCAATTCTAGATCAAACATCCGATTTTTACTTGCTCTGATTTCACTATTTGAAGCTTCGTTGCCCTTATTTTGGGGAAAAACTCCCAAATCTCATGTGTGTGTGTGTGTGTGTGTGTGTGTGTGTGTTTTAGTGTATATTGTGCCGAAGAAACATAAGAAGAAAAAGGAGCGGAAGTCGTTAGCAGAAGAAGATGTAGCAGTGAGTAGAAATATGTTTTGCTTTGCTTTGACAAAAAGGAAATGTTACGTAGGTAACAGGTTACATAAAACAACTGTTTTTTGCAAGTTTCTAAGGAATGGGTTGGAATTGAGTGGTTGTTTTAGGAAATACACAACCCCAGTCACCTGAGTCTCCTGTCAAGTAGAGTTTGCTGACTGGTGTTGGTACACCAGCTGCTCTCCCTGAAATGCTTTTTTTTTATTCCACCCACAGACCCACTATTCCTCTTTCTCTCATAAGGACCTGACCCCATCTTGGTGGCACTTCACTTACTTTTCTGAGATCGTGGTTCATTTCCGAGATCCTGGTTTTTCTTTGGAGGTCCCAGTGAAGAGCAATAGAGACTACCTTGTTTTCTATTTAAAAGGCTTAAACTTAGGTGATAGCAGTGGAACTTTTCCAAATCACTTGGGAAGTCTAATAGGGTGTGTTTCTGTCCCATGTAAGGAGATACAACACGCTGAGGAATTTCTTATCAAACCTGAATCCAAGGCGGCTCAGTTGGACACATCTCAATGGCCCCTGTTGCTCAAGGTATGTGGTTAAGATTATGCATCGGATCAATGCCTGGCTTTTACCTTATTGAAGTGTTAAAAGATTCGTTAAGAGTGATTAGCGCTAGCATCCTTGACCTTGGCAATGGTAGATGACACAGTCTAAAGCAATGTTTTTCAGTGTGTCTGACGTGAAGGCCAGGTTTTGTTTTGTTTTGGTTTTCATTTCCAGTGCACCCAACGCTTTACATGATACAGTTAAAATGTCACAATGTAAAACCACCATCGAAGTTTACAAATAATTAGTTCTTGGTTCCTGTATTTAACTCCACTTTACAGACTCATACTAGTTTGTGAGCCTCGCTTGGAGCAGGACTGCTTTAGTGCTTGAGAACATGAGCTTTGAAACCAGACCAATTTCAGTCAGACTTTGTGACCACACAAAGTCAGTGTGTGACTTTGAGCCAGTCATTTAACCTCTGAGGTGGTTTGCTCATGACATCTTTTATTGGGAAGGCAAGCTGAGGGCTGCAGGAGGTAATCCATGAAATGTGTTTTGCTGTAGTGCCTGGCACGTAACACGTTCTCTAGAAAATTGCTGACCATTGTGTTGGGTTTGAAATAGGCTGGCTCAGTGATGAGTTGAATTACAAGTTTCACAAACAACTTAGTGGGCACCATGTATGAGATTAGGAGAAAAAGCTAGGGTAGGGAAAGTTACTCAGATGCCTCTTGGCAAAGTGTTTTAATAAATCAATATATATTAGGTGAAAGAATGAGATTTGCTCGTGTAATTCAACACTGTTCAGTTTCTGCCCGGCCAGATGGGTCTACCATTTATATCTGCTTTTCTGTTATAGGTTCTGGGGATATGCTAGTGAACTGGATAGGCCAGAGTCCCTACTATCATGAAACTTAAAATCTAGGGGTGGGAGGTAGATGGTTAAAAAAAATAATTGCTATTTGTCGAAGCACTACGATGGAACTAAACTGGGTAATGTGAAAGGTGAGCTTCAGTTGAGGGGAGCTCTTTGAGACCTGCAGTTGAGCCCTGGAAAGGAGGAGAGTAAAAAGGAGCAGACCTGAGAACAGAGATGGGAACATCTGGAGCAGGAATGAGCTGGTTGTGTTTGAGAAACGTGGTTGCCAGTCCTGGTAACAAAAAGTATTTCTAGAGGAGTGATTAACTTTGTCTAAATCCTCCTGCTGTGGGTAATTTCTCCAGTGTGTAAGGGGGCTTAACGCTGTGTCACACATAATGAAAACCGAGGGGTAGAATCCAGGTTTCTGAACTTGCAAGTTAACCATATCATGGTTGATAGTGGTGCTGACTCTTGTCGTACACACGTTAATGGTTTATTAAGTTTATTTTGTGTTGTATCCTTGCTTTCCAGAATTTCGATAAGCTAAATGTAAGGACAACACACTATACACCTCTTCCTTGTGGATCAAATCCTCTGAAGAGAGAGATTGGGGACTATATCAGGTAAGTGTGTTGGGAGCAAGCACTGTTCAGACTTCTTTTCAAAAGGACCTTTTCAGGGGCGCCTGGCTGGCTCAGTTGATAGAGCATCCAACTCTTGGTCTTCAGGTCATGTGTTCGAACCCCACATGGCACATAGAGTTTATTTTTAAAAAGACCTTTTCACATCAGTTATTCAAGGAGATTGTGGCATTTTAGAATGGCTTAGAATTGCCTTAAACACATAACCCGTACTGATCGTGAACTTTTTTCCTCTTCAGATTTAGTTTTTATTAAAGGGCCAGCGATGATGGTGCAGTGATTTCTTTTCCATTCTAGGACAGGTTTCATTAATCTTGATAAGCCCTCCAACCCCTCTTCCCATGAGGTGGTAGCGTGGATCCGACGAATACTTCGGGTGGAGAAGACAGGACACAGTGGTACTCTGGATCCCAAGGTGACTGGCTGTTTAATCGTGTGCATAGAACGAGCCACTCGCTTGGTGAAATCCCAACAGAGTGCAGGTATGTGCAAGAGGGAATAAAGAGGCAGCCACTTTGATACTGGAAGGCTTTCTACATTTCCTTTCCTTCTATTTTTTGGCCCTTGGAAATTTTCATCAGGAGAATCTCTCATACTTGACCTTCCAAGGTTTTTTCTTCTTTTTTTTTTTTTAAATGCTTATTTATTTTGAGAGGGAGAGAGAGCAAGCCTGTGTGAGCCGGGAAGGGGTAGAGAGAGAGAATCCCAAGCAGGCTCTGCACTTTCAGCACAGAGCCTGACACGGGGCTTGATCTCACGAACTGTGAGATCATAACCTAAGCCAAAATCAAGAGTCGGACACTTAACTGACTCGGCTGCCCAGGTGCCCGAAAAAGGTTTTTTGCTAAGCAGGCTGTACACTGGATGCTCCAGTGGTCCCTGTCAGCGTACAGAAAGTTGAATTCCCAATGAGAGAGAGCATGTTCAGTCCTTTCCCAAGTCCAAACCATGAAATTTGTCTTGATGCAAATTTTACAGAGTCAAATGGCCTGCTTTTCCTGTTATACAAAATGTGAATATGAGCATATTTTTAAAACTACAGAAAACTCAGTGGCCACACCTGACTACTCTTTTGTCATTTTTCAGGCAAAGAGTATGTGGGAATTGTCCGGCTACACAATGCTATTGAAGGGGGGACTCAACTTTCTAGGGTAAGTGTGATTGTAGGGAAGGCACATTTTGGCGACTTGGGTATCCAAGCCCGTAGACATCTGGAGACAGGTCGGTTTTCCTGACTGTCCTGTCTTGTGCCCTTACCAGTGGGCTGCCCAAGCTGGCCTGGACAGGTAACTGCACATGGCAGGGTCACTTCTGGACATGCCACTTCTGAGGAAAGGGCTCTGATTGGCACCGAGTCCTTTCTGTGTCTTTGAAGAAAGAAGCAAAAATGGAAAGGGCATCATAGGTCTTAAATGATTGAAAGATACTTTGTGTTTCAGTTGTGTCCTCAACCTGCCACAGCAGACCCTTGCTCTTATTCAAGAGTCTTTATTTTGATTTGTGCTTGTTCTTAGGCCCTAGAAACTCTGACAGGTGCCTTATTCCAGCGACCCCCACTTATTGCTGCAGTAAAGAGGCAGCTCCGAGTGCGGACCATATACGAGAGCAAGATGATCGAGTATGATCCGGAAAGAAGATTAGGTGGGTCCTTAGGCCTTTGAGGAAGCCATCCATATGTGGACAGGACACCATATGTGGACAGGAATGCCTTTTTTTTTTTTTTTTTTTTTTTTTTTTTTTTTTTTTTTTAAAGAGAGCGCGACTGGGGTAGAGGGACAGAGGGAGAGAGAATCTTAGGCTCCACGTTTGGCATGGAGCCTGACGAGGGGCTTGATCCCACGACCCTGGGATCGAGACCTGAGCCGAAATCAAGAGTGGACATTCAACCAACTGAGCCACGCAGGCACCCCAGGAATGCATTGTAGAGAATTAGATTCTCTCATTAAGAATACATGCCCTTAGTATATGGTGTGGTCAGGGCCTGTTTCTATTGTTTTTAGTCTTGGTGGCTCAGATACAGAGTAACTCTGGGTTTTTCAGTTAGCAGTGTGTTTACTTTGGAAAATGTGCTACTTTTATGTGTGTGCATCTTAGGAATCTTCTGGGTGAGTTGTGAGGCCGGCACGTATATTCGGACACTGTGTGTGCACCTGGGTTTGTTGTTGGGAGTTGGCGGTCAGATGCAGGAACTTCGGCGGGTGCGTTCTGGAGTCATGAGTGAAAAGGTACAGCATTATGGGCTAGAAGTTTTGGAGCTGCTCCTTAACATCCTCCCGCCCCTGCTGCAATGCCACCTGCTTCACATCCTGGAAAAGGCAATTTCCAAAGTGTTGAGTTCAGTTCAGGGCGGCTTCCCTGTTCTGTTAATTAAACTTTGGAACATTGAAACCCGGGCTGTGGGAGATGATTGGATAGAAAGCATTACTCTATTCATTTTGATCCCACAGCCTACAAAACTGCCTAGATTTAAGTATGTCACCAGCTTACAGATGTGCGGAAGATAGATGATTGGGAAGAGACTAAAGACTGAGTTTGGACTAAATTCATTCACATTTTGGAAGTTTGGGGTCTGTTGGACCATTTAAGATACAGTGGCACTGAACAATTTTTGCACGCGGCTGCTTTTCAGGACCATATGGTGACGATGCACGATGTGCTTGATGCCCAGTGGCTGTATGACAACCACAAGGATGAGAGTTACCTGCGGCGGGTTGTTTACCCTTTAGAAAAGCTCTTGACATCTCACAAACGGCTGGTGATGAAAGACAGCGCGGTAAGTCCTGGGCTGCACGTCCGCAGTGTGATAAAACGACCCCAGACAGGAGGTCTGGTCTGTGCTCTGTGGGAAGAGATGAAACATGATATGAGCTTACTGTTTTCCTTTAAGTAATTCCTACACCCAAGGTGGGGCTCGAACCTCACATCCCCAAGATCAAGAGTCACACGCTCCACCAACTGAGCCGGCCAGGCACCCTGAGAGCACTTCTCTTAATGATATAATTAGTGGGGCGCCTGGGTGGCGCAGTCGGTTAAGCGTCCGACTTCAGCCAGGTCACAATCTCGCGGTCCGGGAGTTCGAGCCCCGCGTCAGGCTCTGGGCTGATGGCTCGGAGCCTGGAGCCTGTTTCTGATTCTGTGTCTCCCTCTCTCTCTGCCCCTCCCCTGTTCATGCTCTGTCTCTCTCTGTCCCAAAAATAAATAAATGTTGAAAAAAAAAATTAAAAAAAAAATGATATAATTAGTTATGTCAGGGACAAAGGATAGCAAAGTTAAGGGTATTTGATGCATTTAAAAAATGTTTATTGATTTTTGAGAGCAAGCAAGAGAGAGCGTAAGCAGGGGAGGGGCAGAGAGAGAATCCCAAGCAGGCTCCATGCTATCAGCACAGAGCCCAACATGGGGCTCAAACTCACAAACCGTGAGATCATGACTTGAGCCGAAATCAAAAGTCAGATGCTTAACCAACTGAGCCACCCAGGAATCCGTCTGAATTTTTTGTATGTTATGGTTTGTAGGAGACAAAAATTATAGAGGTATACTAAGCCAGGCTATCATAGTTGGAAAAAGTTAATCACGTGAAATAGAACAGAAATGTGATAAATTCTCATTATGCTGGGATCAGATTGGTGCCGTCTGGGTGAATTTAGGGGGAGGAAGAATGCGGACAGCAAGGTATCTAGGTAAGTGAAGGCAAGATGGCATAAGCCACTGATGCCCAGGAGAGGTGGCCTTTTTAACCTGCATGGGGTCGGGTCACAGGCCTTGGTAATCTTGCTTGCTGGTTACTTTGGGGGCCTGTTAATAGGCCAGATCTCCCGTAAAGCAAAAAGGTCTCCCATTTCTGTCAGGGTTTTCCTCAAGGATAAAAAATAGAGAAGAGTAAGGAAAATGAAGGCTGGGTTTTGGTTTAAGATAAAGATACCTTTGGAGTCCTGTGGATGGATGAGGAGTAGGTATTTCAGTCCCTTTAATGTCTGAGTCAGTGGGGATAAGGTGGCTAGCCCGTGGTGAGTGGTTGCTTCATACACCGGATCGCAGCCAGTGGCTGTCGGTGCCATTAGCCCCATTTTGTAGGTGGGGGTACACTCGCAGGTCCACCCCGCGTGTTCTTTTCTGGTGTGGGTTCGGATGGAGGGCACTGGCTAGCGGAGCAGCTGGTGCTCTGACGTGCGATGCCATCCCTGCAGGTGAATGCAATCTGCTATGGGGCAAAGATCATGCTTCCGGGAGTTCTCCGATACGAGGACGGCATCGAAGTCAACCAGGAGATCGTGGTCATCACCACCAAAGGGGAAGCGATCTGCATGGGTAAGAGGAGAACTTGCACTAGTTCCTGCTGCACCATCACAGCCAGGCTTGCTAAGAGCGGACCCCAAGTCCAACTCCTCAGGTTCACGTAATCACTGTGTTGTCTGGGGCCTGTAGAGGTAGTCCTAGCAGGGGATCGTGGTAGATGGGCCCAGATTTTGTCCAGCTGGCTGGTATTAGCAGCCACATCTCAGCAGCTTGGTTCCAGTGAGGATGGAGGAAATCGTCCAGGAAGAGAATGCATGTCTTTGGTAATTCATATGGAGAGTATAGTCCATTCGTTGTCTGTCTGTAGCAGTTAACTTGTGAGTGTTTAGTTGGTGTTGTCGCTTAGAACTTCGAGTGTTCCATTCCGTGAAGGGTGTGTGCAAGCCGTTCCCTGTGTGTGGCCTGAGCCTGGAGCCTGAGGAGTGTATCTCTAGGGTGCCTTGTCGAGGTGTTCCCTTCCCCTCTTGGCTGCTCCCCGCAGAGCCCTGCTTACAACTGAGAAGGGAGTCTGATGACATGCTTTCCTCCTGGCACGAGTGAGGCGCGGTCAGTGAATACTCAGATGTCTGGACTCCTGAGGATCTAGGAAGCATTGAGTTTTACGTGATTAGTGTGAATGTTTTTTAAACTGATAACATGCTTTCAGAGGCTTTCTTCCCATAATGGCAGATTGTCTCCATATGAACATCCTCAGCAAAGGAAGCCTCCATTAAGGCAGTAGAGCTTTGAGTTTCCAGTGGATTTATAAAACAGTGGAATTAGGGCTCATCGCCAACCACGTTTTCCGCTCCAGATCCCTCTTTCATCTCTTTCCCACACCTCCAGCTATTGCATTAATGACCACAGCAGTGATCTCTACCTGTGACCATGGTATAGTAGCCAAGATCAAGAGAGTGATCATGGAGAGAGATACTTATCCTCGGAAGTGGGGTTTAGGTCCAAAGGTAAGTGGGACTGTGTGTGTGTCCCACCGGGTTATGTTTTCATTTTTGTGTTGTTGAATATTCACCTGGATGGCTGTCGAGTGTGTCCCTACTACCACAATCTTGCCTTGTGCTGGGCTGTGGCGAGTTGATGGTGAGTAGAAATGGGCCCATCTCAGACCTTCGAGATTTCCTAGTATAAAGGGGGAAGCAGATGGACGTCAGTCATACTGCGCAATGAATGGTGAATTTCCGCCAAGTTGAAGGCTTATCAAGGGATGCAGAGGGGTGCCTGGCACTTTGGGAGTCCAAACTGAGGGGCTTGGCCTGGTTGGGGGTCCTGGGTAAGAGATTTGCTGGAGCTGGGCCAGCTTAGAGGATGCAGTGTTAGGTGTCAGGGAGGGGAGAGTGTGGGGAAGCTGGAATAGGAGGTGCAAAGGCCTGGGGGTTGAGAATGAGGTGGGGGGAGGTGCCACAAAACAACGCTTCAGAGGCTGTCAGCGATACAGTGGGCTTTGTGACTTGCGCCAAGTCCCATGTTTGCTCCCGTTGGAGAACATGGGTTCTGAGTGTTGTGCGGAGGAGTGTGGAGCCCAAGTGAGACTGCGAGGGAGGAGCCTGATGTGAGCGGTCACAGTACCTGCTTCACGAGTTGACACTGTTCTGATGTTGAAACTCTGACGGTCTGCCAGGCAAGTCAGAAGAAGTTGATGATCAAGCAGGGCCTTCTGGATAAGCATGGCAAGCCCACAGACAGCACACCTGTCGCCTGGACGCAGGAGTACGTGGACTACAGGTGAGGGTGGGACGTCTCCGAGCCCCAGCTGGGCAGAGAGTGCAGGTGAGGAGGGCATAGGTGGTGAGGGTGGGAGGCCGTGGAGCCCGGGGGACAGGTGTGGTGAGGGGGCGGCCCAGACGGGTGTCTCGACTGCAGGTGAGCATGGGGAGGGAGGACAGGAGCTCCTGGAGTGCCTGGGTACGGGGGGGGGGGGCATATTCAGTTTGGGGGAAACTTGCTAAACGCGGGGTGGTGGCTCAGGAGGCCTGGGGGCCGGAGGTACTACCCTTGACTGCCCAGGCCGGTTAGGGGCCGGGGCCTCCGTGGCAGACAGTTAACCCCTTTGTAGTCTGGTTCATGGGGCTCTAGAGGGAGTCATTCTGCAGCAGTGAGTGGGGATTTTTGGCCACTGTCAGTATTTGGATGGCGACTTGCACTGCCTGAAAGCCGTTCAGTGTGTTTGACCCATCGCTCCCTCTTTTTCAGTGACTCTGCCAAGAGAGAGGTGGCGGCCAAGGCAGCAAAAGCCCCGCAGGAAGTTGTTGAAGTGGTAAAAGCCCCAAAAGTAGTTGATGAAGCGGTGAAAGCTCCAAAGGTAAGTGACGTGCTGGGATCAGTTTGCAGTGTCCTTTGGGAGAGGGTTCTGTTCGGCCCGTGTCGAGGATTGCGGTCCCCCCCGTATGTTGCAGCTCAGCGCGGCAGGCTTCCCGCCCCTGGGGGTGCACGCAGCACACGATGCAGGTCGTGCGCCACACCTCGGGCTCCACAGGCCCGGAGGTCGGGCAGCGACACTGGAGCAGAGCGCACGTACGTGTCCCTCTGGCTCCCACCTGGGGTCAAGCGCGGGCACAGCTCGTGTGGGAGCAGAGTCCGCTCTAGACGACAGCAGCTCGGCGTCGAAAATACGCGGCAGTGCCGCAGCTCTCCAGTCTGAGGGTTCCGGGAAGGACTTCTGGCCCCACTGGGGGCCGTCAGCCTCACGCCCCTGGCTCACCCTCCTTCTCTGAGGGCACGCGGCCCACCAGTTCAGGCTCAGCTGCGCCCACGGGTCCTGCTCTCTAGGGAGGAGACCGTGTTGGAGTCCTCGGTAAATGGGGGCTCTGTTTGTTGGATTTAGGCTCTTTTCTTAATGTTTGTTTATTTTTGAGAGAGAGACAAAGTGTGAGCAGGGGAGGAGCAGAGAGAGGAAGACACAAATCCAAAGCAGGCTCCAGGCTCTGAGCTGTCAGCACAAAGCCTGACGTGGGGCTCGAACTCACGAACTGTGAGATGGTGACCTGAGCCGAAGTCGGACGCTCAACTGACTGAGCCACCCAGGCGCCCCAAGATTTAGGCTTTTTTCTTACTGAACCTCTCTCATCCGTGTTTGCCCAAGACCTAACACGATTGTCCCCACCTTAGCGGAAGCGAGAGAGTGAAAGTGACGAGACGTCACCACAGCTGGTCAAGAAAGAAAAGAAGAAGAAGAAGGATAAGAAGGCCAAAGCTGGTGTAGACAGTGCGGACGATCCGGGAGATGGGGTGTGTAGAAATACGGCAGACACGAAAGGGGAGGGGGCGGCAGTCCCACGTTGCCCACGGTGCGTGTGCCCTCCAGCAGCCCTGGGGGGGAGGGCACCGAAACCGACCCCAGCGTTTACTTAGAAGTGTGCTGCTGGCCGGGCGGTCTGTGGAAGTCCGGCACTGGGGCGGCGCTGAAAGTTACGCGCAAAATGACCGTGGAATAGCCTCGCCGATCCCAAAAAGGCTTCCGGGGCTTTCGAGACTTCCCTAATTTGGTTCTGTTAACAGATGCTGTGAGGCTCTCTCTTTCTTCCAGGACAGTGACGCCAGCAAGAAGAAGAAGAAGAAGAAGAAAATCAAAGTGGAAGTGGTTTCTGAGTAGTGGAGACCACTTTAAGCCCGGTGTCCAGTTGGGAGGAGAAATTAAAAAGCCTTACTGAGAAAACCTAATTCCTTTGGTTCTTGAGGGAATGGAACCCAGGTCCCAGAAAGGGTGGAGAGCCCCGGCACGTTTTCCTGCTACCTGAGAGCTCTGTGAGGTCACCTGGTGCGCCCATCCCATCCTGTCCTGTTTTAAGGATACGGGTGAAGGAGGCGGATTTGATGCCACCCGCTTCTCTGCTGGGGAGAGTCGGAACCCTCTCCTTCAGACCCAGCGCAGCCCGGGCACCGTCTCAGCCGTTGCCCGGTGGCTGTGTTGACACCCTCGCTCTCTCCTGGTTTGCACCCCGTCCCCCGCCCTGGCTCATGGAAAGCGTCCGCACGTTGCTCAATGAAATGGTGTAGAGCAAGTAAAACCATAGAACCGAGCCACGCTGCTCACTGCAGAGATCAATTTTTCCTCCCGCGTCCTATGAGGACAGTGGTCTACCTTGGCGTCATGGCCACCTGTGTCACCCCCATTTCCCCTGCCAGAGGCAGGCCAAACTTACCAGCTGTTTTCCAGTCCATCTCGGGCTTAGTGGTCTTCTGTGTACTTGTTCAGAGCCTGTGTGTACAGCCTCGTGCGCCTGGATCCATCTGCCTACGTGTTTTGTGACAGAAGCTAGAAACTGCTCTGTACTCTTAACCCTCCTTTACTTTCAAAGGATGCAATCACTCACTGCTGGGAGAAGGTTGGAATTTTTACTTATTAAACTTTACTTGTTTTTAAAAGTATTCTTGTTGGGTTTTCTGATTGTTGGGGATCTCAGATTCGTAGAAGAAAAAATATAAAATATTTTGATTAAAAATCCAGGGAACCATGTCCTGTTTGACATTTGCTGATCCCCTGGTTACTTTTCTTGCCTTGCAACGTTCATCTCGGGGCCTATTATCTGGCATGGGACCAAATGCTCTGGAGTCTCCATTCGGGACATTGACTAGATAAAAAGAGGGACATCATCACAAATTTAGTGATCCCGCAAATGACCGAGAGGAGAAAGGTGTTAGTATCTACGGAGTGGGTCTGGGAGGGGGGGGATCCTGAGCGTGGCCCGGGGCTGGGTTTCCCTCTGTGAGTGAGGTTGGAATGCAAGCCTCCAGCAAGTCGTGGTGGGAAGCTCACTGTGCCCCTGCTTAGTGGGTTCTCGTGCAGGATGGGAGCGTCTCGTGTGCATTTCTACATGAACGCACGTGTTTGTGACCCCAGCAGCTGCTGTGAGAACAAGGGAGTGGAGTTTTCCTTCTGGACACGGTAGTTTAATTTGGACAAGTAGTCGTGGGTGTTCTGAAAACCAGGTCTGGAGAGCGAAGCAGCTGAAAGGAGCGGCTGGTAGAACGGGCAACGTTCCCTCGGGAATCTTCACAATACCTTAAATAAACGCGAATGTGCGCACTCCCCCTGTGGAATACAAATGGGGTGATCACACCTTTGTTGCCAAACTTTCTTTAGATGCGCGCGTGCATGTGTCCGGGTCCATGTGTAAGCACCGGGTCATGCCCTGCCCAGTGCACACACACACCGCTCCCGGGAAGTTCTTTTGACCTCTAGGTTCCAGATTGTTCCATGCTGGAGGGGAGACTTAAGGACCCAGGAGAGGTAACTGGGACTGATGCTGCCCTCGGAAGCTTAAAGCAGGTGGTGTGGTTTCCCTCTCCAGAGACCCGTGTAGGCGGAAACACAAGGAGACACAAGACATCGGCGTTTTAACACATTTTTATTGCTTTTGAGGGTTTCCCTAGAGCAGACATCCTCCTATTGCACAGCTGTTTCATTTTGGCATTTTAGAAAGTTGAGGCTGAGGTTACAGATGCTTCCAAGACCAATGAAGTGCCCGGGGTGATTCGAGGTGAAGGCGCACAGGCTTTAAGGGACAAGGTCCGTCGCTTTTCCTCTCTGTGTGCACCATCTTTGATTAGCAGTTGCGTTTTGACAGTATTTTCGGCCTCAGGTTTCCAGAGAGCCTTCTGAAGCCCTGATCACTGGGGCTCCATCTAGCAGGAGAGTCAGAGCCCAGCCAGGAGCTGGCACCAGTCTGACGCCCACTGGCGGAAGTAGGATAGGAGCAGAGTGCGGGAAGCTGACAAAACTAGGGGAGCGTCCCTGTTTGTCTGAAAGCAAGGAGAATGGAGGTCACACCGCTAGAGAAGGGCGGACGGAAGCTCCCCCGTTCTGCAAGCTTAGTAAACCCAGGAGACGGGCACCCACTGTGGAGAACTGCACGCCCGCTCGAAGGCTTCTTGCAATTTCTTCAGGGTCTCGTCGACGCCATTGTTGACCAGCGAGAGGTCAAAGTAGTGCGCGTACTGGCTGCGGATGGCCTCGGAGTCCTTCTGCAGCTGCTGCAGGGCCTCTGTCTGCAAAGGAGAGAGAACCACGGATGAAGCGGTCCCAGAGGCCAGCGATGGCGTGTCGGCGTGCGTTGACTGTCGTGACCCTGCCTGGCTCAGAACCACCTGCTTAAACACTCAAACCCTGAAGGCCTTCCTTGGGAATGTTAACAGGATGTACAGAGGCGATCAATTAAGAACGCAAGTCTCAGGGGATCTCAAAGCAACCGTGACTGGAGAATCACAGCTCTGAAGACCAGTAGCTCCATCGAGTTGGCATGGACTTGAGCAGCACCCCCAGTCCACGCCTTTGAGCACAGCCCTTCCCAGAGCCACCACAGCTGCAATCCGGGCCTCTGTCTAGCATCCCAAACCTGTGTCCATGAAAAGACTGAGCACTCCATACAAGTAAGAATGCGTAGCAATAAACACCAAATACATGCCAAACTGGGAAAAAGTATCTACAACTATCTATAAGCTCGGAAAAATGAGCCGCAGACACGAGCAGGCGGTTCACAGAGGAGTTGACACAAAGAGCCCTCAGTAGTCTGGCGAGCTACTCAACCACTGGCAGCAAAAGGTGGAAGTACAACGAGACTGCGGTTTTCCATTAGATGGGCCAGAAATGAACTTTGGATAATATGCGCCTGGCACACGGAAGCAAGCATTCTCGCGGGTAATTTGTCTCCAAATTCTCAATGCCCACTGCACGCATCCTCGGACCGGGCAGCCCTGCCGGGAATTTCTCCTACGCCTACATTTGTGCACGTGTGGAATGCCACATGTACGGGCCGGTCGCCGCGGTATAATTTGTAACGATCCTTTTGAAAACAACCCAAATGGCCTTCGAGAAGGAAATGGCGAGACTGAACAGTTATGTCACATACGCTCACTGGGAGACCACACGCGTACTAAGAAAGGCGGGAGAAGCTATCTATGCAGCGACACGGTGAGATCTCCATCGTGCCTGGCGAACAGGCCGGGGACAGTGAAGCGTATGGAGGACGATGCAGAGTGGGTAGGAGCCCCTCCTCTCTCCCCACAGCCGCACACACCCCAGGGTGGGTTCAGGGCCGCCTCTGGTACCCCTGCTTTGTCCCACTTGAGCTCCTGTCGCGCCGGTGTGGGGGTCTGCCAGACTGTCCGTCTCTGCCCCTAGATCCTAAGCACTTCGGGAACGATGACTGGGTCTGATTCCTCTTGCCCCCTGACCTGGCCCGGCTGCCGGCCTAGCCGCTGGCACAGTAAATCTAACGTGCCCACGCCCTTTGGCTTCTTGGCCTTGCGCAAAGGATGGCAGTAGCCAGGAAGCTCGTGGGGGATTTGTGACGAGCTGTGCTCTGGACCGATGCCCCAGTCTGGGCAGACCCAGACAGCGAACCTCCATCCCCCCTGCATAACCCCGTCCTTCCCACCTGGGCGCCCTGGTCGGTGGGTGCGATGAACACAATGAACGGTGACAGCTCTGCCGTGCGGACAATCTTCAGGGTCTGGAAAACGAGGAAGGAAGAAGAGAGGACCAGGGTCAGCCATCACGACGGGCAGCACCAAGCCCGTCATTCCTGGTACCGCTGCCCCGGCTCTAGATGAACCGGGGCAGCGTTCATCCGTTCCCGCCGTGGCGTGCCTACCCACCTGGGGCTCGATGTCCAGGATGGCAATCTTGTCCTGCTTATGAATCTGGTGCACGGTTTCAAATTTGGTGCCAAACATGTTGCCCTGGTAGCTGCCAAACTCCAGGAACTCGTTGGCAGAGATGTCTCTCGTCATCTCTTCGGTGGAGATGAAGTGGTATTCCTTCCCATCTTCCTCACTCTTCTTGGGCGGCCGTGTGGTATCTGCGCCAGAACACAAATCCCTCACCGTCCCCTAGGGGCGTGGGCCGGGGTGTCTGCCACTGGTACGGAGGGCTCAGCAGAGGGGTGTGTCCCACGGGGTCCCACAGGGCTGACACTGGAGCAGGAGATGCCCCGTCCGCCCAGAATGCATGTGCCTTTCAAGAGGCGAAGCCCAATGTGGAAAATTTCTATCCCTTTCCCCATATGAAGGGTCATCTCTTGGGGCGCCTGGGTGGCGCAGCCGGTTAAGCGTCCGACTTCAGCCAGGTCACGATCTCGCGGTCCGTGAGTTCGAGCCCCGCGTCGGGCTCTGGGCTGATGGCTCAGAGCCTGGAGCCTGTTTCCGATTCTGTGTCTCCCTCTCTCTCTGCCCCTCCCCCGTGCATGCTCTGTCTCTCTCTGTCCCAAAAATAAATAAACGTTGAAAAAAAAAAAAAAAGGGTCATCTCTTCCACCGCCAACCCCAGGAGCATTAGAGCTCACAATTTGAGAAATGACAGCTGAAAATACTTTTTAAGCAGATCTGTGAGCCATGGGCAGCGTTCCGTGTAAGGACATTTAAAGTTGCTTTCTGGGGGTGCCTGGGTGGCTCAGTCGGTTAAGCGTCCGACTTTGGCTCAGGTCATGATCTCGCGATTCGTGGGTTCGAGCCCCGCGTCGGGATCTGTGCTGACAGCTCAGGGCCTGGAGCCTGCCTCAGATTCTGTGTTTCCCTCTCACTCTGCCCCTCCCCTGCTCACGCTGCCTCTGTCTCTCAAAAGTAAATAAATGCCAAAAAAACATTTTAAGTTGCTTCTCTGTAGCTTGGAAAGAAGGGTACTTTCGTTTGGTTTAAACTGCTATCGTTAAATGTTGGCATGTTCTTAAGGCACGGCATTTACTACCACTCATATCAGTCGTCATCGAGGTACAATGTGCTCCAGATAGCACTGCTTGAAACTCCAGCATCACACGCTTCCCGGCACACCTCTCCTGCAGCCCATCCGCATCCAGCCCCCTGCCCCTCCATCTTGCGCGTCGCCCGTGCAGCTCTCTTCCTGGCTGCTCGATCCCAACCTGCACATGCCTCTCTTTCTTTCCATCTTACAAAACAGCAACTCTCCTTCACTGGTTATTTCTGCTTTCAGACACCCCCACTCAGTCCTGAACCCCGGGACACCTGCTGTCTTGTCTGCCCCTCGTGTGTCACTTATTTCTAAAGGCACAGCGTCGAAGTAAGGAGTGCAACAATACTAATACTAGATTCTGAATAGGGTTTTCTACCCTGATGAACAGTGCCTCCTCCTGGGAATACACATAATCAATCACACTACGCAGCTTCGCTTCTGGGAACGGAAGGTATCTGACTCCCGGCCTGATTCTCCTACTGAGGGCAGCTGCCGAGACCGGGCCTCTCCCGAGTGCTGCTTTGATTCAGAAGACATTTCGGGAGAATGAGAGGCAGCCCAGATGTGAAGCAATAGTGGGCTAGCTAAGGAAATTACCGCGTAGCCACTCAACGGACTGCGGTTTAAGCTCATGAGAACATGTTTATAATATAAAGTAAAATGAAAAGAGTAATAGATGTGTTGTAAAGATTTTAAGTAAGCTCTACACTTGACATGGGGTTCAAGCCCACAACCCTGAGGAGTATATGTTTTCAATAACATTACCTGCTTGATTCTTTTAAATATTCAGTGTGTAATAGTCAATATTTTCAATATTTAAAATTATTTTCTACCACTTCTGTGACGCAGGCAGACAGCACAGAAAAGAACAGGGGCATAGTTAGTTATCCAGAGCGATGACACATATATGCTTCTATCTTTCCAAATGGTGCTTTGTTTTTCTAATCAACATTTAAAATCACATGGGACACAGAGAGTGGCACTCCTGCCCGGCCCGCAAGGCCCCTAGGGTACTCACATGGGGCGGGGTACGCAAACTTGTCCGGGTTCTGGCTGAGCAGGGCACTCTTAATGTGGCTGCGGCCGACCCCGCTGGCTCCTGCGGAGGGAGGACAGAAGCTTGGAGAAGACAGAATGTGGCCTGCTCTTTCCTCACGAAGCCTTCTGCTTCTTTCCCCCAAAACCAACGTGGGGCTAGGTTGAGGGATGAGACGTGGGTGAAGTGGGCTCAGGAGGGCTCGGGGCTCCGGGCCCTCGCGTCCCAGTCAGGGGAGGAGGCTCCGCTTCAGGGCTCGGGGTCAGGACTCAGAAGCTAACTGGTTGCCACAGAGGAGCCAGCTAACACATGGGGTTTTCCATCCCTTTTGTAAAGATGTCGCTTTGCCGAGCTCTCCGAAATTAACGGAACCGCATTGAAGGCACTGTTTTCCCCGGCAGTTTCTCCAGAACCCTAGTACAGATTAGCTAAGCAACTACTGTGTTAGCTCCAAAGACAGTGGGGCGAGCCACCCACGTAAAGCGAGCTGCTGAAAACCTTGTAAGGATTCGTTTCGTTTGTAAAGCGAATCCACATGGGATATACCCATAAGGCTTCGGAGAGCACAAGAGGTGGTGCTTTTCTCTCCACTTTTCCTGCTCACTGCCTTTTTTTTTTTGGAGTGGGGCTGCACTATGCAGTGCGGGTGGGACCACCAGGAGGGACATGCAGTGTCGCCAGCAGAGCATCGTGGGCGGGAGGACAGCGAGGCAGTACCTATAAGCACCAGGGTCTTCCTCTTGAACGCGGGGAGCCGAACAACTTCCTCGTAGGAAACGACGTCCAACTGGTCAAAAACTAGAGACAGAGAAAAGCGGTGTTCACTTTCACAGCCGGGGAGAGCGGCGGGCCTGGCCGTGGGGCCAGTGACCCGGGACGCTGGCCTGGCTTCACCGATGTCGCGCTCTGGTAGGTCACAGGCCGCAGGGGCCGTGATCGAATCAGTGAGGCCCCGAGCTGCCCCAGTGCTCTTTGGGGCAAACCACACTTAGTGGCCCTGCAAGGGATGAGGGGGGCGCTAAGCCACTGTTCAAGCCAGGACACCATCGGGAACGAGCACAGTGGCTGCTGGCAGAGAATGACGGCCAGGGTCACGGACGCGGTGCCTGTGGGTCTATTTGTTGGGTTTCCCAACTCGACATGACTCTGTCACTGAGTTCTCTGGACTCTAATATTCTTTCTTATTTTTTGGACCCCATTATTCTATTTCCTCTGTCTTGTCCCTAGTTTGTTACCTCATGCCCCTGGGACATGCCACCTGGCTGCTCGAGATGGAAACCTGAGTCTCGTCTTGACTCTCTGTCCCTCCCAGTTCTCCCATCCCCCATTCTTCAGTGCTGCCAGAGAGACCGGCTAATCCCATTCCCCACCCCCGGCTCAAAGCCCTGCACCAGCTCCACAGACACACCCCAGAGCGCGAACACAGTCCCTCCGTCTCCGTGCTTAGCCTGCGTTCCTGCCACACACCCCCCCCCCCCCCGCCAACCCGTGCTCCGGCCACAGCTTCTACTCCTTCCATGTAGGCTCCTGACACATGAAGTGATTTCAGGCTGTGATTTGCTCACGTTCCTGTCTTTGTTTTGAACACTCCCAGCGGGAGTTGAATGGTAGATTATGATTCATTTGTTATCTACAATCTGCTTGAACCCATTGGTAATTTCAGTCTATTACCTACCACGGTAGGTAAAAAGCAAAGGCAAAATGAGTTCTTAGCAAAACGTGCTATTTTCTGGGGTTGCTCAGACCATGAGCGGGCCAGGCTGATGGCACTGACTTGGTGAGAAAGGTCTGGATCATGAGCAGGTGTGAGCACACCTCTAGCCTTCCTGTACATGTACCGGGAAGATGAGGGTTGTAATCAAGAAAGCCAGAAGACACAGCATGCTTTCTGTATAACATATGGTCCACTGTGCAGGACGCCAGCCCCCCTGTGCCACCAGGAGCCCACGGAGAGGATGCTGGGAAGCTTACTGGAGCTGTGCTTGGCCAGGTACTTGTCTTTGTACTTCTTCTTCTTCCCAAAGGGACTGCAGCTTGGGGCTTCACTCGGAGCCGACTGAGCCACACTGGCCACTCGCCTGGCAGGAAAAAGTGATGAAGAAAGTCAATGGAACCTCAGTGTAAAAGGCCCAGGGCCATTCTCCCAGAGCAGGGCTTGGGGACCTCCTTCCCCTTCTCCATTAGACCTCCAGACCGAGGGCACCTGGCTGGCTCATTCGGTAGAGCACGCGACTCTTGATCCTGGGGTTGTGAATTCAAGCCCCACGTTGGGGTGTGGAGATTCTTTAATAAAATCTTGAAAAACAAAGCAAACCTCCAGACCAATCTGCCAAAAACTTGGTGCTGGCCTTGACCTTTTCCTCTCTCACACTGCTCTGTGTGTCCCTCGTCCTCTCCATCTCTCAGCCCTCACTTGTCTCTCCCTCCCAGCTTCCCCCATCTCTCTCTGTGTGTCATCTCTGTCTCCAATCTGTGTGTCTCTCACATCCACTCCCTGCCTCTTGTTCTCTGTCTCTGCCAGTTACCCCCTCAGCTGCCTCTCTGTTCCCTGCTCTCCCGCCCCACCCCCTCCTCCGTGAGCAGAAGACTCTGGGTGTGTGCTGAGTAGGGTGTAGACCAGTAGGGAGGTGGTAAGGGAAAATGTGCATGAGCCAACCGGTACACTGCATTTTTAGTCTTGCACTTGAACCTGAGGGCCCCACGAGAAACAGGCGGAAGGTGCCTGGCTGGCCCGGCCAGGCTGCACTGAGGGGTGACGCGGCAGCGGAGGCGGGGGACCCTCCCGCTTGCACACATTTGCAACACCAGGTATTTGGATGCCCACAAAAGAACTCTCCAGAGAGGCATGGGAGGCGACTGAGACCTGAGAAGCCATTCCCGTGTGAGTCTGCACGGCACCCAGCTCTGAGCCTTTGTTCTCTACGAACAGGGCCACTGTGCCCGCGGGGCATAGCGTGTGCGGAGTGCCTAGCGCGCCGCGTGGGGCACCGTGAACTGGGTGCTGTCTTCAGACAGGTGACCCGGAGCCTGGGGCCCACACCTGTCAGCAGACAGCACGCACCACCCAGCAACGGCTCGCTTTCTCGGCTGCAGTGCTTTCTGAACACTGACGAGCGGGCCGCAGTATGGAAACACACCGCACACTGCGCCCCCGTATCATGCACATGTAGGCATAGAAATAAACACTCCAATACTTCCCTCCGATGTCACTTTTAAAAGAAATACTTGTCGCACCCAGTAAACTGATGGCACGTGCTGTTACAGCACGGTCCCCCGTGTGAATACCACTGTGCCACTGAGTCCTCCTGAGGAGGACCTGCATGTTATCCCCACCGTGCTACCTCGGAGAATGGCCTAGAAGCCACAGCTGATGTATTTGGGCCTTTCGCCAATACCATGCAGGGTCAACACTGTATTTCATTTGCTGCTCTAATTGTGAAACGGCTAATAATTCGTGTGGCCGACTCCACCTGTATGAAAGCTCACCATTCCTGTAGCTCAGGGGAAGGGATCAATCCTGCTGACTCCTTGGAGGAACCTTCCACCCGCCCTTGCCACCAGTTACTGTCATCCTTGTTGATTATCTTGATGATGTCCCCGGTGACAAACTTCAGCCCCGCCTCCTTGCAAGGGATCAGGTGGTCCTTTTTGGGGTCATAGTCAAACTGCGCTCTCATGAACATCTGCAAAATGAGGCAAAGGGTCAGAACTGCAGGGACAACAGGGAGGCGACAAAGGTGAGACACAGAAGCTGGTTATTGGTCTGAGTTGTCCATCTGTCTGTCTTACAGTACAATGCAGCTACTATCTGAAATGCACATTTCCTCAGTCCATCAATTAACAATAGGAATGTGCCAAATGCTGATACCCCTTGTACCCACAATCCACTTCTATGCAGAGGTTGTCAGTTACAACGTGTGGAAAAGTCACCACAGCATTATTTACAAAAGTGAAATACTGGAAGCAAGCTAATTTTCCAAGAATGGGAAATTAGTTAAGTATGGCTACCTACTGTATATATTACCATGCAACTATAAACATCAATTTGCAGGGACACCTGGGTGGCTCACTTGGATAAGCATCCGACTTCGGCTCAGGTCATGATCTCATGGTTCATGGGTTCAAGCCCTATGTTGTACTCTGTGCTGACAGCTCACAGCCTGGAGCCTGCTTTGGATTCTGTGTCCCCCTCCCCTCTCTGCCCCTCCCCTGCTCACGCTCTGTCTCTCTCTCTCTCTCTCAAAAAGAAAATAAACATTAAAAAAATTAAAAAAAAAAAAAGAAAATCATGCCACAATAACATAAATGACCCGAGACAGAAACTTTACAAAACATCATATGCCAAGGCCCTATCTGAACACTTTCTCTCGACTACTGACACTTTCCTTTGGCACCATTAACCACTGTGTTTAAAAACATTTGCCAATTTGCCTGTGAATAATTATACTGCATACAGTTTACTTTGTGTTTTTTTGATGACTGGTGACACTGGATATTTTCTCATGTGTTCAATAGCCATTTGTATTTTTCCCCGTCTGAATTACCTCTTCATCTGCTTTGCCCATTCTTCTCTTGGAATAAGGAGATGACCCTTTCCTTTCACATCGGTTACAACAAGCAACTCAGAAAGAAGGTCTGCTTGTTTGTAATGGATGTTAATTTAGTTCAGAGAGCAGCAGGCAGCTACAGTCGTGAAATACTGAGAACTTAGAATCACATCACTTCAATCGAATCTCAAAGAACACAACAGAGAAAATGGTGTCACCTACCTGTAGTGCAGGAAGACGATTCTGCTGGTTGGGAATTACTTTTAATGAGATCATTCCTTTGGTTTCTTTCTATTAAAAAAAAAGCAGAGAAATAAAACTGTAAGGAAACTAACTTGGATGATCTGCGATTTCAAAAACTCTCATTTCCCCTCTCAAAGTCCCAAAAAGTGTTTTTATCTAACACACATTTTGACCACACACTTTGAAATTTTGTAGGACAATTCCTCCTTCAATACAGAAGTCTTGTGTGCCCCATAAACCAGTGTAACTTGGAGACGTACAGAGAATAATGAAGAAAAAACTAAGGATTTTCCCTCTTCCCCTACACTCAACCCCAAAAGGTCCCCAGAAGAACCTAAAGTGAACCTAAAATGAACCCTGGCACACATACACCCATGCCTTTCTCCACACGAAAGAAAACATTTCCAAATATTTACACACATATGTCCATATTCACATGCACGTATTTTTGTTTTTAACAACAACTGGGCATGTCGATTGCTGCCAATCTTTTTGTCACTGTAATCTGCTACAATAGACATCCTCGAACATATATCCTTCTAGATTTGCATTTTGATATTTAAAAAATTTTTTAATGCTTATTTATTTTTGACAGTGGGGGAGGGGCAGAGAGAGAGAGGGAGACACAGAACCTGACGCGGGCTCCAGGCTCTGAGCTGACAGCACAGAGCCTGTTGTGGGGCCCAAACCCCCAAACCACGGGATCATGACCTGTGCCAAAGTCAGATGCTCAACCAACTGAGCCACCCAAGTGCCCAAAGCATTTTGATTTTTATAGAATAAAATACCATGGTAGAAATGCAGAATTGAGGGGTGAGAACATTTTAAAAGCTGTCCTCATATTACTCTTCCAAAAGATTACAGCGACTTCACTCCCACCAGGAATATATGAGAGGCCCTTTCCCCCTATTCTTGCCAGAATTCTATGCTAACATTCTGCCAATCTGACAGGTGGAAAGGATTTCATGGTTGCTTCATTCTGTAATTGTATTACCATAAATAAAGTTAAACCTCTTTTCAAAAGCTTTTTTTCTTATATCCTTTGTCTAGTTATCTGTTTGGCTGTGAGTCTTTTTATAACACAGTTTAGAAGTTCTTACAGTGTTAGAATTATTAACTTTCTACCTATCATATGTGCAACAAATATTTTTCCAAGCCTACTGTTTCTGGGATGTTTCACCACATAGCACAAATTACCTTCTATGTAGTCAATTATATTTACACACATCAAAAAGAAGCACAAATTTTGAAGCTTTACGTGTCACCACAGGCTCAGGACTCAGTGCACCCAGCCTTACTGAGAAGCACCACGAGGCCAAATCGCCGAGCAGCCTGCTTTGTGGAGGAGGCCCTGTGGGGAAACACATCAACCTTCTCGTGCTGCCCATCGTGGGACTCTCGGTTCTGCTTCCTCTGGGCGGGAAGGTGCCCCAGATGACGTCGTATATGAGAGACAAGCGGGTGAATGGGCCCCACGGATCAGCGTTCCAGCAGGAAGCAGGTGGCCTGCCCCACAGGGTGCCGAAGACCGCTGAATGAAGGGGCTATTTACAGCCCCAGGATGGCAGTGGCATTCTTACCCCCCACAGGCCTGTGGGCACATGCTTTCACCCTGTGTGTCTGCGTCAGGATCCAAATGAAGTCCACACCCTGCAAGTGGGTGATCCGTCTCTTTAGACTCTCTTCACCTACCTGTTCTCAGTCCGCTAATTTCTTAGCACTTGCCAAATGGTGCTGTTCTAACCATCACTTGGTGAACTAGCTAGAATACTGTCCCCTTACGGACTGTGAGTTACCCAGTGGTAGAGTTCATACAGGGAACAGAGGGACAAAGGCATCATTCTCTGTCTGTGTTTACCACGTTCCAGAGTAATGAACTGGTTCCCTCACATCCTCCAATTAGCTCATAATGTGTACGTACACACACACACACACACACACACACACACACACACACACACACACAATTACAAGTAATCTAGTTACAGATACTTTTTATAACCCCCTTCGTCTTCCACATTCTTTTGTCAAGGTCCTGTCCGATCTATTTCTGACTGTTTAATAATTTCTTTTCTTCTCCTAGCTTTGGATTGGTTTGCCTTTTTCCAGTTTCTTAAGGTGGAATCTGAGGCCACAGATTGTGAACTTTCTTGTTTTTGAAGATAAGTGTTTTGTGATCCAAACCTCTACCCCAGTACAGCTCAATCAGTGTTCTACAGAATCAGATATGCTGTGTTTTCATTTTTATTTGCTTCAAGGTACTTTCTAATTTCCCTTGTGATTTCTTCTTTGGCCTATGGGTTATTTAGAAGTGTCTTATTTAATGTCTAAGTATTTAGGGATTTCCAGATACCTGTTTTTGATTTCTAATTTAATTTCATTGTGGGCAGACACCATATCTTCTATGTTTTATGGGTCGAGAGATCCCTCGTGAGTTTGAGCCCCGCATCGGGCTCTGTGCTGACAGCTCGGAGCCTGGAGCCTGCTTCGGATTCTGTGTCTCCCTCTCTCTCTGCCCCTCCTCCACTCACGTGCGTACGCTCTCAAAAATTAATAAAAACATTAAAAAATTAAAAAGAGAGAGACTGAGACCTGGGACAGATTCTGGATCTGCCTTTTCCTCCTTGCAGCTCTACCAGTTTTTGCCTCAAGTATGGTGAAGTTCTGTCATTAGGATCTGGGTAAATTTGCTCCCTGTTACTTCATTTAGTCAGAAGCAGAAGTCCAAGTGAGGGCTTTTTTAAATTTTTGTTTTAATGTTTTTATTTATTTTTTTGAGACAGAGAGAGACAGAGCCTGAGCAGGGGAGGGTCAGAGAGAGAGGGAGACACAGAATGTGAAGCAGGCTCCAGGCTCCGAGCTGTCAGCACAGAGCCCGATGCGGGGCTCGAACTCACGGAATGTGAGATCATGACCTGAGCTGAAGTCAGACACTCAACTGACTGAGCCACCCAGGCGCCCCGATTTTTTTTTAATTATTATTTTTAAATGTTTATTCATTTTTGAGAGAGACAGAGGCAGAATGTGAGTGGGTTAGGGGCAGAGAGAGAGGGAGACACAGAATCCGAAGCAGGCTCCAGGCTCTGGGCTGTCAGCACAGAGCCCGACGCGGGGCTCGAACTCGCAGACCGTGAGATCATGACCTGAGCCGAAGTCAGACACGCAACAGACTGAGCCACCCAGGCGCCCCACTGAGCCACCCAGGCGCCCCCCCGATTTTTGTTTTTTTAAAGTAATGTGTGGGGCGCCTGGGTGGCTCAGTTGGTTAAGCGGCCGACTTCAGCTCAGGTCATGATCTCGCAGTCCGTGAGTTCGAGCCCCGCGTCGGGCTCTGTGCTGACAGCTCCGAGCCTGGAGCCTGCTTCGGATTCTGTGTCTCCCTCTCTCTGACCCTCCCCCATTCATGCTCTGTCTCTCTCCGTCTCAAAAATAAATAAACGTTAAAAAAAAATTAAAAAAAAAAGTAATGTCTATGCCCAACGTGGGGCTCAAACTCACAACTCTAAGATCAAGAGTCACAGGCTCTTCTCACTGGGCCAGCCAGATGCCCCTCAACTTTTCATTTATAATATCCCATCCACCGTTTATAACAAATCCATGATGGGGCGCCTGGGTGGCTCAGTCAGTTGGGCGTCCGACTTCAGCTCGGGTCATGGTCTCGCGGTTTGTGGGTTTGAGCCCCGTGTCGGGCTCTGTACTGACAGCTCAGAGCCTGAAGCCTGCTGCGGATTCTGTGTCTCCCCTCTCTCTGCTCCTCTCCTTCTCAGGCTCTCACTCTCTCTCTCAAAAATAAAAAACATTTAAAAGTTGTTTTTTTTTTTAAAGAAAACAAATCCACGAATAGGGATTCCTATCTTCATTTTACAGATGACTTAGAGAGGTTAATTTACCTGCTCAAAATCATGGCTAGAATAAAGTAGAGCAGGATTTCAGAGCTGCCATCAAAGACCAAAGCTTTCTGACACCCACTCCAGTGTTCTTTCTAGATAGACACTCGGGGTTATTTGCCTTGGTTTAGAAAGTTACTAAATGAAAGCAAAGAACTGTCATTTGTTGCACAGAATAAAGACTAGCGGTGGTACGAGTCCCCTCAAGGAGTACAAAGACTTGACAATAAACTCATGTACGCAGACACCAATGTGGTTCCACACTTCACAAAGACAACGGCAGAGACTATACCCACCATCGCCTTCTGCAGCTGATCTACTGAGTGATTAGTCACGTTTGTGCCATTGATTTCCAGGATCTCATCCCCGACGTGAAGGGAGCCTACCACGAAATGAAAAATCAGTCCACAAGAAATAAACATTAAAACAAGAGCTGTCAATATAACTCAAGATACCGCAGAAAAGAAACCACGACCTACAGCATTGTTCTACAACAGACTGTGTAAAACACTCAAGGTTGAGAATATTCAAGGATGCGGGAAGGGAATGGTTCTTTTGAGTCCCTTGAGGGACGTATCAAGGCGAGCACTCGACAGTTTAGTATGACCTCGTCCTCCCTGGTCAAGCCGAATAAAAGCACTTCATTCACAGCAAGTTTAATGTTTCTTTGTTGTTCTACCTAATGGTAAAGCTCATCAACGGTTAGATTCTATGTGAAGAGTAATTACCAATATTTGTGCCACCCTAGATACAAAATAAAAGTTCTAACTGAACAGAAAAAGGTAGGGTTCAAAGCGTGGGATGAATCAGGTGGGCAAATACAGGTTATCATCCGCTACTAAAAACAGGTCATATTTTAATGTTCTCTCACCAACCTCCCAAATAGCTTTGACTCAATGATGCATCTGAAAACTGACGGCACCTTCACATTAAGGAGACACAACGGTTACTGATGATTATTTGTCTAAATTCTATTTTCACAGTGCAATGCAATGGGCTGCATGTAGTTAACCGGTCAAATATTGGGTGGAAAAGTATTGGCGTAAAGAGGTGTGCAAGAATGCTCAGAGGGAAAGACAGTGGCACTGGGCAGTTCATACAAAGGTCTTATAACACACTTAAAGAGCCAGTTACTAAGCCACAAAAAAAATCTCCTGTCTCACACACACACATACACACACACGCTCCCCACTGTAAAGGCTGTAAGCCTCCAGCCCCCCAGCACTGACCGGCATGTCGATGGTTCTCTGACTGAAGCACTGCCCAGGGCCCCCATAGTTACCTTGTCTGTGAATCATGCCACCGTGAAGAATTCTGGCCACTGTACAGGACTGCTTGTCATTCAGCTTCAGGGTGATTCCCTGCAAGGAGGACACAGGGGACAGCAAGCTTTATTTGCAGCTCTTTCTGAGCTTATCCGTAGGATGATTTAGGAGGATCTCTGCAGAGGAAGATCGTTCATCGTCCTCTTGTGGCCTGGGGGCTCAAGGGGTCGAGAGTAAGCAGTGGGCTAGAACAGGACAAGGGATTACCATGGGCTCTTCTGTGACCTTCTCGAACTGGATGAGTCGCACCTTCCTCACGTCCTGCCCCTTGGCCTGGGCAGGGCTGCCTGGGGCAGCGCAGCCGTTGGTGTACATGTCCTCGGTCATGGCGCTCGCCTGATGCGACGCAGCCTGTCGGGTCAAAACAACAATGCGTCAAGTCAGCGGCGAAGGCCCACCATCACTCTGGAACTGCAACTCTACAATCCAAAGGGCTCCGCAAACCAATGGTTATTGCATAAGCTTGGTGTCCCTCACCTGGAGTGACGTGAGGCTATTTGTAAATGCTATCATCCGACTTAACAGACGTGCTCATCTGGTCGGCTGCAGACGCGTTAAGGTGTTTAATGCCCAGGGTGCTGCCCAGGACCCTGCTGGGGCTGTAATGAGGTGTAATACAATTCACAAAATTCTGATTTCTAAGGCACACCGCCACTGAGGCCGCGGGGAGGGCTGTGCACCCATGGTGTCTATAGCGAAGACCCGAGGTGGGATTCATTCAAACAGCCTGATGCTTTGCACCAGGCTGCAGTAAGGATGATTCGCGTTAGCATTAGCCTCTCACAAATCATTTCTTTGGCTACAAACAGGAAGTTCTATCGGGACTAGAGAATTAGGCTTAGCCCTCGGCCTACGACGATACCGCTTAACCTGAGGGGTCCCTCTACGTGAGGTTGCCGCCACCCCTCCTGCCATCCCATGATGACACCTCCACTGTGACCCCGTTCCCCCCATCTTGACAACAGCAAAGCCAGATGACTGGTGCCACCAGACAGTAAAGCACTCAGCATGGCATCAGCAGGAGGACAGACAACGGACCAATGGAATGGAATAGAAAGTGCAGACACGTGGTCCGTGTCCGAACCTTTCAACACAGATGTGTGGCCACGTGCCACGGGCACCAAAAGATGTGGACAGTGACGTCATCATAGCATTATTTTGTAAAAAAAAAAAAATGCTGTACAATTTAATTTTTTGAACCATTTGACCATAATCTGAAGATATCATGCTCCTTAACCCATAAAGGTTTGTGTATTTTCTAAGAACAAAAACTTTCTGAAAAACGCAAATTTAGCATTGATACAATACTACACCTGGTCCTCAGTTTCTATTAAAATTTTATCAGCTGTCCCAATAATGTCTTTTACGGCTATATATATTCTTCCCCAGACCAGGAGCCAGAACCGTGCACTGCATTCAGTTTGCACAAGCTTTGGCCTCCCTTAACTTGGAAAAGCTCCTCAGTCTTTCTCGGTCTTTTGTGACCTTAACATTTTTTAAGAGGACAGGCCTATTGTTTTGTAGGCTCTCAGTTTTGGTTCTGCCCCGTGTTTTTTCATAATTGGGTTGAGGTCGTACATTTTTGGCAGGAATCCCACGGAAATGGTGGTGTTCCCTTCTCAGAGCGGCACTATTCTTAAAAGCCCGAATCTGGAAGGACCTCCCAAGTCCATTAATGGTAGGATGAATGGACGCACGTAGCCATTACTGATACCACACAGCAGCGAGTGTGCAACGTGGGTGAATCTCTCAGCCTCCTTTGCTGCTTCTTCCTCAGGTGTCTAATCTGCTAATGTTGAAGTGGCCCAGAACTTGTGGTAAGACATGTGACAGTGGGGAAGGTCAAGTGGAAACCTCCGACAGTGCCCTCCACCCACCCCAGATGAAACAGTAAATCAAAAACAGCATGGCCAGCTAGAGGAGGAGGGACAGGCCTGAGCTTGGTTTACAAAAGGGCCAATTGACTATTTGAGTCCAAGCTCAAAATGGAGAGCAAAAACATGCCAGCTACACCTGGGGGGCCCCTCAGAGATACTAAGGGAGATTTTTCTGAGATGGGGGTGGTGTGAGGGGCATGCCTCGTCATCCAGTTTGTGGGGTAGCAGAAGCGGAAATATCCTCTGGTGGGAGTGTCTCCATCGAGATAGAGACTCATTCACTCACTTCCTCCTGGGCCCAGGCCCTGGGGGGAAAAGGGCTAGAAGATCAGAGGGGACAGGCTTGTGGATGGTATGTTAATTTAATCTTTATAATTTAATTTAAATTTATTTATTTTGAGAGAGAGAGAGAGAGCGCACACGCAGGGTTAGGGCAGAGAGAGGGAGAAAGAGCATCCCAAGCAGGCTCTGCACTGTCTGCATAGGGCCCAACTTGGAGCTCGAACTCATGAACAGTGAGATCATGACCTGAGCCGAAGTCAAGAGTCAGACGCTCAGCCCACTGAGCCACCCAGGCACCCCTGATATTTTAATTTTAATTTACCTCATCCTAAGAGGTCATCAGAAACTCCGATGAGATGGTGAGGCTTGAAGGAGTGTTATTTACTGGGGGGCCTCGAAAGACGGGAGTGCTGAGAAAGAGAAACTGCCTGTGTAGCAACTGAAACTTCAAAAAGCTCACACGACCTCTATGTCATATGACCCTTCAGCACCACTGCTGGGACGAGATCGGTGCATCCGGGGCGGCATGGCCACAGACTCATTACCGCTATTCAAACAGAATTGGGGATGATAGGTTGGTATTTAGAAAACATATGGACTTATGACACCTGGGAGTGCAGAACTCTCCAGGCCATGGTTAACAACACAGTTAACAGTGCGCACGGCACGTATGGTTAACAGTGCACACAGTACGTAGCAATGAAAAGGAGGTTCCAAGGTTAATCTTGAAGACATATTATTCCTAAAAAAACCAGAGAGATGAAAGGTATGCTATCATCAGCACAGTGAACACAATGAATATATTTATATGTGCTTATAAATGTACGAGCTGTGTTGGAGACAGACATAAACAACAGCAATTATACACAAACTGGATTGCAGTCCCTGAGTCTTTTAACAGCTGGATAACTTGGGGCAAGCGTGGGGCCTCGCTCCCTCCCTCCACCCCTCTCCCCTGCTTGCGTTCTCTAAAAATAGAAAATAAAATTAATTAATTAAAAACTTGAAGAAAAAAACCCTATAGAGAAGACTGATGGTTCCCAGAGGGGATGTGGGGGATGGGTGAGACAGGTGATGGGGATGAAGGAGGGCTTGTGAGGAGCACCGGCTGTCGTATGGAAGTGTAGGATCACTATATTGTATACCTGAAGCTAATATTGCACTGTATGGTAACTGGAATATTAAGAAAAACTAAAAAAACAATCTAATTAAAAAATGGTCAAAGCATCCCGTTCTGGAGCATTCAAGATGTGGAAGAGAGGACACGGTGGGTGCCCCGGTGCGAAATTCGACTTCCCTGGGTCTTTCGGTAGCAGCCGTGATCAACTGTGCTGACCACACAGGAGCCAAAACTCCGTGCATCATCTCTACGGAGGGGACTGAGGGATGCCCGACCAGACTCCCCGCCGCTGCCGCGGGGACACGGTGATGGCCACGGTGCAGAGAGGCAAACCCGAGCCGAGAAGAAGGTACATCCAGCAGTGCCAACGGGACCATGAAAGTCGTAGCGGAGAAATGACGGCGTGTTTCTGTCTTTCAGGGACGAGGCGGGCTCACGGCAAACCACGAAGGCAAGGGGAAAGCTTCCGCCACCACGGGCCCGGGGTGCGCACACTCGGGGCGCAGGACCACACCCGATGCTGGCAGCACTGCACGAGGCCTGGGTGTAGTTGTTTAAAACAATCACAAATTATTTGCTATCCTTTCCCCTAAAAGGGCCAAAGACAGGAAGAAATATTTCACTAAGGAAGATAAATAAGGAGGAACGGCAAGGGATGAGCTAACATAAAACACAGGCGACACTAGATGCCCGTGAGGACGCAGAGAACGGAATCTCTCATCCTTGCTGACGGGAGTGTAAAATCGCACGGCCATTTCACAAGAGAGTTAGGGACTTTCTTAAAAAACCCACAAGACATAATAAAATAAGATAAAATTTAAAAATTAAAAAAAAAATGTTTTTAAATGAAACAACCACTTTACAACCCAGCCATGTCACCCCTAGAGAAATGTTCACACAAAACTTGTATGTGAAGCCTTATAACAACTTTATGCCTAATAGCCAAAACGTGGGAACAACGAGAATGGCCTATAATTGGGTAAGCCGTTCAACAGATGACCGCAGCCCATCCGTACCACGAAACATGTCTCAACAACAAGGAACAAAGGCACTCTGATGAGTGAAAAAAAAGCCAATCTCAAAAGGTTGCATATTCTATGAATCCATTTACATAACATTTTTTTGAGGGGGGTACAAGGGAATGAGGGGGAGAGAGGGAGAGGGAGAGGGAGAGGGCGAGGGCGAGGGAGAGGGAGAGAGAGAGGGAGAGGGAGAGAGAGAGAGAGAGAGAGAGAGAGAGAAGCGGGGCTCACCGGAAGCAGGGCACATGCTCACTGGAAGCAGGGCTTGAACTCATGAACCACGAGATCACAACCTAAGCTAAAGTCAGATGCTTAATGACTGAGCCACCCAGGAGCTCTAAATAACATTTTTGAGATGAAAAATTACAGAGATGGAGAACAGATCAGTGGCTGCCAAGGTCAGAGCGACAGTAAGAATGAGGAGCAATGTGGTGACAGAGCGGTTCTGCACCTTGATGGTGGAGGCGGTGGTTATACACATGCACACATGACAAAATAGGACAGAACTACACGCATACATCGTACCGATGTCAACTGTGTGGTTTTCATACTGTACTACGATTGAACTCCCAGTAGATAGAACTGAACTTCTTTGGATAAAATAAGTAGCAAAGTGGCGGGCAAGCAGCACCCATCTGCAACCAAAGAACTCTGAGAAAGCCTGGTACCGAAGAATGGGTACCGGTGACAGGTCCTTGACAAGTATGCAGCGTACACGATCGGTCTTCAGATCCCCATTCGTGTTCTGGGACAGGAATGTCAGAGGCCACGATACACGGTGATCAAACAGGTCCCCAAAGCATGGCCCGTGGTGACCTGGGACGGTGTGGTTAAGCCTCTTCAAAGCTGAACAGCTGCTGCCACAGTCCACACAACAGGGTGAGACATTAAATATTTCAAGTAGGTGGATTCAGCAAATCAGAGGAGAAGCAGGGCCAAGTTGGAAGGAAGAATCCCTTTCACAAATTAATCGCTGGCGCTGTCTGTACATTTTCACCCTGCATGTTACAGGAGGGATGTGGGGGGTGAGGAACCGAAGGCCCTCTGACCACGGCCGCGGTGAAAACACGACGGGCTGCAATCTTGCATGTCGGGCCTCCGAGTCCAAAATAGAACCCAGGACTTTCCTTGACCCTCATTTATTGATTTTTGACCACTATTACCCATGGGGCTGAAAACTAAACTCAGGCAATCATTCCACGGGTTTATCAGCAGCTACCGTTTATGTGTGTTGCTAACAAGCACAGTGGTTTACAGGTGGCCATAAAGTCAGGAAACACGGATCGTGTTCTTTTATTGTGTGCTGTAATGTAGCACCAATAAACTGCTTACGATGATTCACCTTGGTTTCCAGACTCCGCGGCCCCTGCAGAACGCTCTAAGCGACGACAGATTAGAAAGTCTTAGTCCAGAGAACACAAACTGACCTTTGAAAGGGGAAGAAGCCTACACGGTCGTGTACCTAGAACAGGCAGATAAACTGGCACTTACCTCATGTTGTTCTTATTCAGCTATATTACAAAGATCGTTTTTGAACGCGTCAGCCTTTAAGTTAAGGACTCAGCAGAGCTTACCAGAGGCAGAACACATTCCAGTCAGAAAAGTCCAAGAGCTGCCATCCCAAAGGTTGGTCTTTCAAATGTGCTTATCCATCAAGATGTTCTTCGAGATGACTAAGAGTCACTCTCACACTCGCCCAGAAGTTGCAAACGATGACGAAGATAAACGGAAATGTCGAACGTGCTAACTAAAGAACCAACTTGCTTCTTACCAACAGTAAGGCTTCTAAAAGCAAAGCGCGATGTTCTCCACCCCAGACTTGTCACTGGGCAGCCCTGTCCTTCTGAGACACACGCTACACTCCCCGGGGCCTGTCTTCCTTGGAAGTTCCCTACACTACTCCTCAACCTCATGTCGCAAATTCCTCTGACCGGCCCTCATGTCTGTCTCCTCATGACAACTGTAGGAGCAACAACACACAGACACTTACATTTGACGTCTGTACATGCACACGCACACGCACAGAGTGAAGGTGACTTCTTAATTCAATCTGCGAGGCTGAGACCCCATGAAGTACAGATCTCCACATGCTTAAGTCATGGTCTCTGCCCTTGGCAGCTCATGACTATAAGGACAAGTCGTTCGTTCATTCATTCATTCATTCATTCATGTATCCAACATAAATGATAAATGGAAAGATTTCCTCCATCAAGTTTAAGATGGTCTTAGACTGTATGTGCTCAAAGGACTCAAAACAAGGTTTCAACTTTCTTCAAAACTAGCTTCACCAAGTTTTGAAATGGAGCTTCACCAAGGCTTTCTGAATGGTGAGGAGGATGGCATCTATGGGGGATGAAGGGGAAGACGACAGGAAGTCCTAGGGGCAGACCAAGGAGCGGTCTGCTCTTCAGTGGGACGCAAAGACAGAGGAACCAGGACTCAGACACAAGTTCCGCCCAATGAGGCCACGTTGCAGTCCTCCTGCTACACAACTGGCCCAGACTGAACTCAGGAGAAAGGGAAGGAGGCTGCCTTCGCCTCAGGGTAATGGACGTGCCTAAGACTGACCGAAGAAATTGCAGTCCTGTCCCACCGGGTCATCCACTCGTCTGCCACGGAGCAGGCTTGTGTCCTGGTCCCTGATTTGCTCCAACGTTTCTTGTTTCCACAGCTGGTAATACATTCCACTTTGAGACAGAGATTTGTCTGTCCCTTCTGTTTGTCTCCTCAAGCTGCAAGACAATTACCACACAGGCAGGGGTCTTCATTTTACTCACTCTTGGGTCCCGGGCACCTAGAACTCTGCCTGGCTCTAATTTAGGGAGCTTGCTCAACACTCACTGATGACATGAATCACTCCCAAGGCACGTGCTGCTGTTTTTTGGGCCACTACTACCCCCCCGTCACCACCACCATGCGATTGCTAGGTGACACGAGTCACGTTGAACAAATACTAAAGTCAAACGTGCTAGATTCCATTTTGCAGGGTTCACTTCAACCTTAAAAATCACCACCCTCCTCTCTGGTGCACATGGGAGGCCCCAGGGCTAGGATGGGCATGGTGGGAGCGGCTCCGGTTAAAGACGACTGCTCGACCGCTCGGATTCTGGAGAAATTGGGGCATAAACACCCACCCACGGCTCCATGTCTGGCCTTTGCTCTGCAGCCTTTTGGCCTTTCATTATCCAAACTGTGGGAGTGCTAACGCCCCACTGCTCTGAAAGCCCCTTCGGAGGAAACATCTGCAGCAGGGTTCAAAGGGCACAGGCAGCTGGTCAAAGGAAGCTGGGATTTAAAAAAAGATGAAAAACAAACTTGGCACTTGGCGGGGGTGGAGGTCGGGGGGTGGCCAGTGGGGGGAGGAATAAAACTGGGACAATTAAAGCTGGTTTTTTCATCCAAACAATCGGATTAAGAGTGACAGTGAACGTAGGAGAGGACAAACATTTGTTCAGCCTACTGTTAGGCTCTTTGCCAACTGCTTTCACATGGAGACTTAGAAGGCCAGGCGAAGAAGGCAAGCCATCACCAGAGGGCAGACTATGGTGGTGGTGGGGGGGGTGAAAACACCCACTCCAGCCTGGGCAGGATCCGCTTCCAATTTGGGGCAGAAAAACAAACAGGACGGGCCTCTGGGTGGCTCAGTCAGTTAAGCGTCCAACTCTTGGTTTCAGTCCAGGTCATGAACTCACAGGTTCTTGAGTTCGAACCCTGCATTGGACTCTGCACTAACGGCGCAGAGACTGCTTGGGATTCTCTCTCTCTCTCTCTCTCTCTCTCTCTCTCTGCCTCTCCCCCACCCACACTTTCTCCATCTCTCAAAATAAATAAATAAACTTAAAAAGAGCCTGGAGACTGCTTCAGATCCTGTGTCTCCCTCTCTCTCTCTGCCCTTCACCTGCTCATGCTCTGTCTCTCACAAAAATAAACGTTTTGTAAAAATTTAAAAAAAAAGAGAGAAACCGAGAAAATCAGAAATCAGCACTTTTACCACAAATGACAAGAGCTGGAGAAGAACTGGGGAGAGAAAGGCCTAGAGCCAGGAGTTTCTGGCCAAGTACTATCTTAAAAATCATGCATTAACTAGGCACACTGTTTCTCAGGCACTAAATCATTCGAGAACACATACATCAATCAATCCAAAGGCCAAGTGTCTAAAGATCCTTTTCCAGTGTGCTTTATCTACCCAGTGTACTGTGAATAGAGGCAAAGGCTTCTTCCCTTGCAAGGAGGGTGACTTTTGAGCAAAGACCTACATATGTTTTTGGTTCATGTATATTTCTTTATATAAAGGAAAAGGAAAAAGTGAACAATCAGAAGAGAAAATTCCATATTATGAAAGTTGTACTCTGGTTCCCTAATTCAGAGTTTTTCTTCCTGTTCCCCACCCTGGGGTGACTTCCCCTCCCCCCACCCACTGCTGGAGATGTGCTTACTCCTGCCTTCTTACACTCCATACCCAGGGCCCTCCTTTTCTTTTTTATTTAAAAAAATTCTCTTAACATTTATTTATTTTTTGAGAGACAGAGAATGAATGGGTAAGGGGCAGAGAGAGAGTGAGTCACAGAATCCAAAGCAGGCTCCAGGCTCTGAGCTGTCAGCACACAGCCTGACGCCGGGCTGGAACTCATGAATCGTGAGATCATGACCTAAGCCAAAGTCATACGCTTAATGGACAGCCACCCAGGCACCCCCAGGGTCCTCCTTTTTTAGGAGGTATGAGCAATTCACTACTTATGGATAAAATCTCTGCATCCATGAAATGTCAACTGATTTTGTTTCCCTTTCCCCAGGGGACATTTTACAGTGTATCAAGACATTTTACAGTGTATCAAGGCATTTTTTGATTGTCACAACTAGGGGGGTGTATTACTTTTCACAACAGAGAATGATCAGACTCAAAGTGTTACTCAACAAGAACCTCAATGGCTTCACACAAGCAGTTCCCCCCCGCCTGGAGCGCTGTTCACCAATTACATCCTAGATACCCCAAGACTCAAGGTCTGGCAGCTTCACAGCGCCCTACACCTGCCTGCCTCTGTGGCCTTCATTGTTGACTCCTCAGCCCCAGAACCAGGTCCACACACAGTAGGCGATCAACAAGACTACATCATAGCCAAGGACGACCAGTGTGGACTAATGCATCTGCTGCCTAAGAATCGACAGATTTTAGGGGCATCCGGCTTCGGCTCAGGACATGATCTCACGGCTCATGAGTTCAAGCCCTGTGTCGGGCTCTGTGCTATCAGCGCAGAGCCCACTTTGCATCCTCTGTCCCCCTCTGTCTCTGCTCCCCCTCTGCTTGCGCGCTTTCTCTCAAAAATAAATAAACACTAAAAAGAATAGATCTTAGTGGAAGCTCACCTGTAGCCTGACCTATGTTAGGTCATTTTTCATTATGGGAGACGCCCAAGCGAATGTTGAGGGATTTTCGACATACTACTTCATGGGAAAAGTGTTGTTTTTAGCAGGATGGAAGAGGAATTCTATGAGCAAATTTACAATCACTAATGAGCCCTGCTGTAAAGAATAAGGTCAGAGGTAGCTTATGAGTTTCTCCAAGGAAAGAAATGTACTTCAATATGGGAGACAGGCCATCGTTCAAACCTACTGCAAAATTATTTTTTGGCAATACTTTTTCAATATTAAATGTGGCCTATGATCAGAAGTGCAACTTCAGGTTTTGAGTCTTGAGAACTTTTACAGAAAGCACTCTCTGTACACGAGGCCTTCAGCAACATCATTTTGAGAATTCTGTTACAGCCCACAAGTCCTTCCCAGGTTTTCGTACTTCTTACCAGTATGGGGCCGTGCTGACTGCTACCGGACAGGCGGTTCTTAGGGACATGTAGGATGCCCCTGTGCGGTTCTAAGTGCTCGACACGCATCACGTCAGGTCACTGCCTCCACAACCCTCCACACAGGTGTGTCTGACAGAGGAGAAACCTAAGGCACAGACAGCTTCGGCAGCTTGCCCAGGGATACACAGCAAGTGAACGGTAGAGCCCCGGAGGAAAGGTGAACCTGAAGAAACCATTGGAGATTCTCCCTCCAATGTCCACACCTTGCCAGATATGGATGCTACTCCATTCAGCAAGCTAGCAAGTTTCTTCTGTCATCTTCTTTAAATCCTTTAATAACACCAAAACACAGTGGCTACCCAGTAGGCCCATACGCAGTACTTTGGGACCAACTGCCAGCTCCACAGAAACTGTTTACTCAAAGGGTGCGCCACAACATAACTCTTGTAGGGACGGAGCCTTGTTTCAAAGAGCCACGCAATCTCTCAAGCCTGCACGTAAGGAGCAGAGAGGTTTACACAAAGTCGGGTCACTTCATTATATACGGGGCTCTTGTTGGGCTCAGTGACAGGAGCCTGATACAGTTGGATTCCATTTATAAGACTGTAAAGGATCACCAGGGAACTTTCTGGAGAAATGAAAGGGTTCTATATCAGGATTTTGGTGATGGTTACATGACCATAGGCATTTGTTAAATCTTACTGAACAGACCAAATGCATTTATGAATTATATGTATGCTAATTATACTTCAATACAGCTGCCAAGAGTAAATTTAATAAGGAGATTTTTATTAAAAAGTCAAGGCTCAGCCAAGTGAACCAATTATAGAGAAGCAAAATCACACATCCAAGCCTACGGGGAGCCAGGTAGTTTTAGACCCCGATTCCCTCTTAGTGCATATTCTACTAGAGAACGGCAAGTCCAATTTTGTCTTGCCATCTGAAGAACAATAGTGTCTCCCCCACCGGGTCATTCTAGCACTCACTGAAGCCTAGAATATTGCCATCATGACTGGAAACAACAGACAGGTGTGAACATGGCACTGATGCTTATCAACTGTTTCCTGGAGCTTCCAGTCCAGAGTCACGGCTCTCCTGTTTGCTTTACCTTGTGAACCTTCAGTATCATCATCTGTGGAAGTGGAAGGTTATGCTAAATCTCTAATGTCCACCTCTTCAGTCGTTTATTAATTCAGCAAACATTTCTGAGGACCTATTTATCAGGCATTTAAAATAAAAACCGTGAGCATGAAATAGCCCTGCCCTGAAAAATCTTGCTGTGGAGAACAGAGATTCACGCTGACTTCAGGCTGGGTCAGGGCAGAAACACAGCTGCTGCCTGGCTCTGGCTCACGCTCTCGCTCTCGCTCTCTCTCTCTCTGCACATTCACTAGTGGTACCTGACCCCCAGTCCGTGCAGCAGGCCAGGCTAGGTGCGGGGTCGCCGGGCCTATCTTCGGGGTGATGGCTCCAACTGCGAGCCAGCCGCAGCCTCCGGATGAGTGAGCGAGCATTCTGCTGGCTGCACCTCCGCCCGAGAGGACCTCCTTTTGGTGGGTGAAACCCACACTCGGAACTATATGACAGATAACACGGAAACCATCAACCTCTTCTGGGCATCTTTGAGGATAGAGGATAACGGCTCTTTACCACCCATCCCAGGAATCCGGAGGGCACAATGACGTCAGCCACCCGTGGATCCCTTGTCCACCCGAACACGCACACGGGCCACCCCGTCTGCACCGCAGCCCCAGGGGCCGTGCGCGAATGCGGAGGGACGGTGAGTGAGCGCTTTAGAGGCAGAGTTGGGTTTTACAACCTTCTCTGCGGACCCAGACACGCGAGCAGTTCAACACGCAGGCGGACCCACTCTTCTTGGATCTGTTCCCCAAAGTCTTTCTGTCACCCTGACTTCCGTCCACGGGGAAGTTTGCCTTGACCTTAACCAGCGCTGTGTACAGGCCGCGGCCTCTCCGAGTTTCCACCCAGAAGGGCTGCGGGGGTGGGGGGAAGACCCACCGCACCTGAAGCCCCCGAACGAACCCCGGTAGCCGCCGCGGGCTCGGCTCCGAGGCCGGCCGCCCGCGGCCGGGGCCGCGGACCGAGCAGGTCCCGCGGCGGGCGGCGCGGCCTGGAGCCGAGCCCCGGCCCCGCACCCCGCGCCCAGGACGCCGCGGGGCCCTCTCACCTCGGGCCGGCTGCGCTTCTGCAGCAAGTGCTCCAGGTAGAGGTCGGAGAGCGCGGTGCGCATGCCGCCCCCGCCCTCGCCCTCGCTCGCCTTGAGCGTCATCTTGCCGGAGCCTCGACGCGGGGCCGCGAGCCGCGAGGCGGGCAGAGCCGGGAGTGCGAGCGCCGAGGCCTGCGGGGCGGCGGAGGCGGCGGTGGCGGCGCGGCCCCGTCACCTCCCCGCGGGCGGTGCGCTGGAAGGGCGGGGACGGAGCGCCGCCCCGCCCCTGACCTGGCCCCGCCCCCGGCCAACCTCGAGGCTGAACCCAGGGGGGCCGTGAGGAACCCAGCAGACCGCGCCCTCCCGGCGGAGGGCCCACCGGCTCCGCCCACAGCCCTGGCCGAATCGGTGGGGACTGGAAGGAAGCCGTCGCTCCGACTCCGGGCTCTACCCAGAAATCTCTGCGGGCCCAGCGCGTTGCGAAAATGCCTTTAAGGCTCCTGGGCTGCCGGTACCCTGTCATTTACATTGCTGGCTGCAGTTCGGTGATGGGAGGCCTGATTGCCCCGAACAGCAAACTGTTTTTACTTGTCTTACGCCACATCTTCTACTCTTAATGCCACAAAAATTTTGAGGGATCAGTGGAAGTAAAGGGAACCGACATTCCTTAGGAATCCTAGAACAGGATTCCTTAGCATCCTAATGCTTTGGTGGCGTTAAAGCAGCAGTCTAAATCATGGAAGGGTTTCTGAACAAAACATTGACTGGGCTTACAGGGCTCAGGGCTGTCTACATCCATAGATACCTTTACCTGACCCAAACCTGGTCCCCTTTTCCCGAGGCTAGTAACCTCACACTATTATAAGCAGTTCATTGCTCTATATAATCTTATGCGGACCTTCCAGTACCATATAGCCACGAGGAGAAAGTCCAACGGAAGACTTTGGACATCACGCAGTTTTCTCTGTTAAGAGGCTGAGATCACATGATTGATGGCTCCCTTCCCCAAGATTACCCTAAAGGAAGTATAGAAAGCTGAGAGACACAGAGACAGAGACGGACAAGGAAAGAGGGTGCTATCGAAATTAAGGGTATGATACTTGTGCAGGGATATACTAACTGAGCAACGCAATACATTACAGAACGCAGACACACCCTGCACGTGTACAACTGTGGTATACGATGCACTTGGCGTGTTAGGTAACTCAAGAAAGACTTTCATTAACTGAAGCTGGAAAATGGTTATTTATATTGAAAGAGATAAAATTAGAGCCTTCTTCCTGCAAAAACAATCTATTCCAGATGGATTAAGAATTTAAATGTCAAAAACACGCTTAAATGTCAAAAAGCTCTGGAAACAAAACATCAGCAAAGAGCTCTTACTTTGGGGGATAGGAAAAGATTTCTTAAACAATGCGGACAAACGACTGACTATAAAACAGAACGCTGATAAGTTTGACTTTGTTAACAGTAAGAACTTTTACTTGTCAAAAAACAAACCAAAAAGCAAAAAAGACCACATGTGCATTGAGAGAAAGTATTTTGAGTATAGGCAAATGACAAACAGTTCCTGTTATAAATACATAAAGGACTATAAATTAACAGTATTTAAAAAGGCAGTAGAGGGGCACCTGGCTGGCTCAGTCAGTAGAGCACGTGACTCTTGATCTTGGGATTGTGAGATTCAGCCCCACGTTGGGGGTAGAGATGACTTAAAAATAAAGTCTTTAAAAGAGTAAAATAATCCAGTAGACAAATGGGTAAAAAACAGGAAATAAACATCTCACATATGGAGAAATACATATGATCAATAAACAAACAGATGTTCAAGTTCATTAGTGACCAGGGAGATAGATGCAAGTCAAGACTTCACTGTATGCCCACTCAGTTATCAAAATTGAGAAAGTCTTACCATATCAAGTGTTAGAACCGATATGAGTCCACGTGAGTTCTTGAACATTGCTGCTGGGAGTCAAAACTGGTACCACTAGTGAGGAAAGCGCTGTCTTACAATTGGACATGCGTCCGACCTCTTGGCCAGCAGTTGTACTCACCCTTCATCGATTCCCACTCTCCAGAGGAAGCAACCCTCCCCAGTTTGCTCTGGAACCGTCCGGACCTTCCTTTATGCACAGAGAATATATTCAGAACTAGAGTTGCCTCGTTCGTCTGGGTAGAGAAACCACAGTACACGTGGCCTCACTTCTTCCGAGCCAAACCAGGCTTCCTTTTCCCCACCTCCCCATGAAGCAGGCCTCCTCTGAGGACTAGCCCAAGACGGGATAAAATTCACCCATTCAAAGTGAACAAGTCAGTGTTTTTTAGTAGAACCATCACCACTCTCTCATTCCAGAACATTTTCATCACGCTCAAAGGAAGCCTCAGCCCCATTAGCAGTCACTCCCCAGCCCCCTGGTCCTTGGCCCTTGGCGACCACTAATCTATTTTCTGCAGGACTACTAATTGTGTCTACCACAAGAGGCTAAACAAAAATTCTCCCTTGAGAATTTGTCAGTACAGTTTGCCCCTGCAGCTCACAGTAAAATACAAAAAATCACTACACACAAACAAGAAAAGGCCCCAGGGGGTGCGATCTGGCAGAAACTGCACATAACCAAATTGGTCCCAAACCTTCAGTATTTGAATTCAAGATTAGCTTAATGGTAGAAAATGTATTAATCAAGAAAAAAAAAAAAGAAAATGTATTAATCCAAATTTACCATGTTAACATATTAATGGGAAAATCCTATTATCTATCTCAGTAGATGAAAAATATTCAATTGAAGTCAACATCTATTCTTGGTAGTAAAAAACAAACTTTTAACAAACTAGGCATAGATGGGAGCATCCTTAACCTGATCTTTAAAAGTTATTTGTAAGGCACGTGAGTGGCTCAGTCGGTTAAGTGTCTGACTCTTGATTTCAGCTCAGGTCATGATTTCATGGTTCCCCTAGCCTGCTTGGGGTTCTCTCTGCCCCTCCCCTACTTGAGCTCTCTCCCTCTCTCTCTGCCTCTCAAAATAAATAAAATAGCCATTTAAAAAATCTTCCATTAAAAAAAGTTATTGGTAAAAAATCTACAAGAAATATACTTAGTGGTAAAAAGCTAAACGCGTTTCCTTTAAGATTTTGTATTGCAAGTTGTATCCAGCAGAGTCAGGTAAAAATAAAAGTATAAAAGCTATAAAGATTGGAAAAGAAGAAACAAAATTGTCACCGTCTGCAGATATTTTATTGTCTTTGTAAAATATTTAAAAATCTATCAATAAATTATTAAAATTAATAAGTGGTATTAGTAAGGTTGCTGGCTACAGTCATTACACAGAAATCAATCACACTTCTATACACCAACAACACACAGAAAATATAATTTGTGGGGCGCCTGGGTGGCGCAGTCGGTTAAGCGTCCGACTTCAGCCAGGTCACGATCTCACGGTTCACGGTCCGTGAGTTCGAGCCTCGCGTCAGGCTCTGGGCTGATGGCTCAGAGCCTGGAGCCTGTTTCCGATTCTGTGTCTCCCTCTCTCTCTGCCCCTCCCCCGTTCATGCTCTGTCTCTCTCTGTCCCAAAAATAAATAAATGTTGAAAAAAAAATTAAAAAAAAAAAATATAATTTGCTCCGCGTAGGGCTCTGCGCTGACAGTGCGGAGCCTGCTTAGGATTCTCTCTCTCCTTCTCTCTACCTTTCTCCCACCTGCTCCCTATTTCCCCTCTCTCTCTAAATAAATAAACATTCAAAAAAGAAAATATAATTTTAAGAGATGCCATTCAGTGTGACATGTAAAATGAAAAATACCTAGGAATAAATGTAACTGTATATCGTGTAGCCAGAATTACAAGATTCTATTGGAATCCATTAAAGAAGAGCTACAAAATGGAGAGCTGAGTCATATTCACGGTTTGGAAGGTTCCGTCGGCCCATAGATCCAATGCAGTTCCAAGACCCTAACAGGTAGAGCCGTAGGGAAAGTGCAGACTAGCACTAGGTAGTACTGGGCATATCGGGGATGCATATTATCAGAATGAAAACTGAGACTTGTTAGACGTGAAAACTAACACTTTATCCAAACTACCGCAGTCAGAAGAACTTCAGAGAGGGTGACTCCTCCAGCAAAATTTAGTTAGAGTTTTGATGGAAGCTCAGGGTGGAAAAGTACCCCCGACCGAGTCAGCTGACTCAGAGAAAAGCCGGCCTCACAGGCTTTCCTGGGCGGCCGGTTCCGGTTCAGGGGTGCTCAGTGCTCAGAATCTGGGTCTGCTCCTTGGAATTTATTGCTTCTTGGAATTTATTGCAGGTATCTGCTTCTCTCAATTCCGAGAACTGCCTTTAGGCACCGAAATTCAGTTCAAGGTTCAAGAGTGGAAAAGTATAGCTTCTCAGAATAGTAAGAAAATAAAATTGAACTCAGTCTCACACCCTACGAAAATTAATTGGAGTAGTTTAAGGACTTAAATGTGAAAGGCAAACGTGCAAAACTTTTGGAATGCAGGAGACTTCCTTTATGACATGGGGATAGACAAGGATTTCTTAGAAGAAAGTGATGGGCGAATTTGTCTACCTTCAAGCAAATACATCCTCTTGAAAATACATCCTAGCAAGAGTGAAAATCGAATCTTCTAGCTGGGAGAAGCCCTTTTCACTTCAATCACATTCAAAACAATGGTATACAGAATATATCAAGAATTCCTACAGATGGGTAAACAACACTACAAATGAGAAAAATGGGCAAAATTCACTAACAGGAATTTCATATGAGAGAAAGACGAATGATCCATAAAGACAGGGAAAGGGCTTCAGCCTCATCGCTTATCAGGGAAATGCAGGGTAAGAGCACAAGATGATCCAACCTCTCATCTACCCGGGTAGAAGACTCCTGATATTCCATGTGCTGAAGCATGTGGGATCATGGGAACATTATACTCCCACTAGCGCTGGCAGGAAGTGTAAATCCGTGCAATCACTCTGGGAAGCTGGCACTGATGATGCAGCATGCACTTACCCTTTGACCCAGCAAGTCAATCACAGGCTGTATTCCGTAGAGACACTCTTGTCCATGCGCACTATGAGACATGCTCTTCTAGAAGCTTTGTCGAGAAGAGAAAATGAACCCCAGAAACAGTAGAAATGTCCTTCGACAGTTGATGGGCTAAGTGAGTCCAGCTCTTCTCAGGCAATAGGCCATTCGACAGGACGGGTGCAAATCTTAGTCACGTCTATAAGCATCGACGTGGCAGAATCTCAGAACATAAAGCAAGTAAACAGAGAAACCCCCTGAAGAGTACATACAGTTTGAAAGCAGGTGAGGCTGTGGGATTAGAAGACAGGACAGGGCTTGCCCTGGGGGCGAGGAGGGGCCAAGGGGGAGGGGAACGCCAAATCTGTTCCCTTGGCCCTCTGGTCCCCTGTTAGCCTCTAGCACAGCCTTTTGGTTTCATCAGCAGCCTCTGTAACCGAGCTCACCTTGGCCTGCGGGGTGGCCTGTGGCTGACGGCTCCCTAGATCTCACCTCAGTATCAAGTCAAATACCACTTCAGTCTTTCTTTTCGTGCGGGAAATTCCTAACTTGCAGCAGGTTTCCGTTCACTCGCTGGGGTCAGAAGCCTGGGAGGCCCCCTGGGAGCCTCCCTCTCTTCCACACGTCATTTGACTTGGAATCAAATCCTGCCCGATTCTCCCCTCGCGACCTCTCCAGCATCTGACACTACGCAACTCCGCTGCTCCCCACCCGGGTCCAAGTGAAGTCATCTCTCACCTGACTGGTCTCCCTGCTCCTGTCTTTGGCCCCCTATATTCTCAACATGGCAGCTGACATGACGCTATAAAACGTCTATCAAATTATATCCCTTCTCTGCTCCAAACCTTCTGTTGGCTCCCCTATCACCCCAGGATCCTTCCAACGGCCACAAGGACCTACTTTGCCCTCACTTGCTCTGGTTTCTTTGCTGTTTTCGAATGCAGAGGGGGTACTCTTGACTCAGCATGTGTACCCTCTTGCGCCTTGTGCCTGAAACACGTCTTGTTGGAGGTTCACCAATTTGCCGGAGTGATCTGGATCCTTCCACCAGCACAGGGCTCCACAAGAGCTGGGATTAGTGTCTGTTTTGTTACCTGCCCAGAACAGTGCCTGAGTCACAGTATGTGTTCAGTAAGTATCCACCGAATGAATGATTTCAAACTCAGAACAGCAAAGGGGAAAAGCAAATTAATAATTTGTACAACTATTAACAGCATTACATTTATAATAGTATCATATTATAATATATATTATAATAGTAAACAAGTAGAAACACCCTAAATGGTTACATGACTTATGTCATATCCATGGCAAGGAGTACTATGCGACACTTAAAATTGTATAGACATATATTTACCGACACTATGTGAAAAAAACCAGGTTGTGACTGTGTGCACACGCATCCATTTCTCAAAGAGTGCAGATCAATCCATAAAAACAAATCCCATGTTCAAATTTGTTTGGGAAATACCGCACATCATACCCTCTGGTGGAGAGTCATGTTAGCCTTTCAAAAGGCCTTTGGAAGTCCTGGAGCAAAGAAACACTCTTACGGGCACCTGGCTGGCTCAGTCGGTGGAGTGCGTCACTCTTGATCTCGGGGTTGTGAGTTTGAGCCTCATGTTGGCTGCAGAGATTGCTTCAAAATAAAATCTTAAAAAAGCACACTTAAATATGTTTAATCTGGCACCTCTCAAACTTCGTTGGCCATTGATTGAGCCCTCCTAGCTCATAACATTTATTAAAACAGAACTGTTGTTTCACAGGAAGGATTTTGGGAGGGGCGCCCGAGTGGCTTAGTCGGCTAAATGTCTCTGGCTCTTGGTTTCAGCTCAGGTCATGATCTCACTGTATACATGGGTTACAGTCCCGTGTCGGGCTCTGTGCTGACAGTACAGAGCCTGCTTCGGATTCTCTCTCTCTCTCTTTCTGCCCCTCCTCTGCTTGCTTTCTCTCAAAAATAAATAAATAAACTTAAATTGTGTGACATGATGGATATCCTTCTTTAAAAAAAAAGGGCGGGGAGGGCTGGGTGGCTCAGTCGGTTAAGCATCCGACTTCGGCTCAGGTCATGATCTCGCGGTCCATGAGTTCGAGTCCCACATCGGGCTCTGTGCTGACAGCTCAGAGCCTGGAGCCTGCTTCAGACTCTGTGTCTCCCTCTCTCTCTCTGCCCCTCCCCTCTAGCAATCTGTCTCTCTGTCTCTCTCAAAAATAAATAATAAACGTTAAGAAAATAATAAAATAAAAGATTTTGGAAAACTGGTAATACAAGCATAGAAAAAAGTTTGAAAGGAGATGTGCCAAGATGTTAACAATATTTATTTCTGGGTCACTGGCATTACGGGTACTTTTTCTTCTTATTTTAGGAAATTTTTTGTAATAAAATATGTATTACTTTTATAATCAAAACGGCAATAAGGCTATTCCCATTTTTCAATCGCATGTTTTAAAGGAGAAAATAAAGGCAAAGGTAAACATGGAAGACAATTTAATTTTAACCAACAGGTACCTCCTTACTGTAAGCAAATAGCACACTCTGCACTCCCTCGGAATCCAGCAAGCCAAACACCACAGTTGTCCAACTGAATTTTCTGGTGCTTCATTGGACTGGTTCACCTACAAGAATACTGGGAAAAGAAGAGAAACTGATGAACGAGGTTTGAATTCCTGGTCTGCAGAGTTACTTTGTAATTACATTACCTTTTCCAAAATATGATTTTTAAAGTTTTTATTTATTTATTTTGAGAGAGAGAGAGAGAGAGAGAGCGGGGAAAGGGTAGAGAGAGAAGGAGAGACAGAGAGAATCCCAAGTAGGCTTCACCCTGTCAGCGCAGAGCCCGATGTGGGGCTCAAACTTACAAACCTCGAGGTCATGACCTGAGCCCAAACCAAGAGTTGGAGGCTCAACCGACTAAGCTGCTGGACACCCCCCGGGATATGATTTTAGACAAAGCCTTCTTTTAATATGAACCACACGATTTCATTCAGACAAAATGCTTTGATGAATTGTGTAGTTGAGGTTGGAGGTAGATGTACAAGTATGGTCACGTGGCTTTTCTTCTTTTGGATGTATGTATGCACGAATTTCCACTGGGAAATCATTTTCACTCAAAAAGTAGAAACAGAACAGAGGTTCCACCTCTGGTTCTTTCTTTCTTTCTTTCTTTCTTCTTTCTTTCTTTCTTTCTTTCTTTCTTTCTTTCTTTCTTTCTTTCTTTTTAAAATTTTTTTCAATGTTTATTTTTGGGACAGAGAGAGACAGAGCATGAACGGGGGAGGGGCAGAGAGAGAGGGAGACACAGAATCGGAAACAGGCTCCAGGCTCCGAGCCATCAGCCCAGAGCCTGACGCGGGGCTCGAACTCACGGACCGCAAGATCGTGACCTGGCTGAAGTCAGACGCTTAACCGACTGCGCCACCCAGGCGCCCCTGGTTCTTTTTTTAAAAGATTGTGTTCTGAGGGAGTCTGGGGGCTCAGTCGGTTGAGTGTCCAACTCTTGATTTTGGCTTAGGTCATGATCCCAGGGTCATGGGATCGAGCCTCACATCAGGCTCTGGGCTGAGTGTGGAGCCTGCTTAAGACTCTCTTTGTCATGGGGTCCCAGGGTGGCTCAGTCAGTTAAGTGTCCAACTTCGGTTCTGGTCATGATCTCACGGTTTCTGAGTTTGAGCCCCATGTCGGGCTGTGGGCTGACAGCTCAGAGCCTAGAACCTGTTTGGGATTCTCTCTTTCTGATCCTTTGCTGCTCATGGCACGTACACACACTCTCTCTCTTTCAAAAAAAAAAAAAATTAAAAAAAAGGTTTTATTTGGGGCACCTGGGTGGCTCAGTTGGTTAAGCGTCTGACTGCGGCTCAGGTCATGATGTCACGGCTCGTGAGTTCGAGCCCCGCATGGGGCTCTGTGATGACAGCTCAGAGCCTGGAGCCTACTTCGGGTTCTGTGTCTCCGTCTCTCTGCCCTCCCCCACATGTGCTCTGTTTCTCTCTTTCTCAAAACTAAAAATAAAACATTTAAAAAAAAGATTATCTTTCTCCCTCTGCCCCTGTCCCCCTGTCCCCTGCTTGTTATGTCTCTCTTTAAAAAAAAATAATGATAATAACACAATAAAGATTTTCTTTTTGAGTCATCTCTATTGCCAAGGTGGGGCTGGAATTCACCAACCCAAGACGAAGACTTGCATGCTCTAATGACTGAGCCGGCCAGGCACCCATCTTCTTTTGTTGTTAAAGTATCTTTTAAAAAACTTACTAATCAGGGGTGCCTGGGTGGCTCAGTCAGTTAAGCATCCGACTTTTGATTTCTGCTTCGGCCACGATCTTATGGTTCATGTGCTCAAGACCTGCACCGGGACTCTGTGATGTCACTGCGGAGCCTGCTTGAGATTCTCTCTCTCCCTGCCCTCTCCCCCTGCTCCAGTACTGTTGCTTTCTCTCTCTCTCAAAAATAAACATTTGAAAAAAAGCTTACTAATCACAGGTGCCTGGGTGGCTTCGTCGGTTGAGTGTCGTACTCTTGATTTCGGCTCCAGTCGTGATCTCACGGTTTTTGAGCCCTGGGCATCGGGCTGTGTGCTGACAACACGGAGCCTGCTTGAGATCCTCTCTCTCCCTCTCTCTCTGCCCCTCCCCCACTCACGCTGGCTTGCTCTCTCCCTCTCTCCCTCTCAAAGAAATGAGCATAAAAAAGTTTGAAAACCTTACTAATCAAGCAATACAATTTGTTTTGGAAAAGCCCGGGAAGTGCAGTTAGATGAAAAGAAACGTGAAAATCAGTAGCAGCTGCAATAGGAAACTAATCACAGCCGCCCATTCGCCGGCACAAGGAGGTGACCCACGTCTGATACTTTGGTGACATCCCTGGAAGCTTTTTTCCCCCTGTACATATAGTTTTTAATAACAAATTGGTTTCAATTGTGTATCCTCTGTCATAATCTGCTTTTTCCACTATAATATTTCCTGAATATGATTCCACGAGATTATCCTTAAGTTGTTTCTTTAACCAGGTAATGGACATTTAGTAAGGTTTTTAAACTTCTTTATGCTTATTTCCTTGAGACGGAGAGAGGGAGAGAGCAAGCCAGCGTGAGCGGGGGAGGGGCAGAGAGAGAGGGAGAGAGGATCTCAAGCAGGCTCTGTGCTATCAGCACGCAGCCCGAGGCCCAGGGCTCAATCACAAAAACTTCCTTATACACGGTTCTCTGATTTCCTCAGGCAACAAAGCATCTAGTTTAAGCCTCTTTACAGCTTCAGCTAGTGGTGTATAGGTGAGTATAGAGGATAAAGAGGCAGAGAGAAACTCTTTCCAATCCTTACGGTGAAATATAGTTTTAAAAAATCAGTGTTGTTGAGATTCTACTATTCCTGGGGCTTCATGTGCCCTTTATGATCATAGACTCAAATCTTCCTTTATTTCTGTAACATGAAAACAAATTATACCTTGAGTGTCTTTTCCTGTTGTATTATTTTGCTTGTCTTCTACGAAGAAATTAATTATGTGTCCCCTGCATATATCGTTTTTTCCTTTAATCTTACTTTCTCTAAAGTATTTTATTTTTTATTAAAATTTTTTTAATCTTTATTTTTGAGAGAAAGAGACAGTGCAATCTTTATTTATTTTTGAGAGAGAGAGAGAGAGAGAGAGAGAGCGTGAGTGGGGGAGGAACAGAGAGAGGGAGACACAGAATCCAAATCAGGCTCCAGGCTCTCAGCTGTCAGCACAGAGCCCAAATGCGGGGCTCGAACTCACGAACCATGAGATCATGACTTGAGCTGAAGCCAGACACTTAATGGAATGAGCCACTAAGGTGCCCTGTGACAGAGAGAGAGAGAGAGAGAGAGAAGAGAATCTTAAGCGGGCTCCACACTCAGCACACAGCCTGACGTCGGGCTCAAACTCACAAACCGCGAGTTCATGATCTGAGCCTAAGTCGGATGCTTGAGCCGCCCAGGCACCCCTAAATAAGGTTTTTTAAATCAACTAAGTCTCTTTAATGGTGCTGGCTTTGTTTATCCTGTTTTCCCTCTCTCCTTTTATATTTTTTCATCAATGTCTTGTTTTGTTTTGCTAGATCTTGCTTTCCCTCTTGTCCTCACTGTCCTCACTGGTGTCTTTCACTAGCCATTTGCTTGTTCCCAGCAAGGGCTTACTGGGTTTTCTCCTCAGGGTGAGCCATCTACTTCAAGAGATAGACAATCAGATACACCTTGAGTTGAGTCCTGGCTTCCTTTACTTGGGAAATGCAGCCTTTCTCTGTGCTTGGGAAGAAGGAGCAGACCTGGTGAACACATTGCCGGCGTCTTCCGCAGCCTGTGTTACCGGCCACCCGAAATCAATTTCATTTTCCCTTCCATACGTGCCATGCCCCCACCCTGTGGTGCGCACGGAAATACGCCACTCGGGTTCCCCCCCTGAGAACGACCTTGTTTCTCTGGCTGCTGAGACAGTTGTCAACACACAGCCTCTATAAAGTATCGGCCACATCAGGCTAATGTGAGATGACTCTGTTGGGGTCACCTGAGGCTTCATTGGGCTTGCGAGGCAGTTCGACCTCTCCCTTCCGCCCCCTACCCTCCACAGGTGTTGATCCCTGATAATGTCCTGCACGCCGAATTCCTGTCTCACTGCTTCCAGAACACCTGATTTGTGGCACCATGTTCCCCCAAGACCAAAATCTCATTCATCAGTGTGTCCAGCTCGAAGTACAGAGTACCTGGGTGAAGCTTGGTTCTTTCAATTCTGGGTGCAGCTCTTTCTTCTTGGTTTAAGCGACTTATTAAGTTAAACAAGTTATCTGCTCCTGATCCGCACAACCCAAATACAATGAGGGAGCAGGAAGAGTCTAATCACCATGAACATGCCCATTGGCAAAGGCATAATGGGCGCCACACAGAGTTCTGGCTCAGCAGTAGCGCCGGAACCCTGCCGGGCAGACGCCGATGAGGCCTGTTCTGCTTTCCAGGAGAAGCTCCAGGGCCCACTGCCCACCTGCTGGGAGGCTCTCCCTACTAGTCATTGTGGCTGCATCTGAAGCAAGTGCCGGGGAGCCACCCTGGGAAACTCCGAAGCCTGTGTCCTTCTCATGCAAGGTCAGAAGCCCAAATACAATTTTAAGGCTCAAACAACAGACAGCTCATTTAGTTCTGGCTCATGGTTTCTTTGGCAATAAGCGCCTCTCGAAAACCTAGCTGACTTCTGTTTGGCTCCAGTTCTGTGTCCGTAACCATATCCAAGGTTGTTGTTTCCTAGATAGGGTTCTTGATCGTGTGATCTTTTCAGATTATCAGGAGCTTTAGGCGGGGACGCCACACCCTTAACCTGATCTCTGCCCTCAGTCACTTTATTAGTTTATGCACTTTGAACAGTCCTTTAGCAGGCAAAGCCTTTTTAATCCCATCTCATGTTTTCATAGGTTCCCCGCCTTGGACTCTGTCTCCCACCATAGCATTGACCCACCAGACAATTAATAAAATTTAGGTTTTCCTAGCTATGTTTATTTTGTTAACTATTTCACGAATCTCTCTGACTTCATATGATTTACATAGATAAATTTTGTGGCTGAGTTTCAGGCAATTGAACACATAGGTAATTAGATATTTTCCATGTATAATTCCTAAACCAAAGGGAAAGACATTTGGAGTTAATGAAGTTAGAAAAAAAAAAAGATCAGCTATAAACACTGGTTATTCAATGTCACCTCTAAGTCATTGGTAATGGATGGAGTGGGTTGGATGAAACAAGAATTACCTTCCTTAAAGCTTTCCCTTAATTAGGGGCGCCTGGGGTGGCTCAGTCGGCTGGGTGTCCGACTTCAGCTTAGGTCATGATCTCACGGCTGGTGAATTTGAGCCTGTGCTGACAGCTCAGAGCCTGGAGCCTGCTTCAGATTCTGTGTCTCCTCTCTCTGCTCCTCCCCCACTCGTGCTCTCTCTCTCTCTCTCTCTCTCTCTCTCTCTCTCTCTCTCGAAAATAAATAAACATTAAAAAATTTTTTAAAAAAACCTTTCCCTTAATTATAGTTGTACAGGCTGGTGGGGAACTTGATTGTTCCTGCCTCTCCCTCAAGCTCCCCTTCCCTCTCTTCATCCCAGAGCAGCTTACGTGAGGCAACAGAGGATCCCCATCATGGTTGCGGTGATCAGAAAAGCAAAAATGGCTGCTGAAGGTATGGAGTTCTTGATGTGATCCTGCAAGTAATTCCCGAAGTTGCTCAGCCAGGACCTGTGGTTTTCTGCAGAAAAAGCATAGACATTCACTGATGAGAGATCAAGTAAGGGATAACGCTGGGATTTGAACCCTGGTTCAAGTTCACATAGCTGTCCCAGATATCATGCTCTTATGGTTGCCCAGAGCCCATATACTTAATGATTTTACTGTGGTGCCTCTCAGATATCCAAGGAATATACATTAAAAAAAAGGTATCCCATGGGGCGCCTGGGTGGCTCAGTCGACGAAGCGTTCCACTTTGGCTCAGGTCATGATCAAACTGGTTTGTGAGTTCGAGCCCCGCATCAGGCTCTTTGCTGCCAGCTCGGAACCCGGAGCCTGCTTCAGATTCTGTGTGTCCCTCTCTTTCTGCTCTTCCCCCACTCTCTCTCTCTCTCTCAAAAATAAGTAAAAATTAAAAAAAAAATTAAAAAGTACCCTCAGAGGAACATCATCTTTGCCTCCTTGTACATGAGGGCACTTCGTGAAAAGATCTGAGCAGTATATGTGTTCATGTCTGAAGCTGGCCTTTGGAAGCAAGTCTTCCCTAGCCCCTCCCCGCCAAGCAACTTGAATGATCCCTTTGTCCTCAAGTAGCCTCTGACATATTTCATAGAAGGTTGGCATCTCTGGCTTTGGGTGCCCAACTGTGAACTCCTCATCCGTGTCACTCTGATGAGGGAACATAAGGCAAGCTGACAGGCCACGAACAGCACCCCCCACAACCAGGTGGGATATGTGTGATATTCCTCTGGCGCTCCTGGCTGCCCAAGAACGAAGGAAAGGGAAAAACAAATGGTTAACTGATAGAGATCATAGTCCTGCAGGCCCTAAGTCTCCATCGCCCCTCCATAGTGATGGGGGAAACAAAGGCAGAAGGAAATGGCAGATAGAACCAAGTTTCCTTGTAACCTGCAGCCCGTTGGCAAATAACTTGAGGCTGGCCGGTAAAACTTTTCTCCAGAACTCCCTACTGTGTTAAGGCTGATGCTTTGCTGGAGGGAAAAACAACCTTCCCTTGGCAATAGCTAGGCCTCCACTATCCTGGGAGTCTTCTTTAGTGTGTGAAACTCTCACTGGAGACTTCCCCTGGACTTTACCTCGCCCAACCCCATAGTATATAACTAGTCTCTCCTCATGGTCCCGGGGCAGCTCTTCCTGTCACGGGTTCTGTCCCCGTGCTTCAATAAAATCACCGTTTTGCACCAAAGACGTCTTCAAGAATTCTTTCTTGGCCGTCGGTTCAGGACCCCACGAACCCCACTGTCACCCCCCAAACCTCATCAATTCAGCAAAGGGTTTGGGGAACAATAGGTGGGTTAGTGCTTATTGATCTAAACTGAACTAAACCACAATAGTTTGCTTTCCTGTGCACATTATTTTTCAATACAAGATCAGCTTTTCCTAACCTGAGACATGAATCTTACGTCTTCCGGAGGTGATGGGAAGATTCATCCTCACGGCAAGCACACCCCTTGACCGTGGTTTCCATCCTGCTGCGTCTTGTGTTTCAGAGGCAGATAAAGGTGATGCGGGGGAAGCTACAGTCTCTAACAAGAGGCAGTTCACGGAACACAGCAGAAATCCTACATTCACCAGCTTCTGGGGTTCCATGACTCTCCTGAGGGCCCCTCTGCTGTACTCCTAGCTCATTTGGCCAGCAGGAGACGCCTTTTTCCTTGGCTCTTTCCAAGGCAGAAAGAGTCGTCTGAAAGGTTAGAAAATGGTGGTTTAGTTTGTATTACAAAAAGCTTCTCATCTGTCACGAACATAAGAATGTCCCGACTCACACTGTCGAATCCTGAACACGGTCAGTGTCCACGGCACAATGCGTCCTCCCTCCAAGAAAAACAAAACAACACAAAACGAAACTTTGCTCTGTCAGTTCAGGTACGCGGCGCTCCCTCCTGGTCTAGATCTCCCTTCAAGCTTCCCAGCTCCGTGAGTGCAAATGGTCTCAGCTGTTCGGGCCCAAACGTGTGGGTCGTCTTTGACTCTTCTTTTACACTTCCCCATGCCCACTATCAGAAGAGCCTGGTCAGCTTTACCTACCAAGTCTTTCCCTACTCCTGCCACTCTCACCACCTCCACTCCCACCCACAGTCATCTCTGTCTCCTTGCTTCCATCCACGCCTCCCCTCTGCTTCCTCACTTCTCCTTACTGGAGAAGCTAGGAGAGCTGAATCCTGCCTTCCCCAGCCATCCTTGCAGCTAGCAATGGTTAGGTGACACGGTTCTGGACAATGAAGCATAACAGAAATGGGTCAGGTGGCTTCTGGGAAGACTTTTTGCTGTCTCGAGAAAAGAGACGGTGTCACCATTTTCCCTTTGGAAATTTTGAGTCACTTAAGCCTGCACCTGTATCTGTTCACCTCTAGGCTGCTTCGTATGAGAAAAATAATCCCTATTTGAGCCATTCTAATTTGGGCTTTCTATTACTTAAGTCATTTATAACTAATACATTCATCTGTTGTTTGATAAGGCATAGAGAGACCCATGTTTGGGGCACCTGGATGGTTCAGTCGGTTAAGCGTCCAATTTCGGCTCAGGTCAAGATCTTACGGCTTGTGAGTTCGAGCCCCACATCGGGCTCTGTGCTGACAACTCAGAGCTTGGAGCCTGCTTTGGATTCTGTGTCTCCCTCTCTCTCTGCCCCTCCCTCGTCTGTGCTCTGTCGCTCTATGTCTCTCAAAAAATAAATAAATAAACATTAAAAAGAAGAGAGAGAGAGACCCACGTCAGGTGCGAAGACACTTACCTGAAAATTGACTTAGTGCCAAGAAGTCAGTAAATTAGGTTCAGTGTTCAGAGTGCAGAAGAAGCTGGTCAGAGTTTTCTCTTAAGGTCTCTCTCTGAAGTTCCGAATGGAATTCTACTATCCTTTATGATATCATCTGTGCATTGGACCCTCCCCTAGTCTCTCTCTATTTGACAGCTAAACACAGAGGCGTCTTTTTCTATGTACAAACATCTGTGTTGATACTAACACCCATCCTTACATAGCTGTTTCCTTTTAGTCTTGAAGAATTCTAAGATATTTTGCCTGCCACATGGTATCTACTATACCTTGCAATAGTATGTATATATATATATATATATATATATGTATATGCATGAGACCTTAATAAATGATAAAAGATGGTTTAACATGATGATTGCCTATTCATTTGGATGCACTGAAGGGAAAGCCCTACACAAAAATAAATAATTTCTGGATAGATCAAGGACTAAACAAAAGTAAAACCATATTCATATTAGAATAAAATATGGGTGGGTGTTTGTATAATCTTGGTGTGGAAAAAAACTACTCTAAGCATGTCATAAAACCCGAAGCCATGGGGCACCTGGGTGGCTCAGTCGGTTGAGTATCTGACTCTTTTTTTTTTAGCGTTTATTTTTGAGAGAGAGGGAGAACCAGAGTGTGAGTGGGGGAGGGGAAGAGAGAGAGGGAGACACAGAATCCGAAGCGGGCTCCAGGCCTTGAGCTGTTGGCACAGAGTCCCACACGGAGCTCGAACTCATAAACCACACGCTCATGACCTGAGCCGAAGTCGGATGCTTAACCGACTGAGCCATCCAGGTGCCCCAAGTATCCGACTCTTGATTTCAGCTCAGGTGGTGATCCCATGGTCATAGGATCGAGCCCTATGTCAGGATCCATGCCGAGTGTGGAGCCTGCTTAAGATTCACTCTCTCTCGGGCTGCCTGGTGACTCAGTCGGTTGCGTGTTTGATCTCATGTTTTATGGATTTGAGCCCTGCAATGGGCACCGTGAGCAGAGCCTGCTTGTGATTCTGTCTCTCCCCCTCACTCTCTTCCCCTCCCCTACTTGTGTGCATGCTCTCTCTCAAAATAAATAAATAAATTGAAAAAAAATGTCTCTCTCCCCCTCTGCCCCTCTCCCCCTGCTCGCATGTGCTCTCTCTCTCTCTCTCTCAAATAAAAAAACAAAACCAAAAAACCACCCCCCAAACTAGAATTGGAAATACTGATGATAAATTTATTGCATAAAAGTGTAAAGCTTTCATTGAGCAAAATATTAAAAAGAAAGGTAAATGATTAATGACAAATTAGGTAATACATTTCATAAAATATATGGTAGATAATAGGTTAAGATCCTTAATATACAAAGAACTCTTACAAGTTAATTTTTTTTTGAGAGAGAGGCAGAGTACAAGGTGGGGGGAGGGACAGAGAGAGAGGGAGACAAAGAATCGGAAGCAGGCTCCAGGCTGTGAGCTGTCAGCACAGAGCCCAATGTGGGACTTTAAGTCACAAACCGCGAGATCATGACCTGAGCCGAAGTCAGACGCTCAACTGACTGAGCCACCCAGGTGCCCCTCTTACAAGTTAATTTTTAAGAAAAGATGCTCACCTCCATAGATGAACCAGCATAAATGAGGTACTAGTCAGAGTTCTACCAGAAAAGCAATGGATAGATTGTGGTATATACTATATAACAGGATAGGATACAGCAATTAAAACAAGTGACTGGGAAATACACACAATAAGGGTGGTTTTTCCAGTTTGGATAGTGCTCCCCTATCTCTTGGTTCACAAGGCAATTCTATCTACTCCTGGGTCATTACCCAAGAGAATTATCGTAGGGTATCTCCATGCTCAACCTGGGTAATGACAGATTGCTTTCCAGAAAAAGTATATCACGAAGGGCATAAGAGAGTTCTACCTGCTACACATCCATTTGTCAATTGTACAAATATTTTCTCCCACTCTGTGAATGAACAGAAGATCTGAATCTAAGTGTATTCAAATTTATCAAACTTTTCTTTCCTGGTCAGTGGCTTTGGGGTGCTGTTCCAGAAACATGACCCTGCTAGAAATTTGTTTGCTGTTCACAGAGCTTTAGTTAATCTGAAACTGATTTTTTTGAGTATAGTGTGAGGAAGGGGTCAAATTTCATTTTTAAAAAAAAAAATAGCTTTCACTTGTTTTTATTTTTTATTTATTTATTTTTAGTAATCGCTATACCCAATGTGGGGCTTGAACTCATGACCTTGAGATCGAGAGTCACATGCTCTTCTGACTGAGCCAGCCAGAGACCCCAAATTTCAGTGTTTCATATAGATTTCTGACTGACCCAGTACCACTGCTCTGCTGAGCTATTTTGTCGTAAGTCAATGCCCATCTATAATGTGTCTCTACTTCGGGATTCTAATATGTTCCACCACTATATTGATCTGTCCTTGGGCTGACATCAAATTGTCTTAATTACTGTGGCGTTAAGATAATTGTCGTTGTGGCGCCTGGCTTGCTCACTGGCTGGAGCATGCAGTTCTTTATTTAAAAAAAATTTTTTTTAACATTTATTTATTTTTGACAGAGAGAGAGAGAGAGAGAGAGAGAGAGAGAGACAGAGCATGAGCGGGGGAGGGGCAGAGAGAGAGGGAGACACAGAATCCGAAGCAGGCTCCAGGCTCCGAGCTGTCAGCACAGAGCCCGACGCGGAGCTCGAACTCACAGACTGTGAGATCGTGACCTGAGCCGAAGTCGGACACTCAACCAACTGAGCCACCCAGGCACCCCTGAATTTAAAAATCTTAAAAAACAAAATAAATGTTGCTATTTGGTACCACGAATATTTTGGCCACTCTTGGACTTTTATATTTCCACATGCTTGATTCCACAATGAGAAAATGTTGGAATTTAGATTGAGATTGTGTTGAATCTATAGATGCCTCTGTGAAGAATTGATGTCTTTATAACACTGAGTCTTCTAATCCCAATTACTTAGGTCTTTTAAGATATCTCTTAATAAAATTTTTTAATAGTCCCAGTCTTCATTCACACTCTGGATGGAAATCACACCCACAAGTTTCTAGGAGCGCTATGTCAATCATCAGCCTTTGATTAGACAGTCACAGAAGAAGGTTAGAAATAGTTCAAGTCAGTTTATAAACAATAAAGTTAAGTCTAAATCTGTATCTTGTCATCATAAAGCTGGTTTTCTATATAGCCTGTTTACTAAACGTTTCTCTAACGTTAAAAGATGGACTTGTTTTTTACATTTTTTTAAAGTTTTTATTTTTTATTTATTTTTTTAATTTTTTTTAATGTTTATTTATTTTTGAGACAGAGAGAGAGCATGAATGGGGGAGGGTCAGAGAGAGAAGGAGACACAGAATCTGAAGCAGGCTCCAGGCTCTGAGCTGTCAGCACAGAGCCTGACGCGGGGCTCGAACTCACGGAACGTGAGATCATGACCTGAGCCAAAGTCGGATGCTTAACCGACTGAGCCACCCAGGCGCCCCTTTATTTTTTATTTTTGAGAGAGTGTGTGCATGTGCACACACACACACACACACACACACACACACACACGAGTAGGGGAGGGGCAGAGAGAGAGAGGGACAGAAGATCTGAAGCAGGCTCTGGGCTGAAAGCAGAGAGCCCGATGCAGGCCTCGAACTCATGAACAAACCTTGAGATCATGACCTGAGCGGAAGGCAGATGCTTAGCTGACTGAGCCACCCAAGCACCCCAAAGATAGACTTGCTGTAATATGCATCTTCCAAAGATTGTCGACTTATAACCTTGAGATTATGTTTGACAAAATGTTTGTGACAGAAAGTTGTATTTGTTCACTTAAAGTGACAAGCTACATTTGTCCTAGGAGTGAATTGGTGTCCCGATATTCTGATAATTAACTTGCTATGATCTCTGTGATTTTTCAAATCACTCAAACAGCATTATCAAATAGTGTGGATTTTCTGGTGCTCCCGAGGGTGTCTGTTTTGCTGATCGACCTCATTGCCCCTACAATTTAACATCGGCCCCAGGCTATAGTTTGTTCTTTCTTTCTGCTTGGCACTAAGAGACTGATCTGAAGATTCGCATTTGTTTGATGATGATGTTGATGATGATTTCATCCCAAAGAAATTTGTTCGTATTGTTTTATTTGACCACATCCAATCTGATCTTTCCTTCAGGAACTTTCCATTTTTATTGTGGTAAGAACACTTAACCGTAGCTTACCCTGTTAAATTGTTTTAATGTCTATTTATTTATTTTTGAGAGAGAAACATAGAGAGGGCTAGTAGCGGAGGGGCAGAGAGAGAGAGAATCCCAAGCAGGCTCTGCCCTGTCAGCACAGAGCCCAGTGTGGGGCTCGATCCCACAAACCGTGAGATCATGACCTGAGCTGAAATCGAGAGTCGGATGCTTAACTGACTGAGCCACCCAGGTGCCCCTCCCCTGTTAAATTTTGAAGTGCACAGTCCAGTATTGCTACCCGTAGGCACGATATCGTCCAGGGGAGCTCTAGAACTTACTTGTCTTGTATGACTGAAACTCTATAGCCATTGAATAGCAACTCCCATTTCTCTTTTGTCTCTATATAAAGTCTTCTTCTGGATCAAGGCTCCATTTCTCATTTTTAAAATTTTAGTTTACCTCTCATAAACGATATCACTTTCTACTCTGAGTTCAACTTAATCTGGTTTTCTAACTCACTAATTAGGTTTTCTAAAGTGTCCTTCCTGTTCTTTGGTGCCTCCGTCTGTTTTTTAATATCTTGTTCACATTTTTATTTGCAGTGTAAGAACACAACTCTCAGAGGCGCTTGTTTGTATGTGTCACGGTTTTATTTAAATGGTTATTGAGGAAACAGGAAGACCAGAGGGCTCCAGGAGCAGTTGAGGAACAGAGACGCATTTGGTCAATAGGAAAAGACTGTCAAAACAGGGTCATTAAGTTAGACATGAGAGTGGTTAACCTTTTACAGCAAATAAAGCCATATCACCTTTAGGGTTAACTTTTCTACCAGGCTATAAAGAAAAACAACTTATTGATTTCTGTAGATTGACCTCTAACCCTACAGTCTTACAGAATTAGAACCACTTGTGCCTTCGGCTGTTGCAGTTTGTGATTATGCTGAGACAGCTATGCTACATTCCCCAAAAGGTCAGGTCGGGGTCAAGCAGGACTCTTAGACAATGCTCTAGCTTAGACAAAAAGCATCATTTTCTTGCTTTTTCTGAGATTGTAATACATTTTTCTCTAATACTCCTGTTTTTAAATGCTCTGGATTGCAAACTTTGGAGGCTTCCTCCAACTGCTCTGTGGCTTATCCTCGCCTCTAGCGCCCTCTGCCGTGTGGGAAATGTTTGCGTGGTCGCAGGGAAGGGGGTAAGCAGGTGGAAGGAAGGAGTAGTAAGGAGCCCTTCGTGGCCTTATCTATGAGGCATAGGCCAAGGTGGGGCTTCCTGTGGTGCGGTGGGGTGATCGAGCGTTTTGTCTCTGCTTTCCCCAGCTCGGTGTCATCCGGCTCCTTGAAATTTCAACTATGTAAGTGGGATTCTAGTTTTCCGTCATGGTATAGAATTTTCCGTTACATTTTTGTTGTGCTTCCGCAGGAAATGAGCTGAGGGAGGGAGTCCAATGAGTGTATGATTAGAATATAACGTTGTATCTGCTATCCCAGATGGGCACGTATTTTCCTTGTTTCTTTGTGGGAATATTAAAATATGCCCTTTAGAAACCTGTTATGATTATTACCTTTCTTGGTCACCACAAATTTCAAGGGAACATTGTCATTGTACTTCAAAGTTCCCTCTGTGATCCTAACGTATTATCTTTTTCTTGTTGTTGATTAGAATTAAGACCAAATAGCTTTATTTGTACATCCTTCTGAGATGAAATTGAATTCTTGAAAGCCATTCGCCCCTTTAAACTTCCGATCACATCTTTGGACGATCTTGTCAGAAAACCGCACGTATGCATTCATACATAATGTTGTCTATGATGTCATGGAATCTGGGGGTTCCTGAATCCCACCTGTGAGTCCCAGTTTAAAAACACTAGTTTTCGAGGTAAGAGTCTGCCACTAGCAAAGCCCCAAGATGACCAACTAGGAGAATTCCATCTATAAGTATATCAGACATTCATGTAGTGGTTCTTACATAATCTACATTTTGCGGGTTGTCAGAATGGCTTGCCTTTTGGCTCCAAGGCTGTGGTGACACGGATTTGCTCCATGCTTGACCGGGATCATAAACAAGTGAGAGTTTTATTTTAAATGTATGAAGCCCAATCCGAAATGCTTACATCATGACTATCTTCTGCAAACTTTAAACACACTGTTCTTTGACAAAGGAGGAAGAGGAGGGTTTGTGAGAGATCTGACCTGGCGGGAGGAGAGCGCTTTCCAGATGAGTTTCCTCATTTCCTCCTGGCATTGGAAGGAAAAAGCAATCTGGGAGCAGTTGCAGCAAATGGAGGAGAGTTAAATTGAATGCAATCGTCCCAGGAAATGCGGGATGCACGACAATTAATTTGGGAGGCTTCGGGGCGGTGTCCCCTAGGGCTGTGTGGTTTAAACACATAGAAAAGTCTCGGCCCACAGGCAGGGCAGGGCAGGGAATGACCCGGAGGCCAGGTTGGGAGGCAGAAGGCAATTTGGAGAGGGTGTAGGCCTGGAGGCAGGGCCTGGAGGTGTACCCTCAGTATACCTGCTGGGCCTCACAGCCCAGAACCTCCAGCCTCAGGGCGATCTGGTGTGCCCAGCTCTGGGGGTGAATTCTAAGGTAGCGAGTCAGTAGTGGGGGGTCTAGAGAGTTCACCACGGGTGTGAAGGAGTCTTGATTTCCCTGAAAAACCTGAAAGAAGAAAGATGGCATTTGTTAGTTGTCTGACGGGAAAAACACTACCTGCTAACCCCCCTTCCGCTTCTTCTCTTCTTCTCGCCTGGGCCATCGAGTCCTCTGGCCTCCTACTGTGTCAGTCGGAATCCCTCCCTCATCCCCAGAGTGGCCCGCACCTCTGGCAATGCCCAGCACAACACGCACGCTCCATGCGGCTCTTTGCGCTCAATTGAGTAGCCCGTCTTCTGGCAGTCCCGGATTGAACCCCGGGAGGCGAATGGATGACTGCATCCCACGCATCTGGGCCTGGGAAAGTGGGTCGGACTTCTAGAATTAAGAGCACCTGGCATGCCTGCTGTGGAGGCCTTTGCTCCAGCTATGCCTTATATATGGAATGTTCTCACCCACTCGCCAAAACCTCAGTGAAATGGAACGTTCTGTCTGAGGTGACACACAGCATCTGCGTGTTGAACCCTGTGGGGGCGGGAGTCAGGCTGCTGCCAGGTGAGGGCACAGGAAATGCCCGACACAGGTAGCCACTGCCGGAGCCCTGAGTCTCAGCTGGTTGACTTCGTCCAGAGCGCTCAGTGTCCACGTGTGTCTGGCTACGGGCTTACCCACCGTTTTCCTCGGTTTTCACCACCAAATGCCAGCCAGCCCCACGAGAGTCAGAGACCCTGCTCACTCGTGTATCTTCCACACACAGGACACGTGGCATAACGTACACACGTGGCAGATATCCTACAAACATCTGTTAGAGCTGGTGTGTTTGATGAAACTTTTCAGAAACATTAAAGTCCCTCTTCTGGGATTCTTCAACAGATGTTTATGTTCTATTTGGAGGCTTGTACATCTTCTGTTACACTTACTCCTTGTTACCTCCCCTCAAGTTTTTATTGTGAAATGGTAGCAACCCCAAGAAATTGAAAGAATAATGTGATGGACACTTAAGTCCTCCACCTAGATTCACCGGTTGTTAACATCATGCGATTTTACTGTATCTATTTCTCTACACACACACACACACACACACACCACCACCACCACCACCACCACACACAATTTTCTGAACTACTTAAAGGAAGTCGTAAACATCATGGCATTTTACTCCCAAATATTTCAGCATGTCAAACTTAAAACTAAGGTTGTTTACAACTACAGAATAATATCCTATCCACCGAATGTAATACTGATATAATACAGCCTAATATTTTAAAATGTCCAGTTATCATATGATATCCTTTATACAATTTTTCCAACCCAGAATCTAATAAAAATCACACTTTGCATTTATTTATTCTATCTCTTCAAATCTCCTTTAATTGAGAACAGACTCTGATCTTTTTTGTCCTTCATAACATCGACATTTAATTTTTTTAACGTTTATTTATTTTTGAGACAGAGAGAGAGCATGAATGGGGGAGGGGCAGAGAGAGAGGGAGACACAGAATTGGAAGCAGGCTCCAGGCTCCGAGCCATCAGCCTAGAGCCCGACGCGGGGCTTGAACTCACAGACCGCGAGATCATGACCTGAGCTGAAGTCGGACGCTTAACTGACTGAGCCACCCAGGTGCCCCAACATCAACATTTTAAAAATAAGTTTATCTATTTATTTTTGAGACAGAGAGCAAGAGAGAGAGAGAGAGAGAGAGAGAGAGAGAGAGAGAGAGAGAGAAAGAGAATTCCAAGCAGGCTCCACACCTTTAATGCAGAGCCCAGTGAGGGGCTCGATCCCACAACTGTGAGATGGAGACCTGAGCCGAAATCAACAGTTGGATGCTTCACCAACTGAGCTACCCAAGTGTCCTGACGCTGACATTTTGAAAAGCGTAAGACCATTGTATTGTGGATTGTTCCACATTCTAAATTATGTGACTGTTTTCTCATTATGACATGTTGGTTAAACACTTTTAGTGAGAAAACTGAGTGCATGATGTGTCCTTTCCACTACATCCATCAGGGGACACATAATGCTAATTTGTCCCATAAATTGACGATGAAAAGTTTGATCACTTGGTCAAGGTGATGTCCACCAGATCTCTCTGTTACCAAGGTGATCGTTTCCCTTTCCTAACAAACAATCTGTGGGATGATACTTTGAAACCATGTAGATACTCTATTTCCCATCAAGTTTTCAGCCAATGGTTTCAGCATTCATTAAAGTTCCTTCTCAATATTAAGTAGTATATCGTCGGGGCTCCTGGGTGGCTCAGTTGGTTAAGTGTCTGACTTCAGTTCAGGTCATGATCTCACGGTTCATGAGTTCAAGCCCCACATCGGGCTCTGTGCTGATGGCGCAGAGCCTGCTTGGGATTCTGTCTTTCCTTCTCTACCCCTCCCCACTTGTGTGCTCTCTCTCTCTCTCTCTCAAAATAAATAAACTTTAAAAAAAGAAGTGATTTTCTTTGTTTTCTACCACTGACCTTTTCTGGTTCTTGCACAGTCTCCCCTAGACTCTCCAGCGTGAGCCCTGATGCTAGCTCAACTATAGCTTTGCATGTTTATTGTCTACTTACTTGTGAATAGAAACAGAATTCTTTGTTTTCTAGCTACTCTGCAGGTGAGTTATGGGTGGTTTTATGCAGTTAAAAAATATATATATATATTCAGATCATTGGTGAAGAGAGATTTAGTTCTTCCTTTCCAGTTTAGATGCCTTTTATTTCTTTTTGTTGCCTAATTTCTCTGGCTATACCTTCCAGTAAAACGTTGAATAGAAGTGGCAAAAGTGGTTGTCCTTGTTTGTTTTGTGAAAATTATAAAAGGAAGCTCTTTTAGAATGGAGTCAGGGGCGAGGGCAGCAGGGGAGGCTCACAGCCTACCACGTGTCCTCAATTCCAGATCCGACAGGAAGACGGCGGGCCTCTCACGAGGATGCCGCTTTCTTTACTACTTTCCTACCGGAGCAAGAGGAAGGAAGGTCCACCCCTCCTCGGCCCTATCCCCACTGCAGCCCAGCCCCGAAGTCACAGCTCAGCCAATGAGAAACCACTGCACTTCCCACTTCCAGTTTATTCCAATGGACTGTTTGTTTCTGGCGGCCGCTCCCAGCTCCTCCCTTTCCTGCAGGACTCGGTGTGCTTTGCTTTTGTTCTGCAGAACAACAGCTTTCTGCTGTTCCCAAATAAAGCCGTTTTGCAGGTAAAATAATTGGCAGTTTTCCTTTTGAAGTTAACATTTTGCTATTTGTCCACTATATTTTCCCTTTCGTCCTGGGATCCTGATCATATGTATGTTAGGCTTTTGATGGGTACCCTCTGTCTCTTAATTTCCTTTCCGCATGCTTTGCCTTCTGTGCGCCATCCTGGGTAATTTCTTCAGCTGTATCTTTCAATTGAATAAAGTCTCTCTGGCTGTGTCTAATGTCCTACTAAGTCTTTCTTTGATTTTCAAACTTCGATAATTCTGTTTTTCATTTCTAAAAGTAGTGTTGTTCCCCAGAACTGCCTAGTAATTTGGGGTAGTTTGTCATTTATTTTTAAAGTAGGCTCCACACCCAAGCAGGGCTTGAACTCATGACCCTGAGATCAAGAGTCACATGCTCTATGGTCTGGCTCCCCTCTGCTCACGTGTTGTCAAGTTGGTTTGTTCTCTTGCATGTTTGCTAATGTTTATGATCTTATCACTGTGATTTGTGGGGATCTTGGGGACCTAAACTGGGAGTGCTGTCTTCTAGAGTGGGCTCAAGAAAGGTTCTCCCAGATATCAGGATGTGCCTGAATGCGTTTGGTTCTCATTGCATTACGCTCAAAGCTTAGTCTCCTACTAACACTCATATAAGCATTTTCCTGTAGGAAAGGTCCTCCATTGTATATTTTCTCGTATTTTACCTCTCTGTTCTGATTTAAGCTCGTTATTGTCAAGTAAAAGCTCATGGGTTTTTTGTTTTGTTTTGTTTTGCTCCTGTTGGCGAGGAGGCTGGAGAGTCCCCTATCTTCTCTGAGTGTAACAATGAGGTACGAAGTATGGACTATACACGATACAGCCTTTTTATCATGGTGATATGTACATAACACACCATTTACCATTTTGACTGTTTTTAAGTGTACAGTTCAGCAGCGTTACATCCATTCACAATATTGTCCAAGTATCACCACCGCCCATATCCAGAATTCTTTATCTTGCAGAACTGAAACTCTGTACCCACTAACCAATAATGTGCCATTCTCCTCTCTATGAACTTGCGATTCTAGGTACCTCATTATAATTGTTAATTTTATGTGCCAACTTGACTGGTTCATGAGGTGCCCGGATTGTTGGTCCAACACTATTCTGGGAGCGTCTGTGAGGATGTTTTGGGATGAGATTAACATTCGAATGATAGAATGGGTAAAGCAGATTGCCTTCCAATCAGTTACAAGCCTGAATAGAACAAAAAGGCTGACCTTCTTCAGAATAAGAGAGAATTCTTCCTGCCTGACTGCCTTTGAACTGGGACATTCGCTGTTCCAGCTTTGGGCCTCAAACTGAAATATCAGTCCTTCCTAAATCTTGAGCCTGTTGGCCTCCAGCCTGGGATTTACACCGTCAGCTCTCCTGGGTCCCCAGCTCACTGCTCACCCCTGCAGATCTTGGGACTTGTCAGCCTTCATAACCGTAAGCCAATTCTTTACCATAATCTCCTTATACACACGCACATTCTACTGGCTCTGTTTCTCTGCAGAACCCTGACTGACTAATACACTCATATACATGGAATCATACATTTTCCTTCTGTCTAGTCTGTTTCATTTAACCTAATGCGTTCAAGGTTCATCCATATGGTAGCAGCCTTTTAAAATGTCCTGAAATATGTATTATCTATACTCTGGTCTACTAAACTGCCAGCAGCAGAAGTCTAATCCAGCACTGGGGGATCAGGGAGTTCTCCCTGGAGGAGGAGATGATGTTTTTCTGAGACTTAAAGACCGAGCCAAGTAAAAAGGGCAATGGGAAGTGCCTAGGAAAAATGTTCTAGGTAGAATAGACAGTATGTATAAAGTCCTAGTATGAGAAAGAACATGCTGTTTTAAGAGACCTGAGAGTTTCTTAGTATGGATGGAGCTTAGAGAGCAAAGGAGCAAGCAGCAAAAGGCTATATGAGAGAGACTGGTAAGGGCCGCACCATGATTAATTCTTGATGAAAAAGAAAAGAGATGATACAGATGAACTAGTCATTCTCTCATTAGTCATGGGATAGCAAGACTTTTGTCATGTTCTCTAATTAGCAAAATTTGTTGACTTATGCAGCAAACCCACATCAAGAAGGAAGATTGGGGGCACCTGGGTGGCTCAGTCAGTTAAATGTCTGACTCTTGATTCTGGCTCAGGGTATGATTTCAGGGTTTGTTAGATCGAGGCCCGCATCAGACTCTGTGCTGACAGTGCGGAGCCTGCTTGGGATTCTCTCTCTCCCTCTCTGCACCTTCCTGTTCATTCCCTTGCTGTCTCTCTCTCTCAATCCCAAAATATAAATAAACTTAAAGAAAGAAATAAACTTAAAAAAGAAGGAAGATTGTCTGGGTCATGTACGTTAAAGGTCAATGAGGCTTGGGAATTGACGTTTATGTTATGGGTGAGGATACAGACATCATTAAACATTTGGCAAATAACTCGCATTCTTCTTCACCCCTCTGATTCCTGCCATCCTCCTGAATTACATCAACATCCAGGAGGGTAATCAACTTTTGGCTCTAGTCTGCCCTTTCCTGGGATTGTACATCCTTCCTTGGAGTCACTGTGTCCTCCCGAAATGTCTTCCATCATGTCCTATTACCACAGATACTCAGTAAAGTCTATCTTAAAAGTCTGATCATGTATCCACCTTGTTATCTTTATAAATGTCGAGCTCTAGGAAGAGTTTTGTGCCTCTCCCAGGAGACCAGCATACCTTGACTTTGCCATTGTGAAGAAACAGAGCCCAGTTATGGCCATCTTGACTACTGGAAACGAGGAACTCCTTCACATACATGCTGGTAAGGAGTGATTTCACCCCCTGGGTGGCTATTCCTGTGACTTTCATTGTCTTCTGGAAGTCCACTTGCAGCCACTCTTTTGGATTATTTGCCTGAGGAAGGTAGGTAGAGTAGTATCGTTTTGGGTACCATTTGTTCCCAGAAATCCCCACAGCCCTCCCTCTTCACCATGTCATAGCAGATATCGCTCTGCATTTAAATGGTCTCTCCATCAGTCTCCCTTATTAGGCTCGAAGCAACTTGAGGGCCGAAAGTTTTCGTGATTCCGCTTTGTATCCTCAGGGTCTCCCACTTGATAGGTGCCCAGTAAATGTTTGCTAAATGAATACGTGAGCCATATATAGATGGACTAGAGTATTACCAGTTTGGCAATGTGCTATACAACCTGTTTTGTTTAAAGTAATCCCCTGGGAGGAGCAGAGACCATTAATTGCATTCATCCCCCTAAAACTAGTCAGTGACTGAAAATCCCAAATTCAGTGGTTCTGCAGAGAAGGCCAATTGTTGATACTTCTCCATAAAACTGTACTTCAGGTTACTACAGTTCTTTCACAGACACCAGCCCAGTAATGCTCATAGAGATTCTGCTTCTAGGAGGTTTGATTAGGGATCATTTCCCCCAATGAACGCTATGTGAAATCACATGGCACATCTGCGAAGTAACTGGGGGAGTTTTCCCCAGAGGCAACCATCCTTGACTTTCCTTCCCTTTTGGGAACAACCAGGTGACAGAAATGCCTTAAAGAAACAGTCAAGGACTTTCCCTACTCTTTCCCCACCAGTACCCCCTCCTGCGCTTTGGTTACATGGCAGACCTGCCTCTTACCTGAGGCCTCCAGGCATTCGTCCTCCCCTGGAGGTGCAGCCGGGCTTGTGAAGGGGACCAAGTGCCAAACATGCTGTTTAAGTAGGACGAGGCGGTGACCTGTGCGTCTGATATTGCTTTACTCTCCATTCCCAGTGGCATGCTGCAGCCTCGAAGAAATTACAGGGGAATGTAATCACAAGGAGAAGATGTAGCCTCGGTTCTACCGGCCTGCGCCCAGCGATCCTCTAGGGCTATTGTCATCACGATGTCATTTCCCGGGCATAAACTTTTGCACAGATTCTGTTGCTGTTAACATGCCCCTAGTTTTCTGGTCAGCTCTTCTCAGTTCTGTTTGACTTTGATTTGCCTTGTTAAGCACACCTTGGGGGGTAGCTGCCCCTGGGGAGTTGCTTCCCCCCGCCCCCCGTTAGCATGCCCAAGCCCTGGGTTTGCTCAGGACTCGGCTGGTTTAGCGTTGATAGTTTCTGATCTGGGAAACCCCTCTGCTCTCGAGAACACCATGACAGTTAGTCATCCTACCCATGGTTGGGAGAGGGAGGGATACAGGATAACTTGGCACTCACTGTTTAAATCACAGCCCATCAACTCCATGCGGAGAGTGCTGCGGATGCTGTAATGCGTTGGGTGCAAACGGATGTACCGAGCAATAATCGGAGGGTTAAAAATATTGTGTTTTATCCCAGATGAATCCACATTGCCAAAGAACACCTGTAGGGAGGGAGTAGCGTAGGTACATGGAAAGTGGAGTCAGAGTAAAAAGCAATTCCTCCCAATCACATCTTCCTTCTAATTTTGCTTTGTGCATTTCTCAACAGCATCCAACACTCAAAGCTATTCTGGCTAGACACATGTTAAAATGGAATTCATGAAAGCAGAAAACACCAGGAGGAAGAATGGAACAAGGGACATTAACTCTGGGCAGGTGAAGTAGTCTTCTATTTTCAGGGTCCTATGAAAGGCTCATTAAAGTTGAGGGCAGAGGCAGCAGTGAGAGAGTGCTGGGAGTCAGGACTTGGCCACGTGGGCCTCAGAAGAATCTTCCAGGGATATGTGCTGCGTGTATGTGTGTGTGTGCGCCTGTGTGTGTGTGTGTGTGTGTGTGTGTGTGTGCATGAGCTGTGAGGCTTTAATTAATTATTTCTTGCGTCTGAATTCATGAGATACATATTAACATCCAACATGTGGTGTTTAGGACCTTGACATGTGTAGCTTCCAGAAGACAGTACCGGGCATATTTAAAGTAAAAGGAACACAGTTTGAGAAATATGATAGGGATGCCTATTCAAAACGCCTAGATTTAAACCATGGCATACAGTGTAAAGAGAGTTGAAAATTATCTCTTCCAAAACACCTGGGATTTGTTTCTGCTTGAATACACTAAAACAGGAATCAATGTAAGTCTGTTATATAATCACACATCATAGTTATACTATTATGGGGCATGTAAGAAAATTATTTTGCCTTGTGACAATTTTTCCTTCCTATGGGATAAAAATAAAATATTAATAAATTTATAACATTGTCCCCAGAATCATAGAATTATTTTTGATAAATATATCTGCATTTTTTACTCAATCCTTGTGTCTTGATTGTAAACCTTAGGGACACAAGGTATTAAATCAACAAATGGCTAATGACTACACAAATCCTAGATTCCATTTATTATGTGCCAGGAACTGTGCTACGTGGCTTTACTGGTGAATTCTACTAAATGTTTAAAGAAGGATTAATGCCAATCTTTTCCAAGCTCTTTTAAAACATCCTAACTCATGCTATAAGTTACGCATTACCTTGATACCAAAGCCAGACATATACACCACAAGAAAAAAATCACACACCAGTATACATTAACAATTTATATGCAGAAATCCTCAATTTTAGCAAACTGAATCCAGCAGCACATTATAAATATTACATTTTTTTAAATTTTTATTTATTTTTGAGAGAGAGAGAGTGCGTGCACATGAGCGAGGGAGTGGCAGAGAGAGATAGAGACACAGAATCTGAAGCAGGCTCCAGGCTGTCAGCACAGAGCCCAACGTGGGGCTCGAACTCATGAACCGTGAGATTGTGACCTGAGCTGAAGTCAGGCGCTTAACCAACTGAGCCACCCAGGCGCCCCTCCAACATTTTCTGACAAAAAACACTCAGCAAACGGCATAGAAGGGAAATGACCAAACATAATAAAGGGTATTTATGAAATACCCATAACTAATATCAGACTCAATGGTGGAAGACTGAAATCTTTCCACCTAACATCAGGAACAAGACCGGAACGCTTGCTTTCACTGCTTCTATTCAAGATCGTAACAGAATTCATAGCCAGAACAGTGATGTAAGAAGAAATAAAAGGCATCTAAATTGGAAAGGAAGAAATAAAACTATCTCTATTCTCAGATGACATAATCTTACATATAAAAAAAATCCAAAAGAACACACAAAACACTAACAGAGTTAATAAGTGAATTCAATAAAGTAGCTGGGTCTGAGATCAATGCACAAAAATCAGCTGTATGTCTGTATAGTATCAATGAAAAATATACAATGAAATTGACAACGATTCTATTTCAAACAGCATCAAATGGAATTAAATACATAGGAATACATTTAGCCAAGGACGTGCATGACCCGTGCACTGAACATTCCAAATCATTGCTGAAAGAAATTAAGGAGGACCTAAGTCAGTGGAAAGGCATCCAATTTTAGTGAATTGAACATTTAAAATTGTTAAGATGGCCATAATATAGATTCAATATAATCCCTATCAAAATCTCAATGATCTTTTGCAGACATAAAAGCCAATCCTAAATTTATATGGAAATGCAAGGGACAGAGACAGCCAAAACAATCCGGAAAAGAAGAACAAAGCTGTGCGATCCACACGTGCCACTTTCAAAACTTACTTCAAAACTACAGCAATCGTAAACTGTGGTACTGGCATAGGGGTAGACATGTAGGTCAATGTTTTTGAATTTACAGTGAGAAATAAACCCATAGATTTATGAATAGTTGATATTCAACAAGGGGGCCCAGACCGTTCAATGGAGGAATGAGCAATCTCTTCAACAAACGGTGCTGGGAAAACTGAATGTTGACAGAAAAAAGAATGAACGTGGGCTCCAGTTTCACACCATGTATGAAAATGAATTCCAAAATGGATCACAAACCCAAACGTAAGCGATGAAACTATGAAACTCTTGGAATAAAACATAGATATAAACCCCCCTGGCTTTAACTACACAACAGTTCCTTACATATGGCAGCAAAAGTGCGGCCACAAAAGAAGGGGGGTGGTGGAAAGAGGATAAGTTGTACACCATCCAAACCAACAACTTTTGTGCATGAAAGGACTCTGTCTAGAAGGTGAAAGGACAAAACGCACAGGATGGGAGAAGCATTTGCAAATCACACATGGGATAAGGGTGTATTTTCCAGAATGCATAAAGAACACCTACAAGTCAACAATGAAAGCACGAACGAACAACCCAGTTAAAAAATGGGAAAGGACTTGAACAGACGTTCCTCCAAAGTGGATGTGCAAATGGCCAAGAGGCACATGAAAAGACGCTCAACATCATGCGCCAACAGGGCGATGCAAATCACAACCGCCATGAGGCACCACTTCGCAGCCAGTAGGCTGGCTCTTCTAGGCACAAGAAAGCAAAACAAAGGCAAAAAGACGAGTTGGGGCGAGGGTGCGCAAGGACTGGGACTCACACACTGCTGCTGGGAACGCAAAGCTGCTGTGGGAATCCGCTGGGCGGCTCCTCAGTCAGTTACCGGCAGAATTAGCACCCGACCCCTCAGTCGCACTCCCAGTGCAATTTCCTACCCTAGGGAATCAGAAACAGGTGCTCAAACAGAACCCTGTGCAGGAAATGTTCGGCGCAGCGCTGTTCACATCTGCCGCAAGGTGAGAATGGCGGAGCTGCCTGTCAACCCATGAACTGGGATAGGCCGCCACACACGGTGTGTCCCTGCGGTGGAATATTACTCAGCCGTGAAAAGGCTTGAAGCGCTGACTCACGCTCCCACACGGACGAACGAACCCTAGTGACAACGCTGTGCTACGGGAAAGCAACCAGGCACAGAAAGCTGCCTATTCGCCCAGCGATCCCGATCCCGCGTGCAGAAAGAAGTAAGTGTCCGGGACAGGCGAACCCCTATGGGCAGCAAGCCGACTAGCGGTTGCCTGAGGGCTCCCGAGGACGGGGGTGGGGGGGGGGGTGCGGTGAGGACTGGCTGCCTGACACGTACAGGGGTTTCTTTGAGGGGTGCTGCCACGGTTTGGAACTAGACGGTCGTGGTGGTCGCCCGACCCCTCTAGTGTATACTCGGGGCCGCTGGCTCCTACACGGGTGTTGGGTGTGCACAATGCGCCCGCCCAGCCAAAAGCCAGCGTTCCTTCAAACAGGGGTTCCAGGGAGCAGGCTCCCGTCCAGCACTGTTTCTCTACAGCGGGGGCCCATGGGAAAGCAGTGACTTCACCGGATGTACGTGTCCCAAAACGCGCACCCGACCAATGATGGGGTCGGTCTGTGATCTCTAGGATATAGAGTAGCGGCTTTGGAACCCTGCCGGTCGGAAACTTCGGGCCAACTGGCTTTTTACACCGCTTCCCGCCACATCGCACCATATCCAGCCCTATCCGACCGCATCCAGCCACACCCGACCGCATCCAGCCACATCCGACCGCATCCAGCCCTATCCGACCGCATCCAGCCGCACCCGACCGCATCCAGCCGTACCCGACCGCTTCCCGCAGCGCACGCCAGACCGAGGCCCGTCCGAGAAAGCGCAGCCGAGGCCCAGCATGCCTGTGAGGAGGAGCCGTCGAGGGTCGTCCAGTGGCCAGAGCCGGGTCCGCTCCCGCACTGCCCGAGCCGAGTTGACGTTCTCCGTGAGCCACATGGAGCGCCTCCTGCGGGAGGGCCGCTACTCGCAGCGCCTGGGCGCGTCCGCCCCGATCTTCCTAGCGGCCGTCATCCAGTCCCTGACGGCCAAGGTCCTGGAGCTGGCCGGCATCGAGGCCCGGAACAGCGGCAGGAGGCTCATCACCCCGGATGTCCTGGACATGGTGGTCCACAACCACCCGCTGCTCAGCGCCTTCTTCCAGTCCACCATCATCTCCCAGGCGGTCCCGGGCTGGTACTAGCTGTCCCACGCGACGTGGGGTCCGGCAGGCGCCAGGCCTACTCATGGCCGGGGTGGGCCCCGGCCGGCCTGGTGCCTCAGGCAGTCACTGAAAGCCAATAAAGTGTTTGGAGGAACCCGTGTGAGTGCTTCTGTTGCTGGTGTGTGGGGCGTGGTCGTGGGACGTCCCTCGTCGGGGGTGGGGGGTGGGGTGGGGGCGTGGGGCGGGGGGTGTGGTCGGGGAAGACCCAGCAGAGCAGCTTGTCTCCGGGATCATGCAGGCGGTGGCCCTGGGCGGGAGAGGCTGGCTCGGGTGGAGGCTTTGACGGGAGGGGTGACGAGTGACCGGGGCGGGGGGACCTGGCGAGCGAGAACCCTGCCAGGTTGGAATTGGGGTCACGCGGGACGGCGAGCTGGGTTTCGGGCCGGTTCGGTTACAGATTCTGGGAGACGCCTTCGGCCACGCGGGTAAACAGGCCGTCACCCAGCCACAGGGGGCACCTGGCCAGGCCCCGCCCCAGGGTCCACAATTTGCACACACGACCCGCGCGGGGCGAGGCCTCTCCTGCGGGGCCCGTCGCTTGCGTATCACCGGGGCAACGGGGCGCCTGGCTGCCCGAGCGCGGACGCAGGGCACGTCGCCGCCGGGCGCCCGCACGTCCGACCGTCGGCGTCCGCGTCTGCGTCTGCGTGTGGCGGCGAACATGGCGGCGTCCGCGCCCGGCCTGGGCGGCGCTGCGGGCCCGGGCCCCGAGGCCGGGGACTTCTTGGCGCGGTACCGCCAGGTGTCGAGCAAGCTGAAGAAGCGGTTCCTGCGGAAGCCCAACGTGGCGGAGGCGGGCGAGCAGTTCGGGCAGCTGGGCCGGGAGCTGCGCGCCCAGGAGTGCCTGCCCTACGCGGCCTGGTGCCAGCTGGCGGTGGCGCGCTGCCAGCAGGCGCTCTTCCACGGGCCTGGGGAGGCGCTGGCGCTCACCGAGGCCGCCCGCCTCTTCCTGCGGCAGGAGCGCGACGCGCGCCAGCGACTCGCCTGCCCGGCGGCCTACGGGGAGCCGCTGCAGGCCGCCGCCAACGCCCTGGGCGCCGCCGTGCGCCTGCACCTCGAGCTGGGCCAGCCGGCCGCCGCCGCCGCCCTCTGCCTGGAGCTGGCCGCCGCCCTGCGCGACCTGGGCCAGCCGGCCGCCGCCGCCGGCCACTTCCAGCGCGCCGCCCACCTGCAGCTCCCGCAGCTGCCCCTGGCCGCGCTGCAGGCGCTTGGCGACGCCGCCTCCTGCCAGCTGCTGGCGCGCGACTACAACGGCGCCCTGGCGGTCTTCACGCGCATGCAGCGCCTGGCGCGGGAGCACGGCAGCCACCCGGTGCCGCCGCCGCCCCCGCCGCCCCCGCCGCCGCCGCCTCCGGGGCCACAGGTCGGGCCCGGCGCGGCCCCGGCCCTGCCCGCCGCGCTGCTCCCTGCGAACGGCGGCCCTGCGCCCGCGCCCTCTCCCGCCACGCTGGGCGCCTTCTCCGACGTGCTGGTCCGCTGCGAGGTGTCCCGCGTGCTGCTGCTGCTGCTGCTGCAACCGCCGCCCGCCAAGCTCCTGCCGGAGCACGCCCACACTCTGGAGAAGTACTCCTGGGAGGCTTTCGACGGCCACGGGCAGGAGAGCGGCGGCCAGCTTCCTGACGAGCTGTTCCTGCTGCTGCAGTCCTTGGTCATGGCCACCCACGAAAAGGACACGGAAGCCGTCAAGTCGCTGCAAGTGGAGATGTGGCCACTGTTGAGTGCCGAGCAGAACCACCTCCTTCACCTGGTTCTGCAAGAAACCGTCTCCCCCTCGGGACAGGGCATCTGAGGACTCACGTGAACGAAGGCACTCGTTGCTTGCTACCAAACGTCGTGCGTCTCCCTTGGCGTTTCGGGGGGAAATACAAGTCGTGGATGCCGGCAAAGTTCTACCTTGGTTTCTCGTACTCCTCTGGCCACTGTAGCAATATAGTTCACTGGGAGGTACCTGTGTCCCAAAGACTGACTTCCATAACGGAGGGAGGGAAAAACAACCAGGACAACGTGATAGAATCAGAGTGGAAGACAGGGCTCTCTTCCCCAAGGCTGCAACATAAGAATGAGAACCCTCTTGTGGCGCCTGGGGTGGCTCAGTCCGGAGTCTGATTTCTGCTCAGGTCATGATCTCGCTGTTAGTGAGTCCGAGACCTCCCCCCACCACCTTGGGGCCCTGCGCTGACAGCTGGGAGCCTGCTTGGGATTCTCTGTCTCCCTCTCTGCCCCTCCCCTGCTGCACCCATGCTCTCTGTCTCAGTAGAAATAAAAAGAACCCCGTTTATCCCTTACTTCTTCCACCCAACTCCCCCTACATCTTTGTGGCAGAGGATTTCATGTTTCACAGTTCTGCCTAAGTACTTAAGCTATAGGATTTTTTTATTGTGATCTCATTTCTTAGCGTATATTGACGGCTATCTGTGGGATCACCCAAGTAGTTTCATCTGCCCCATGCATATTTGTGGGAATCATTTGATTAGTACATTGTTGTTGCTCCAGCCCTAAATCCACAATAAAGCCATCCTGATGCCCCTAACCTGTGGTTTAGCTTTACTTCATCTATAACATGGGAATAGCTTCTCTGCCCATCCAGAAGCAGGAGGTAGAAAAACAGTTCTCCTTCAGGTCCATGATGCATTCATTCATTTGAAATGGACAGTGTGCCTGGGATTCAGGCTGTGCCCCGCAGTGAATCTACAGAGATCATTTGCGATGTGGTGCTTAAGTGGTCCTTACTTAAGAGAGCTACCATGCAAATGTGTCTGGTGCAGGGTTGGGGGTGGGGCGGGAATGTTCTAACAAATGTGTTTAGCAAATGTGTCGGTGTGCATTGGAATTCACAGTTCTGGTTCCAGGTTCTATTCTGAGAGGTATGCCTAATCCATGTGACAATCCTGTATTTGTAGTAGGGAACTTTCTGTACCTCTTCTTTAACTCCAATGTGTAAAACCTGCACGGTTCTTTGGTATTGTGTGGTCATGTATGTGAAAGACAGTGTCTTTGTTCCGCAAGAGCAGGGTGGTATCCCATCTCAAAATACTACATTTCCAAAGCTTTTTGGCCCGAATGTTACATGCAGACATTACAGTCTGGGGGCTTTTTCAATTCCATTTTATTTTCTTCACGGTGTTGGGAGTGATAACGAGAAGTCTTCAGAATGGAATCTTCTCAATCATTCAGGTTTGGGAAAATGCATCCTTTACGCTGAAGTTGTGTACGGTACTAATATTTTGGAGTGAGATTTAAGGGCACAGCTTGGCGGTAGATTTGCCTTATTTTGTGTGCATTGCAGGGGATGTGTACAGGTTGTCACCATGAGTTAAGTGCCGCAAAAGGGGCGGGACTTTTAGCGTATTCTTTCCTACTTCTGTTTCAACAATGTGGGAGCAATAGGTAAGGAAATGTGGGACAGGCCCATCGAGACAGACTCAGCCAGCATTCCTGTGCTCTCACTTGTCTGCCAGGAAGGGTCTTTCGGAGCCCTAAAAACCTCATCCAATTTTTTGCAAACGTGGCTAGGGTATCAGACACATGGCAAGATGCTCAACATCGCTCATCATCAGGGAAATGCAAGTCAAAACCACAGTGAGATAGCCCCTCACACCTGTCAGAATGGTTAAAATCAAGAGCACAAGAAACAACATGTTGGCGAGGATGTAGAGAAAAGGGAACCCTCTTGCACTGTTGGTGGGAATAAAAACTAGTGCAGCCACTCTGGAAAACTGTGGAGTTTCCTCAAAAAGTTAAAAATAGAGCTGCCCTTCAACCCAGCAATTGTGCTAGTAGGTATTTGCACAAAGAAAATGAAAATACTAATTTGAATAGATATATGCACCCCTATGTTTATTGTGGCATTATTTATAATAGTCAAAATATGGAAGCAATCCAAGTGTCCATCCATAGATGAATGGAAAAAAAAGATCTATGTATAGAAGCACACATACACACACACACACACACACACACACACACACACACACACACAGGAATATTAGCCATAAAAAGAATGAAATCTTGCCATTTCCAACAACATGGATGCATCTAGAAGGTATAATGCTCTGTGAAATAAGCCAGTCTTAAACTGGAATTTACAAAGAAAGTTGTTAGGTTGCATGCTCTTTCCTGCTTTTGCTTTTCCTGGTGTATTCCTCTCCATCTGTGCTACGGGCCTGGCTGGCTGCCTTACTGTTTTATGACAAAAATGTTTAGGAGTTATGGAATGTGTCTGGTGATAGTATTTGGATTTGGGCTCCAGGAAAAGCCTCCTTAGGCCTCTGGTCTAACTCCTTGCCTTGGGGAAGTGGTGGGAAGGGATTACCAGAGAGCCTGTGTTGGGTATATGAGTATAATTTTAGGAAACTTGAAGGTTGTTTTTATTTGCCATTGGCTCATTTATATATCTCCCTCAGAAACTTCATAGCACAGATATTTGGGCCAAAGCCAGATTTCAGTAATTTTGACAGACTTTGACAAATCACTTGGTAATTATAAATAAAATTAACACTGTTTTATAACATGACCAAAAATAAATATTTTTAAAAGACATGAGTAGTCTTCTTTTTAACTTGAAAAGCAAAGGGAAAGAGCCACATCAGTGAAATGCTCATTGATAATTCAAAATTAACATTTAAGTTATTATAAACTATTGACAATATAGGTGCCTAGGTGGCTCGGTTTGTTTAGTGTTAACTTTGGCTCAGGTCATGATCTCATGGTTTGTGAGTTCGAGTTCTGCTGTAAGCACAGAGACCACTTTGGATCCTTGTCTCTCTGCTCCTCCCCCACCCCTCTCTTGCAAAAATAAATAAACATTAAAAAATTTAATAAAACTACTGAAAATAGTGGCAGTGAAGCAGCGATCCTTAAAGGGCATTGCAATTCCCTTTGCCCCATTTATGTGGGACTTCTATGATGAGAATATTGCTGCTGCAACAATATTTAGTATGTGGATGATACGAAGATGTAAAAACCTTTGAGGACCTCTACACTGAAGGTCAATGACTAAGACTGCAATCTGTTGATTAGAGAAGGTCTGGGATGGAAGGGTTCTGGTTCATGTTAACACTCTAGGCATCTCTGCTGCCATTAGAGTAGTTCCTCATTCTGCAAACTCTTTCTGTAAAGGAGCAGATGGAAACATTTTAGTCTTTTCAGGCCCCAAATGGTCTCTGTCCCATAACCTTTGTGTTTGCGATTTTAAACATGTAAAAACCATTCTTAACTCACAGTCCATACAAAAGCAGGTGGTAGTCCAAATCCATGGATGGGCTCCAGCTTACCCATCCCTTTACTAGAACCTAGAACAGTAGTTCCTGAGTAACTGTTAAATGAATGACCTTCATGATAGTATTATCAGTAGTTAATATTGTATCATTATCACTGAATGAGAAAGACTAAAAACAAAAGAACTAGTCATTTAACTCGAGATTCTAGGAAACAAAAAATAAACCAAAAGAGAATTAAAGAGAATTTTAAAAGTTTTGAGCAGAAATTAATTGGAAAACAAACATCAAGTCTATGTTTTACTTTTTTAATTTTTATGTATTTATTGACAGCATAAGCTTGGGAGGGGTAGAGAGAGGAGAGAGAATCCAAAGCAGGCTCTATGCTGACAGCACGGAGCCCAACGCGGGGCTCAATCCCCTGAACCATGAGACCATGACCTGAGCGGAAACCAAGAGTTGGATGCTTAAGCGACTGAGCCACCCAGGTGCCCAAAGTCTATGTTTGATTTTAAGACCAAGAGTTGATTCTCTGAAAATCAAATAGAATAGACAAACATTTGCCCACTCAGATAAAGGGGAAAAAGAGAGAGATGTGTGCATGTAGATATGGCTCTATGACATAGGCAGGGAGACAGAAGTCTAATGTATACAGTCACAGCAATGAACTACAGGGAATAGAAAATGAGAATATCAATATTCAGATGAGGATTGGAAAAGATAGCCAGGCCACTAAATAAGGCACAAAGCTCTAGTGGCATTTCCACCTAACTTTCATTAAAGACATGATTACTATATTAATTAAACCATTCTACTTTATTTTCAAGTTCCATATAACTCTCATGCCAAAACCTGATAAACAGAGCCCTTGAAAAAGGTAAACCAGTTTTATTGATTAGTATAGATAGAAAAATTCTAAATGAAGTGTAATCAAATTGCATCCAGCTAAGTTTTAAATGATTATTACACTATGAATGAGAGTGGTTTTCCCAGGGATTTCACAGTGCTGTGCTGGAGCTGTCTAGTCCTGGATTGTGAGAGCCACTTGTGCACGTCTGTTCCCAACTCTGCATTCAATGCCATTAAATCATCGGCTTGAAATCAGGTCTGATTGGACTGTTACAAATCAGGTATGTTAATGAGTATTTATAGCATGGAAATGAGCAAACGCTACAAATCAACACCTTTCCCCCCTAACCGTCCCCCATTTTGCTTCTGAGCCAAGTGTTAAACATTTGCCAGCACACCACTGGATGTTAACTGTATTTTGACAATAGGAAAGAGAAGAAATGTGATCATACCAAAGATGCTGAAAAAGCATTTGATGAAATTGTGCAGCCATTGCAAATAAAAAGGAGTGGAAGGAAATTTTTAAATGTGGTAGAAAGTATTTGTTTGAGGGGTGGCTGGGTTGCTCAGTCGGTTAAAGTGACTGTCTCTTGATATTGGCTCTGGTTGTGATCGTGCAGAGCGTGGAGCCTGCTTGGGGTCCTCTCTCTCCCTCTCTCTCTGCCCCTACTCTGCTTGTGTGCTCCTCTCTCTCTCAAAATAAATAAATAAACATTAAAAAAAGTATTTGTTTGAAACAGTGAACATTATGTTAAAGAGTGAAATATGGGATCCATTCACAGTAAAGTCAAGAAAAGATGGGCTTATTTGTTTTACATATATGTCTATATATGTGTCTCTCTGTGTGTGTTTATGTATATTAATCACAAAAGCATTTAGGGTAATTGCTACTTCTGTTTACCAGGTCCTGCCAGCATAACGTCATCAATGTAATGGGCCAGTGTGGTGTTCTGTGGGATGTCAACACGTTTGGAGTCCCTTGGGTGTATATTATAACAAAGAACAGGAGCCGGCATTGTCCTGAGACATGAACAGTAAAGTTAATACTCCCGATCCTACGTTGTAAGTGCAAATCTATCCTGTTTTTGCTTATCAATGGGAATGAAGGAAAAAGTATGCTCCAGGTCAGTGTCAGGTGCCTGGGGCTGTGTTAATTTGCTCTGGAGAAGATGCCACATCTGGGATTGCAAACTTTTTGTCATCACCACCTGACTAAATTTGTGATGATGTGTCATTTCCTCATGACTCATCTGACTTTTGTAGTAGCCAAACAGGGGCCCTAAGGACACGAGACACTGGCTTGTGAGGCAACAGTTGCAGGTGTAGTCACCAGAAGACTTTAATGCAGAGAAAAGAAAACTGCCTTGGAGGTTGTGGAAAGGTCGCTCCCCAGGCAAGGGGATTCAGGGGCATTTGGAGGTTGGCGGTTCTCAGCCTTATCCATGTGTGTGTAAAGGCTGAGACCCACCCAGGTCTCAGAGCTCCCCTTCTTTCCACTTAGCATAAGAGACCCGGTGGGGTTGACCATTCCATGGCAAGTCTGTAATTCATATGCTCAGCCCTTAGACTTGGTCTTAAGTCCGCGTATCTGTCTACAACCACAGGATGTGGCAGTGTCCTCCAGAGCTCCATGGATGTGGCCCAATTCTATATGTACATCCACGGGTGTTCTTCTTTGTGTATATTCATAATGTTTAACATTTAATTTATTTCCTCTACGTATGCCGTAAAAATAAGGGCTATGAAAGGTAGACAGGTCATTCTACAACCATGCGATGCTATAGTTATCACCATACTGACTAAATGCCCCTGTCAATTTAATCTCCCAGGGTTTTTGTCACCATCTGTATCTCATCCCATAGCATCACTGGTGATACTTGGATGACAGTGGTTTACAGAAAAGACCACAAGTTCCTTACATTCCTCCCACTGAGAAGTGGCGTCTGTCTCTTCCTCTTGAATCTGGATAGATGTGTGACCATCAGGCTGTGAGAATCCCAGGCCTCATGGAAAGGCCATACCGAGTTACTTCCCTCAGCAGCCGCAGCTGCAGCCCTAGCTAGGTCAGTCAACACCAATTATCACACATGCAAGTGAAGATGCTTCAAGCCCCCAGCTGTCAAATCTTCCCAGCTGAGGCCCCAGATATTGTGGAGCCCAGACAGCCACCCCTATTGTACCCTGCTAAAAGTCCTGACCCATAGAATCTGTGAACAAAATGGTTTGGCATTAAGTTTTGCGGTGGTTTGCTAGTCAGTGATAGTAACCACACCAGGGAGAGAAGAAAGCCACTGTGAAGGGAGCAGTGACCTTCAGTGGAGAGATAAAGCCAAATCCTCTAAAAGGAGGGCACGAGGAGAATAAATATCATGTGTGTGTGTGTGTGTGTGTGTGTGTGTGTATCTATATATCTATATATCTATATATCTATATATCTCTCTCTCTATATATATCAAGTAAACTGTGCACCCAACATGGGGCTCAAACTCACAACCCCAATATCAAGAGCCTGTTGAATGAAGGGTCTTGTGATCACTTCCCAAGGTTTCCCCTGGCCCTTTATGTGGAAGACACAGATCTTTACCTCCATTAGGGTGTTGCCCCCATGAACTCAAGTCTTCAAGCTACCGCCTGCTGGATATTTCACCTGACGGCCCTATTGTCATCTCACACTTAGAATATCCATAAGCAAACTCATAATGTTATCAATCCACTCAGTCCCGAGTCACAGATTTCTGTCAACAGAGCATACCTCTTCATTTGTATTATCTAGGAGATCTTTGATGCTACTATGTTTTTATCCAGACATCCATAATCACTCCTATTGCCCCAAAGTGGAAAAATCTTTTTTGGAGTTAAGTTTGTAGAAGGTGGGAGTGTTTGTCCCATATCTGAAATCTGTCAGAAGCTCTTTAAAACACTCATGCATTCTCTTAAAAGAACTCATGACATACCATTAAGGTCCCAGTGGAATTCCCTCGATAACTCTGCCACTTCTTTCCATCAAGACTATACATGATGATAAACTGAGAGATGTACAGGCTGGACAACTTCTGACGGGCGCCCTGGGTCATGATGCTGTGAATGATCATTGGTGCCAACAGATCCACCTGCCAATTAAAACAACACTTTATCTTAAATGTATGTAGCACCTTCTGAAATTCATTATTGGCTTAAGAAGAATCTACATCAATACAGATATGCTCAGTATCACCTTGGACGTGCAGTGAAATAGACGGCAACGTTGGAATGTGGATGTGTGTGAAGCGGGGAGATAAATGATGGGAACAAGAAGGAAAGGGCTTATTGGGTTCTCAGCCTACTTCCTGACACACCAGACCGCTTCCAAATCAATGGGCCTTACTTCCTGTACCTGCATCCCGTGTGCTGCACTTAGGGACCCACATAACCTAGTGCTTTGCCTCAGCCTCAGCGTCAGCCTCAGCAAAGCCGATTTCCTCCCCTCTCCCCAGACCAGTCTCCATCCCAACATCACTATCAGTGATAGACCGCTGTCTCTCCTTCAAGTGTTACTTCAGAAACGATTTCTCCTGGTTAGCCTTCCCTGACTTGCCCAGATATATTTAGTGCTCCTTTCTCTATACTTCTGTTTCACTTTGTGTATAAAACTTCATGAGAGCATATTATTGCATTATATTATAAAGCTTTCTTTACTTATATTCCTTCATTGTTAGACTGTGATCCTTAAGGCAGTGAACGTGTTTGAGTCACCTAACCTCTGTGTGTCTTAATTTCTTTATATGTAGAGTAGAAATAATAATGGTGTTTATCGCAAAGGTTTACCAGAGGATTAAGGGGTTAATACATGTGATGTGCTGAGTTCAGTGCCTGGCACATACTAAACAATAAATGGTAGCTTTTATTTTACTTTTATGTTTTTATTTATTTATTTTGAGGGTGGGGTGTGGCAGAGAGAGAGGGAGAGGGAGAGAGAATCCCAAGCAGGCTCCATGCTGACAGACCTGGGGCTTGATCCCATGAACCATGAGATCAGGACCTGAGCCGAAATCAACAATCAGAAGCTCAGGGGCACCTGGGTGGCTCAGTCAGGTGAGCGTCTGACTTCGGCTCAGGTCATGATCTCACGGTTTGTGAGTTTGAGCCCCACATCAGGCTCACTGCTGTTGGTGCAGATTCCACTTCAGATCCTTTGTACCCTCTCTCTCTGCCCCTCCACCTGCTCATGCTCTGTCTCTTAAAAATAAACATTAAAAAAAAAGAAGAATTGGGTCAGGGGGACACCAGGGTGCCTCAGTCGTTTGAGTGACCAACTCTTGGTTTTGGCTCAGGTCATGATCTTGCACTTCATGAGTTTGAGACCCATGTCAGGCTCCACGCTGACAGTGCAGAGTCTGTTGGGGGTTTTCTCTCTCCCTCTCTCTCTCTCTGTCCCTTCCTGGCTGGTGCTCTCTTTGTCTCTCTCTGAAAATAAATAAATAAATAAATAAATAAATAAATAAATAAATAAATGGAAGCTTCACCGACTGAGCCGCCCAGGCACCCCTAAATGGTAGCTTTTATATTCTCTCTAGCTGTAGACCTAACCTGGCATCTGGTATAATACTGATGCACAGGAAATGTTTTGGAATGAATGAGTGAATAATGGCAGAGTGGTAAGGAATAATTGGTTCTTTTTGTTTGTTTGTTTTTAAAGAAATTTGTTTGAAGTGAATAGATGTTTCAATGATAATGTTTATTATTTTTTTAATATATATTTTGAAATTTTATTTAAATCTGAGGCAGTTAATATATCGTGTAGTATTGGTTTCAGGACTGAATTTAGTGACTCATCCCTTACATATGACACCCAGTGATCATCCCAACAAGTGCCCTCCTTAGTACCCACCTCCCATTTAGCCCATCCCCCTACCCACAACTCCTCCAGCAGCCCTCAGTTTGTTCTCTGTATTTAAGAGTCTCTTCTGGTTTGTCTCCCTCTCTGTTTTTATCTTAATTTTGCTTCCCTTCCCCTATGTTCATCTGTTTTGTTTCTTACATAGGAATGACTGGTTCTTAAAGAAGAGAGCACAGGCTATGCAAGCATTAGAAGGAATTGTGGCATCAGCGCCCTGATAAGCAAGTCCAACTTAACTTCTCACAGATGCCTGGCACACTCAGATTGGACTGTAATGACACTTGAGCTTCATAACTAACTGTCTCCTTCAGTAAGTGCCATCCATCTATCCATCCATTCATTCAAAGAAGATGTTTTTAGCACTTGTTATGTGCTAAGCACTGTTCTAGGTACTGGAATTGAGCAGGGAACAAGAAAACAAAAGCCCTGCCCTAATGTAACTTACATTTGAGTTAGAGAAACAGACTACATGTTATATAGATGTTTTTGTTTACAGCATCACATAGCAGTAAGTACAGGAGAAGAAGAAGGAGGGCTGCAGGACAGAGAGTGGCACAGTCTTCAGAAGCTATAGCACTATCTGCGCCCTGATTAGAAGATACTTTCAATTGAAGACACTTTAGTTTTACTCTTTGTGTCGGGGCATAAACAACTGTAAGTACGAGGGGCAAAACTCATGACTTTTGTTGAATTGAGTTGTACTGTTTTCTATGTTGTGTATGTGAGGTCTCTTTTGGACCACTGACTATTGCACTTTCTAGCAGTTGTAAGAAAGCCTTGCCAGCCACCCTTTCCACCTGCGTTCTGCAACTGATGAATTCTTGGCAAACCGCCAGTCTCATCTACTTCACTTTCTTGTGCTTCTTCTCTATTATAATTGGAATCTCAGAGCGACTTGGCATTTACAGAGTCAACATCTTCACCTATGTATCCAGCCATGTATTTGAGTGTGACAACAGGACACACCTCTGTATGAGGGAGTAAGCAAAGCAGTAATGAGTCACCGGGTGCACAAATACAAACATGGCAGCTAGACATCTCTGACTGCCAGCCTGGCTCCCTAGAACCATTTCTTTTTCTTTCTTTCTTTCTTTCTTTCTTTCTTTCTTTCTTTCTTTCTTTCTTTCTTTCTTTCTTTCTTTCTTTCTTTCTTCTTTCTTTTGTAAGTGAACATAACTTTTTATTTCCCTTGGATATTTATTGCATAAAGTCACCAGATCATGAAAATGTGTATCTGGGCTTCAGTAGAATATGACGGCAAAAACAAAACAAAACAAAACAAAACAAAACAAAACAAAAAACAAAACCTTCAGGATGAGGTGATTTAATACAGATTGGATGGTAATACAATTAAGTGAGGATTTGTGGTTCAATTACCATAAGCAAACCATGGCAGTTAACAGATGCTTATCAACCTGAAGGGAGCATTCTAGAAACAGTATAGTATAATGATTACAAATTAGGCCTCTGGAGCCCAACTATCAGGGTTTGAATTTTGGCTCAACCACTTACTGGCTGTGACTGGGCAAGTTATTTAACTTTGTTTGAGCTTTCTTAGCTGAAATGACAATGATAATGACAGGTGTGGTAGGGATTTACTAGCTTGATTTGTTTAAAGCACCCAGTAAGGAAGCCCTGTGTATATCAATATTTTGATCATGAATTTGCTAAAGCATAAAAAAGCGTATTGATCAAGTCAGTAAATTATGTGAAACTGGAAAGACTAAGACAGTCTTTGGGAGACAGAAGCTTGGCAAGCTGTAACAATTGGCCAAATCTAAGTGGAAATGTAATGCTGTGTATTACTCAAGTTCTTGGCTGGGCACAGAAAAGGCACTCCAGTTACTAGTCCTGGGAGGTCATGTGCAGTTAGGGTGATAGAATTCCTCAAATGGAAATGAGAATGCTGTTCCAATAAATAGATAAGTCAATGGAACACCACATGCAGGGCACCCAAATGGATGATGGTATCCACTACCCAGGGATACATGTCGGGTTGAAAGTGATAACTGCGGAAATACAGGGTGAAAACATGTGGTTTGGCCGCCTCACAAAGAAACAGACATACTTAGGAATCAGTGAGCGCCAGTTCAGGCTGAGCCACAACTGGCCGTGCTGACGACCAATGAGCCACTGTGACATTGAGAGATGTGCTCTTTCCAGGTCTCACTGGTGTACCACTTTATCTCTCCCCAATCCCTATTTAGTATTTTAATCTCAAGAAAACAGGAGCAGATGCTGTCTTGCAGCAAAGGAGGGAAATGTATAGGTAATGGCGTTGGTCAGCTCAGAAGTCAGCAGCACGAGGACCCGATGTGGGGAGACAAGGTGGCGGGGCGTGTGTGCATTCCCCGCTTCGGGCTGTAAGTTCCGGACATGGAGGTGCGTTAGAGGGTTGAAAACAAAGCTGGAAGCAGTCACGTTTTCTCCCTTTCCCTGGGTGGGCTCTAGAAGGAAGCTACGCTTGTGGTTAGGCAGAGGGCGGAATTGGCGTGAGTTCCTATATGTGTGCCCTTGAAGGGTCACAGTCCCGACTTAGCACATGCTCATTTGGTAGCATTTTTAGCTATGTTGGATCACATATATCATTAAAATGAATTTCAGATGTTTCTTTTTAAATGTGGCTACTGGGACATGTTGACTGACACCCATGGTTGCATTTGTGGTTCGAAGTGTGTTTCTACTGGGTAGTGTGGCTCTAGAGGAAATGGGGAGTGAGCAGATCTGAAAGACTTTGTCATTTGAAAAGGAACTGAATGACCCTAAAGACGCTGTTTCAGTCACCGGTTCCGTTTGTTTCCCATATTGGACTAACATATCAGCATACTCAATTCCATTCCCAAATCATTATTCCTCATTGTCTTTGTACAAATCCTAAGCCACTGTGTTCTTTCCTGGTCTGTTACTTGGACTTTGACGACAATGACTACGGCTTAAAGCAGATGTATAACGTTTTGAGCTTGCAAGAGAACACACGACATGATTGAACACAAGGTACTTTCTAACCTTGATCCAGGAAATGGGGTCCTTGGTGCTCCAGGCATTGATTGATCCAGAATAGTGAAGTCTGGCCAGCTTTGGGGCCCACTGTCCTTTGCCCAAGAAAGGGGAGAGAGATTAGATTCAGCTGGGTTGGTCCTAGACACTTAGGAAATAAACTTTCTCTCTTGAGAAAGGGTATACCTAGCTGTGGAGAAGATAAAGGCATAAAACATAGTAGGATTTTATTTTCTAAACTTAATAATTTTGTTTATTAGTACCTCTAATTAGCTGACACTGGGATGTGTTACCAGTACTATAGAATAATATCATTATTTCTTTATTACAAAATGTATGTTCCTGGTAGCAAAGTTAGAAAATGAAAAATAAAAATAAGACACAGGGGCTCCTGGGGGGCTCAGTCGGTTAACCGTCCGACTTCAGCTCAGGTCATGATGTCATCACTGGTGAGTTCGAGCCCCACATCGGGCTCTGTGCTGACAGCTTGGAGCCTGGAGACTGCTTTGGATTCTGTGTCTCCCTCTCTCTCTGCCCCTCCCCTGCTGGAGCTCTGTCTCTCTGTCTCTCAAATATAAATAAATGTTAAAAAATTTAAAAAATAAGACATAAATAAAAATAAAAGTGAAAAAAGTATCCGTTTATGCAGAGAAAAATAATACAATTATGCAGAGAAAAATAATACTATTTTGGTATATCACTCTCAAGCTTCATTTTCAAAGGGCATTTTGCTCCCTCTAAAACAGGGATTGACAAACTTTTTTCCGTAAATGGCCAGATAGTAAATAATTTAGGCTTTGCAGATCATCTGGTTTCTGTTTCAGCTATGTAACTGCTGTTGTAGACAATTATAAGTGAGTGGGTGTGGCTGTATGTACCCATAGAAGATTTTATTTACAGACACTGAAATTTGAGTTTCATATAACTTTCACATGTGATGATACAGTCTTCTTTTGTTCTTTCCCAATCATTTAAAAATAGAAAAATAATTCTTAGGAACACTTGGGTGGTGCAGTCATTACACATCCAACTTCAGCTCATGTCATAATCTCACAGTTTGTGAGTTTGAACCCCGCATCGGGCTCTGTGCTGACAGCTGACAGCCTGGAGCCTGCTTCAAATTCTGTCTTCCTCTCTCTCTGCCCCTCCCCTTCTTGCACACTGTCTCTCTTTCTCTCTCTCTCTTTCAAAAATAAATAAACATTTAAAACTAAAATAGAGTTTACACTTTAAAAAAAAGAAAGAGAGGCATTTATGGAGCAGAATTAACAGAAGTAAAAAAGATCTAATCAGTGCAGTTCTTGTAGACAAAAAATGGTATTTACCATACTGTCCTGAAGCTGTGATCTGGAAATCTCTAATGCGTCCAGAAGCCATTCCCAGTGGAATCTGACACTCTGAAATCAAAGTGGAGGAACACAACAGCTAGACATACAGAAAATGTAGCTTCACAGATGCAAGTCAATGAAAACGGGAGAACACCAACAAATGGTCATATTTTTACTGTTCACGATGTGCCAAGAACTATATTAAATGTTTATTGTACTCTCTGTCTCATTTAATTCACTCCAGTAGGTGCCACAAGTATCCGTGTCCTGCAGCTGAGGAACGCAATGGCTCTCTTACTTGCTTAGGGTTAAATATCAAACTCTTCCAGGTGATATTTGTAAGTTATCTTTGATAACTGAACCAAAATTAAGTTTCCCAATTTGTTCTTGGAGCTTCACTGAGTTGTGAAAATGAAGATATTTTTAGCACTGGTTTGTTGTATATTTACAGCTTCGGGTTCAAAATGTTCGAAGCTTCAACCATATCTGCCCTTCTCTGGGGACTCTGATCATTTGTACCAGCAATATTCACTTTAGATTTGGAAATGACCATAAGCTTGCATTGTTTCTTGACAAAGGCAAGCATTGGAGGAAGGAGGAAAGCTGTATGGAAGTAGGCTGAGGTGGGGCGCCCAGGGTGGGGCGACGCTCAGCCGGTTGACACTCTGACTCCTGATTTTGGCTCAGGTCACGATCCCCGGGTCTTGACACTGACCCCTGCGTTGGGCTCCACACTCAGTGTGGAGCCTACCTGAGATTCTCTCTGTCTCTCTGCCTCTGTCTCTGTCTCTGTCTCTCCCCCTCTCCCCCATTTGTGTGCTCTATTTCTCCCTTAAAAAAACGAGAAGCGGGCTGACTAGGAAGGGGGCGTCTGCGCATAGCGCTACTTACTCGGGCTGTATACCAGAAAGAGAGTGCTCATCCCAGCTTGCAGGTGTTCGCCAATTAGGCATTCTATCCGCCAAATTCCAACTTTGGATGGTAGCATTTCCACTGTCTCAAAAACACCTTATCAAAAACAAAAGGAACAAAAATGATTTCTTTTTGCTAAAAAAAAAAAAAAAAAGACTGGCAGATGCATTGGTCTATGCAGAATATCAAAGGAGATCTACCTAAGTCAGTTCTATCACCCTCGGACCCTCAAACCCAAATTGCTCGCTATGTGAGCCCTACAGTTTGGAGGCACCGGGGATTGAGTCATGGCAGCCCCCACCCCTGGGAAATAGGAGAGACAGGGTGGTGGCAGCCTTTGCTGGTGCAGACAGGAGAAAGCCACTGCACTCTCAGGGTTTTCCAGAGACAAAGGTTTATTTCCCATTGGGCACATGTGAGCTCCCTGGGACAGGGAGGTCTGGGCAAGGTCCTCATGGATCTGGTCCACTAGGGCCACCTTGAGGCTAAAGTAACCTGGCAGCAAGAAGCTAGAGGTGAAGGCTGAGGGGCTGAGGAATGAGTCACAAGCGGCCAACTAGGATAAAGGTGCCCTTTAAGGTGCCAACTAGGATAAGGGTGCCGTAAGTTTACCCTTTCCATGCTGGAGTTGAAAGCAGCTGCCAGGGTTGGGAGCAGGGGGACACACAATAAACACAAGGTAGAGGAAGAAAGGACTCAACTGTGCCTCCCTTTCCCAATGTAGGTATCTCGGAGTGGACACTGCTGCTTTGTACTTGAACTGTATTTGTGATGTAAAGTGACTGCAGGAATGTTTATTATGCAAGAGTGAGCAGAGAGGCGCCTGGGTGGCTCAGTCAGTTAAGCGTCCAACTCTTGATTTCAGCTCAGGTCATGACCTCACAGTTCATGAGATCGAGCGCCACGTGGGGCTCTGTGCTTGGGATTCTCTGTCCCTCTCTCTCTGCCCTTCCTCTGCTTGCGCTCTCTCTTTCTCTCAAAAATAAATTAAAAAGAAAACAGTGAGCAGAAACGTCATTGAACTTATTGGAAGTTTTACACAAGAACGGGGGAAGTTCATTCCCATGATGAAAGCTGATCAACATTATGAGTACTGCTTAATCGATATACTGGTTATATACATAAACAAATCACTCTATGGATAACTGCTAGTGCCGTGTGGGATCTCAGATGGGGAAAATAATCTCCTTTTCCTAGTAAAGTGCTGCAACATGAATTATTCCTGCTTTCTGTTCTGTTTCTTTTAGAGCACATTATCTGTATCTGAAATTATCATGCTCATGTGCTAAATTATTTAGTATGTCTCTATAGAGTAAAGTGAGTTGAAGAAGTAAGTTACCTGAGATCAGGGAGTGTGTGTGCTCTGTCCTTGGATTGCTCTCCCAGTGCCCGGACCATTTGAGTGGAACAATAGGTACAGTAGTCAGAAAGAGCACAAACTAATTCATACCTGGATACAGGTTGTAGACTGCCATCTTATATTCCTCTTTTTTCCGTACAGTGAACACCTGCCCACTGAAATGAATAGAATGAATGTTTTCATTGCTCCCCATGCTGAGCAGATACCATCGGATCTTCTGATCCTGAGCCACTACCAAGCCGGGTAGTGTGTCCATCACATAGCCGTTGATTGCTGGAGGAGAACACGAAGAAGGCTGTTAAAACCTATTCTCGCGGCACCTGTGTGGCTCGCTCAGTTGAGCGTCGGACTTCGGCTCAAGTCATGATCTCATGGTTCGTGGGTTTGAGCTCCCCGTCGGGCTCTGTGCTGACAGCTCAGAGCCTGGAGCCTGCTTCGGATTCTGCATCTCCCTCTCTCTCTGCCCCTCCCCTGCTCATGCTCTCTTTCTCAAAAATAAATAAACATTAAAGTAAGTTAAAAAGATCTATTCTAGAAGTTTCTTTCCCTCTACTCCAGTAAAAAGTATTGATTCCTGTGAGGATTCCACTCCCATACATACACTCCCAATTCATATACTGTGGAAACATCAGGCTCACGTCTCATCTGTTGTAGTGCTTTTCACACGGAGTAATATTTGGGTGTGGGATGCATTACCGTGGAAGCGGTACTTTTCTTTAAAAGTGGGATCCTCCTTCTGGATACTGCAGGGGGCTCTACAGCTCCTTTCCATGTTTTCCGTGAAGTACCAGCTCTTAGTCTCATCAAAAATGGTGAAAAACAGAGCAAACTCCTGCACTGTCACTTGTCTCCCGTGAGCGGGGCTCAGTGTGTTACTGCGGCAGATCAGAAGGGGTCCAATCAAGCCCGAGTGCATGTCTTTTTCCTGAGAGAGAAGACATCAATCCTCCTTAGTAGATCCCAGAGTGATACCTCTCAAACACAAATATGATGGCACCTCCCCTATTTAAAGCTTTCCATTAAACTTAGGGTAAATACCAAAATTCTTGGCAGATAACACAAAGCCCATTCCTTTTAAACCAGTAAGCAGCAGGCACAGTACACACTTACTTACCAAATCAACATCAGAAAAATAAGCCCAAGCCTTGCAGTCAAACTCATCTTCAGTGGGTGCCATCTGATGTTGTACTTTCCAGAAGTAAACTCTGGTTTCATTAGGGTTGACAAACTTTTTTCTAGGTTCTGCTCCTTGCCTCTGATCTTCCTCATAAGAAATCAGGCTAGAATAGAAGGAGTAGGGACGAGAAGCCTGGTTTTTGAAAGTTACCTGCAGAGAAAAGAAGTGAATACAAATTTTAAAAAAGAATTCAAGTGTCATGTTTTAGGATCTTATAAAGTTCTTCGCTTAGGGTTTACGTCCCTAATAGTAATGCCTATTTTTGGCTTTTCCCAAGTTTTAATACCCAAAGTAAGTGGCACAGAGGATGGATGTTATTAGAACCCCAAAGGAAGGATCTACAGAGGAAAGTGGGGAAGTTCTGAATTCTAAAATCTTTAAAGCATGAACTGAAAGTTGCAAAAGAGAAAATTCCTAAATACTTAAAAGCAATCTGAAGTGAAAGGGAAAATATCACACCAGGGGTTTTAAGAGACCATAAGCCCAGGAATTGAATCATATGGTTCTTATGACAAATTCTAGGGTGAATGCATATAATCCTTAAAAAAGACTTCAGTTGTTTAAAAGTTAGACATGCTTCATATGACATATGGAAGCTAAAATCAGAATCAAGACAGAAAAAAAAATTCACTTGCAATCTCATAATCTTAGGTCCTTCTACATCCTTAATGTAAACACTCAATTGGACCAATGGATGACTATTTTTGGAAAAGAATAAAACTACTTTAATTTTTGGCTCACACAATGCATCAAAATAACTTCTAGTCTACAGGAGTTACTGATGGAGTAAAAGGTTAAATGTTAAGAAATTAAACTGTAAAATAAAGTTGAAGAAAGTGTGATTTTAAGAAAAACAATCTTTGTATAGGGAAGGATTTTTATTTATTTTAATGTTTGTTTTTTGGGGGGAGAGAGAGACACAGAGAGAGAGAAACAGAGTGTGAGTGGGGGAGGGGCAGAGAGAGCGGGAGACACAGAATCTGAAGCAGGCTCCAGGCTCTGAGCTGCCAGCACAGAACCTGACATGGGGCTTGAACCCACGAACCATGAGATCATGACCTGAGCCAAAGTCCGACGCTCAACCGACTGAGCCGTGCAGGTACCTCAAGGGAAGGATTTTTATAAACATAAAAGCTATGTAAGTGTCATAAAGGAAAGATTTATGGGTTACTGCCTAAAAATTCAAACCTGTTTTATTTAAAAAACCACTATATATAAAATTAAAAGACAACAAACTTGGAAAAATATATAACATATATGGTAATATAAATTGATAAGAAAAGCACTCCCTCCAAAAAATGTCAAATGGGCAAAGGACATTAACAGATAATGAATGTTTCTCTACATTGCTCTTCCAGAATTTTGTCCTGGTAAACGGTTGTGATTACAGCATTACTGAACTGTTGAAAAAATATCAAACTATTTAAAAGGTGGTTCAAAGTATATGGCTAAGTAAACCATACATTCACATAACAGACTACTATGCCATCATTAAACAAAAGTATTTAGAAAGTCTTTTTAATGACATGAGAAATACTTACCATGTGATATTTAGTCAAAAGAAGTAGAATTATACATTGTATAATTCTGAACCCATAAAGAGAAGGATACATAAGACAAAGATAACATACACCAAAACGGTAGTTATGGGATTATTTTTCAACTTCTTTATTTTCTATACTTTGAAATTTTTCAAAAGTGAGAATACATTATTTTTTAAAATTTTTTTATTTATTTTTGAGAGAGAGCATGAGCAGGGGAGGGACAGAGAGGGTGACAGAGGATCTGAAGCAGGCTCTGTGCTGTCAGCAGCAAGCCCGATGTGGGGCTCAAACTCATGAACCATGAGATCATGACCTGAGCTGAAGTCGGCCGCTCAACTGACTGAGCCACCCAGTGCCGAGAATACATTAGTTTTTAATTTTTAATTTTTTTAGTTTATTTATTTATTTTGAGAGAGACACAGACAGTTCGAGTGGGGGAGGGGCAGAGAGAGAGAGAGAGAGAGAGAGAGAGAGAATCCATAACAGTCTCTGTGCTATCAGTGCAGAGCCCAATGTGGGGCTCAAACTCACAAAACTGTGAGATCATGACCTGAGCCAAAACCAAGAGTGGGATGCTCAATCAGGCGCCCCAAGAATACATTATTCTTATAATTAGAAACAATGTGTGTGTATATATATATATATATATATGATTAATTTTTTTAAATTCCATTGTCCTTAACTCACCATGATATTGTCTTCAACTTCTGCTCTTATATATGGCCCCAAGAGTCCCAAATGTTCATTCAGCTCTCCACGGTATAAGGGCTGAGTGAAGGATCCATCAGTAAATTCCTGGAAAACCACCTTCTTGAACTGAGGGACATCCCCACCTGGAGCCCTGGGAGGAAAAGCAATGTCTTCATGGACCAGGTGGGCAGAAAAAGCTCACATTCTTGCCCTCCCTGTATTTGAGACACATTTAGTAGAACTGATGATGAACTGGAAGTGTAATGGAGTGGAGAGAGGAGAACAAAGGATTAAAGAGAACCTCCAGGCTTCTGATTTGGGCAAATGGATGGATGGTGATGCAATTCACTGAGATGGGGAACCCCGGAGGACGAGGTGGTTGGAGTATACAGTTTTGAACACATGGATATCTGTGTAAATTCAATTGGCAAATACCTAGAGGCTGAGAGCTCACAAGAGATCTAGATGAACACTATCCATATTCAGACGATATCCAAATCAGGGAAGCAGCTTATCAAAGCTGATAGTCAATTTTGTTATGTCCTCATCTTATTGGATGACTAAGCAACATTTTGCATAGTTAACCCCTCCATCTTCCTGACATACTCTCCCTCCAGGCTTCACTAGTACATAAGTTCTATGAAAGCAGCGCATTTGTCTGTTTTGTCCACTGCTGTATTCCCTGCAACTGGAACAAGTGCCCGGCCCATAGTAGGTGGTCAAAAAATATTTGTTGGATGTTAAATGTATGTAGGGCTTATAAACTTATTCTAAATTTTTTTAAATGTTTATTCATTTTTGAGAGAGACAGAGAGACAGACACAGAATGTGAGCAGGGGAGGGGCAGAGAGAGAGGGAGACACAGAATCCGAAGCAGGCTCCAGGCTCTGAGCTGTTAGCACAGAGCCCGATGTGGGGCTCAAATCCATGAACTGCAAGATCATGACCTGAGCCGAAGTCGGACGCTTAACCGACTGAGCCACCCAGGCGCCTCTCCCCCCCTTCCCCGCCCCGTCCCAGACTTTTGATTGAGGAATTATAAAGTCTCTGTTCACTCATCCTGTAAGACACTTCAGCAGACCCACCAAGAAAGAAAACAACTGCAGATCATCACTGCAACTAGGTGGTCCTCTTGCACTTAAATTTTAGTTCATCCAATTCTTATTGTTCTACAGGTCTCCAAAGATTTTTAAAATATGGATTTTTAGCATTTATCTAGTTTTTATAGTTGCAGCAGGAGCATTGGCCTGCCATGACCTACTCTCTATCCAGAAGCTTTGGATTTGCATGGCGTGCCATTTTGCATCCTTTTCCTTTCACCTTTCATACTCCTATGCTTCAGCTCTGTAGCTTGGAAACAGCATCTAGTTGTATTTTATTTTGTTAAGAAAAAGCCCAAATTGGAGTCATTTGTCACCAAGGAGAGCAAAACAAGATTCACAGTCTCAACCAATCCCAGGAATGTGACCTTTTGACACTCAATCTGAAATTTCCAGATCAGCATTAGTGAGGTCATCTGCATGATCAAAATCTTGTTCTTCCCTTCTCCCCAAAAAGCTATCCTGGGCTGAAGCACCCTTTTCTTGTGCTAATAACCAACCTCCTTGCCCCATCTTCCATTTGTATTGCTCCTCAGAGCATCTCTCTGCTTGCTAGATGGAATGCTGCCTAATTCATGATAATCTCATAAAGCACTTCATAAACTGATTTACTTGCTTGAATTTTGTTTTTTAACAGACTTGGTGGCAGCAACAGGCTCCAAAGTGAACCTCTGATGGCATTCCAAAACAGGAAAGTGTGGCACCCTGTGAGCCCTTTGAGTTCATTTTCTTCCTGCTTCCCGGGGTCGCGGTGAGTTCCTTAGTTGAGTTCTGCGCTTTTTGCTTTCAAGCTCCAAGTGCAACTGGCTTTCCAGTGCAGGGTTAATAGGTCAGTCCTGAGTGACAGGAGGCTCTAACAAAGAGCCAGCCCTTGGTTCAGTCCCCAGTTCCATGTTGGAGTCCCTTCCCCGTTTCTAGTCTGCAGTCGTTATTGACTGGGCTCTGCTGGTTTAGTGCTTTCCTCAGTTCTATTCTACTGTCTCTATCAGTGGAGTCGGCCGGTTTAGTCCACGCTAGGACTTGCTGGATGTGCATGCAGGGACCACTATGGGCCAGTCTGCAGTAACATCTAAACCACAGTCTCTGCTTTTGTCCCTGGATGCCACGCTGGGAACTCGTAATGGTTTAATTTGCAATTCCCCCCGTGTTTGGAATTATTCTCCAGATTCCATGCTGGGAACTGCTGGTGGCAGCTGCAATTGTCTATTGGTTTGGAATCAGTTTGTGGTCTCCATTATTTTAGGCCTGTTCGTTTAATCCTGTCCCAGTCCCTAGTTTGTTGGTTACTGCTGGTGTCCACAGTTCTGTTCTTCCAGTTACTATTGTTTTCTACTAATGTGCATGTGAAGTAAAGGCTGTGGCAAAAAGAGTATCTCAGAAGTCAAAGAGCTTAGGCATTAGCTTGGCTCTGAGAAATTCAAAGAGCTGGCTAAACACATGGGATCCTTTGCATCCAGAGAGCTGAGTGTGCCGTCTTCTGGCACACACACTCGTTTCACATATAAGAACTATAGTGCCAGAAGCTGCAGATGTCTAGCAAGGAGGCAAAATTTTACTAAAAACAACCTGGAATTATAATGGGTGTTATGGGGAATGTTCCAAAGACCCCAAATGTCCATCGACTGACAAATGGCTAAAGAAGACGTGGTATATATATATATATATATATATATATATATATATATATATATACAATGGAATACTACTGGGTGATGAAAAAGAATGCCATCTGCAGCAACATGGATGGAACTAGAATGTATTATGCTAAGTGAAATAAGTCAGTCAGAGAAAGACAGATATCATATGACTTCACTCATATGTGGAATTTCAGAAACACAACAGATGAACATAGGGGAAGGGAAGGATAAATAAGATAAAAACAGAGAGTGAGGCAAACCATAAGAGACTCTTAAATACAGACAACAAACTGAGGGTTGCTGGACAGAGGTGGGTGGGGGGATGGGCTAAGTGGGTGATGGGTACTAAGGAGAGCACTTGTTGGGATGAACACTGGGTGTTATATTTAAGTGATGAATCACTGGGTTCTACTCCTGAACCCAAGACTATACTGTATGTTAACTAACTTGAAATTAAATTAAAAAAAAACAAAAACAAAAACAAATAGATAAGATCACTTAAAAAGTGCATTTAAGGGGTACCTGGGTGGCTCAGTTGGTTAAGTATCTGACTCTTGATTTTGGCTCAGGTCATGATCTCATGGTTTGTGAGACTGAGCCCCGTGTCCAGCACTGCATGGGGCCCCGCATCAGGCTCTGCCCTGAGCTTGGAGCCTGCTTAAGATTCTCTCTCTCTCTCTCTCTCTCTCTCTCTCCCCTTCTCTCTCTCTCTCTTTCAAATAAAAAAAAGTGCACTTAAAAGCAAGAGCTCACAAATCAAAGAAACAAATTGGGTCTTGTATGTTAATTGTATGCAAAAACTTCCAAAAGGTTTCAAAATTCCAAAATAGCTTCATTGAATGAATCACTACAGAAGGTTAATGAAAAATTAAAAAGATTAAAAGTACCTAAAACAAAAGCTACAACCCAATTCTTTGGGGGAATTGGAGACAACTGCCTTTGTCTTGCAAATATCTGCCAGGTAAAAGGTTTGGTTCTATAAGTTGAAAGTTCACCTGCCCTTTTGCCAATCCTCCAAACCTTTGCTGGTTCCTCTCAAAATGCTTGAAAAGATCTGGACCCTGGAAACCGAATTCTCCTGTACTCAATCTGTGCCTTTGGGATGTAAATTTTCTATCTGCACCTTCTCTAGGACCTGAGGGCCATCCTTTCACATGCCAACATTAGGGAGAAATATCATCAGAAGGGAAGAAAAGGAGAGAGGGAGGTATTTGGAAATTAAGCCTAAATGTCCTCTCCATTAATATTAGTAAAAAGAAAAGCTGTAAGATCTTTGTGTTTGTGTGTCCATCTATCTATATATCTGTTGTAAATGTGTCATACTTTTCGACATCTGGGTGGTATTGCTAAAATTAATTTGTAAAAGAGCTCTATTTAGTTGGTTTGAAGGCAAACACTTATAAAGATTGGGCATTCTAAAACTCTCAAAAAGATAGACACTAGCCCAAATGTTTTTCAAGTTCATATGCTCGGGATAATCTCCAGTCAAGTTGTTTCCATTAAAAAGTATTGTTTTTTTAAATTAAGAACTTAAAACTGCAACACACACACACAAACCAATGGTCCACAAAACATTCTCCTCTTCTTCTGAGGATTTAGGATGCATTGTTATCATTAACCAGTCTTTTACCGATAAACTTAAATGGCCAATTGGAATACTTCTGAGATTGTTCTGCCAGTGATTAAGACTGAGGTGGCAGGTATTAGGTAGGGATTATATTCATTTTACTTTTTCGGCAGACTTGGTGACCTCATTAGCCACAGAAGTCTTTGAGACACCCACAGCAACTGTGTCACGCGGGAAAGAGCAAAACGGCCCAAAGGAGGACAGCCCAAGAAGCACTCTACACATATGGACTTGGCAGGAACTATATAAAAAAATGGAAGCATTACCAAGTTTCAAAAGTTTGGGGCCATCTTCCAGCTTCTTTCCAGAACAGTGATCAATCTTTTTCAGGTCAGCAAACTTGCAAGCAATGTAAGCTGTGTGACAATCCAGCTTGGATGGTTCAGAATAATCATCTGAGCTGTGAAGCCAGCTACTTCTACTGGTGGGTCATTTTTGCTGTCACTAGCCATATCGTTACAACAAACATCTTTGACAGATACGTTCTTTTAAGATTTTATTATTAAGTAATCTTTAAACCTAATGTGGGGCTCAAACCCCACAACCCTGAGATCAAGAGTCACACGCTCCATCAACTGAGCCAGCCAGGCACCCCTGGCAGATATGTTCTCAACATCAAAGCCCACACTGTCTCCAGGAAGAGCTTAACTCAAAGCTTCATGGTGCATTTCAACAGACTTGACTTCAGTGGTAACACTGACTGGAGCAAAGGTGACTACCGTGCCAGGTTTGAGAACAATCTCCACTCAGCTCACAAGGACAGTACCAATATCACCAATTTAGTAGACATACCAGAGGGGTAGACAAAAGGGCTTGTCAGTTGGATGATCTACTGAGAGGAGGCAATCCCGAGTTTCAAGCAGCATGGCTCCCTTGGCATAGCCATCTCTGTGGGTGACGTTTCATCCCTTCAATCAAGGCATGTTAGCACTTGGCTCCAGCATTTTGTCATCATTCCAACCGGTAATTGGCACAAATACTACTGTATTGGGGTTGTCACCAAATTTCTTAATATATGTGCTGACTTGCTTAACATTTTCCTTGCATCTCTTCTGGCTGATACTTTCCTTGTGTCAGTGGAATCTATTTCCTAAACAACAACAATTAGTTGTTTCACACCTAGTGTGTAAAGCCAGAAGGGCATGCTCATGGATCTGCCCATTCTTCGAGATACCTGCTTCAGTTTCACCAACAGCAGCAGCAACAATCAGGAAGCACAATCAGCATGAGATGTGCCTGTAATCATGTTTTTGATGAAGTATCTTTGTTCTGGGGCATCAGCGATAGTCACATAATACTTGCTGGTCTCCGATTTCCAAGGAGAGACATCAGTAATGATACCACACTCACTTTCAGCCTTCTGTCTGTCCGAGATCCAGACATACCTGAAGGGGCTCTTTCCCATCTCAGCAGCCTCCTTCTCAAGTTTTTTTTTTCAATATATGAAATTTATTGTCAAATTGGTTTCCATACAACACCCAGTGCTCATCCCAAAAGGTGCCCTCCTCAATACCCATCACCCACCCTCCCCTTCCTCCCACCCCCCCATCAACCCTCAGTTTGTTCTCAGTTTTTAAGAGTCTCTTATGCTTTGGCTCTCTCCCACTCTAACCTCTTTTTTTTTTCCTTCCCCTCCCCCATGGGTTTCTGTTAAGTTTCTCAGGATCCACATAAGAGTGAAAACATATGGTATCTGTCTTTCTCTGTATGGCTTATTTCACTTAGCATCACACTCTCCAGTTCCATCCACGTTGCTACAAAGGGCCATATTTCGTTCTTTCTCATTGCCCTGTAGTACTCCATTGTGTATATAAACCACAATTTCTTTATCCATTCATCAGTTGATGGACATTTAGGCTCTTTCCATAATTTGGCTATTGTTGAGAGTGCTGCTATAAACATTGGGGTACAAGTGCCCCTATGCATCAGTACTCCTGTATCCCTTGGGTAAATTCCTAGCAGTGCTATTGCTGGGTCATAGGGTAGGTCTATTTTTAATTTTCTGAGGAACCTCCACACTGTTTTCCAGAGTGGCTGCACCAATTTGCATTCCCACCAACAGTGCAAGAGGGTTCCTGTTTCTCCACATCCTCGCCAGCATCTATAGTCTCCTGATTTGTTCATTTTGGCCACTCTGACTGGCGTGAGGTGATATCTGAGTGTGGTTTTGATTTGTATTTCCCTGATGAGGAGCGACATTGAGCATCTTTTCATGTGCCTGTTGGCCATCCGGACGTCTTCTTTAGAGAAGTGTCTATTCATGTTTTCTGCCCATTTCTTCACTGGGTTATTTGTTTTTCGGGTGTGGAGTTTGGTGAGCTCTTTATAGATTTTGGATACTAGCCCTTTGTCTGATATGTCATTTGCAAATATCTTTTCCCATTCCGTTGGTTGCCTTTTAGTTTTGCTGGTTGTTTCCTTTGCTGTGCAGAAGCTTTTTATCCTCATAAGGTCCCAGTAATTCATTTTTGCTTTTAATTCCCTTGCCTTTGGGGATGTGTCGAGTAAGAGATTGCTACGGCTGAGGTCAGAGAGGTCTTTTCCTGCTTTCTCCTCTAGGGTTTTGATGGTTTCCTGTCTCACATTCAGGTCCTTTATCCATTTTGAGTTTATTTTTGTGAATGGTGCGAGAAAGTGGTCTAGTTTCAGCCTTCTGCATGTTGCTGTCCAGTTCTCCCAGCACCATTTGTTAAAGAGACTGTCTTTTTTCCATTGGATGTTCTTTCCTGCTTTGTCAAAGATGAGTTGGCCATACGTTTGTGGGTCTAGTTCTGGGGTTTCTATTCTATTCCATTGGTCTATGTGTCTGTTTTTGTGCCAATACCATGCTGTCTTGATGATTACAGCTTTGCAGTAGAGGCTAAAGTCTGGGATTGTGATGCCTCCTGCTTTGGTCTTCTTCTTCAAAATTCCTTTGGCTATTCGGGGCCTTTTGTGGTTCCATATGAATTTTAGGATTGCTTGTTCTAGTTTCGAGAAGAATGCTGGTGCAATTTTGATTGGGATTGTATTGTATGTGTAGATAGCTTTGGGTAGTATTGACATTTTGACAATATTTATTCTTCCAATCCATGAGCAGGGAATGTCTCCATTTCTTTATATCTTCTTCAATTACCTTCATAAGCTTTCTATAGTTTTCAGCATACAGATCTTTTCCATCTTTGGTTAGATTTATTCCTAGGTATTTTATGCTTCTTGGTGCAGTTGTGAATGGGATCAGTTTCTTTATTTGTCTTTCTGTTGCTTCATTGTTAGTGTATAAGAATGCAACTGATTTCTGTACATTGATTTTGTATCCTGCAACTTTGCTAAATTCATGTATCAGTTCTAGCAGACTTTTGGTGGAGTCTATCGGATTTTCCATGTATAGTATCATGTCATCTGCAAAAAGCAAAAGCTTGACTTCATCTTTGCCAATTTTGATGCCTTTGATTTCCTTTTGTTGTCTGATTGCTGATGCTAGCACTTCCAACACTATGTTAAACAACAGCGGTGAGAGTGGGCATCCCTGTCGTGTTCCTGATCTCAGGGAAAAAGCTCTCAGTTTTTCCTCATTGAGGATGATGTTAGCTGTGGGCTTTTCATAAATGGCTTTTATGATGTTTAAGTATGTTCCTTCTATCCCGACTTTCTCAAGGGGTTTTATTAAGAAAGGGTGCTGAATTTTGTCAAAGGCCTTTTCTGCATCGATTGACAGGATCATATGGTTCTTATCTTTTCTTTTATTAATGTGATGTATCACGTTGATTGATTTGCAAATGTTGAACCAGCCCTGCATCCCAGGAATGAATCCCACTTGATCATGGTGAATAATTCTTTTTATAAGCCGTTGAATTCGATTTGCTAGTATCTTATTGAGAATTTTTGCATCCATATTCATCAGGGATATTGGCCTGTAGTTCTCTTGTTTTAGTGGGTCTCTGTCTGGTTTAGGAATCAAAGTAATACTGGCTTCATAGAATGAGTCTGGAAGTTTTCCTTCCCTTTCTATTTCTTGGAATGGCTTGAGAAGGATAGGTATCTCTGCTTTAAACGTCTGGTAGAACTCCCCTGGGAAGCCATCTGGTCCTGGACTCTTATTTGTTGGGAGATTTTTCATAACCAATTCAATTTCTTCGCTGGTTATGGGTCTGTTCAAGCTTTCTATTTCCTCCTGATAGAGTTTTGGAAGAGTGTGGGTGTTTAGGAATTTGTCCATTTCTTCCAGGTTGTCCAATTTGTTGGCATATAATTTTTCATAGTATTCCCTGATAATTGTTTCTATCTCTGAGGGACTGGTTGTAATAATTCCATTTTCATTCATGATTTTATCTATTTGGGTCATCTCCCTTTTCTTTTTGAGAAGCCTGGCTAGAGGTTTGTCAATTTGGTTTATTTTTTCAAAAAACCAACTCTTGGTTTCGTTGATCTGCTCTACAGGTTTTTTAGATTCTATATTGTTTATTTCTGCTCTGATCTTTATTATTTCTCTTCTTCTGCTGGGTTTAGGCTGTCTTTGCTGTTCTGCTTCTATTTCCTTTAGGTGTGCTGTTAGATTTTGTATTTGGAATTTTTCTTGTTTCTTGAGATAGGCCTGGATTGCAATGTATTTTCCTCTCAGGACTGCCTTCGCTGCACCCCAAAGCGTTTGGATTGTTGTATTTTCATTTCTGTTTGTTTCCATATATTTTTTAATTTCTTCTCTAATTGCCTGGTTGACCCACTCATTCGTTAGTAGGGTGTTCTTTAACCTCCATGCTTTTGGAGGTTTTCCAGACTTTTTCCTGTGGTTGATTTCAAGCTTCATAGCATTGTGGTCTGAAAGTATGCATGGTATAATTTCAATTATTGTATACTTATGAAGGGCTGTTTTGTGACCCAATATATGATCTATCTTGGAGAATGTTCCATGTGCACTTGAGAAGAAAGTATATTCTGTTGCTTTGGGATGCAGAGTTCTAAATATATCTGTCAAGTCCATCTGATCCAATGTATCATTCAGGGCCCTTGTTTCTTTATTGACCGTGTGTCTAGATGATCTATCCATTGATGTAAGTGGAGTGTTAAAGTCCCCTGCAATTACCACATTCTTATCGATAAGGTTGCTTATGTTTATGAGTAACTGTTTTATATATTTGGGGGCTCCGGTATTTGGTGCATAGACATTTATAATTGTAGCTCTTCCTGATGGATAGACCCTGTAATTATTATATAATGCCCTTCTTCATCTCTTGTTACAGCCTTTAATTTAAAGTCTAGTTTGTCTAAGTATGGCTACTCCAGCTTTCTTTTGGCTTCCAGTAGCATGATAAATAGTTCTCCATCCCCTCACTCTCAATCTAAAGGTGTCCTCAGGTCTAAAATGAGTCTCTTGTAGACAGAAAATAGATGGGTCTTGTTTTTTTTATCCATTCTGATACCCTATGTCTTTTGGTTGGCACATTTAATCCATTTACATTCAGTGTTATTATAGAAAAATACGGGTTTAGAATCATTGTGATGTCTATATGATTTATGCTTGTAGTGATGTCTCTGGTACTTTGTCTCACAGGATCCCCCTTAGGATCTCTTGTATGGCTGGTTTAGTGGTGACGAATTCCTTCAGTTTTTGTTTGTTTGGGAAGACCTTTATCTCTCCTTCTATTCTAAATGACAGACTTGCTGGATAAAGGATTCTTGGCTGCATATTTTCCTGTTCAACACATTGAAGATCTCGTGCCAATCCTTTCTGGCCTGCCAAGTTTCAAAAGAGAGATCAGTCACGAGTCTTATAGGTCTCTCTTTATATGTTAGGGCACATTTATCCTTTGCTTCTTTCAGAATTTTCTCTTTATCCTCGTATTTTGCCAGTTTCACTATGATATGTCATGCAGAAGATCGATTCAAGTTACGTCTGAAGGGAGTTCTCTGTGCCTCTTGGATTTCAATGCCTTTTTCCTTCCCCAGTTCAGGGAAGTTCTCAGCTATGATTTCTTCAAGTACCCCTTCAGCACCTTTCCCTCTCCCTCCTCTGGGATACCAATTATGTGTATATTATTTCTTTTTAGTGTATCACTTAGTTCTCTAATTTTCCCCTCATACTCCTGGATTTTTTTATCTCCCTTTTTCTCAGCTTCCTCTTTTTCCATAATTTTATCTTCTAGTTCACCTATTCTCTCCTCTGCCTCTTCAATCCGAGCCGTGGTCATTTCCATTTTATTTTGCATCTCGTTTAAAGCGGTTTTCAGCTCCTCCTGACTGTTCCTTAGTCCCTTGATCTCTGTAGCAAGAGATTCTCTGCTGTCCTCTATACTGTTTTCAAGCCCAGCGATTAATTTTATGACTATTATTCTAAATTCACTTTCTGTTATATTATTTAAATCCTTTTTGATCAGTTCATTAGCTGTTGTTATTTCCTGGAGATTCTTCTGAGGGGAATTCTTCCGTTTCGTCATTTTGGATAGTCCCTGGAGTGGTGCGGACCTGCAGGGCACTTCCCCTGTGCTGTGGTGTATAACTGGAATTGGTGGGCGGGGCCGCAGTCAGACCTGATGTCTGCCCCCAGCCCACCGCTGGGGCCACAGTCAGACGGTGTGTGCCTTCTCTTCCCCTCTCCTAGGTGCGGGATTCACTGTGGGGTGGCGTGGCCGGTCTGGGCTACTTGCACACTGCCAGGCTTGTGGTGCTGGGGATCTGGCGTATTAGCTGGGGTAGGCAAGGTGGGTAGGCAAGGTGCACGGGGGGGGCAGGAGGGGAGGCTTAGCTCTCTTCTCCTTAGGTGATCCACTTCAGGAGGGGCCCTGTGGCAGGCGGAGGGAGTCAGACCTGCTTCCGGAGGGGTGGCTCCACAGAAGCACAGCGTTGGGTGTTTGCACGGAGCAAGCAAGTTCCCTGGCAGGAACTGGTTCCCTTTGGGATTTTGGCTGGGGGATGGGTGAGGGAGATGGCGCTGGCGAGCGCCTTTGTTCCCCGCCAAACTGAGCTCTGTCGTCCGGGGGCTCAGCAGCTCTCCCTCCCTTTGTCCTCCAGCCTTCCCGCTTTCTGAGCAGAGCTGTTAACTTATGACCTCCCAGATGCTAAGTCACGCTTACTGTCGGAACACACTCCGTCTGGCCCCTCCGCTTTTGCAAGCCAGACTCGGGGGCTCTATTTGGCCGGCAGGCTGCCCCTCCGCCCTGGCTCCCTCCCGCCAGTCCGTGGAGCGTGCACCGCCTCTCTGCCCTTCCTACCCTCTTCCGTGGGCCTCTCGTCTGCGCTTGGCTCTGGAGACTCCATTCTGCTAGTCTTCTGGCGGTTTTCTGAGTTATTTAGGCAGGTGTAGGTGGAATCTAAGTGATCAGCAGGACGCGCGGTGAGCCCAGCGTCCTCCTAGGCCGCCATCTTCCTCAAACTCCTCCTTCTCAAGTTTTCAATGGTTCTTTTGTTGATCTCACCACATTTGTAGATCAGATGGCTAGGAGTGGTAGATTTGCCCAAATTTATGCATCCAATGATGACAGTGTTGATATGAGTTTTTTCCTTTCCAATTTTGGCTTAGATTTAGGGATGGTTTTCATGACACCTGTGTTTTGGTGGCAAACCCATTGTGAAAAAAGCAATTATATCTTAGACCTCATAAGATGTTTTCACCGTTCTTTATACAAACAATATTTATACTTATCCATAATTTATCCTTTCTTTACTTTTTTGTCTTTTTTGCCTTTTACTTCTTTCATTATCACTTTCCTATTGTCTCAACTACATAATTAGAATATTTTTATTGGGTTTTTGCTGGTGGTGAGATTTAGGTTTCTGTTTGTCTGAAAATGTCCCATTTCACCTTGAATTCTGAATCATATTTTTGATGGATATAGAATTCTAGGTTGGCAGTTATTGTATTTCAACGCATTCTAGACATCATTTCCCTGTCTTCTATGTTTAATTAGCACTACTGAAAAGTCACCTTTCTGTATCTCATTTGAATGTATGCTGTCTTTTTCCTTTGGCTGCTTTTAAAAGGATGTTTATCTATTTATTTTGAGAGAGAGAGTGTGTGTGTGCATGCACATAAGTGGGGGGGGGGGCAGAGAGAGAGGGAGACAGAGAGTCCCAAGCAGGGTCTGCACTATGAGCACAGAACCCAACATAGGGCTCGAACCCACAAACTGAAAGATGATGACCTGAGTTGAAATCCAGAGTCAGAAGCTCAACCGACTGAGCCACCCAGGTGCCCCTCTTTGGCTGCTTTTAAGACTTTTGGATTTTCTGAAGTTTCACTCTGATGAAACATTCCTAGGTGTTGATATTTTTATTCATTCTGTTTGGGGTTTGTTGAACTCCCTGAATCTGTGCATTCATGAATTTTTTCAATTTTGGGAAATATTAAGCCATTACCTCTTCAATTATTGCTTCTCCTCTAATCACTCTTTCCTTTCCTTCTGCAATTACATTTAAAAATAGGTAAATCTTGAGGCTTGGGTGGTTCAGTCAGTTAAGCATCCAACTTGGGCTCAGGTCATGATCTCGTGGTTTGTGAGTTCAAACCCCGCATCAGGCTCTGTGCTGACAGCTCAGAGCCTGGAGCCTGCTTTGGATTCTGTGTCTCCCCCTCTGTCTGTCCTTCCACGCTCATGCTGTCTCTCTCTCAAAAAATGAATAAACATTAAAAATTTTAAAAAATAGGTAAATCCTTCACACTATCCTTTACGTCTCCTCTATCTGTTGCTGTATCACAAATTACATCAAAACTTTAGTGGCTTAAAACAGCAACCATTTTGCTGTACTTTTCAATTGTGTTAACTCAGAATTGCTCCTCATGGTATCATATGTAGTCACTCAGTTCTCAGTTCTCCTGGTATGCTCTCTCTGGAAGAAGCCAACCACTATGTATGAAATCTGATTATCCAGGTACTCTCATGCTAGAAAGGTTACATGTAGGCCTTCTGGTCAAGAGTCCCAGCAAGTCTAGATTTCCATTATTTTCTGCCAAGGCATCAGATGTGTGAATGAAGCCATTTTGGACCTTCAAGATAAACCCAGAGATTTCATGGACAACACAGATGACAGAAAACTGGGCTGCAAGTCAATGAAGTGAATTAACTGGCTTACTGTTACCTTGAGGATGTAGACCTCTGGGGACCCAGCTTAAAGTGGACATGGTTTACATCTACTTTTACTCTCTTGATGGACCCATTGAGTCTTATTTGAATGCTATCAAGATGCTTATGGCTCCCAAGCTTATTTGTCTTTAGCACAGAGCTCTCCCTTGGATTCCAGACTCATATATCCAACTGACTACTCAACATCTCAATTTGGGCATCTAGTGGGCATCTCAAAGTAAACATGTTAAAAACAGACCCTTGAGTGTTTCCTCAAATAAATCTGTTCTACCTCAAGCTTTCCACATCTCATTAAATGTCATCATTGTCCACCTAGTTGCTTAGGAAAAAAAATAACTAAAAAAAAAACACAACAAAAATTTCTCTGAGTTCTCTCCATTGCCCCCATACTCAACCTAACAGCAAGTCCTGTTTGCTTGTTTTCAAATTATACTCAACACCTTTCCATTTCTTTTGATTTTCCCCACCACAATTTTGGTCTAAATAATCTGTCTTCTCCGGATGACTGTAATGGCCCCTTTGCTGGTTTCCCTGCCTCTATTTTGGCTCACGGAAATTGTGCTACCATTCAGTTGGCATTCTCTGGAGTGCAGACATACATGAGAGACCTGCTCTTGCCTCCCTACATCCATCATTTACTAATTCATTCAATAGATATTTAAGCATTTATCACATGCCAGGAACTGATTAAGGTTTTGGGGATATACCATTGAACAACACCTTCAAAATTTGTGCTTTCAAGAACTTAGTTTCTAGTTGGGGAAAATAGACTATAAACAAGTAAATGTATAATATTTCAGGTGCTAGTAAGTGCAGTGAAAGAGTGTGGTAGGAGCTGTATGCATACACAGTGTTCAGGGAAAGCCTCACTGATAAAATGAAATTTGAGCAGCAATGTGAAAGAAGTGAGAGGATGAACATTAGGATATCAAAAGAAGAGAATTCTAAGAAGAGAACACAAAGTGCAAAGGCCTAGAGAAAGGTATATATTTGCTCTATCTGAGGAAGTACAATAAGGGCAATGTGGTTAGAACAGAGTGAGCAGGAAACAATGGTAGGATATGAGAGCAGAGACGTTTCAGTGGGTCAAATCTCAGAAACTTGAAGGCCATGGTGAAGATTTTGGAATTTACCAAGGGTAGAAAGGAAATCCACTAGGAGATTTGGAGCAGAGAACAATAATCAGAATTACACTTTGAAAATTTACTTTAGGTTCTGTGTAGGGAAAAGACTGTATAAGGGCCAGGCTGGAAGCTGAAAGTACAGTTAAGAGGCTATTACAATAATTTGGGTGAGAGTTGAGGATGGTTTAGACCAGAGTGGTAGCCACTGATTTGGATACCAGTAGCTGGATTCTTTTCCACCTATTCTTCCTTTAAGCCACTTCAAAAAGTCTTTTTGATCTCCATTATTCCATTAAAAATACATTTTCAAAGTCACGGATGATCTTTACTAATTCTCAGCCCTTGTCTTAGTTGAACTCTCAGTACTATTTCCTTTTTTTAAAGTTTTATTTATTTTGAGAGAGACAGAGGGTAAGAGGAGGGACAGGGGCGGGCAGAAAGAGAGAATCCCAAGCAGGCTCTGTGCTGTCAGTGCAAAACCTGATGTGGGGCTCAAACACCCAAACTGTGAGATCATGATCTGAGCTGAAGTTGGACGCTTAACTGACAGCCACCCAGGAACTCCGATTACTCCATCCTGTGTGCTCTCATCCTGTCTGACACCAATTTTATATCTTTTTTTTTCACTAACCTCACTGTCAATCTTTCTCTGTAAACTTAAGTGTTAGTTCTTTAAACTCTCCTCTTTTCTGTCTAAACTTATTCTCATGATGGTCTACGCTTATGCAGATAATATCAAGTTGTATTATCTCCATCTAAGATATCTTCCTTGAACTTGAAATTCATATATAAACTACCTTACCATGTACAAAATTAGTCTCTTAATTTCTGCTCCTTCCACAAATCTTTTGTTTGTCCAGTGTTTTCCATGGCAGTCAATGACCATTCCTTCTTTTTATTTATTTTTATTTTTTTTTATTTAAAAAATTTTTTTTCAACGTTTATTTATTTTTGGGACAGAGAAAGACAGAGCATGAACGGGGGAGGGGCAGAGAGAGAGGGAGACACAGAATCGGAAGCAGGCTCCAGGCTCCGAGCCATCAGCCCAGAGCCTGACGCGGGGCTCGAACTCACGGACCGCGAGATCGTGACCTGGCTGAAGTCGGACGCTTAACCGACTGCGCCACCCAGGCACCCCCATTCCTTCTTTTTAGTTACAAGACTCTAAACACCGAAGTTATTCCTAACTCATCTTTTTCTCTCACAACCACATCTAATCCATCAAAGAATACCGCTGGTTATAATTTCAAAAAATAACAAGAATTTGATTATGAACTGAGAATTGGATAAGATGAAAATGCACTATAATGGAAAGTTGGAGATGGTTGACTAGGAAACTGGAGAGGTTGGCCTTAGGAGCAATGGTTATTTATTGCCATAAGCATGAAGACGGTATATGGTTACAGATGTCAATAAATGTGTTGGAGGTTGGGACGTTCACTGCATAGGCATTGGCTATGAATGAGAAGGGCTATTGGAGAATGGGTAAAGGGGGTTGGAGATTTAAGGAAAAAGAAAATGCAGGGGAAGGGTCCAGGACAGTGGGAAAGTCAGCAGATTAGGGAAATATTCTATAGTTGCTATGCAGCAATAAGGGCCCACTTGAGGTAGACAGAGAGGTCAGAATGTGACAATGAGTAATGAAGAAGGCACCTAACCTTTCTCTAGGACCTATATTATCTTACCACTGCTCATCTTTACTACTTCGTCTCCCATAACCACCCCCCTCACCCCAGTTCTTCACTCTACTCCAGTCAGACTGGTCCTTTCTTGTTCCTCAAACTTGTTTCATTCTCAGAGCCTTTGCATTCCTTGTTCCCTCTGCCTGGAAGCATCTCTCAGAGCTCCATCAAGTGTCTTCTTCTCATCATTTAGGTCTCAATTTCACAGAGGATTTCTCTGACCAACATAGCTAAAGTAACACCCCAAGGCACTCTCTATCATATTAGATTCTACCTCCTGAAGAGCACCATCAAGATTCCTCTATTTACTTTTCTGCTAATTTATTACCTCTTGCTCCCCCCAATAGAATGTAAGCTCCTATTCTGCTGCACCCCAGTGTATACAAGAGTGTCTGGCATAGAGTAGGTGCTCAATAAATACATGTTGACTGATCGACTCTCCATAAGACTCTCCTTATCTTCCAAATTTCTCTGTGCTTTCTCTTCCCTGCCCAATCTCTTTCTGCTTCCCTAACAATCAAATCCTCCCACCTTGCTCCCTGGATCCCCAGTACCATGGAAAACAACATTCTCTGTATCCTCAACATCTTTACCACACACTTTACTTCTTCCTCCTGCTTCTCTCAGAACCTTTTCACAAGATTAAGATTACTCCTGCAGCTCACAAGGTTGATAGGTGAGGTTGACTTTCTTCCTGTTCCCCATTGATGCTTCTTGACCTTGACCCATTTACCCTTTTGTAACTCTCATTATTGGTGTCATCATCTAACCTCCTATTTACTCCTCAGCTCCATCTAGACTTTGCTTCCTGGACTTCAGGGTTCTTCTATAAAGCAACCTTTGGAGACTTATTCCTGCAGATTAGCTGTGTTTTTCATATTGTTTCAGCATCTGGTAAAGTCAAATGTGGCAATAGCAGGACAAAGGAATAATCAATGTACTCATACCTGTTTCTTAGTGCATGGGGAGATCTACTCATCCCATAATCCCAGAGACGCTCCACTGCAGCAATGAAATAGTGTCGTGTTCTCTTTTGAAAGCTGCGGAGGCCCTGATTTTCATCTTCACCATAGATGTCAAAATCTTCTCTCTTCATTTCAATTGAAAACGTATCATCATACTCAATTTTGTCTTCCTCTGACTGAAGAGTAGTAAGGGTTATTTCTCTTTGATGGCGTTTTGAGACCGGTGGGTTCTGAGAGCACAATCTTCCAGTCTCTCCTTGCTTTGACCTGGTGGCTTCTCTTTGGAGTTTACCTTGCCCTTCATTTATTGCTGCTACTGAAGGACTGTTTTCACAAGGGCCCAAGGGCAAAATGGTGTCCTTGCTCTTAAAAGCTATGTTTTTCTGTGACTTTTGGGATTTCCACTCTTCTCTCGGTATCTGGGTGGCATTGTTGTTATCCCAAGCAAGGGGACCCAGCAGCTCAGAGGGAATCTTTTCAGAGCTCTCTGTTGTCCATTTCAGGAAGGGCACTTTTCCGGGTCCATTTATTTTCTTAGGTCCCTGTGTTTTCCGAAGGAAGATCTTCTTCATAAGATCCAGGTGGCCAGAAGAATCATTGCTAGTTTTTGTAGGGAAAGAGTCTTCTTGATGAACATGAGCTTTAGGGAGTAATTCAACTTTGCCAGATGCTTCAGACAAGCCTTGTTGCAAAAGAGTGTTTTCACGTTTCTGGGACATGCGTTGGTTCATGGCACTTTTCCCTAGGGAGCTGAACTTTCCTTGACCTACAATCATTTCTGAGGTTAGGAAGGCTACAGAAAGTTTATTTCTCTTGGCTCCTTGTGAGAAATGAGTGCTTTTTTGGACCCCAGAACTCTCCCTGAAGGTATAAGTGCAGGCTGATACTGGAAGATGAGAAGAGTTGTCCTGGGATGGGATCTTGGTCAGATCTGTATGTCTGATTGATGGAAATGCTGATTCCTTTGCAATGGGTAATGCAGAGTCATTCATTTGAATGGTGCCCTGATTCCCCATAGAACAATCTGATTGGAGGGACTGAGTGGCAGCCCCTTTTTCTTTCTCATTGTCCTCTATCTGTGTGAGGGTTCCATGCATCAAAAAGTTCATGTTTTTGGATGACTGGGTTGAGGTGTCATTCAAAATTACCCCCCTTGCAAGCTTAGTTTCTTCTAGTGAGAGTCTGGATTGTTTCAAGGCCCGCTTCCCACGCTGAGTGAGAATATTATGCTGACTTGGATTAGGAGACATCCTTGGAGTGCTTGAAAACCTCTCTGCCATTTCCTTTGTTTGATTTCCCAAACCTTCCAAGTTTTCTTCCTCCCTTATTTTTGAGAAATGGACTATGTGAATCCCTGCTCTATGTGCTGAATCATTTAATGACCTGGTGTCTTGAAGTATTGGAGTATATGGCCCCTCATCTAAACCTTCCACATTTTGCTTAGTGCTTAGTAAGAAAAGGTTCTTCAGGGAATTATTAGTGTCAGCTACTGTATATTCCTGAGGCAAAACCACATTTTCTTGGGTTAATTTCTCCTTTCTTTCTATCTCTTCCTGAGATTTTTCTTCTTGATTGTAAGGACCATTATCTTGGACATTGGGCAAGTTAGTAAAAAACATGCTCTTGCTGTTTGGAAAACTCATCTCTTTGAGTTCTGTGTCCTTTGTAAATTCATCTTCTCCTACTACCACCTTCTTTTCTGACAAAAACTTCTGATCTTTCACAGATTTTTCTGATCCTAAAGATGTTAATTGTGTTGGAATGGGCCTTTGCCCAGAGCTTAGGGAGTTCTCGCCATGGGTCCATTTTATCCACTTTGCTGAATCTGGTGAGAACAGTGTCTTGAAGAATGAGAGACCTGGATTTTCTGCACCTAGTGGCACCGGGCCCTCTTTGTTTTGGTAGACCACTTCCACATTTTTTGATGAAGTAGTTTTATTTGACACATGCTTTAGCTCCAAAGCTGTAATATTTCTGTCCATAAATGTTTCATTATGAAGCAAAGAAGTCATTTCTTGAAACTCAGCATTACTTTCTAATATAGTATCTTTCCAGACTGATGTACTGTTCTCAGTTAATAATGTTGGGACATCAACATGATTTTTGCTATTAGTTGTTGAGTTAATTGTTGCGTTGTTTGTCTTTATCAAAGAGATATTAACTTTGAATAAAGCATTATCTTTAATTAATGAAGCAGGTCCATGAACTCTGTCTTCTTTAAATAACCCATTTCTCTCCACTGATAATACATTTTCTCCCAGTGAACTTTCTTGACTATTCATTAAAGCTGCTTCTAACAACTTGGAATCATTGTCTCCTTCACTCGAGCCCAAAGGTACACCAGAGTCAATAGAGTGAGATGAATTTTTGCCAAATACAATAGTACCTAAATGACTATTTAAGTGAATTGACATATTTGGGGGTCCTAAGGAACCTGTCTTTTCAGTACCTGCTGCCAACTTGTCTGATGGAATTGTTGGTGAAGCTGTTAGGTTGTCTGATGAACTAGAAACTTTTAAATCAAGGTTCTTCAACTCTGCTGTTACAGTTGTCCCCAAATTCTCATTTAATCTTAATTTTAGTTTTGGCTCAGGAGTAAATACTCTGTCCCCACTGTGATGGAGCTCTGGTCTGAGATCTGCCACTGCAGATGGGCCCTTGTGTCTTTCTATAGCTCCAAGTAAATGATCATCTGCTTCATGTGTGGCTTCCTGGAAATCAGATAAGAGTAATCCACGTGGAGTAGGATTCTGTCCCAGAAGCATCAGCAAATCACTAGAGGAGACACTTTGTACGTTAAGCAGCTGCGTTCTTTCTCCAGGCTGAGGGTCAATCTTCTCTATGTCATTTTCTGGAGTTGTGGTGGCTTTGAATTGCTTTTGCCTAGGGCTATGATGTCTTGAATTCTGGGAGAAGCTTCTGGGTTCAATGACATTGTTTTCATTCAGGAGGGAGGCTGGAATATCTTCATATCTATCCTCATCATAATCATCAATGTTCCCATTACAACTAGAAACCTTCAGTAAAGCTGTCATGCCTCTGTTCCGAAAGTCTGAGTTGTGGCACCCCAGCACCCATAGACCTGGAAGAAGAAAAAGACTCTGGTTACTCACAACCCACATCCCAAGCAAGTTATGTATTAGTCGTTCTCTTCTATTCCCAGATAATGAAAAAATAGTAGTCGGTACCATTGTATTACAAGTCATTAGGTTAAATCCCTGGCACATAAAACAGTCCAACAATGGTAGTGAAAGTGCTTTTTTGCATTGCCGCTGTTGTGGTATATCTGTCTGTGATCACAAGAAAGGGTTGTGATTACAAATGAACAGATATTGGAATAAAAATGGAGAAATATAATTAACATATACAACAGTGGGGAGTCCTAATAGTCACACAGAACTCTTTGATGATGATAGTCACTTAATCCCTGAAACTGTATGTAGGCTAGGTATTATTGCTATATTACATAATGGCACAGGTTCTTACAGTCAGATTGCCTGGGTTCAAATCCTAGCTCTACCATTTACCAGCTGTGTGACTTTGAGCAAATCAACTGATCTCTCTGAGCTCCACTTTTCTAATTTGGAAATGAAGCTAATAGTATCTCCCTTATCAGATAATGTATGCAAATCATATATCAATGACTAGCTTCCATTGTCATCAATTTGCAGGATAAGTAAGCACAAGGGAGTAGGACTTTAGGATATATATGATAGAAAATCCCTCTACTGTGCTAGCAATGTTAATTTCTGCTGTAAACAAGATTATTCAAGTGAAGGAATTTTACAGTGGCAAAGGAAAAACTTTCCTCAAAGTATATTTCCATAGAGACCTAAGAGATAATGGGATACCCATGGAAAAGGTCTTTATGGTCAAATGCATTTTGGAATTAGTGCACATTGCACTCTATGTGCAAATAATCAATCCGATGGTAAATGAGAATAAATACATTTTATATCATACAAGGATTTAGAAAATCTACCTTTAAAGCAGCCATGCTGAGGAGGTGGTGGGAGAATGTTTTCTACCAAAATAAAGGAGTATACTGTAAATTTAAAAATAAGATGACATGGGATACAGGAAATCAGCGCTGAAGAAAAGTCCTGAATTAATAACTGATTTTCAGATCTAGAAAAAAAACAGCCCAGGCTGGGGGAGGAGGATGCATGGGTCCAGGTGGTCAGTTTCTAAGTGAAAAAGAATATGTTGTATGATAACACTCTTGAATAAAAAAGAGAATAACTAAAGGGAAAACATTACAATAAGAACAGTAAAACAATTAGAAGTTTCAGCTAAACAAGTTATAAAAAGAAGAAATATAATTCTATTTGATTCCATAGTGAACATTTACATAGTCATAATAATGTGGTTTCACTAAAAATATGGACATAACTATATCATAAGTTTGTGGATTGGGAGCCCAATTTCATGACATTTAAAGCATAATTTTGATGGTGTGAAACGAAGTTGGGTCAGAGTAGATCAAGACTGGAGCTGAAATGAGTAATTTAAATAAGGTTTTTGACTCTTAAAATTCTACTGTTATAACTTAGACACAACCACTTCCTTCTTCTTCCTAAGGAGGATAGTAGTTGAGTGAGAAAAGGGAAAATGAAACTCCATAAACAGGTTTGGAATGACATACACCAAACTGTGAGAAGGGCCTGGGATTGGGAACAGTGATCAAGAAGGACTGTAGTTTTATCTGTATTGGTGCAAAGTTTTTAATGAGAACATCTTTTTGTATTACATGCACGAGTAAAGATTAATGTAAAGCATAATTAATTAAATCTCAATCGAACAGCTTAAAGAAGAGCTGATTCTTTGATGAAAAACTCAATAAAATAAATAACCAAATAAAAATAAGAAATTCTACGTGTATAAAATTTGGAATAAAAAAGGAGATATAGTTACAGTTGCAGAGAAAATTAAAAGAAGGGGGAATAGGGAGTGACTTCCTAATGGTAAAGGGTCTCTTTTTGGGGTGATAAAAATATTCTGGAATTAGATAATAGTAATGGTTGCACAACGTTGAATTATAATTCCCTTGGGGATACCGGCTGGCAATCCCCTCCTTCACCTTCTGCCACAGGCAAATCATGTCCAGTCAAGTTTGAGACTGGGTCAGTGGGTATAGACCAGTCTCCTGCCACAGAATTGTACACTTTTAAATGGTTAAAATGGTGAATTTTACCTCAAAAAAAAAAAACAGACAAAAGGAATCAGACTTTACCATTCTGAACACAGGAAATCTTTAGGGGCTTTATTTAGCTTGAGATTTGTAAATAATGATATTACATTAGGATTTTTTTTCCCTCAAGACACATAAAGCCATTTTAATTTGTCTGTAGAATTTAAGTAATCACCAAAATAGTTTAAAAGCTTCATAAAATATTGTTATTTGTAATATTTTTCTCTGCCTATACACATACATACACATACACACAATTTCTCTCTTTGGTTTAGATATTTATAACCATATTGTACATAATGTTTTATCATCTTTTTGGTACATATTCATTTGTTAATTGAAAGAAATATTTATTAAGCACTTACTACAGGCCAGGAACTATATACATTAGGGATATAGTGATGAATAAGATAAACAAGGTCTCTGTCCTCAGCGAGTTTGAAAATTAGTTGGAAAACAGATAACAAAGACATAAATGTACAAGACACTTCCAGAGATACTGCTGGAGTTCTGCCAGGTTCTTCTTTACTCACTTTCCACAAAAATCCATCACTTGTAAGTACAATAAGTTTCTGGGTATAAAGGTGAACATATGTTTATATAGGATGAGACTGGTTTTTATTCCCCAGAAATTTCCCTTTGAGAGTTTATGTCCAGAGAGGCCTTCAGTGTAAGAGAAGAACTACAATCTGACATGCTCTTCCCTGCAGACAACAGAGGTGTGAAGGACGAGAGCATGGAGTGGCCTAGCACTCGTTACTAAGCTGTATGAATGCAGCAACAATCTGTGTTGGATTTAGGCCATGTCAGTGTTTTTGCTGACAGCTGATGCTGTCAAAAGCCTTGCAGTGGTTACGGACGGAGAAGGAAGATGAGAAAGTGACAGCCACAACCATCCCAAAGGCTCCTCAGTGGTTTGAGGGTATGTGTACCAAGAGAGATTACTCGGTGGTATTCAGATGACAGTACAAGTGTTCACAAAGCACACAGAAACATGTTCAGCTCACACACGGTAACTGCATCTATAAATATATATTCACCACTACAGTTTAGTAAGCACACTTAAGATTTTGGGCAATGGTAAGTAAAGGCACTTTTTAAAGGAAAGACTTTAAGTTAAATACCTGATGTTCTGCTGTCATTAAAATGCCTTGCAATTACTAACATCACTTGGACCATTCAGTATCCGCTCCCACGTGAACACATGAACAGCGAGCAAAGGATCACAGCTGTTAGTAAGAGAATAATATAAATAGCTAACCTGGATTTTCCATTGACATGAAGACAGTTTCTCCTGAGAATGGGAATAGGGTAAGTGTGTCTTCATAGACCATTTTGTGTTTGAAGGTGTATCCAGAGAAGAAGACAGACAGGAAGTCAGTTTGTGCTCCAACACTTAGAATGTACCAGTATGCCACCTCATGCAAACAAACTGACAGCTGCAAGTTGTCAAAAACATAGCCGTTGATGCCTGCAAACCAAATGGGAACAAGACATTTGATTTATTATTTTGGGTTGTCGTGATATGATGAAAAATAATGACGGGTTAAGCCCATTACCTTATTCCCAAGGAGAGGTAGCGCTATACTTTCCATAACAGTACATCGCTAGTACTTGGTCACCTAGCTCCCAGTCACAAAGCGAGAAGAGTCATAGACTTTAACCCTCCGTGAACTGGAGAGGGAAATGCTACAAAAGACGGCCTTGATTTATACAATTGGAATACTGGCTGCCAATTAGATAATTGTATTGTAGCAATGTTAAAGTTTTTCAAAAAATATCTGTACTCATAGTGAATGCAAAATGAAGTATTATGAGATAAAACAGCATGATGTCTGCAACCTGTTCTGAATTGGAAAATAAGCAATAAAAGTATATGGAGAAAAAAGAGAATAATACAGTAAATAAGGAAAAATATTAAAAATTAGTGAATCGGGGAGCCTGGGTGGCTCAGTTGGTCAAGCGTCCAACTTTGGCTCAGGTCATGATCTTGTGGTTTGTGAGTTCAAGCCCTGATTTGGGCTCTGTGCTGACAGCTCAGAGTCTGGAGCCTGCTTCGTATTCTGGGTTTCCTCCTCTCTCTGCCCCTCCCATGCTCATGCTCTGTCTCTCTCTGTCTCTTAATAATAAATAAATGTTTTAAAAAAATTAATGAATTTGGGTAAAAGGTATATGGGAGTTCTCTATAATATTCTTGTAGAAGTTCTGTAAGTTTGAAATTATTTCTAAATAAAAAGCTAAACAAAAGTAACAGTGACTTTCTTCTATAAAGGGAATTATTTCTGAAAGCCTCTTCCATACATCTATCTATCTATCTATTCAATAAGTGCCTGTCTATTCTGCAGAGTGGTTCACAAATCTACTAAGCAATGCTCAGACTCTAGCTGAGGGCAACTAAGCAAGAATCAAATTTCTTGCCCTACAAAGCATTAAAAGATATTATAAGTCTATTGTAATTGAAGGTGTGGTCATCCACAGGTATACATGAATATGTCAATCAGAATATAGAGTCCAGAAAGAGATACAGATATACATGGGAATTTAATACGTGATAAAGGCAGCATTTCAAACTGGTAGCAAAAGAGAATGAGCTATTTGCTAAATGCTGATGGAAAATATGACTATTCATTTATTTTTTATTTTTAAAGGTTATTTATTTATTTATTTATTTATTTTGAGAGAGAGAGAGAGAGAGAGAGAGAGCATGTGAACAGGGGAAGGGCCAAGAGAGAGGAGAGAGACAGAATCTCAAGTAGGCTCTGTACTGTCAGTGTGGGCCTGATGCAAGGCTTGAACCCACGAACTGTGAGATCATGACCTGAGCCGAAACCAAGAGTCAGATGCTTAACTGACTGAGCCACCCAGGCACCCTGAAAATATGACTATTCATATGGAACAACAAAAGACTCTGAATAGCCAAAACAATCTTGAGAAAGAACAAAGCTGGGGGCAATCACAATGGCTGATTTCAGGCTACCCTACAAAGCTGTAGTAATTAAAGCAGTATGGTACTGGCACAAAAATAGTCATAGAACAAAGGAAGAGAATCAAAAGCCCAGAAATATATCCTTAAGTATACGGCCAACTAATATTTGACAAAGCAATCAAAAATATTCAATGAGGGGGCTCCTGGGTGGCTCAGTCGGTTAAGTATCCGACTCTTTTGGTTTCAGCTCAGGTCATGATCTCACAGTTTGTGAGATGGAGCCCCGCATCGGGCTCTGTGCTGACAGCAGGGAACCTGCTTGGGATTCTCTCTCTCCCTCTCTCTCTCTGCCCCTCCCCTGCTCACATGCTTGCTTGTGCTCTCTCTCCCTCTTTCAAAATAAATAAATTTTAAAAAAGAATATTCAATGAGGAAAGGGTAATGCCTTCAATAAGTGGTGCTGGGAAAACTGAATAGGCATCTGGAGAAGAAAGAAACTGAACCCTTACACTCTACACAAAAATTAACCTGAAATGCATTAAAGACTTAAACATAAGACCTGAAAGTGTAAAACTCCTACAAACATAGGGAAAAGGCTCCTTGACATTGGTTTTGGTGATGATTTTTCTCGATATGACACCAAAAGCACAAGCAACAAAGGAAAAATTAACAAGTGGGATGACATGAAACTAAGAAGCTTCTGCACAGCAAAAGACAATCAACAAAATGAAAAGGCAGCCTAAGGAATAGGCGAAAATATCTGCAAATCATTTATCTGGTAAGGGCTTAATATCCAAAATATATAATGAACTCATAAAACTCAATAACAAAAAAAAACCTCTGATTTTTAAAAAGGGCAGAGGAAGGTGTCCCTGGGTGGTTCAGTTGGTTAAGCATCCAACTGTTGGTTGGTCAATGGGTACATGAAAAGATGCTCATCATCATTAATCATTAGGGAAACGTGATCATTAGTAAAATAGATCAGACAGAGACAGAAAGACAGTGTATGATTCCACTTATATGTGGAATCTAAGAAAGCTGAATTCATAGAAACAGAGAGTATAATGGTGGTTACCAGGAGGGCGGTGGGGGAAATGGGGAGATGTTGGTCAAAGGGTACAAAATATCAGTTATAAGACAAGTTCTGGGGATCTAATTTACAGCATGGTGATTATAGTTAATAATACTGTATTATGTACTTGAAGGTTGCTAAGAGAGTAGATCTGAAATGTTCTCACTAGAAAAAAGAAATGATAATTATGTGACATGATGGAGGTGTCAGCTGACAGTATGGTGGTGATCATTTTGCAATAGATAAGTATATCAAATAAACATGTTGTACACCTTAAACTTACACAATGTTATATGTCAATTATATTTCTGGAATATCTGGAAATGAAACAAGGCAAAGAACAACCTCAGACTTTGTATGAAGGGCAGTATTTTAAGAGTAATCCTCCCCAGGGGCACCTGGGTGGCTCAATTGGTTGAGTGTCTGACTCTTGGTTTTGGCTCAGGTCATGATCTCATGGTTCATGGGTTTGAGCCATGCATTTAATAGCTGAGAGCGTGGAGCCTGCTTGGGATTTTCTGTCCCTCTCTCTCTGCCCCTCCCCCCTCTATCAAATAAATAAAACTTAAAGAGCAATTGTCCCCAAAAGTAAATAGAAGTGTGCGTAACTTCCAAAATAGTAAAGGAAAAAGATGGAGTTTAAAAATAGCTTAATAAAAAAAGCAACAAAGGAGAAAAAAATGAAAAATTCAGAAAAAATAGGAAACACAAAATCCGATAGTACCAATAAATCCCATGCAATGGGCTACATGCCCCCCGTAGGAGAGAGATGGTCAGATTGGACTTGAAAAAGTAGAACATGTATTCCTTCTCTAGACTTGTATTGCCACATTTTCTTGACATAACTTACATAGTTTTGTTTTTGAAACAAAGTGGGAATAAAGTGATAGAGATATGATTAGAAATACTGAGGAAAGAGCCCTAGCCCAGAATGATTAGAACATATCACATTGCCTTGAAAACATATCACTCTCTACATATATATACATACATGTCTATGCTTTCTCTCTTGTGGTCATTATTTACTTTACAAAAATGAGGTCATATTACATATACTTTTTCTGCATCTGCATTAGGTTATTCAACAATACTTAACAGAAATTGCTTTAAGTAGCTGGGTACAGCTCTGATCCATTCTTTTTAATGGCTTCATGATATTTCATATTATGGGTGTGCCACAATATATTGAAACATCCCTCTAATGATAGGCATTACCTTTGACTTTAGTTTATTTGTTTTCGGCACTATAAACACTGCTACAATACATCCCTGTACATCTGTCCTTATGTACTGGTGTTTTACTCCCATGAGATATATCCCAGCAGTAGGAATGTTGGATCAAAAGGTATATATATTTAATTCTAAAAATTTACATAGTAAAATTGGTTCTTATTTGGAGCACAGTTCTGTGAGTTTCAGCACATACACCAATGTGTGTAGCCACGAGGACAATCAGGATACAGAACATCTCATTCAACACGGAAAACTCCATTGTACCGGAGCCCTTCATTGCAAAGAATCAAGCTCCGGCTCCACCCAAGCTCTGACAACCACTATTCTATTTTCCATCCTTCCCCAGAATGCCCTTGTAAATGAAATAACACAGTATGCCACCTTTTGTGACTGGATATTATCACTCAGCTTAATGCCTTCGGGGTTCATTCATGTTTTGTGTATCAATGTTCATTCTGTTTTATTGCTGAGTATTCAAGTGTGTGGATGTACCACAGTTCGTTTAACCATTTGCCTACTGTGGGACATTTTGATTATTTCTAAGTTTTTAAAAATAAAACCTGGCATATTTGTTCCCCAGGGGTCCATTTTCAAGAAGCTAAAGGCGAAGGTGGGAAAGGAGAGGTTTCCTCCCCATTTACTTTCTCCATCATTGTGTTTTCCCCAGGGGATAGAAATGGTGTGGACCCCTAAACCTACCCAAATAAAATCCCAAAAAACTGAGTTTCCAAAAAGTTACAGCATCTTAATTCTTCGTATTAAGGGGAAAGGAGACAGAGGGAAGGAGGTCCCTGGTTTGGGGGGAGACTCCCCTAGTTTGGTGGGATATTCCTCCCCACTTTGAATTACTGGCCCAAATGGAACAAGCAAGGGCTACAGCATTCAAGTTTCATCAAAGCCACACATTTTCCTCCCCTGTCTGACCCAAAGATATTCTACATTAAATCTGCATTCATTTCTTTACTTGTAATATGCGTGCTTTGAAATCTTTCTAGCTTCCTTCCCCAATTATCTGCTGTTAAGGAATTTCAGTCATCCAGTGGGACAGACAGAGTGAAATGTGCTCATTCCATCTTAACCAGAACCAGAACGGCAAATGCATATATTTTTAATTTTAATGGTTTCAATCAGATCTGTTTCAAAATACTGTACTACTTGTGTACTACCATCGCATGAGCATACCCTTGTGCTCACAAGCCCACGAGTAATAATTGTGTTACTGTCTTATCATTTTGCCAGTCTGATAGGTAGCAAGTGTCACAGCATTGGTATTCTATTTTGCATTTTCCTGTAGTGAGATTGAAATTTTTAAATTATATTGTTGACCATTCTGACTTGTGTGTGTATGTATAAAACACACACATATATGTGTGTATGTAATAGGCTGAACTGCGCTCCTCCCCAAATTCATATGTTGAAGTTCTAACCTCTAGTGTCTCCGAATGTGACTGTGTTCAGAGATCAGGTGTTTAAACAGGTAATTCATCAAATGAGGTCTGAGGGTGGCCCTAAGAACATGAAGTTTGTACCCAGACATGTGCACGCACAGAGGAAAGACCGTGTGAGGATACAGAAAGTGGCCATCGACAAGTCAACAGGCCCCTTCTGCTGACACCCAGATGTCAGATCTTTAGCCTCCAAAACTGTGACAAAGTAACCGTCTGCCATGAAGTCACTCAGTCTGTGGTCCTTTAAAGGTTAGGGTAGGCCTTGCAGACTAACACAATATATATATGTGTTCATATATGGTTATGTAATCATGGAGAAAATACATTTTAACATGAGCTATTAGAATATGGAATCCTTAGTGGGAAGGTATAGTTTGGGAGGAAATAGAGAGATAAAAGGGAGGAGGCAGCCAAATAAACATAAAAAAATCATGTTGTGTACCTTAAATATATATAATTTTTATTCATCAGTTCTACCTCAATAAAGCTAGAAAAAAAGATTTCTTTTTAATGTACAGAGTCTTGATTAATTTGACTGTAGCTAGCAATGGGTTTACATGTCTAAAATTGCATTCCCTTTGTAGTTCATGTGTAACTTACCAATTGAATGCATTAAAATAATTTTTAAAATTTTAGTTTTAGGAGAACCTGGGTGGCTCAGTTGGTTGAGCGTCTGACTCTTGATTTTGGCTGAGGTCATGACCCCGGGGTCCTGGGATTGAGCCCTATGTCAGGCTCTGCACTGAGCATGGAGCCTGCTTAAGATTCTTTTTGTCTCTCTCCCTCACTTGTGCTCTCTCTCTCTCACTAAAAAGAAAAATAATAATAAATAAATACATACATAAGTAAATAAATACAATTTTAGTTTTAAGTAATCTCCACACCCAACGAGGGGCTCAAACTTACAACCTTGAGATCAGAGGTTGTATGCTCTACCAGTGCCCCACATGCATTTTATATTAAGGATGGATTATGCATATTTGGATAAATGAAAGTTGTGTCTTATTTGATTTATTCCTTAAGAATAAAGTTCTCTGAATGCTTGATATCTTCGAAAAGACAAAAGCGTATGCATTATATGATCACACTTATGTACTTACAGAAAACTGTGTATGTTCATATGTAACAATTTTTAAGGAAATAAGACTCTTGCCTGGCATATCAATTAATCTGGACATCAATTTGGTGGCTTCAGTTTTCCTTTATCCATCACCCACTGGACTCAAGTGCTGCTTTACTTACTGTGCATGATGTTAGAGACCTGGAGCTCCGGGTCGTGGGGCGGCACTGCATCTGCATTCGGGAGGAAGCGCTTCATATTCTCTGCAAGGTACCAGCTTTGGTTCTCATCAAATACAGAAAACAGGATGACGTTTCTCTTGTCTGACATCATCTGTTAATTGTACATTTTGAAAGAAATAAATGCTATGAGTCTTGTTAGGTAGGAATTAGCAGTCTGCACGAAGTGATGGCATACATGTGCTATATCTATACTGAATCCTTTGGTTCAATTCCATTTCTCCCTAAGGTCACTATTATGGCACATACCAGGGCCTGGGGGGAGGAGCAGATGCTGCAAACAGTGAGTATATGTTTAGAGCAGATGTGCCCTCAAGGCAAGAGGGTGACTGGACCCACCAACTTAGTTTCTTCTGGACCCAAAGTCAAATGCTGACTGAATTTTTGGTACAGTCTGCAGCCTCATTTCCTCCAAGTTCAGATTAGAGGATTTTCATTCTTTAAAGACTCAAGTGATTATTCAGTGTTTTTCTTAAACAAGTTAGTCAAATCAAGTAAGATTAATGCCTCTCCTAAAATTCCAACAGGCAAGTGTCCTTCCACAAAGCTACCAATCTATAAAAAAATAAAAACAGAAAACAGAAATCAAATAACAAAGTTAAAATGGACCATAAAATGTTAACTAACACAAATATCTTAACTTTTCTGTTTATTTTTTAAAAACATTTTTTAACGTTTATTTTATTTATTTTTGAGACAGAGAGAGACAGAGCATGAACGGGGGAGGATCAGAGAGAGAGGGAGACAGAATCTGGAACAGGCTCCAGGCTCTGAGCTGTTGGCACAGAGCCCGACGCGGGGCTCGAACTCACGGACCGCGAGATCATGACCTGAGCTGAAGTGGGACGCTTAACCAACTGAGCCACCCAGGTACCCCTCTGTTTATTTTTTTTTAACATTTATTCATTTTTGGGAGACAGAGACAGAGCACGAATGGGGGAGGGGCAGAGAGAGGAGACACAGAATCTGAAGCAGGCTCCAGGTTCCGAGCTGTCAGTACATAGCACAACGCGGGGCTTGAATTCACAAACCGTGAGATCATGACCTGAGCCGAAGTTGGATGCTTAACTGACAGAGCCACCCAGGTGCCCCTTAAGTTTTCTGTTTAAAAGTTTTAAAGTTCTTTTCAGAAAAGCAGTTTTTATATGAACCAAAATTAGGAGTTAGTACTTGTTAACTGAATCTGTTAAGACTTACTGTGTGAACTTCACCAGTAGGTGTAAATTTCAATTTGCATAACCTAGCACTACAGAAACCAAAATGCTGAGGGGAGAATGCTGGAAAATATACAGGTACATTTCAGTCCTTTTCCAAAAACTAGTAGAAAAACTATAATTATGAAAACAAAATTCAGGGCTGGTACTTGACTAAATTTTTGCCTCTTCGATTTGTGTGCCACATGTTTTAAAATTCACATGCTTTATTCCCTAAATAAATGAAATGTTCTCAGACTAGTACAAATCCTATGTTTCATACATAACCACATAGACATGTAGTCAAGCCTCAGCAATATGGCACTAAGTTATTCTGGATCCAGGCAATGAGTTTTTGACAAGCATTAGGCTTTTCTTATTCAGACAACTCAACCTTATTTTTTTAAAGCAGCGTAAGTGGTCTAAATTTTCAACATTTCTGAAAGATCTTATATCTTTTCCTGTATTTTGCTCGACAAATATTTACGGAACCCCTACTACATGCCATGCGCTATGCTAGACACTGCACGTGTGTTAATTTTGAGTCACCTGTGATGAGACATCCAGGGGAGAAGGCTACACTATGATATACGTTTATGGGGTATCTAAATATGGGTGGTAGCTCAGCATGTAAAAATGAGCAAGACCACCTATAGAAAGTGGAATTAAATTTTTTTAAGTTTTATTTATCTAAGTAATCTCTACACCCAATGACGGGCTCAAACTCATGACCCCGAAAGTCACGTGCCCTTCTGACTGAGCCGGCCAAGAACCCCCAGAAAGTGGAATTCTAGGCTGGGAATGAGTATTATAGAAATATTCTAGAGCCCAGGCTCTCCTATCCCTCCAGCAGGCAAGTTTATTACACCAAACTAAATTCAATAACAGCTGTGAAAAACCCAGCTCATTTCTTTTATTGGCCAATATTGCAAACTACTGTTTTTTCTGGAGGCTATTAGGGGACATACACTGAGAGAGTATAACAAATATCTAGAAGTTCATATTCATCATCGGTCCATCAAACCCAGGGCTTGGAAAGAGAAGAACTCACCTGGTTTCCTCTTTGATCTACAGATCCTTTGTAGCATATGAGGAGAGGGCCAATGAGTCCTGAAGCTAGATCTCTCTCTGGATTAATGAAGCTCGAGTAATATCGAGTCAGGCACCGAGGATCTGATTTAGTCGGCCCATCTTCTACAGTCACTGTCCATTTATACTTGAATATCTCTCCTGGCATAATTGGCATATCTTTCAAATGTTTCATACCTATCCATACCCAAACCACAAAATCTCTTGATTAGATTATAACAAACCACATTTTAGTAAATCATGTTGTTATTTCAAGGGCTCTACAAATTTATATGTACATATCACGTTTCTTAATAAATTGAAACTAAATTTTCACCTATTATAAGTTTAAGATTCATGCAATTGTTTTACAGTAAAAGTGCATCCAGGACTTCAAGTTATATTACAAAGCTGTAGTGATTAAAACAGTATGGTACTGGCACAAAAACAGACATATAGATCATTGGAACAGAATACAACACCCAGAAATGAACCCACAACTATATGGTCAATTAATCTTTGACAAAGCAGGAAAGAATATCCAATGGGAAAAAGACTGTCTCTTCAACAAATGGTGTTGGGAGACCTGGACAGCAACATGCAAAGCAATGAAACTGTACCACCTTCTTACACCAGACACAAAAAATAAATTCAAAATAGATTAAAGAGCTAAATGTGAGACCTGAAGCCTATAAAAATCCTAGAAGAGAGGACAGGCAGTAACCTCTTTGACATTGGCCATAGCAACTTTCTTCTAGGTAAGTTCCTTGAGGCAAAGAGATGAAATAAAAAATGGACTGTTGGGACCTCATCAAGATTAAAAAGCTTCTGTACAGCAAAGGAAACACTCAACAAAACTAAAAGACAATTGATGCAATGGGAGAAGATATTTGCAAATGATTTAACAGATAAGGGGTTAGTATACAAAATCTATAAAGAACTTATCAAACTTAACAGCCAAAAAGTGAATCATCCAATTAAAAAATGGACAGAAGACATGAATAGACACTTCTCCAAAGAAAACATCCAGATGGCCAACAGACACATGAAAAGATGCTCAACATCACTCATTATCAGGGAAATACAAATCAAAACCACATTCAGATACCATCTCACACCTGTCAGAATGGCTAGTATCAAAAAGAAAAGAAATAATGGGTGTTGGAGAGGAGGTAGAGAAAGAGGAGCCCTCTTGCACTGTTGGTGCAAATGCAAACTGGTGCAGCCACCCTGGAAAACAGTATGGAGGTTCTTCAAAAAATAAAAATAGAACTACCCTATGATCCAACAGTTGCACTACCAGGCATTTACCCAAAGGATACAAAACACTAATTCAAAGGAATACATGCACCCCTATGTTTATAGCAGCATTATTGACAATTGCCAAGATATGAAAGTAGCCCAAGTGTCCACTGATAGATGAATGGATAAAGAAGATGTGATGTGCGTGTGTGTGTGTGTGTGTGTGTGTGTGTGTGTGTGTGTAAAATGTAATATTATTCAGGTATAAAAAAATGAAGTCTTGCCACTTGCAAAGAGATGGATGGAGCTAGAGAGTATTATGCTAAGTGAAATAAGTCAGAAAAAGACAAATACCATATGGTTTTACTCAAATGTGGAATTTAAGAAAACAAAAAAAATAGGGGAAGAGAGAGAGAGAGAGAGAGAGAGAGAGAGAGAGAGAGAGAGAGAGAGAAACAGACTCTTAACTACAGAGAACAAACTGATGGTTACCAGAGGGGAGGTGAGGGGATGGATGAAATAGGTGATGGGGATTATGAAGTGCACCTGTCGTATGAGTGCTGGGTGATGTATGGAAGTGTTGAATCACTAAATTGTACACCTGAAACTAATATAACAGTGTATGTTAACTAACTAGAATTAAAATAAAAACTTTAAAAAGTGAAAAAAAGAACAGGTCTGGGGCACCTGGGTGGGTGGCTCGGTCGGTTGAGCGTCTGACTTCGGCTCAGGTTATGATCTCATGGTTCGTGGGTTCAAGCCCCACATTGGGCTCTGTGCTGACAGCTCAGAGCCTGGACCCTGTTTCAGATTGTGTGTCTCCCTCTCTCTCTGCCCCACCCCCAATCATGCTCTGCCTCTCTAAAATAAATGTTAAAAAAAATTTTAAAAAGAAATGAACAGGTCTGTCCACCATTACATAGAATAGATATTATTAAATGTTTATAATAAATAACTGAAAATCTATGAAGAAGAAAAAAATACCAAGTGCTTAAAGAAATAGAGACATCAAAACCACAGTGGTAAGGTACAGTTGGTAATCCAGTTGACTCTGAGAATTTCAGGCCTGAATATATTCCAAAGGACTGCTCACTGAAGTTTTTTTTATGTTTATTTATTTTTGAGACAGAGAGACAGAGCATCAGTGGGGGAGGAGCAGAAAGAGAGGGAGACACAGAATCCGAAGCAGGCTCCAGGCTCTGAGCTGTTAGCACAGAGCCTGACGTGGGGCTTGAATTCAGGAATGGAGAGATCATGACCTGAGCCGAAGTGGGACTCTTAACTGACTGAGCCACCCAGGCGCCCCTGCTCACTGAAGTTTTAACTCACATATTGTATAAAGAGATGTGGTATCCAAATAATGCTGCAACAAACATAGGAGTACATATATCTTTTCAAATTAGTGTTTTCATTTCCTTTGTGTAGATACTCAATAGTGGAATTATTAGATTATATGGTGTTTCAATTTTAAATTTTTTGAGGAACCTCCACACTGTTTTCCACAGTGGCTGTACCAATTTACATTCCTAACTAATAGTATATGTGGGTTCCTTTTTCTCTACATCCTCTCCAACACTTGTTATTTTTCATCTTTTTTATTTTAGCCCTTCTAAGATATAAGGTGATATCTCATTTTGGTTTTGATTTGCATTTTCCTGATGATTAGTGATGTTGAGCATCTTTTCATGTGTCTGCTGGCCATCTGTATGTCCATTCTTTGAAAAAATGTCTACTCAGGTTCTCTGCCCATTTTTTTAAATTGTATTATTTATATTTTTGGTGTTGAGTTGTAGAAGTTCTTTATATGTTTTGGATATTAACCCCTTATTGGGTATATCATTTGCAAATATCTTGTCCCATTCAGTAGGTTGTCTTTTTGTTTTGTTGATGGTTTCCTTTGATGTGCAGAAACTTTTTATTTTGATGTAGTTCCAACAGTTGTTGTTTCGCTTTTGTTTCCCTTGCCTGAGGCTGAATAAAAAAACACAGGAAACAGTAAGTATTGGCGAGGATATGGAGAGAAAGGAACTCTCATGTACTGTTGGTGGGAATACAAAGTGGCATAGCTACTGTAGAAAACAGTATGGAAATTCCTCAAAAAGTTAAAAATGGAATTACCATATGATCCAGTCATTCCACTACTGTGTATTTACCCAAAGAAAATGAAAACACTAATTGGAAGATATATGCACCCCTATGTTTATTGCAGCATTATTTACAATAGTTAAGATATGGATGCAACCCAAGTGCCCATCAATTAAATGAATGAATAAAGAAGATGTGGTACACACACACACACACACACACACACACACACACACACACACAATGAATTATCACTCAGCCATAAAAAGGAATGAAATCTTGCCATTTTCAATGACATGGATGGAGCTAGAGAGTATATAATGTTAAATGAAAAAAGTCATTCAGAGACAAATACCATATGATTTCACTCATATGTGGAATCTAAGAAACAAAACAAAAGAGCAAAGTGAAAAAGAGAGGGAGAGAAACCAAGAAACAGACTCAACCATAGAGAACAGACTGATGGTTACCAGAGGGGAGTTGGATAGAGGGATAGGTGAAGTAGGTGATGGGGATTAAGGAGTTCACTTGTTGTGATGAGCACCAGGTGTTGTATAGAAGTGTTGAATCACTATATAGTAAACCTGAAACTAAGATTACACTCTTAACTATACTTGAATTAAAATTTAAAAATAAAATTTAAAAAACATTGAGACACCTCTTTTCACCCACAAGATTGGCAGGATTTTTAAAAACTGTCCATGTCTAGATATCAATAATGTGGGAAATTACACTTTCATATATGACTGGTAGGACTGTGAATTATAACTTTATTTGGGGGCAAAAGTCTGGCTATCTATTAAAAATAAAAATATGTATACTGTGACTTAGAAATTCCAGTTTAGGTCAGTGAACTTCAAGATAGGTCAATAGAAACTATCCAACCCACAGATGAGAGGGAGAAAGAAAAAAATATGATGAAAACATTAAGGTATGTAGGACAATACCAAGAGGTCAAACATTCTTATAATTAGAGACCTGGGAAAGGGGATAGAGAATAGGGTAAAAAATTTATTTAAAGAAATAATGACCACAATCTTTCCAAATTTGTAAAAACAAATGTACAGATCCTAGAAGATCAGTAAACCCCAAACAGGATAAATATGAAGAAAATCACAGCCAGAGAAAAATAACCTCCAGGGGAAGAATAATTCAATGGAATCAAAACTCAGCTATTACGAATGCCAAAAGATTGTCAAATAATATTTGGAAAGTACTAAAAGGAAAAAAAAAACACCTCTGAACCCAGAATTCTATGTCCGGCAAAATTAGCCTTCAAAAGTGAAGACAAAATAAAGACATTTTCAAATAAGATAAAATGAAGAGAATCTATTTCCAGCATACTTGCACCATAAGGAATGCTAAAGGAAATTCTTCAGATTGAAGAGAAGTGATCTGAATGGAAGTGCTGCATTGGTAATAGTAAATAGGTAAATATGAAGGAATTTTTTTCCTCATAAGTGTCTAAAACTACATATGACCATTTAAAGCAAAAAATTATAGCATTTTCTTATGTGTATTGGTAAGTATATAGATGTAATCCATATGGAAATTATAGCATACAGGATAGGGGGGTGATAGATGTGTCTACATCATACATAGCAGCTGGGGCGAAGGCCAGTATAATGTTAGTGCTGTTGAGGCTATGACCTCATCCATATCTACAGGTAAGCGAACTTAGATGACTGAGGTGACACTTACCTTTAGGCAATCTCCCTGAGTACAAAGGACTGACGTCAGTGATTCCATGAGGGTAGATGTTATATGGTCGGCTTGCTTGATTTTTAAATATAATCTGCAAGTAAAAGTGAAATAGAAGACCAAGTCTTAAAAGGGCCAGGATCAACCAGTGTGGCCCATCTCCAGAAGACAAAAGCTGCCTTATGTCCATACTGTAGGGGTTTGAGCCCACATAAAGCTCAAAACATTTGTTCTTTCTGTATAACTGCTCAGATAGTCACTTAGGTTTTTCACTAAAGGCCCCTTTCCATTTCTTTACAGTTATTTCACTTGTTCAGGAAGTATTCTTTGCACCTTCTCAAACTAATTGAAATTGAATGTCTGCTGAGGACACTGCTTCTTCTCAGCCTTTTCCCACCATTTGGGCCCTAGTTCCCCAACAGCTGAGAGGAAAACAGCGATTCAGGTGATAAAATTCTTCACTGAATGAGCAGGGACGACTAGGATGACAGCACTCTCGACTGCCCCAGGATATATGCTGGCAATCATTCCCCTAGCTTAGGGCCCCCTGATATACATATGAAGGGTCTCATGACTACTAAACGATAATAAATGGAGTTTCCCTAGCAACAGCTAGCCCCTTAAGGTCCTGGAAACCTTGTTTCCAAAATTTCTTAGAGACTTACTCTATCCCTGACCCCCACCAAACCTGAGGGTATATAATCAGTTACCCATTACAACCCCAGTGCAGCTCTTCCTGCCCACAGGTCCTGTCCACATGCTTTAATAAAGTCACATTTTTGCACCAAAGGCGCCTTCAAGAATTTTCTTGGCCATCAGCTCTGGACCACCCCACCATCACCCTAAAACTTCATTACTGTTAGGTTTTCCTAGAAATTCACCTTCCCACTTACTTAGTTGACTAATATCTGCTTCCAGATTCTCACTGTCAAGTGCTTCTGTTTTCACTGAGAAAAGAGAGTACTCACCCTCCCGCCATCAAATCTACCCACCTATGTGCATATATGGCCACATTCCCTCCTGCGAAAATCACCTCCTATCTAATGACAACATCTCTTCTGTTGTACTACTACACAATAAGGCTGCAGCATCTTCCATTATGAAAACTTCCTTTTGGAACAGAATAGTCACTTAACTGACTAAGCCACCCAGGTGCCCCAATATACTCATATTTTTAAAACAAATTTATAGTCCACATTTATCTGTGTAACATTTATGATATTTAGACGATCATATCCATTGGAGACAAGGCTAAATTATGAAGCTTTTAGATACTCAAAATTCTCCAGACTTTGTCTTCTGACCCAACCTTGTATCTCCTCCTCAACTTACCAACAGTGTGTCTCCAACTTCTCCATAAAGTAAAGGTCCTAGGATTCCTGATTCATACTGAATAGCTTCACGAGTCTTAAATGTTTCATCTGTGTATGCCATAAATCGAACTTTTTTGTACTTCCTACCAATCCGCTGAGGACCACTGTTCAAATATAGATGTTTATAACTTCTGCATGAGACACAAATAGATGACATGTTGGGATGCAGAGTTCTAGGTAGGGACAGGTGGCTAAAATCCAGCTCTAAAACAGCTCATGAGATTTAATCAAGGGAAGGAGGGAGAAAAATACAAGTATCCCTGATACTTAGCTATGTTAATAGGGCTATATTATTTGATTCCATATCTGTACTTAATCCCAACCATGGCTTGAGGATTTGTTGTTTTGAATAATTGGGAAGAACTTTTTGAACATGAGGAAGAGTTCATACCAAGAGTCAAAGGTGCTTACCTGTCAATGGGGGTGGGGGCCGAGGGAGCATAGTCCCAGTCCTCCTCTTCGGCGGCAATATAGTGGATCCAAGTTTTAGGATGCTTCTTGGCAACTGAGCGGATTTGAATAAAGGGAGAAGGGCTGTCGCCATCAAACCTAACCATGTCCATGTCAGAATCATAAAGATCATCATCATAATCTTCCTCTTTTTCATTAGTTTTCATCCGTAGCTGGGGTTCCTCTGGGCAGCTATCTACTTTGACATAAGCTTCCATGCCATCTGGAGTCAGACAAATCAAACAATGTCAGATTCCTACAAGACTCTGGCCTTCAAGACCCTCTCCTAAGTGTTTTCTTCTCCATGCCAGTACTCTTCTTTGCCACTCTCCTACAGGGATTACCTCCCCCATAGCTGTTCCTTGTTGCTTTCTTCCTATATGGTCTTTGCACTCACTGTTTCCCTTCAGCCAGACTCTCCTCCAATCTATGTTTTATCCCTTTTCCAACACTCACTCATTTGCTCTTACAATATATATGAATATTTCCCTTGTGGTATTGGCTCTGAGCCTATCACTCCCCAACTCCCAAATTATAAACGAGCAGACTTGACACACTGAGTATTTTCAGCATGTGGTTGCCTAGGTCAGACCAACTCCCCACTCCTCCAGTTACCTATGATTTCTATATGTATTCCATTGAATCATGATACAAACCACCGATTTAATAAGTTTATCAGGAAAAATGTCACTATAGATATAAATTTCAAGAAACATTGCAAGTTCATAAAAACATGGAAAGGTACAACTTAGAGCTAAGGAAATATGTCATATATTTTAAGAGCATGTCTGTCTGTGACTAGTTGCGAGCCCTAAAGCAATCTCATCTCTGGCTTTAAAGATGTGGATGGCAATACCTCCTTCCCAGTCTATGCCACAGGCTGTTCTGAAGCTCAATCCAAAGAAGGGGGGCCTGTTTACTGGGTGATGGGGAACAGGGTAGCTCTCAGGAGCGGCAGACAGCTAGTCTTTAAACTAGTTCATATGGCTACAAACGTTATTTATTCTAGGTCTACAGATGAAAAGTTTTATCTGAGGTCCAACAAGACAAAGCATTTTTCTGCAAAATGTGGATTAAAATCAGTGGAAACAAGTCAAAATAATAAAACAAAACATAAACCCTTCAAACTAGATAGTGACCAACCTGCATACAAATAAATAACCTATTCCTGTTGTGTGCCCAGTAGGATATCCTTTGCCCCCTAATGTCTTATCAAAAGTCCCCCAAACATGATGTAACAGATGGGGAAAAGAGGTCCCATTCTTCATCATTATAGAGGACTATAGACAAGGCCACTCACTGAACATAAGGGGGAAATAGTGGAAGTGTGGCAAGATCCAATCTCTTCTCCAAGGCAAACAAGGAATCTGAAGAGAGCATTAATACAAGAGTGGTAGGAACAAACGAGTGCTGAGTGCTGTTAGACATGAAACATTAGGCCTCCTCAAGATGTTTCTCCAACAGCCCTCAATAGCCACAAGAGGGGACTAGGCAAGGAGTGATGTTACATTGATGCAAGTTGAGGAGTTAGTGGAGTAAACACACAAGACGGCAAATGGGGGTGGGATGATCGTGTTATATGAATTTTCACAGGCTGTAGCTCCCAATGAGGTTACATTAACAATAATTTGAAAGCGTAAGCACTGTTGCCCCAACTCACTTAGATGGGACCTTTGGCCCTTCGCAAAGTCCTCATCAAGACGTCTTCGAAAACCTCATGTGGTGTGTCACCTATGCTTGGCAACTTCCACCCGCAGCGTGTCACCTCCTACCAGGTGCTGATAGAGCACCTCCGTGTACACCAGGAGTGTGGGCTTTCATGCTGAGAACTGCAGTATCGTCTTGTCTTTGCTATTTACTGCTCTCAGCATCACTACTGCTATCCTACAACCTAGGTGACTTATTTCCTTACATTTCTCATAAAACATCTCTTCGGCTATGACCTGCAATGTCTCTCTCCATGGTATTGAGGCCTAGTTAATGGGATCAGGCTGGGAAACCAATACTGTACTGTCTTCCTCCCTTTCACCACAGCATTCATTCCTAAAATATCTCCCCTCCCTCTATCATAGTCATTTAGACTAAAAATTCACCAGTACTACTAACACTCAAGCCCTCTTACGTTCAAGGTGAAATCTTTACCCTGAAAACTGACAACTAGGGCACCTCAGTTGAGTTCTAACATAATCTTATACTGGACAGTGGACACTAAAAGAAGAGCTGAATATGTATAGTACTCATTTTTAAGATCAACAGATATTACCATGCTGGTGGGAAGAGATGTGACAAAACAGTAGAAACTGGCCAAGGTCCATCAGGAATGTCTGAGCAGTGAGGAAAGTTATTGGTGAGATCTCCAAGGAGGCCTGGCGGTGGTTTCTGATGAGAAATGTGTGACCTTCAAGAAAAATTGAGTGCACTTCGGGGGTGGTGCCCATTCCAATCACATGCCAATAGACTGATTTCTTGTGGCATCCAGTCAGACCTATAAAGTAGAAATAAGATAGTTATGGTTAGCAAGTAGAGAATTTGAAAGGGAAAATGCTGTCTAGGATAGGATGGACAAACTGACCTTCAAATTTTATTACTGACTTGGAATAAAACTTTCCAAGGAGGCTAGGGTACTGCCAAACCAACAGCTCTCGCCAAGGTCACCCACCAGTGAGTGCCATGCTGCTAAATCCAACGGACCATTTTCAGCCACCTGCACCTGTTGACCATTCATTCCTTCTTGAAATTCTCTTCCTCCCTCGATCTCTGTGCCAACACCTGTCTGGGCTTTGTTCCCCTGTTGTTTAGACAGCTCCTTCTGTCTCCTTTCCTGACTCCTCAGTAAATTACAGATCACCTAGGATTCACCCCTAGCCCTTATTCTCTTATTGACCAATATTTTCTCCTTGAAAAATATCAAAATTATTCTTTTTACTACGCTCACTTCTCACATCCAACCTGATACCAGTTATGGCAATATAATTAATAACACTAATATTTACTGAGCACTTATTTTATATCAAACACTATCCAAACTATTTTACAAGTAACTCATTCACTCCCTCCAGTAACCATATGAATGTAGAAACTATTGTTATCAGGAGAGGAAACCAATGCCCAGAGAGGTTAATTAACTTGCTCAGATTGGAACCCAAGCAGCCGTATGCTTAGACTCACACTGTTAACTACTAGGGCACAGTTTTCTAGTATTTTGGTTCCCGAATGTTTCAAATATATCTATTTTTCACCATCATCACTATCCCCACCATCTTAATCCAAACTAGCTACCATTATCTCTTGTCTCCGTGTCAAGTCCCAACTCTCTAGTAAGTCCTAGAAAGCCCTGAATGGTATTGCCAATTTAAGTTTCCTGCTTTTGTTTGTGACCTGTTTGTCCCAGGGGAAGCTTAAACATCTTCTCTTTGTTCTCTGAAATTCCACAATCATAATTTTTTGTGGGAGTCTTTTTAAATATTATGCTACTGGGAAATTTTTATATGAGGACTCAAATACTTTCATCTATCATTTCTTTGATTTCTGAAATCTGTTTTAAACTGTATTCTCAATCTCTTTTCATTTTCATTTCTGGGAGATTTTCTCTATTCTAACTGCCTTCTATTGAGTTTGTATTTTGAAAACCATATTCTTCATTTTTGTGAGCATACTCTTATTTGGTTATTTATTTTTCATAAAATCCCATTATTACTTTATTGATGCAGTATCTTCTTGAATCTTTATGAAAATACTAAGTAGACCTTTTGACAAGTTTTGTTCAGTTCTAAGGATTATCTCTTTTTCTTCTGGGATTATTATTTTATTTATCTCTGCATATCCCTTTCATATTTCAGGCTTTCCTTAAATATTTGTTCATCCTTGGCCCCATCTATTTTAAGCAAAAGGAAAGAGAAATCTGTGAGCTCTGTGTACATGGGCAGGCCTTCATTTTTAGGTGACTGGAAAAAGAATCAGCCACTTCAGTTTAAGACCCCACCAGACGCCAGAATTCAGTGGGCTTTCCTCTGGGCATACGGAGCTGTCTGAAGACAACCAGAGGAGAGAGCTGTGGTGGTGAGTTAGGAAGATCCTGAGGATTCTTGAGCACAAATGGACATACCTGGCAGAGACCTGTTGACATAGCCGTTGACCGTGTGCATTTCATGCTGGGCCTGAGCAGATGAGTGCCAGCTTTTTCCTGAGGAGAGAGGAGGCAAATACAAGGCTAGCTCAGTGTCTGTCTCACGAATGACGCTCCATTTCTCCTTCCCTCCGTCCCATGCTGTGAGCAGTCTTTGCCCCCAATCAGTAAGAAAAAGGGAGAAGACAATTACTAAAAGGCAGACATTTCTTGCTCAAATTGATGGTCTCTCCTCATATTTGTCTGACAGTAGATGGGAATGGATGATGACAAGTGATAACGAGAAGGGAGAATATTGGTTAGTTTGTGCCATGAGGATTTCACTCTATTCATTCACTGACTTATTTGAAAGGGAGCAGACAGGGGTGCCTGGGTGGCTCCCTCGGTTACAGTTAAGCATCCGACTTTGCCTCAGGTCATGATCTCGTGGTTCGTGGGTTCCAGCCCCACATCATGCTCTGTGCTGACAGCTCAGAGCCTAGAGCCTGCTTCGGATGCTGTGTCTCCCCTTCTCTCTCCCTCTCCCCTGCTTGTGCTCTGTCTCTCTAAAATAAATAAACGTTAAAAAAATTTTAAAAAGGAGCAGATGAAAATCATCGTAGAAAAGGACTCTCAGTCCCTGTCCCTGTCCTAATTGCTTCATTCAGATTGTAGTAATGAAAACCCAAGAACCTGAAAGCTTGTCCACCTCCCCTCTGAAATTAATGAGTGAAAGCACTGTAAATATTATCATGGCACAGCCATCTCCCTGAAGTTGCCCCTTTGTATAAAGGACTAGCAGCTAATACTGAAACTTTCTGAAGCACCCAGCCTTTGTGGGTAATTCTCCTAAGTTCATTTATCTGTTCATCTACTAATTTCTTCATTCATCCAAACGCATTTACTGAGCACTTCTGAGTGCCAGGCACTGTGGACAGAGAAGACACTCTGCCTTCAAAGTGCTTATAATTTAGCTTAAATAGAGAAGCCAGCAATTATAAGTGAAGAGTAACGTCATAGAGATGAGAACAGGCTTTTACAAAACCAGAGAGAAGAAACTTCACTTCACCTGAAAGGGAAGGGATATAATATCAAAGTATCAGGCAATGATGATTTAGTATGATAAGGAGGAAACTCCTTTGTTTGACTTTCTAGTGGTGTTTTGAAGATGATTATTTTATTGTTTTTTTCAAAAAAGGTTGTGAAATATTATTTGAAGTAGCTAATATAAATACATAGTTGCATTTGCTCTGTTTATTGTAATGTATACTAAATTAATGCAGAACCATAAAGACAATTTACTAAAATCTACTCACAAATTTGCTTTCTGTATCCTTCATTTCATCTATGTAATATTGTGCTTTAAAAAATTTTTTTAGCATACATGACATTTTATTTTCTTGATGAGGGGATCTCTATTTTCTTCACCAGAATTGTCATTAATACAAAATCATCAGGGTTTGTATACCAAAAGTTTTCTCCAGGACCTAGTAAGCCTTCCTGTTCAACTGCATTTGTAAATAAACTTGCTGATGCATTAAAAAAAAAACTGTGGAGGGTCCCATGGGTGGCTCAGTTGGTTAAACATCCAACTTTGGCTCAGTTCATGATCCCACGGTCCGTGGGTTCAAGCCCCGCATCAGGCTCTGTGCTGACAGCTCAGAGTCTGGAGCCTGCTTCAGATTCTGTGTCTTCCTCTCTCTCTGACCATCCCCTGCTCGTTCTCTCTCTCTCTCTTTCTCTCTCTCTCAAAAATAAGTAAACATTTAAAAAACTGTGGAAATATATAAAGAGGCATCTAACCCAGACTGGAAGGAAAAGGAAAATCTTCACTTGGTGTGAAGGTGCAGACAGGCTTTCTAGGCAGAGGACACAGCGTCAACAAGGATCTGGATGCAAGAAAACACAGGGCATGTTGCAGGGCAATATAAAATGTGTTCAGCGTGGCCAGCACCTGCACAGTGAGGCAGGAAGAGGGGCCCAGTGAGGCTAGACACATCATCAGTAACAATGGAACGTCAGGGGACAGGAGAAGACAGGGAGACTAGTCAGGAGAGAGATGATGGGGTCCTCAGTTCAGAAGAAGCTGTGTAGGAGGATAATGGCTCTATTAGCAGGAGGAGGTAGCAAAAGTTCTGATACTACTGAGGACCTACTCTGTGCCACATAATGTTCTAAGTTACTTAATTGAAATCACTTACATAATCCTCACAACTATCCTATGAAAAAAGTACTATTATTTCGATTTTAAACTTAAGAAAATTGAGACACAGAGAGGTTAAGTAATTTGCAAAGGTATTTAAAAGAAAGAAAGGAAGATAAGAGAGGGTATACTCCTAGAAGCAGACAGTCAATGCTGCTTGCCAAGAGCAGAGATGTGGGGGAAATGGGGAAATGTTGGCTAAAGGCTACAAAATTTCAGTTTTAGGATGAATAAGTTCCAGAGATCTAATGTACAGGCATGATAACTATACTTAATAATACTGTATCGGACACCGAAAATATGCTAAGAGAGTAGATTACAGGTGCACTCATCACACACACAAAATAGTAACTATGTGAAGAGATGGATGTGTTGATCACCTTGACTATAGTAATCACTTTATTATCTTCTGTATATCAAATCATCATGTTGTACCCCTTAAATATGCACTTTTACGAACATTTCCTTTAAAAGACACATGAAAAGATGCTTAAAATTACTAATCATCAAAGGGGCGCCTGGGTGGCTCAGTCGGTTGGGTGTCTGCCTTTGGCTCAGGTCATGATCTCACAGTTTGAGTTTGAGTCCCGTGTCAGGCTTTGTGCTGACAGCTCAGAGCCTCAAGCCTGCTTCGGATTCTGTGTCCCCCCTCTTTCTCTGACCTTACCCTGCTCGCACTCTCTCTCTCTCTCAAAAATAAACATTAATGGCACAAAAACAGACACATATACCAATGGAACAGAACTAGACCCACAAACGTATGGCCAACTCATCTTTGACAAAGCAGGAAAGAACATCCAATGGAAAAAAGACAGTCTCTTTAACAAATGGTGCTGGGAGAACTGGACAGCAACATGCAGAAGGTTGAAACTAGACCACTTTCTCACACCATTCACAAAAATAAACTCAAAATGGATAAAGGACCTAAATGTGAGACAGGAAACCATCAAAACCTTAGAGGAGAAAGCAGGAAAAGACCTCTCTGACCTCAGCCGTAGCAATCTCTTACTCGACACATCCCCAAAGGCAAGGGAATTAAAAGCAAAAGTGAATTACTGGGACCTTATGAAGATAAAAAGCTTCTGCACAGCAAAGGAAACAACCAACAAAACTAAAAGGCAACCAACGGAATGGGAAAAGATATTCGCAAATGACATATCGGACAAAGGGCTAGTATCCAAAATCTATAAAGAGCTCACCAAACTCCACACCCGAAAAACAAATAACCCAGTGAAGAAATGGGCAGAAAACATGAATAGACACTTCTCTAAAGAAGACATCCGGATGGCCAACAGGCACATGAAAAGATGTTCAGCGTCGCTCCTTATCAGGGAAATACAAATCAAAACCACACTCAGGTATCACCTCACGCCAGTCAGAGTGGCCAAAATGAACAAATCAGGAGACTCTAGATGCTGGAGAGGATGTGGAGAAACGGGAACCCTCTTGCACTGTTGGTGGGAATGCAAATTGGTGCAGCCGCTCTGGAAAGCAGTGTGGAGGTTCCTCAGAAAATTAAAAATAGACCTACCCTATGACCCAGCAATAGCACTGCTAGGAATTTATCCAAGGGATACAGGAGTACTGATGCATAGGGCCACTTGTACCCCAATGTTCATAGCAGCACTCTCAACAATAGCCAAATTATGGAAAGAGCCTAAATGTCCATCAACTGATGAATGGATAAAGAAATTGTGGTTTATATACACAATGGAATATACGTGGCAATGAGAAAAAATGAAATATGGCCTTTTGTAGCAACGTGGATGGAACTGGAGAGTGTGATGCTAAGTGAAATAAGCCATACAGAGAAAGACAGATACCATATGGTTTCACTCTTATGTGGACCCTGAGAAACTTAACAGGAACCCATGGGGGAGGGGAAGGAAAAAAAAAACAAACAGGTTAGAGTGGGAGAGAGCCAAAGCATAAGAGACTCTTAAAAACTGAGAACAAACTGAGGGTTGATGGGGGGTGGGAGGGAGGAGAGGGTGGGTGATGGGTATTGAGGAGGGCACCTTTTGGGATGAGCACTGGGTGTTGTATGGAAACCAATTTGTCAATAAATTTCATATAAAAAAACATTAAAAATTAAAAAAAATACTAATCATCAGGGAAATACAAACAAAAAGTGTAATCACATCAAAAAGACAAGAAATAACAAGTGCTGGTGATGATGTAGAGACAAAGGAACCCTGTTACACTGCTGGCGGGAATGCAAACTGCTGCAGCCACTCTGGAAAACAGCGTAGAGGTTCCTCAACAAGTGAAACATGATCCAGTAATTCCACTTCTGGGTATTACCCAAAGAATTCAAAAACACTAACTTGATGGGATACATGCACCCCTATGTTCCCAAGTATAGATTCATACATGACTGGATAAAGAAGATGTGGTATGTATGTATGTATGTATGCATATATATATATATACACGTATGTGTATGGGTGTACATGTGTGTGTATATATATGTGTGTATACCCACACACATATATATGCACATGTGTATACACACACACACACATGATATATAAAACTTGGCCATAAAAAAGACGGAGATCTTGCCTTTTTGCAGCAACATGGATGGACCTAGAGAGTATTTCAGTTATGTTAAGCGAAATAAGTTAGACAGAGAAAGAAATACTATACTATATGGGTTCACTTTTATGTAGAATCTAAAAAACAAAACAAAGCAGAAACAGACCCACAGACACAGAGAACAAACTTGTGGTTGACAGAAGAGGGTACAGGGGTGGGTAAATGGGTGAAGGAGGTTAAGAGATACAAACTTCCAGTTATAAAATAAATAGGTCACAGGGATGAAAAGTACAGCACAGGGAATATACTCAATACTCCTGCAATGCACTCATCATGGTGAGCATTTCATAATGTATATAGGTGAATCACTATGCTGTATACCTGAAACTAATTTAATATATGTCAACTATACTTCAATTAAAAATGTTTTTAAATTTTAAATAAAAAATACATAAAATTCTCTAAAAAAGGAAGAGGTATTTAAAGTTAGAACTAGAAGTCTCTGTTGATGGATTTAATGAAACTCAGGTTGTATTTTTTCTTGAAATTCAGTTTTCTCCCCATCTCTTTCATTCCTGAACAGTAGTTTATGATCTTTCTATAATCTGGACAATAGCAGCCCTCATTCTCGAGTACCAGATTAAATTAATATATGTGATTTGTTTCAGGAGCCCAGGATTCAGACTGTGGCTCACTCACCTTCATCAAATACAGCAAACAGGAGTACAAATTCATGCAAGGTCTGTGTCCTTTCTTCAGCCAGACTTCCTGAAAAAGAAGTGAGAATATTTGTCTTCTATTACAAATCTTATCACAGGAAATCAGCACGAATAGCTGCTTTGTCTCTTGGTCTCCTGTTAACTTTACATAGTATTGCTTCTTGGTGTCAGGCCTTCTGTACCAGTTTTTGTAAAACTGTTTGGGGTAAAGCACTTTTTTTTTCATTTCAAATTTGTTCCAGAGCAGTACTTTTGTAAAACATAGGAAAAACAAATTACTGAGAAAATGAAATTAAAGAGACATACAAAATACAAGTCCATATAATCATATTTCATAAATATGTATGTGTTCAGAACTAACAGAAAAGAGAAAAAGAAAAATTATAAAAACTGTAAATACTGTTCATAGAAACTGTGCACACAGGCAATTAATATAGTTTCTATTATACTTTTAACTTTTTTAACTTATGCAATTGTACATACACAAAGCATTATGACCAAAATAATAATTATCAATAATAAACACCTATAATCACAATTTAAATCAACACCATGTATATCAATATTTAAAGTTGTTAATGTAACAAATGAACTTGCTTCATGCTTTAATTATTGAATTTGTAAGTTGTCTTTGTTAGCATTATATTTCTTCATTTGATTGGGAAGTTTTCTTAGCAGGCTTCTTTAAGCAGGAAGATATTTGTTTATGACATTTTCATTTTTCCTTGTACCTTTGACACTTGACAGTAAATCTTAGATTGGACAAAGAAAGTAACTCATCCATACAAAATTAAGATATAGGTAAAGCTGTCTAAAAACATCTTAATTCTTTTTATTTATTTTTAAAACAATCAAATAGTGAAATTGACTTTTACTTTTCATGTTTAAGTCATGTATCTTAACACAGGTATGGATTCATGAAACCACCAACCATCAGGACACAGAACAGTTCCAACATGCCTCAAAACTCCCTCCTTCTATCCCATTATAGACATATATATAGTCATGTATACAGAGACAGTCATATATATGGTCATATCCTTGGCAACCACTGATCTGTTCTCCATTGCAGTATATTTGTATTTTTGAGGTTGTCCTACAAATGGAATCATACAATATATAACCTATTGAGATTATCTTTATTACTCGAGATAATGCCTTTGAGATTTATCCATTTTGTTGAATATATCAGTACTTCATTGTGTTTTATTGCTGAAGAGCATTGCATTTCATGATGTGGATGTACCACAGTGTGTTTAACCAGTCATTTGTTAAAGGACGTTTAGGTTGTTTCCAGTTCTTGGCCATTACAAATAAAGGTGCTGTGAGAATTAATATACACATGTTTATGTGATTGTTAAGTTTTTATTTCTCTAGGGTAAATACTCAGGAATGGAAATTAGGTGTATATTTAATTTTATAAGAAACTGGTTATAACTGTGACATCAACTCCAGGGTGTATGGGTTTTTTTCCCTACCACCAAGCAATTCTGTAACACCAGCTGGGTGTCCAACAATTTAACTCAATTCTGGTGCTATCTCTCTGGAGATGGTGTAGATTCCCACAAGTTAAGGGCTCAGTTCTATGGGACTCCCCTGAACCCACATGTCAGATGCCAATCGAAAGTCCAAATCATCACCTGTGCTTCTGACCCACCTCTATAGCTCAGAGGTTCCAACAACACCTTTCTTGGGTTCCATTAATTTGCTAGAGGAGCTCACAGAAGTCAGAGAAGTAATTTACTTACTAGATTACCAGCTTATTCAAAAAGGATACAACTAAGAAACAACCAGGTGGAGGAGAGGTGTAGGGAAAGGCATGGGGAAAGGATGCAGAGCTCCCATGCCTTCTCCAGGTATGCCACTCTCCTCAAATCTCCTGGTGTTCACCAACCTGGGTCTCTGAACTCCGTCCTTTGTGGTTTTTTATGTAGGCTTCATTACACAGGCACAATTGACTGAATCATCAGACACTGGTGACTGAGCTCAATACTCAGCCCCTCTCCCCTCTCTTGGGGGTGGGGGTGGGGTCAGGGGGGTGAGACTGAAAATTCCAGCCTTCTAGTCACTTGGTTGACTCTGTTGGCAATCTGCTCCCATCCTTAGGTGTGTGGTCTAAAAATCACCACACTAACGTAGCAAAAAGACATTTTTATTGCTCTCATCACAGAAAATCTCAAGGGTTTTAGAAGCTCTACCAGAAGGAGATGAAAACCAAATATAGATTTTATTTAAATCACAGTATCACACTGCCAAACTGTTTTCCAGAGTGGCTATGCTATTGTGAATCCCCACCAACAACGTATGAGACTTCCTGTTGCTCTGCATTCTTGACAGCATACTTAATTTTAAAATTACTACATTAGGTATTCTAATAGGTATGTAGCAGTATTTTGTTACGGTTTTAATATACATTTCCCTAATGACCAATGATATCGAGCATCTTTTCAGGTGTTCATTTCCCACTTCTTTGCTGAATTATCTATTCAAATCTTTTGCCCATTTGAAGAATTGCTTTTTTTCCTTATTGTTGGCATTTGAGAACATGTTTTAGAAAATAAAATAAAATGTTTTATACACTATATATATATACATATATAATACATATATAAAACGTATAAAAATATCTTGGCTATTGTGAATATATATATGCATATATATGTATATTCCATTAGTAATATATATATTACATCAGTCCTTTGCCAGATATATGATTGGTAAATATTTTCTTCCAGTCTGTACCTTGTCTCTTCATTCTCTTAACAGTATTTTTTTTATTACAAAAGCAAAAGTTACTAGTGTTGAGGAAGTCACATTCATCAATTTTTTCTTGTATGGACTGTTTTCGGTGTTTTCTCACCGAAAACCCTAGGTCAGAAAGATATTCTGCTATGTTTCCTAACAGTGTTATGGTTTTACATATTACATTTAGAACTATAATTCATTTTGAGTTAATCTTTGTATAATGTTAGGTCTAGGATCATTGGATACAGCTATCTAATTGTCCAACACCTTTTGATGAAAAGACTATCCTTCCTCCTTTGAATTGTTTTTGCACCAAATCAATTGGCTTACTTGTGTGGATCTATTTCTGCACTTTTATTCTCTATCATTAATCTACAGGTCTATTCCATTTACTAATATATGTTATGATTACTGCAGTTTGTAGTAAGTTGGAAAATCAAGTAGGATTATTACTCCAAATTCATTCTTTTTTGCAAAATCATTTTAGCTAATCTAGTCCTTTTGCCTTTTCGTATAAATTTCAGAATCAGCATGTCTGTGGCCACAAAAAAATCTTGCTGAAAATCTACAGACGTGGGAGGACTAAGAGCTCCACTGTTCGCAAACACAGTATGTCTCTCTGACTTCTTTCACTTTGTAGTTTTCATCATATAGACAATTCACATGTTTTGTTAGATTTGTATCTAAGCTTTCAATTTTTGGAGCTACTGTAAACATTCTTTTTTTTCTTTTTTTTAAATATGAAATTTATTGTCAAGTTGGTTTCCATACAACACCCAGTGCTCATCCCAACAGATGCCCTCTTCAATACCCATTACCCACCCTCCCCTCCCTCCCACCCCCCATCAGCCCTCAGTTTGTTTTCAGTTTAAACATTCTTTCTTAAATTTTGGTTTCCATTTATTCACTGATAGTATATAGAATACAAAATTTTTAAAGTTTTTATTTAAATTCCAGTTAGGTAACATACAGAGTAATACTCGTTTCAGGTGTATAATATAGTGATTGAACACTTCCAAACATCACCCAGTGCTCATCACATGTGACCTCCTTAATTCCCATCACCTATTTCACCCATTCCCCGCAGCTACCTCCCCTCTGGTAACTATCAGTCTGTTCTCTATAGTTAAGAGTCTGTTTCTTGGTTTCTTTCTCTCTCTGTTTTACCCTTTGATCCTCTGTTTTGTTTCCTAAATTCCATATATGAGTGAAACCATATGGTATTTGTCTTTCTCTGACTGACTTATTTCGCTTAGCATAGCTCTATCCATGTCATTGCAAATGGCAAGGTTTCATTTTTTTATGGCTGAGTAATACTCCATTGTGTATACTTCTTTATCCATTCATTAGTCGATGGACATTTGGGGTCTTTCCATAATTTGGTTATTGTTGATAATGCTGCTATAAACATTGAGGTGCATGTATCCCTTCAAAGTAGTATTTTTGTGTTCTTTGGGTAAATACCTAGTAGTGTAAATGCTGGATCACAGGGCAGTTCTATTTTTATTTTTTGAGGAACCTCCACACTGTTTTCCTGGCTGTATGTGCCAGTTTGCATTCCCACCAACAGTGCAAGAGGGTTCCAGTTTCTCCATGTCCTTGCCGACACTTGTTTTTTGTTTTTTGTGTTGTTGATTTTAGCCATTATGACAGGTGTGAGGTGGTATCTCATTGTAGTTTTGATTTGTATTTCCCTGATGATGAGTAATGTTGAGCATCTTTTCATGTGTCTGTTGGCTATATGTATATCTTCTTTGGAAAAATTTCTATTCATGTCTTCTACCCATTTTTTAATTGGATGATTTGCTTTTTGGGTGTTGTGTTTCGTAAGTTGTTTATAGATTTTGGATACTAGCCCTTTATCAGATATGTCATTTGCAAATATCTTCTTCCATTCCATAGGTTACCTTTTAGTTTTGTTGTTTCCTTCACTGTGTAGAAGTTTTTTTATTTTGATGAGGTCCCAAAGTTTATTTTGGCTTTTATTTCCCTTGCCTCAGGGGACATATCTAGTAAGAAGTTGTTACAGCCAATGTCAAAGAGGTTGCTGCCTGTATTCTCCTCTAGGACCCACATAGATGGGTCTTGTTTTTTTTTTTTAAAATCCATTCTGACAACATCCCATGTCTTTTGATTAGAGCATTTAGTCCGTTTACATTCAGAGTGATTATTGATAGATATTAACTTAGTGCAATTGTATTACTTGTTAAGTCATTGTTTCTGGAGATTTTCTCTGCTCGTTTCTAGTCTTTTTTTGCTTTTGGTGTTTCTTTGCCTACTTAAAGAGTCCCCTTTAATATTTCTTGTAGGGCTGGGTTAGTGGTCACAAAGTCCCTTATTTTTTGTCTGGGAAATTCTATCTCTTCTTCTATTCTGAATGATTGCCTTGCTGGATACAGTATTCTTGGCTGCAGATTTTTCCCATTCTGCATTTTGAGTGTATCATGTCACTCTCTTCTGGCTTGCCAAGTTTCTTTTGGGAAATTTGCAGCTAGCGTTATGGGTTTTCCCTTGTTAAGGTAAGGACTTCTTTTGTCTTGCTGCTTTTAAAATTTTTTCTTTATCACTATATTTTGCAAATTTAATTATAACGTTTCTTTGTGTTGGCCTGCTTTTGCTGATTTTGGTGGGAGTTCTCTGTGCCTCCTGGATCTAAATCTCTGTTTCCTTCCCCAGAATAGAGAAGTTTTCAGTTATTATTTCCTCAAATAAAATTAGTGCTCCCTTTTCTCTATATAGAATACAATTTATTTTTAACAGTTCTATTGAGATATAACTGCTATACAAAGAACTGCATATATTTAATATGTATAATTGGATGAGTTAGGCATATGAAAACACCCATGAGGGGCGCCTGGGTGGCGCAGTCGGTTAAGCGTCCGACTTCAGCCAGGTCACGATCTCGCAGTCCGTGAGTTCGAGCCCCGCGTCAGGCTCTGGGCTGATGGCTCGGAGCCTGGAGCCTGTTTCTGATTCTGTGTCTCCCTCTCTCTCTGCCCCTCCCCCGTTCATGCTCTGTCTCTCTCTGTCCCAAAAATAAATAAACGTTGGAAAAAAAATTTGAAAAAAAAAGAAAACACCCATGATACCATTACCAAATCAAGGTAATAGACATATGTAACACCTCTCAAAGTTTCTGTGTCTTTTAGGGTGGGTGTGTGTGTATGATAAAAACACTTAATATGAGATTACCCTATAACAAATTTTGAAGTGTACAATACCATATAGTCAACTATAGGCACTTATGTTATATAACAGATCTTTAGAATTATTCATGTAGCATAATTGAAGCTTTATACCTTTTGAATAACAACTCCCAATTTCCTTTCCTCCAGCTCCTTGCAACCACTATTATACTCTCCACTTCTACAGAATTTTAGACTACTTTATGGCTATTTTATATGCCTCATATAAGCGGACTCTTATATTTGCCTTTCTGTGACTGACTTATTTCACTGAACAAAATACCCTCCAGGTTCATACATGTTTTTGAAAATAACAGGATTTCCTTTTTTCAAATGCTGACTAACACTCCATTATTATATACATCCATGTGATTGTGATACATACATGATGTATGTATATATCACATTTTCTTTATCCATTTATTTGTCAATGGACACTTGGGTTGTTTCCACATCTTTGCTATTGTGAATAATGTTGCAGTAAATACAGGAGTGCAGATATCTCTTTGAGATCTTTTTTTTTTTAAATTTTTTTTAATGTTTATTTATTTTTGAGACAGAGAGAGACAGAGCATGAGCAGGGAAGGGGAAGAGAGAGAGGGAGACACAGAATGTGAAGCAGGCTCCAGGCTCTGAGCTGTCAGCACAGAGCCCGATGCGGGGCTCGAACTCACGAACTGTGAGATCATGACCTGAGCCGAAGTCAAACGTTTAACCGACTGAGCCACCCAGGCGCCCCGAGATCTTGATTTCAATACTTTTTGATATATACCAGAAGTGGAATTGCTAGATTATACAGCAATTGTTTTAGTTGTTTTCCATAACCACTGCACTGATTTACCTTCCTACCGATAGCGTACAGGGTTCCCTTTTTTCCACATCCTTGCCAACACTGCTATCTTGATTATAGCCACTCTAACGGGTATGAGATGATATATCATTATGGTTTTGGTTTGTCTTTCCCTGATGGTTAGTGATGTTTAGAACCTTTTCACATACTTGTTAACCATCTGTATACCTTTTTCCCCCCAGAAATATATTTTCACATCCTTTGCCAGTTTGGGGAATATAGAAGGGGAATAAAAAAGTGAAATTCTCCACCAGTTTGGCGGTACTTTAAATTCTGATGCCTTTTCCTGATCTGCTTGCTCTATTTGATTTTTAGAATTCTCAAATGGCTGGGCTAGGTGTTTTGTCAAGGTTCTATAGTCGGGTTCAATGGGAGATAAAGGGTGGCATATGTTTCCTCCATATTACCCAGAACCAGAACCTCTGTTGACTTTTAAAAAAAATGATTTTATTTTTAAGTAATTTCAACACCCAATGTGGGGCTCAAATTTCTAGCTCTGAGATCAAGAACCCCATGCATCACTGACTGAGTCAGCCAGCCACCCCTCCGTTGACTTTTTAAGTCAGTTTTCTGTCAAAGAATTCTTTTGATTTTAAAGTTATTTATATTTTATATATAAACATGTATTGATGATTTTATTGTTTTGTTAAACTTTATATCTCACAGATAACACACTGTAGTTTTAGCACTTTGTCATAAATTCGGATTATGAAACTGAACTTAGTGTATGAGAGATCATGCTTCTACTCCCTCCCCTCTTGTTTTTTTTTTCATAGTCATCATAATCATCCAGAAATGGTGGTTCATGTTCACAAATTCTTTGCCTATCCTCTCATGCAAATGTGGAGCCTAATTCTCCTCCCCTTTTATGGGCTGGCCGTAGTGACTCATTCCAACAAACAGAATGAGGTGGACGGGATACTGTGTGATTTCAGAGGGCAGGTTAAAAAAGGGACCATATAAAAAGACAGCATGAGCCACCATAAAAAATATCTGGCTACTTAAGAGAGAGAAGACAAGCCAAAGACTGAGAAAAGTATTTGCAAAAGACATATTTGATAAAGGACCATTATCCAAGATGTACAAAGAACTCTTAAAACTCAACAATAAAAAAACCAATCTGATTTAAAAAATGAGAAAAGGACCTGAACAGACACCTCAGCAAAGATATGCATATAAGCCTATGAAAATGTGCTTCATGTCATATGTTATCAGGGAAGTGCAAATTAAAGCAATGTGATACCACCACATGCCTATAAGAATGGCCACATTCCAAAACACTGGCAACACCGCAAGCTGGTGATGATGAGGAGCAACGGGTACAGAGCCACCTTGGAAAACAGATTGGTGGTTTCATGCAAAAGAAAGCCTACTCTTACTGTATGATCCAGTAGTTGTACTCCTTGGCATTTGCCCAAAGGGGTTGAAGACTATGTATGCACAGAAACCTGCACACGGCTGTATTCATAACTTAAAAATTGGAAGCAACCAAGGTGTCCTTTATTGGTGAGTGAATAAACTAACTGTGATACATCCAGACAATAGAATGTTATTCAGTGCTGAAAAGAAAAAAGCTATCAAGCCATGAAAAGACATGAATGAAACTGAAATGCCTATTACTAAGTAGAAGAAGCCAGTATGAAAAGAGTATATAATGTATGATTTCAACTATTTGACATTCTGGAAAAGGCAAAACTATGGAGACTATTTAAAATAACAGAGGTTGGTGGAACACCTGGGTGGCTCAGTCGGTTGAGCATCCGATTTCAGCTCAGGTCATGAGCTCACAGTCCGTGAGTTTGAGCCTCGTGTCTGGCTCTGTGCTGACAGCTCAGAGCCAGGATCCTGCTTCGGATTCTGTGTCTTCCTCTCTCTCTGCCCCTCCCACACTCGTGCTCTGTCTCCATGTCACTCAAAAAATGAATAAACATTAAAAAATTTTTAATGAAAAAATGAAATGTTGTGGTTGTTGAGGGGTAGTAGAGGAAAGGATGGGTAGATGGGACATGTATGACACTATAATGATGGATACATGTCATTACACATTTGTCCAAACTGTAGAATGTAGACCAACAAGAATGAACTGTCATGTAAAGTATGGACTTAGGTTGATAATGGTATGTCAATGTAGGTACATCGATTGTAACAAGCATACCACTCTGGGGTAGGATGTTGACAGTAGGGGAGGCTGTGTGTGGGTTGCAGGCAGGTGGTATTTGGGAATTCTCTGCAGTTTCTGCTCAATTTTGCTGTAAAACTGAAACTACCCTAACACATGGAGTCCATTTAAAAGGAAAAAAAAGGAAAAACTTCTGGCTACCCTGTAGCTCCCACACTGAAAAGATCTTGTGGAAAGCTCTAGCTATTTGAGTTTTCTAAGTGTAGGTGCCACACATATGAATAAAGTTTTACTCAGGATGACCTTGGCTCCAGCCACTATCTGACTACAACCTCATTAGAAACCCTGGGATAGACCATCAGGTAAACATAGTCCCAAATTCTGTGAGAGACCCACAAAAACCATGAGAAATTAGAAATGATTATTGTCATTTTAAGCCACTAAATTGTAATAGTTAAAGGAATTAAAAAAAAGTCCATTGAAGCTGAATTCACTATTAAAAACTCAGAATTACAGTAAATTCTGCAATGTTTACTTCCCTAATTTAGTGCATGCCATTAAACTACAAACTAAAAACAGCTTTGATTAGTATAAGATGATTTGTAGAATAACAAGTTATAAATGTTTGCTTTTCTCCATTTTTTACATGCTTTTGTGATACAGATGATACACTTGGATGTGTTCATCTCCAGGAAGCTCTCAGGGAATGTAACACAAAATTTAAGAAAAGACTACAGAGAGCCCATAGAATATAATATTTTCTTTCCATGGGCATAATGCTAGGGAGAAGAAACCTCCTTAGATGAAAGAACACAAATGCTATCTTTTATGAATCGACCTAGATGTTTGTACTTCTCTGTTATTTCATCTGAGTACTACCCTCTCTGCCACTTACCTTCTTTGCAAACCAGCAGGGCTCCAATGAGGCCTGAATTCAGGTCTTTCACCAGGTCCACATGAGAAAAATATGAGTAGGTGAGACATGGAGGATCCGAGGCCATCGGTCCATTCTCTTTCAGGACCTGCCAGACGTAGGTATGACTCTCACCAGGAAAGACTTTATCATCTTCCTTCTCCTTCTGGCTGGTCTGGTCCTCATATTCAGCACCTAGAGCAAGAAGGGATACAATTGTTCTTTCCGTACCCATTATTTACTCAAGGAAATGTATCAAGCTTGTTATTATCAACAGATTCTACACAAGAAATAGACTTTCTGCAACTGAATTTGGAAGACTACTAAGCAGCCTTACATAGCCCAGAGAAGTTGTAGACCACTAATGCAAACGTGAGGGGTTCGGGAGGGTCTCACTGCAACCTCCAGATATTAACAAATAATACTACTTTCATCATTGCATCTTTTTACCTAGTTTGCGTTCATTCAACTTGACAGACATAGGTTGCTTATGTACTTTGTCCCAGATTCTTTAATGAGCACTGGTGAGGATAGTGGAAAGGTGAGATACACGGAGTTTTAAAAATGTTTTTAACTTGGCTCTTCTTTGGAGGAACAGATCACATCAGGGGCAGATATTTTCTGGCCGCCCCATCCTTAGTGGTGTTAAAATGGACTCCTGGATTAGTGTGATGCCTTGATTCTCAATTGAGCACTATATGTGTTCATTGTTAATGAAGCGTCATTGCTTCCAGGTCATTTCAGTGGACAGGGGTAGAGAGTATTTAAAGGCACTGACCTCTTGTACTTCTATTGAAACATCTTTTCTAGCAACTCACCATAACTTCCCGGATTTATAATAGTCTCTGGAGTTCCAGAGCGGTTCAAGGCATTCAGGGGGCTCTTCATTTATACCCTATCTTATCCCCTAATATGTACACATCTGAGAGAGGGACCTCTCCAACACAGCAGTGCAACACACCCCTGAACTGCCCCTACTCCGCCTGTACTTTCACTAGAAGCTTTCAGCAACCAAGGCCACCTCCAAAGGACAGATGGGTAGTCCCCACTCTAAAGTCAGTCTCTCTGGGGTATAGGGACACCCTCTTCAGTGTGCACTAGGTACTACTGGCTTCATGTGGAAGCAACATCAGACCAACACCTGCACATGGCAGAGACAGGTAGACATTTTTAAAAACCTGAGTCAGCATCTGGGGATGGAATGTGCATTTCAGGTGCCTGTGTGATCATGGGTTGATATTAAATTCTAGACAGTAGATACATTTTGATAGGGAGGGAGGGAATCAGAGGAGATACACAAGGGGCTTCAACTGTATCTATAATGTTTAATTTCTTAAAGCAGAGATGGCAAAATGTTAAGATTTGGCAAAGTGAGGTGACAATTGTTTGTTTGCTATATTATTTTCTGTGCCTTTGTTTGAAGCATTTCATTAAGAAATGAATATCCTTTAAAAAAAAGAAATGAATATTCTCTTTCCTGACAGTAGGGTTGGGAAAGAGGTGTGGAACGTTTGATGAGAGGCCACGAATGTGTGAAGCACTGTAGCTGTCCTGGGGAGAGGGACGGTGAACCACCGGGAGAACTGTCGCAGTAGGATGGCCAGGAGGTGCCGAGCTGACGAATGAGGAACTTAGTGACATGATTCTGGGTGAATGTATACTTTTACTTCCACTATGGCCATTCACTTGGCTGCTAGTTGAATAGGCAGAGAATAGCTGTAACCAGGGTAGTGGTTTAGCCAAGTGAAGAGAATGGACATCAGGGAGGCCAGGAAACTGGGACTGCATGCAAGGGCACCATGTCTGTGATGAGCCAGGGCATATGAGCTGGGCAAGGAGGGAAGCGATAGCAGTGGATGGCAGATTCCAACGAGAATGAAGCGCTGTTGGAATGGGCAGTGAGAAACATTCAAGGTGGTGCTCAAACACTGAACACTTGAACTTGAGATTTCGGGGGCTGTTCAAGTTGCTAATAACAAAACCTATTCTTCAATGAACACAAAGGTGATTTGTGAAGACCAAGAAAAGTAGGTGGTACCTGGAAAAAAGCATTGTGCACAGCCCTTATAGTCTATTATCTACTAATGTGTATTATTTTTGGAAGATCCCTGCCTCCATCAGACTCTTATCTGAGCTTGTACGTCAGCCACCTGCAAATATTCTAAACAGAAGGTAAGGTGTTCTGTGTAATTTTCACTTTCTGTTATATGCGGAACAACACTGTTGTGACATTTGAGAGTTCAGGGAGTTCATCTGTCTGATATCAGTGTGTGTTTCACATGGAAGATGTCCTAAGGAGTGTACTGAATCAACAAAAATCCACTTCCGAAAGGACGTCATTTTGTAATTAGCCCTTGAGCCAGTCAAAGCTTTCTCCAGTAGTTTTGGGCTTGAGATACACAAGGAAGAGAGAAAAGTTGAGGAGTACATCACAGAGCTTCCTGTTGAGAAGACTGTTAAATAACCGTCCCAAATATAGCAATGTGAAACAACCACCACCTTACTACCCTCACTGACTCTGTGGGTCAGGAGCTCAGAGCACAGGCTCTTCTGCTCCAAGGTATCTAGGGTGTCAGCTGGCATGCCACAAACAGCTGAGGGCTAGAACCATCTGGAGGGTTTTTCATTCACGTATCTAGTAGCTGGATGGGACTGACCTGAAAACTGGATTCAGTTGGGACTGTCGACCAGTGCACTTACACCTGGGACTTTCTACTTGGCTTTGGCTTCCTCATGGGGACCTTGAGGAGTCAGGGGGCCAAATGGCATTTCAGGATGCCAAGAGTGAATGTTCCCACAAACAAGACAGAAGCAGCCTATTATTTCAGCACTCAGTGCCAAAAGTCACATGGCATGGGCTGTACCACACACTATTGGTCGAAGCAGTTACAGGCCTCCACAGATTAAAGGGAAAGAACTATAGATACCAGAGGCGCCTGGGGGGCTCAGTCAGCTGAGTGTCTGACTTCAGCTCAGGTTATGATCTTATGGTCTGAGAGTTCGAGCCCCGTGTCGGGCTCTGTGCTGACAGCTCGGAGCCTGGAGCCTGCTTCGGTTTCTGTCTCCCTCTCTCTCTGCCCCTCCTCCATGTACTCTTTCTCTCTCTCTCAAAAGTAAAATAAAACATTAAAAACATTTTAAAAAATATATAGATTCCAGCTCTTGATGGGAGGAGTGTCAAGGCACCTTCTACCATGTTTCTGTAAACCACCACACTAGGGCATTCTAAAAGTGAGTCACCGGTGCTCTGAAGTTGGAAGCTATCTCAACAATGTGCACTCAGTAACCAAGGTAGCTGGTAATCTACACAGAGATCTCACAGTCAGGCCCAGGGGCTGTGGCAATCTCTTTGGTCTCCACCTTCCACCTCCAGCCCCAATCCTGTTCCATCCCCTGATGTTTATGTCCTTGTATCTGCATCCTCCCTCTGCCTGGCCTCCACTGCACTGGGTGTCCTGGAGAACTCTCTACCCAACCCTCTGCAGTTAGCTGGTCAGCCTGATTCCAGGCTTAGCCTAGGGCCCCAGAAGTTAGCCAAATGCTGTGCCTCAGGGGCTATTCCACCCCGCTTCCTGGAACCATCAGTTATTATTCCTTTACCTGATCTCTGCTCAGCAGCTTTGGGTTGACACTTCGTGACTTGTATGTCTCCATGCTGTCTTTCAGGTTTCACCCAAAGTTTTGCAGCTCATGGCCAACCTCACCTAATCCTTATTGAGAACCTCACTTCACGGACACATCTATAGCTTGGGTTGGTGCCTCCCCACTGGTCCAGAAAAGAAAGTAAAAATGTACCTCTAGCACTGAACTTTCATTTTCAGCTCCACCAAATCTGAAATTTGCTTGGACCTGCTTTTCACTCGTTTTGTGGCTACTTTCACAGACACTTCACGTGAACAAGCTGTCTTGGTTTATATCTTGTGCCTTTAGATTCTAGCAGCCATGGCAAGTCATATGGCTAAGCTGCACATCAATATGGCAGGGAAAAATAGCCCTCCCACTCTGGAGAGGGGATGATTACTTGCTAAACAGTAACATGATTTACCAGAGTTGGCTTGGGAGAGAAAAATGACAGGTTTGCAAAGTTATGCAAACATAAAACAGATCAGCATTTGCCTGCAACTAGAAATGGGAATGGGTCTGCAAAGAGAGAATTTCTTGAAGTGACAGAAGTGTTCTAAAGACGAATTGTGTTGATGGCTGCACACGTGTAAAAGTCTACGAAAATTCATCAAACTGCTTTTTATTGAAATGTAGTTGACATACGATATTGTATTAGTTTCAGGTGTACCACATGGTGATTTGGCAATTGCATACATTGCTCAATGGTAATCACAGTAAGTCTGGTTACATTTTTCACCATACAAAGTTGTTACAGTATTATTGACTTCATTCATTATGCTGTACATTACATCCCTGTGACTTATTTATTTTATAATGGGAAGTTTATACTTTTTAATCCCCTCCACCTATTTTTCCCATCCCCCAACTTCCCTAGTCTCTGGAAACCACCAGATTGTTCTTTGTGTCTATGAATCTGTTTCTGTTTTGTTTTGTTTTTAGATTTCACATATAAATAAAACCATATAGTATTTGTCTTTCTCTGTCTGACTTATTTCAGTTAGCATAATACACTCTAGTTCCATTCACATAATTGGAAATGCAAGATTTCATTCTTTTCATTGGCTGAGTAATATTCCAGTGTGTGTGTGTGTGTGTGTGTGTGTGTGTGTGTGTGCGTGTGTGTGTGTGTTTGTGTGTGTGTGTGTGTGTGTGTGTGAGAGAGAGAGAGAGAGAGAGAGAGAGAAAGAGAGAGAGAGAGTATCCCACACCTTCTATATCCATTCATCTATGGATGGACACCTGTGTTGCTTCCATATTTGGGCTATTGTAAATAATGCTGCAATGAACATAGGGGAGCATATATCTTTTCAAATTGTGTTGTTTTCAGTTTCTTTGGACAAATACCCAGAAGCAGAATTGCTGGATCATATGGTAGCTCTATTTTTAATTTTTGGAGTCACCTCCATGCTGTTTTCTACAGTGGCAGCACCAGCAGTGCATGAGGCTTTCCTTTGTGTCACACCCTCAGCAGCACTTGTTATTTCTTGTCTTTTTGATACTAGCCACTCTGACAGGCGTGAGGTGGTACCTCAGTGTGGTTTTGACTTGTATTTCCCTGATGATGAGTGATGTTGAGCATCTTTTCATGTGTCTGTTAGCCATCTGGATGTCTTCTTTGGAAAAATGTCTAGTCAGGTCCTCTGCCATTCTTCGTTTGTTTGTTTTAATTGGGTGGTTTGTTTTCTTTGATATTTAGTTTTGATATTTAGTTTTGTGAATTCTTTATATATTTTGCATATTAACCCATTATGGGACATTTCATTTGCAAATACCTTTTCCCATATAGTAGGTTGCTGTTTCATTTTATCGATGGTTTCCTTCATGTATGCCAAAACTTTTTAGTTTGATACAGTTCCATTTGTTTATACCTGCCTTTGTTGCTGTTGCTGTCAAACTACTTTAAATGGGTGAATTTTATGATATGTAAGTTATACTTCAATAAAACTGTACAAAAGTGTTATGGGGAGAGGGGCACCTGGGTGGCTCACTTAGTTAAGCATCTGACTTTGGTTGAGGTCATGAGCCTGGAGTCTGCTTCAGATTCTATGTCTCCCTTTCTCTCTGCCCCTCCCCATCCCCTCCCTCTCAAAAAAATGAATAAACATTTAAAAAATTTTTAAAAACTAAAAAATGCTATGGAGAGGGGCACCTGGCTGGCTCAGTTGGTAGAGCATGCAACTTTTGATCTCAACTTAAAAAAAAAAATGTTATGGGGAAAACATACACAAAACTCAATTTTAGATGGATCACAGACCTATATACAAAAGGTAAAATAATAAAACTTCTGGAGAAAAGCATGGAAGAAACTCTTCAAGACTTTGGGGTAGGCGAATAAATATCTTTTTTTTTAATCTTTATTTTTGAGAGAGAGAGAGAGACAGAGTGGGAGCAGGGGAGGGGCAGAGAGAGAGGGAGGCACAGAATGTGAAGCAGGCTCCAGGCTCTGAGCTTCCAGCACAGAGCCCGACGTGGGGCTCGAACCCATGAATCATGAGATCATGACCTGAGCCAAAGTCAGACGCTCAACCGACTGAGCCACCCAGGTGACCCAGGGTAGGCAAATATCTTAAACAGGACATGAAGCTCTAACATGGAAAGAAAAAAGTGATAATTTTTTGGGTTGAACTTCTGTGCTTCATTAGTAACTTTTGTTTGCCAAAAACTTATTGAGACAGTGAAAATTCAAGGCACAGACTGGAAGAAGATATGCAAATATTTACATCTGTCAAATGGTGTGTATTAAGAATATATAAAGTACCTGTACAAATCAATAAGAAAAAGATAAACAACTCCTTTTTTCAATAGGAAATCAGTTAAACACTTGATACGATATTTTACAGTAGGGTATCAGAAAGGTCAACACATCACAGATTTAACTGACATCCTGGGGCTCCCAGGCTAGTCTAAGAAGGCCAGGAGCTTGTGGATCACAACATGTGAGTATACAGGCTTCTGACAGGGCCATAAGTCACATGGATTTGAGGCCATTGCCTCACTGTGTTGCTCCTGGGCAGAACCACTGTGGATGCACATGTGAGAGATTAAATAGTTTTCCCAGACTTCACCAGGCATAGGGTGCAAAACAGTCATCTCTATGCTCACCCCGAGCTGCAGGACTGTGAGGACCCTGGCCTCTCTAAAAAGCTCCTAGATATGTTCTGGAAGCTCCCAGTGGATAATCCTCATGGGAATAGCCTGCCTGGCTCCAGCCAGAATTGGGATGACATTTCCTCTATACCACCAGCCCCCACCTGTCATCTTCCCCCAACCCAGGTCTGCCTTGGCCTTATGGGTACAACTCAAAAAATTAAGACTTTCCAATTTCAGAAGCAATTAGTCAACATGTAAGCACAGTTAGGCTGTTCAACATAGGGCATGTGCTCAAATTCTTTATTAATGATTTTCTTGAATCTTCTTGATCTATATATGCCCTAGTTTATCTGGACAATGTGGCACCCCCTTCACTCCCTTCATGCATTGTGAAGGTTAAGGAGACGCTAGGTAAAGTGGGGACTGAGGCCATACAGGTTGTTTATTTTAACGAGGTCAGCTTGTGCTTATCACGTAGTGGCATTGATATTTAGAAACTGGGGGGAGGGGAGGGAGAGGAAATATCTAGAAAGTGAGAATCTAAGGAAGGAAGAATTCTATTTCATTTCCATATCATGAGCCTTCATCCTCCCTAGAAAATTTCTGGGCATAGGAAGGCAGATAAGTGGAATTGTTAGGATCTGTAGCCTGGCTCCTCAAGGGAGAACAGGAACCAAATTAACTTCAGGGCTTCAACTAAGATGACAATGTTCCTGACTTCATGAAACAGGCCTTGGTTTGAATCCTGACTCCCCCATTCACCAGCGGTATGACCCTGTGTTCAATACTCCTTTATCCCTGGGATGAGAGGACACTAGCAAGGCATCTGACTCACCTTCAGAAGCTTTCCAATAGGATACACCAACAGCATGAAGACTGACAGGGTGAGAAGCCATGTTCTTGAGTGTAATGACCACTGTGTCAAAAACTTCGGCCCGGATGGTAGGACCCAGCAGACCTGCAAGAACAGGATGTCCCTCAAAGGTCACTTGGAGAGCAGCACTCCGGAAAAGCTGGTATTATGAAAGTGATGGCCAAAGTCATGTCCCTGTGATTATTGATAGAAAGTAGTAATTGAATGAATAAATGCATAAACTGCCATCACCAGCTCAGTGTCATGATTCTTCTGAGGATAGATTTCTGGCAATTCATTCAGTTGAGTTCCTACTATATTCTAGGAACTGTCCTAGGCACTGGAGACACAGGAGTGAATAAGACACATCATGAAAATTATATTCTACAGAATGAAATCAGGAACATAAAGAAATAAGAACTATTCTGTTTGTGGTCAATGCTGTAAAAGATGGTAGTGAGCTAGAAAATGCCGAAGCAGGAGATACAAGATCCTTTAAGTATAGGGGTCAGGAAGGGCATGTTTGAGGAGGTGGAATTTGAGCAGAGATATAATTAAAAAGCAAGATTTGCAAAGATCTCATAGAATAACATTCAAAGCACATGAAACAAATGGAAAAGTCCTGAGACAGGAATAATATTGACATGGTTGAGTAAGATGTGAACGAGCAGGGGAATAATAGAAAATAGGGTTATAAAGGCAGGGAGCGAACGTAACATGTAGGACTTTGTAGGGCCCAGGGGTTTGGATGAATTTGGAATTCATAAGAAGTGAGCAGACTTGGGACTTATTTTGGATGAAGAGTCAACAAGACTTGCTGATGGACTGGATATTAGAGATAGGAAAAGAAAAAAGAGAGCAGCTAAGGATGATTCCTGTGCTTTGGGCTTGTGTAACTGGGTGGCAGTCAGGCCACGACACAGAAAATTAAGAGGGAAACCAAATCAAGACTTTTGACTTACACACATATTAAGTATAAGATACCTACAAAATGATTTGAGTGAACTGGATTCAATGGGACAAAAACATAAAATAAACTTATTTTGCATAGTTTTTAACTGTGTTCTGTGCAGTTTCCCTTCTATCACTTTGAATAGTCTCCAAATTTCTCCAGTAACCTTCACATATCAGCAGTATCATATTAGTCCAGTGATACCAGTCTAGACCAATTAGTCCAGTCTAGTAAAATATCAAACGTTTGATGTCTCCTGCAATTTAAGGGTCCTTCCCTCCTTCAGCTAAGTCCTGACAATTTCAGAAACGTATGTTCTCATCTTCCTCTCCTAACCCTCTTCCCCGACTCACCTTGCTGCCTCTGGGCCCTCTAAGGTTGGAGCTAGTGAGAAAAGGACAGGGGCGGAAAAAGAGGCATGATTGTTCTCGGAAGGAACAGTGATAATGTGGCTTTGGCACCCCTGGTGGTGGGACATGCCAAAATTCTGTGTCTTTCATCCTTAGGGAATTTATACGAGTTCTTTGGAGACTCTCTGTCTTCCAATCATGCTCTCTCCAGCTGTCACTTGTATCTCTCTTCTCAGTTTTTGCTTCTGACAATACAATCACAGAGACCTTTTCTGGAGTCACCCAGCCCTGGTAGGAAGACATCCTGGGCAGGATCTTCTCAAGACAAATCTTGTCCTATGACCTTGCTCATCTCACACCTAACAGCAACAGTGCACTTAGCTTCAGCTATAACCCACAATCCTTATGATGACATCAGGGGAAGTTCCCCAAAGACTCTGGCCTTGACAAATTTTCCAGATAAAAACCAGGCACTAGTCAGAGTCTTACAAGCTCCACAGGTGTTATGTCAAGCCTTCTAAATGGTTCTCCTAAGGCCTCCTTCACTACACCTTGACATGAGGGTGAGGCCTCCTTCCCCTGTGGGGTGGAGGATATACGAATCACCAAAATTGGTTTCCAAAGAAATCATCAAGTCTACATTATTTCATAAGTTTCTAGTCTTCTTTTATATAGGCTGGAGGTGCATGATGGGCTAAGGGTTGTAGAACCAATTTGGGGACACCAGCTAAACAAGTCCTAAATATGAGGACTGATCTTTCTCTTTAGAATTGGGGGGGGGTGCTTGTCACCTAGAGGTCTCAGAAATAATTCTAAGGTAGGAGATGTCTCATCTTAATATCCTGTTACGTTCTTACTTGATATCTAAGTGGGCATATCAAGTAAGCAGTGTGAACTGAAGATATAAACCTGGGAGTAACTGGTACAGAGATGGTGTCTTAAAATTTCTATACCAGATTGGGTAACATCAATCTGGATAACTGGATAACATCAGCTAGGGATAGAAGCTAAAGAGAAGATAAAGGAAGCCCTGGTCCAAGACCCAGAGGACTCTAACATCTAGAGTACAGCAGAGAAGGAGGGCCTGGCACAAAGACGGAGAATACTCAGTGTATTTCCCTGACAGGTGGTAGTAAGGGAAGCCTAGCCCTCTTCAACTGTAGCTGGAAGACTGGGGGATCCTTGCCAGGACACCAGACACAGATATTCAGTTTCATAATACACAGTCAGTGTTGTTTCCATTACCCATCCATGGTGGCCTGGGCTTGGCAATGTTGAAAAGGCGATCTGTAAACTCTACAAACACAGTCTTTCTGTACATGACTGATGTGTTGAATGGCAAAGATCTTGGCACCCCAGGGGATAACCTGTGTGAAGAAAGGAAAAAGTCATTCATTTTGGTGACCTTCTTTGAACCCATTTTGAAAAGCAGCTGAAAGTAAAGCTTCTATCCCACTCTCCTCTACTGTTAACAAGGCAAATTGGAAATTGTGTATAAGCCCCTGCTATAGGCTGAATGTTTATGTGTGCACAAAACGGGATTACTGACCTTAGAAAAGAGACTTCAGAGAGATCTCTCACCTCTTCCACCACACAAAGGTACAGTGAAAATATGGCCATCCATGAACAAGGAACAGGGCCCTCACCAAACACCAAATCTACTGGCACCTTGATCTTGGACTTTCAGCCTCCAGAACTACGAGAAATAAATGTCTGTTGTCTGTAAGCCACCCACTGTGTGGGGTTTTGTTATAGCAGCCTGAGCTGAGACAATCCCTAATATCTATAAAACCAAAACACTGTTTTCAAAAGTCACCTGGGGGCGCCTGGGTGGCTCAGTCGGTTAAGTGTCCAACTTTGGCTCAGGTCATGATCTCGTGGTTCGTGAGTTTGAGCCCTGCATCCAGACTCTCCTGTCAGTGCAGAGCCTGCTTAGGATCCTATGACCCTCTCTCTCTCTCTGCCCCTCCCCTGCTCATGGTCTCTTTCTCAAAAATAAACATTTAAAAAAAAGTCATCTGAGGGGCACCTGGGTGGCTCAGTCAGTTGAGCTCCGACTTCAGCTCAGGTCATGCTCTTCCAGTTCAAGGGTTCAAGCCCCGTGTTAGGCTCTGTGCTGACAGCTCGGAGCCTGGAGCCTGCTTCAGATTCTGTGTCTCCCTCTCTCTCTGCCCCTGTTCCGCTTGCACCCTGTCTTGTTCTATCTCTGTCTAAAATAAATAAGCGTTAAAAAAATTTTTGAAGAGTCATATGATACATTAGGTGCTGTTTGATAAAATAAATCATAAATTGGTACATATACGCTACATCAGCAAAAATTCCTTTGCCAAAGCAGGCACTACATGGTCCTTCAATTTCATCTCCAAAAGAGGGTGACTTTAAATAAGTTGTATTTAAATTTTGTCAGTATGTACCTCAAATTATACTTCCCTTCTTAGGGATACCAGGAATATCACAGAGAAAATTACTGGTTCCCGACTGTTTCCTCTCTGTACCTGACAAGTTAGGTTGTCGTGTTCTGGGGCCCAGTCTAGGTTAAGTGATCAAAATGACCAATGTGAATCCTAGTGAGAAAGGTTCCAGGTGAATGGTTGAAAATATGCAGTGGTTGAAGGCGACTAGTGCCACTCATTTTCACACTCAGAGTCATTGGGCAGAAACCATATGCTCCGTGCCACTGTGCCATCACAAAACACATATGAGAAATGAACATGGAAAAGGAGATACACACTTAGATATGGAGAGGTGTTATTTCTTTTTCACATTTGACATCAGATTTCAATCTCATATATTTGAGGAATAATTACAAATGACCTCTTATGGTTAACTGTTCACAACTGCACACTAGGTCACCCGATGCCCCTTTCTCCACTTAAAACCCGACTCTTGTTTTCTTGTAACACTGGAAAGGAAACAGCTGCGGGTCCCTTACAGCCAAGTGGGGATGTATACACACAAAACATAGTGGGTGGCATCTCCGTACACCATGGTTTGGATGGCAACATCTGGCTTGGTAAACAGGATAGAAAAGGGTAAGAAGAGAGAAGGAGGTCTCATTATAAAAGAAACTCAAATGCACTCCAGCGTCCCCCCCACCCCCGTGGTTGAAACTGCTGAGTCAGCAGCCCTGTGTGCTCTCTGCCAGGTGTCAGCAGCTGGAATCCGACTGTGGGAAGGAAGGTCAGGCACTACCCATCTATCCCCTTCCACTTCCTGGCTAAGGAGAAGATTCAGGGAATTGGGGTGAATAGCTGGACAGGGACAGGAACGTAGGCTTTCAGACCCAGGCCCTTGGTACTCAATGTTCACTTAACCCATATGTTGTCAAACTCATTTCTTGGTCATCTTCATAAACTTGCAATCCGTGAAGCAATACTTCTTCAGTCCGAATAATGTTGGAAACAATTCAGTTGCCATGCGTAAGTTTCCTCTGCACAACATTTTCTGACTTGGTTGTGATTACGATGAGACTTTTCATCTATCACTCCACCAGAGCGTAGCACACTCCCTGTGGAGCTGAGCTTGGGGTGAATGTGTCAGTGGGGCTTATGAACTGTCATTTATCGTTCATGCTGCTTCTCTTCACCTGGAGCTTACATAACTGCCTCTTTTTAAATGTAATAATTAGGTCAATGCTTCTTGATTTATTTTTAAAAGATAATACCAACACAGTAATAAGACCAGGGTGAAATAGTGCAGTTCTAACATCCCAATCTGAAAGGAATTTTCTTCTATATTATACAGAGGAATCTAGCATTAATAGACACTCAGAAGTAGCGTTTGGTGTAAGCATTTAAGGATGGGCAGAAGGTTTGTGTGTTGGACGCCAAGGACCTTCAACACAGAATATTTTCAGCTTCAAAATTAAAAACAATTGTGACCTCGTGGCGCAATGGTAGCACGTCTGACTCCAAAATTGAAAACAATTTTCTAATGGGGCACCTGAGTGGCTCAGTCAGTTAAGCATCTGACTCTTGATTTCGACTCAGGCTATGATCTCATGGTTTGTGAATTCGAGCCCTGCATCAGGCTCTGCACTGATAGCACGGGGCCTGCTTTGATTCTCTCTCTGTCTCTCTCTCTATCTCTCTATCTCTCTCCTTCCTTGCCTCTCTCTCTCAAATTCAATACATGAACATTAAAAAAACAATTTTATAGGATAAATGGAATGATTACTAACATAGCAATAGCCAGTACTGAATGTTATAGTGGGATGATCCACGTTAGTTTTCCAATTGAATACAATAAAGAATGATTTTTCCCTGTCACTGTAAAATTGAGATCTGCTATCTTTAACATCTTTAAGACTATGGATGCCAGGTGCTGGTTGGAGCAGGTAGTTGAGAGATTCTTCTTGGATTATTATAATTAGCACAGGAGTGACGCAAGTAGCTTGGAATAGGGTGCTCACATATGCCACAATCTGGCCAAAAGGCCCGTGGACACCTCCCAAGGTCACAATCACATCTATATGTAGGTCTTTTTCTTCTGTGTGTGTGTGTGTGTGTGTGTGTGTGTGTGTGTGTGTGTGTATGTGTGTGTGTTTTGAGCAGTTCAAGGAACTTGGTAAAGGCAGTATGGTCTTGGTCAGGAGTTGAAATAACCTCACATCCCTGAACAGCATAGTATTCCTTAGCTTTGGGCTTACTAGAATCAAAGTGTCCACTGGCTAATTCAGGCAAAAAAACTTTCCCTCTCTCCTTCTGTGTATCCTATAAGTGGATGGCACCTGCATCAGCACAGGCTTTGCTCCAAAGATTACAAACACATTCATCCAGAGGCTGACTCAGAACCACAAGGCAGTATTTCAGCTTCCTGGTGGGAAGCAGGGGTTCCACAGGGCAGAGACATGTTCTGCATCAGACTGCTGGCCTACTATGGCAGGTGGTGGGGCACACGTGGTTTCTTATGTCTTGTTTGCCCTCACAGGCTTTTGAAAAGCAGAAGATTGTGAGAGGTGGATATACTTGGTATGGGGGACCACTGAAGAAGGAACCCCAAACACAAACCAGTAAAGCCAGTAAGATACATACTCCCCTGTTACAAATAACAACAATGAGGATAAAAGTGGAGGAAAGGACAGGCAGCTTTCAATTGTGAGTAGCAGCATGCCTGGAGCAAAAGCCACGCCACACTGGGGATTACCAGATGCGAAATCAATGACTAGGTGTCTGGCATTTATTGCTTACCTATTCTTTTTCTCAATCCAGTGCTGAAATAACAAAAATCTCAGTGTGCCTTTCAGGAGCAGCAATACCAGAGAATTGTTCATTCCCATACGAAAATTTGCTTTTTCTTATAAAGGATTTAGTGACAATGCTGAGGTAGAGAAGGAAAATGCTATCTAAAAATGGTGATGGGGGCATCTGGCTGGTTCAGTCAGTGAAGTCTCTGACTCTTGGTTTTGGCTCAGGTAATGATCTCACGGTTTGTGAGTTTGAGCCCTGCATTGGGCTCTGTGCTGACTGTGCAGAGCCTGCTTAGAGTTCTCTGTCTCCCTCTTTCTTTGCCTCTCCCCCGCTCATTCTCTCTCTCTCTCTCTCTCTCTCTCTCTCTCTCAAAATACATAAACTTTAAAAATGGTGAATACTGCTAAATAGGAAAATCGGTGATCTATGGGGATTTTAAATTTTTCCCATTTTTATTTAAAAAATTTTTAATGTTTATTTTTGAGAGAGAGAGAGAGAGAGAGAGAGAGAGAGAGAGAGAGAGAGAATGAGTGGGGGAGGGGCAGAGAGAGAGGGAGACACAGAATCCAAAGCAGGCTCCAGGCTCTGAGCTGTCACCACAGAGCCCCATGTGGGGCTCAAACCCACAAACTGCGAGATCATGACCTGAGCCGAAGTCGGACGCTTAACTGACTGAGCCACCCAGGCGCCCCAATTTTTTCCCAGTTTTAAAATTGTAGTAAAACACATAAAACATAAAATTTCCTCTTAAACATTTTTAAGTGTACAGTTCAGTGGTACTAAGTAAGTTAATATTGTTGTGTAACCATCACCACCATCCGTATTCATAACTCTTATCTTGCACAACTGAAACTCAGTATCCATCAAACAATAATTTGTCATTCTCCACTCTCCTCGGCTTCTGAAAATGCCATTTACTTTCTGTTGCTATGATTTGGTCTACTCTAAGTACCTCATATACGGTATTTGTCTTTTTGTACCTGACTCATTTCACTTAGCATAATGTCCTTAAGGTTTATCCATGTTGTAACGTATGTCAGAATTCTCTTCCTTTTTCAGGCTGAATAATATTCCATCATGCGAACAGATCACATGTTGTTTATCCAGGTGGACACTTGGGTTGCCCATGTTTTCACTATTGAGAATAATTTTGCTTTGAACGTGGGTGTACAAATAACTCTTCAAGATCCTGCTTTCAATTATTTTGAGTATAAACCCAGAAATGGAATTGAAGGGATTCTATGGTAATTTTTAAAAAGTTTTGAGGAGTCACCACACTGTTTTTCACCAAGGCTACATCATTTACATTCCCAGCAACAGTGCAGAAGTGTTCCAATTTCTCCTCATCTTCATCAAGACTTATTTTCTATTTTTTGTTTGTTTGTGTAATAGCCATCCTAATGGGTGAGAGATCATATCACTTTATAGCTTTGATTTGTATTTCCCTGGGTGGTTTTGAGTGTCTTTTCATGTGCTTATTGGCTGTTTGTACACCTTCTTTGGAAAAATGTCTATTCAAGTTTGTTTTGCCCATTTTTTTTCATTTTGACCATTTTCTTTTAAATTTTTTTTTCCAACGTTTATTTATTTTTGGGACAGAGAGAGACAGAGCATGAACGGGGGAGGGGCAGAGAGAGAGGGAGACACAGAATCGGAAACAGGCTCCAGGCTCTGAGCCATCAGCCCAGAGCCCGACGCGGGGCTCGAACTCCCGGACCGCGAGATCGTGACCTGGCTGAAGTCGGACGCTTAACCGACTGCGCCACCCAGGTGCCCCCATTTTGACCATTTTCGAATTACGTTGTTTGCTTTCTTGTTGAGTGCTTTTTTAAAAAAGATTTTATTTTTTTAAGTAATCTCTACACCCAACATGAGGCTCGAACTCACAACCCTGAGACCAAGAGTTGTATGTTCTACTGAATGAGCCAGTCAGGCACCCCTTTCCTATTGAGTTTTAATGAGTTCTCCATATACAGGTTTCCCCTGCTATCCAAAAGTAGAGTGTGCCTATGAAACCTTTTGTAAGATGCGGTGGCATAAAACAAAGAAGCAACTACCATTTTGTATTATGGATACTAATCCCTTGTCAGGTATACGATTTGCAAATATTTTCTCTCATCCTGTGAATTCTTTTTTAACTCTTTCGATACAAGTGTCTTTGATACACAAAATTTTAGATTTTCATTAAGTCCAATTTGTTTTTCTTTTTTTTGTCTGTGACTTTGGTGTCCTGTCCAAGCAATCATTGCCAAATCCAATGTCATGAGCATTTTGCATGTGGATATCCAGTTTTCCCAGCGCCATTCTTGAAAAGACTATCTTTTCCCCACTGAATGATCTTAAAACTCTTGTGGAAAGGCATTGGACCACATATGCAAGGGTTTATTTCTGGACTTCCTATTCTATTGGTCTGTATCTGTGTGTTTATGCCAGTGGTACACTATTTTGAAGACTGTAGCTTTGTAGTAACTGTTGAAATTAGGAAGTATGAGTCTTCCAACTTTTTTAGGGTTGTTTTGGCTATTTGGGGTCCCTTGAGATTCCATATGAACTTTAGGATGGGTTTTTCTGTTTCTGCAAAAAAGAAGAAGAAGAAGAAGAAGAAGAAGAAGAAGAAGAAGAAGAAGAAGAAAGAAAAGAAAAAAAGAAAACATTGGGATTTTGATAGGGATGGCATGAAATCTGTAGATTGCTTTGGGTAGTATTGACATCTTAACAATACCAAATCTTTCATTTCATGAATGTGGGATGTGTTTCCATTTAGGTCTTTAAATTCTTTCAGAAATGTTTTGTAGTTTTCATTGCAGAAGTCTTTCTCCTTGTTAATTCCGAAGAATTTTATTCTTTCTGATGCTACTGTCAATGGAATTGTTTTCTGTATTGACTTTGTATCCTGCTACTTTGTTGAATTTATTAGTTCTAATAGGTTTCTTTGTGTGTGGAATCTTTAACATTTTCTACATATAAAATCATGTCATCTGTAAACAGGGATCATTTTGTTTCTTCCTTTCTGATTTGGATGATTTTTGTATTGGTTTCTCATCTAATTTCTCTGGCTAGGATTTCTAGTACTATACTGAATAGAATTAGGAAAAGTCCTTGCCTTATTCCTGATCTAAGAGGAAAACCTTTCAGTCTTTTACCACTGAGTGTGATATTCACTGTGGGTTTGTCACATATGGCTTTTTATGTTGACTTCGTTTCATTCTATTAATAGGTGTTGGATGTTTTTTATTATGAAATGGTGTGGAATTTTGTTAAATGCTTTAGATGCATCAGTTGAGATGATAGTGTATTATCCCCTTTATTCTCTTAATGCTGTGTCTTATATTGATTGATTTTTATATGTTGAACTATCCTTGGATTCCCAGAATAAATCCCACTGGGTCACTGTGTATAAATCTTTTCACGTGTTGCTGAATTTGGTTTGCTAGTATTTTGTTGAATATTTTTGTATCAATGTTCATAAAGGTATCAGTCGGCAGTTTTCTTGTAGTGTCTTTGTCTGGCTTTGGTATCAGGGTAATTCTGACCTTAGAATGAATTAGGGAGGGGCGCCTGGGTGGCTCAGTTGGTTAAGCGGGCGACTTCGGCTCAGGTCACGATCCCATGGTCCGTGAGTTTGAGCCCTGCGTGGAGCTCTGTGCTGACGGCTCAGAGCCTGGAGCGTGTTTCGGATTCTGTGTCTCCCTCTCTCTGACCCTCCCCCGTTCATGCTTTGTCTCTCGCTGTCTCAAAAATAAATAAACGTTAAAAAAAAAAAAAAAAAAAAAGAATGAGTTAGGGAGTGATCTCTCCAATTTTTGGAAAGGTTTGAGGATTGGTGTTAGGAATTTAAAATTTTTTAAAAGGCAACATAACTTAAAAATCAGACTTCTGTTTTCCAGTCTAGCATGTAAGGAGTTTATAAGTCACCATTCCATGCTATCAATAAGTAAAAAGGTGAACAAATTGAAAAATCAACAACTCTTCTTAGGTCCATCAGAGAAGTGAAGTCACAGGGCAAATTGCTGCCTCCAAAATTAGAGATACTGGCTGGCAAACACAGAGTCGCAACTTACCAGAGCAGAACCCTGAGGCATAAATGTCTGTGGGAACCAGTGCTGAGGTAGGAAAACCTGAAGGTAAATTACGAACTACTGGAGACTCAGTGCAGGGTGTATGAGAGTTAAAAATCTCAGGGTGGCCTGAGGCCCCACATTTTTGTGCTTTTTACCTCTAGGAGTTCTACTAGGTCCTCATAGTGAATATCAGAAAAAAAAAAACTCTCCTCATGCTTTTAGCAGGGGAGGGGGAAATTATTTTGCCAGAGCCTAACACATTGCAATTTTAATCACAGCCTAATCCACCCAGGGGGAAGGGAAAACACAACATCAGTCTGCTTTAGCCTTCTACATGGAAGAGATACTCTCGCCTCCTCTAACCATCCTGTTCCACCTAAAGAAGAAAACTTAGAGGCAACGGTGAAGTTCACAGTCCAGGGACACAGGCTCACCAAAAGACTGAAACCTAATCATATGACTATAGAATGCATCCTCTCCCCCCCACACCTCACCACTATATTACTAAAGATCTCATTTTTCATAGTTCCTTTTACCCAGGACAGCATGTCCACTTTTGAACAAAATATTGTAAGCCACACTAAAGGGCAAAAAAACCCCAACACAGGTTGAAGAGACTGAACAAGAAGCAGAACTACAACTAGAGTCAGTATGGCAGGAATGCTGGAAGTGTTAGACCAGGGACTTTTTAAAAACTGGGATTAACATGCTGAAGACTTTAATGGACAAAGTAAACAACATGCAAGAACAGATGGATAAGATAAGCATAAAAAAGGAAATTCTAAGAAAGAACCAAAAGGAAATGCTAGAGATCAAAAACACTGCAATGCAAATGGAGAATGCCTTTGATACATGCACAAGTAGCCTGGATATGGCTGAGGAAAGAATCTCTGAGCTTGAAAATATGACAGTAGAAGCTTCCAAAACTTAGAAGCAAAGAGAAAAAAGAAACTGACAAAAATCAGAATAGGATATCCAAGGACTGTGGGACAACTACCAAAGTTATAACATACACACAATGGGAATAGCAGAATAAAAAGAGAGAAAGGAACAGAAATAATATTTGAAGCAATAAGGAGAATTTCCCCCAAATTAATGTCATGTACCAAAACATACATATAGGAAGCTCAGAGAACACCAAGCAGGACAAATGCCCTGAAAAAACTATCTCTAGGCATATCTTTTCAAACTTTAGGAAATTAAGGATAAATAAAACATCTTGAAAGGAACCACAGGGAAAACATCTTACCTAAAGAGGAACAAAGAAAAGAATTACATCCAAATTCTCCTCAGAAACCAGGCAAGCTAGAAGAGAGTGGAGTATTGCATATCTAAAGTGTTAAGAGAAAAAAAAATCAACCAACCTAGAATTCTGTACCTTGCAAAATTATCCTTTAACAGTGAAGGAGAAATAACAACTCTCAGACAAACAAAAATTGATGGAATTTGTGGCCAGTAGAGCTGTCTTACAAGAAATATTACAACCAACTATTCAGAGAGAAGGAAATTAATGTAGGTCAGAAATTCAGATCTACATAAAGAAAGGAAGAGCACTGAAGAATGAAAAAGTGAAGAGAGTATCCACCACAGAAGAGGCACCAAACTACCAAGTAGACTAACTTAGCCAGTTGGTATTAGCCAGCCTCTGTCATTGCAACTCCAATCCTGCCAAAATGGACATATGAATGGAGGAGCCACAGGGGAAGCTACGTATGGGTGTGACATCACAGACTCACCAAAGCTCAAATGTCCAACTTTCCAGCAACAGAGACCAACACTAAGCCCCTGATATGTCACAATTCCTCAAAGAAACTCTTCAGATAATTAGTGAGCCTCAATAAGCACCAATAAGCTCCCCCTAATAAACTTCCTGTGTGCGTGCACACACACGCACACACAGACACACACACAGAAAAAAGCAGACACTTTTTTTTCATTTGTGTGCTTATAAAGCTATAAAATCACCCAAGGAAGCACAGATGTTATCATTATTTGAACAACGTTTGTTGGAAAGACTCGTTTTCATCTGAGTTGTTTTCAGACAATTCACTGTGAGCTGTAAATCTGTGGAAATGCCGCTGCCCAAGGTGACAGATATAAGTAGCAGAACATTGCTCAGAACTACTGAAAACTTAACAGGCACCAAGGTGCTTTGCAGTGAAAGGGCAGGTATGAATCTGTAAGACGTCTTTTGTGAGGCACGCAGTTACCCCCCACCCCCCAACGGCACAGAAACACTGTGGCGAAGGCAGGAGGAGAGAGCATCCAGGTACACGTGAGAGTGGAACCAGCCGGTCGGTGTTCGAGTTTGTGTCCCTGGAGCGCTGATGAGGGATGTGGCCCAGAGATGTATGTTTGAACGAGGCTGGTGTGAACTAAAAACGCAGACAGCGCAGACCTCGCACGTGAGTTTCCGGGAGTCACCCCGAGCAGCAACGGCGCAGAATGGGTGAAAGATGAGGGCCACACACAGACACAGCAGCCGGCCGCTCACAGGAGGAGGCTCTGTGAGCCCCAGACGATGTCAAAATCAAGACAGAAAGGATTCGCTGAGCAAACGAGCGAGATCTCCTTTTCAGAAGACACAAGGGTTTCAGTGAGCCCGCACCTAATAGGTTGGCATCCGTTCACATGAAGTAAAGACTGATGGAGGCACGAGGAGAAGCTGGCCAACCTACAGTCACAAAGGAAGACCTGAGGACCTCCGAGGATCCAGGGGCACACTGGCTAAAAACGCCCCTTGAAACCGTGCGTTGTTTGGAGTAGACCTGTCTCAAGGAGACCAACTGCGGTGGGGCCGAGGTGAGACTGACTTAATGCTCACCTCCCTAGCCTCCCTCCCCTCCCTCCCTTCCCAAGGAGTGCTGCATTTCACTGCACTCCAGGGTTTCCAGGACACCCAAGACAGCACGACGTCATGGGAGCAGCTCTGCCAACTCAGGGCCATGACAAATGACTTTCTGTACTGGCTGAGGGCCAGGGGCCAGGGTACTGATAAGGAAGCTCTCCCAGAAAAAGGAGCTGATTTAAGGAGGAAGGAATGAAGATCTGCATGGACCAGTGGGCACAAGCAGGCTGCATGAGCAGCTTGTCAGAGACCTATGTCATTCACTCCTGTTCTACTGATACCTCTACTTCAAGTCACACCCATCGCCATGTGAGGGATTCCTGATGACCAGTTGCTAGCAGAGGAAGAACCCTCAGCTTTATTTACAGATGGCTCAGCTTGATATGCACATACTAGCCAATGTTATCAAAAGGTAACATTTTGTGTAGAAAGAGAATTGGCCTGAGGTGCAAACATATACAGACTAATGGACAGCAGCAAATGGTTTGGCTGTCTAGCCAGGCGCCTAGAAGTAACAGGACTGGAATATCAGGGAGGAGGATATCTGGGGTAAAGACATATCAATGAGTGGGCACAAAACAGAAAGATCTTCGTGTCATACATTAATGCCACCATAGAGCTTCTATCCTGGAAGAAACACAAAACAATAATGTAGACAAAATGACTGGCAATTAACATCAGCCAGCCTCTGTATGGGCCACCACAGTGCTGGCAAAATGTGAGGTAAGTGGCGATGGGGGTAGGGGAGAGAATTTATGCATGGATCCAAAACCATAGGTTCCCACTAAGGCCAATCTACCTAGTGCTACCCCTGAAAGTCCAACTTGCCAGCAGCAGAAACCAATGCTGGGTGCCCAATACTGCACTGTCCATCATGGAGACCAGCCAGCTCGTCAGTGGCAAGTTGACTGCACTGGACCCCTTCCATCCTAGAAGGGACAGCACTTCATTGTGATAGAGACATGTAAGTGTTTAGTCTTTCCTGCCTGCAAGTCCTCAGCCAGCCCTGCTATCATCTGAGCTGTTACAGAGGGTTCGATTCACTGATGTGGGATCCCTTATAACATCATGTCTGACCAGGTGACCCACTGTACGACAAAGTAGGTGCTGGAGTGGGCCCCTGACCATGACATCCATTGGGTTTATCACATGTTGCCACATCCAGGAGCTGCCAGACAGAGAGAGCAGTGAAGTAATTTCTTAAATCACAGCTAAAACTCCAACTTGGGGCCCTGTGAAGATGGAGGGCCAACTTCCAAGGTGCTGTACATGCTGTACATGCGCTGATGGTTCTGTACCCCTGGGCTAGGAACCAAAGAAGGGCAGCAAAAGCAGCTCAGCTTACTATCACCCCACTGTGACCCTCCTGGGGAATCTGTGCCACCCCTCTCTACAGCTCTGAGCTCAGCAGTGTAGAAGGTCCCCACAGCAGAAACGCCAAAGTCTCAATGAGTGAAAAATTGGGGGGCCACCTGGGGCTACTCATACCAAAGGGGCAACAGGCCAGAAGAGGAGTCCTGGGGGGCATGATTACAAGGCGGGAAGCAGGGGTAGGGTACTGTCACACGCCAGGCAGAAATGTGCCCCTTCCCAAGGGCGGCCACCCTGCCTGAGAGGCAAGGTGCAGGCCCCTGGGACCTGGAGAAGCTGCCACACAATACCAGTGCGGATGAGCAGATGAGCGGGTGGGGGCGGTGACGAAGACAGACAGGAACTGGTTCCAGGTTCCAGGAGCCACCACCAGGCCTGTGGTTACGCCCAGCACATGCTGAACCAGAAATCCCCTTTCCCAAAGCAGCCCGCAGGCCCTTCCCAGGGCAGGCCACGCCCCCTTCCCAAAGCAGCCTGCAGGCCCTTCGAGGAACAGGCCACGCCCCCTTCCTGGGAGCCTCCCGGCTACTCCCAGGATAGCCGGTGCTTCATGATGGATCAGGAGGAGGCAGAAAAGTCTGGCCCCGTTGGCCCAAATGGGGCAACTCAGAATGGTGGCTCCGGCTCCAGAGCTCCCGGTAGGGTCGGCCTGCACTGCTGTCCAGCTTCTCCCCGTGCCCACCCCTGCTTCTTCCCTGTCCTTCCCTTCCCTTCCCCAGGACTGGTCCTGTGTAGGCGCACTCTAAATAAACTTCCTGCACGTTAATCTCTGTGGCACAGTCAGCTTCCAGGGAACCCAACCCCATGGTATTAACTCATATTTAAATGTGCTCTAATTTCATCCATCTCTAAAAATTTTCATGGCACTAGCTTCGGTATAGACCTACATGGTTTTTAGTCGTGTAATAACATTATCTGGTACCCATGTCATCAAGTGCACTCCTCTCTTCAGTCCATTTGTGCCATCTCCTGGCCACTTTGACACTTACGTCCTTCCACAGTCATCAATCAACTCGTCCCTAATTTGTTCCCTTTTCGCTTTTTCCAAATTGTCTCCTTGGTTCTGTAGGGTCTATTCCACCCAGTTTCTCCATTTCAAGAGATAGGTATTTTTACATCCCTAGCATAGTGCTTCCACTTTAATATTTCTGACTAAAATGAAAATTTAACACACAGAAAATGTTTACTAGATGAACAACTTGGAAGAACAAAGAGGGAACAGGATCAAGAGCACACAGAAAACACTTTTTTCTCCCTCTAAGGAAAGAGGCAAAAATCAGAGGCTAAAGAGATAAGTTTGTGGGACAAAGAAACAGAAGGCCTACACCCTATTCCAAAGGAACATGGTCCACAGTAGGGACACTATTCAAAGGGACACACCAGACATTCCTAAGAGCACTCGCACCATTCATGTATGTGATTCAGTTCTGAGATGAGCGTATACGGGACCATGTATAGCTCTCCAGGCTAAGACCTTTTCTATCAGAGTGAATAGTTTCCACTGAAGCAGAAACACGTGATGTATGTGCCTGTCTCAATTTCGGGGTAATCTGCACAATAAGTGACAAAATGTTCCAGGGTTCAAGGGTTTTACTCCTTCCTAACTTCTGTGGGATTTTGTTTGTGCATTTCCCTTGGGATTTCATATATAAATCTTGCCAAATATATTTGGCAACAATGTCCTTCACATGAACTGTTTTTTCACATTTTATCTAAAACTAATCGGAAAACCTATTATATTCCCTGACCTTTGCTTAGAAGTTGAGCAGCTGCAGGAACAGATAATATAAAACTGAATTTCCCCAGATGTTTATTTCAAAATTTGGCAGAGCTTGTCAGGATGTGTCCAGAGTCAGTTTATCCTGTTAATCGGTATCAAAATAATCTAGACTATAAAATAGTATCATCAAAATAAAAATTCTATTCACTTTTTCCTGGTAAAAATACATGTGACTGCCTACACAACAAAAGAAGGCTAGATAACAAGTACACCATTTTCTCCATTCAATTAAACTTTATACTATTATTCACTATGCCTCAGACTGCATGCTAGATGGAAGATACAATACAAAGTACAATGTATTGGGGCACCTGGGTGGCTCAGTCAGTTAAACATCTGGCTCTAGATTTCAGCTTAGATCATGATCTCATGGTTTGGGGGTTCAAGTCCCGTGTTGGGTCTGTGCTGACAACAGTCAGCCTGCTTGGGATTCTCTCTCTCTCTGCCCCTCCCTGCACTTGCACTCCCTCAAAGTACAAATTTCTTAATAATTTTTAACAATGCCAACATTAATGGATAAGTGGCTAATTGTTCAGTTACATATCAGGCCTCTACTTTAGGGTCATTAACACTTCACAACTGCAAGCCATATAAACTATAGAAAGTACTTGAATCCATTCCTCACATCACACACAAAAATTAACTCAGTGTATTAAAGGCCTAAATGTAAGAGCTAATATTATAAAACTCTTGGGAGCAAATATGGGTATAATTCTGTATGACCTCACATTTGGCAATAGTTTCTTAGATATGACATCAAAAGCACAAACAACCAAAGGGAAAAAAAATAGACGAATTGGACTTCATCAAAATGAAAAACTTTGTGCTGGGAGAAAATATTCAAAACAGGTACATCTGAAAATGTATCCAGAATATATACAAAATCCTTAAAACTACAAAATAACAAGACATACAATGCAATTTTAAAATATGCCAGCGGCACCAGGATGACTCAGTCGGTTAAGCGTCCAACTCCTGATTTCAGCTAAGGTCACGAACTCATGGTCGTGACATCAAGCCCTGCATTAGGCTGTGTGCTAAGCATGCAGCCTGCCTGGGATTCTCTCAATCTCTCTCTCTCTCTCTCTCACTCTCTCTCTGCCCTTCTCCCCAGCTCACATGCTCTCTCTCTTTCTTTCTCTAAAATAAAAAATAAAATGAAATAGGCCAAAGATCTGAACAGACATTTCATCAAAGAAAATATAGGAACAGCCAATCACACATGCGAAGATGCTCAGAATCTTTAGTTGTCAGAGAAATGCAACATCAAGTGTTATCCAGGATGTGTTGCAACTGGCACTCTCATGTGTTGTTGGGTGGGAGCAGAAAATGGTACAACCTTTCTAGAAAATCTGTTGGCAGTGTCTTACACTTAAACATGCATTTACCATATGATCCAGCAATTTCATTCCTGGATATTTAACCAAGATAAATGAGAACACATGTCCACACAAAAGCTTGTACAGGAATGCTCATAGCTGGTTTATTAGCCCCCAAATTGGAAATAATCCAAAGGTCCATGTGGCAGTGAATGGATATACAAATCGTGATATATTCCCATAACAATGGAGCAGTAAGCAGCAATACAAAGACTAAAACTACTTCGCGCAGTAATCTGGATGAACATCCAAATCATGATGGTAAAGATAAAAGGCCAGACACTGAAGAGTGCATACTATATAATTCTAATGATGTAAAAAAATTAAAAAGTAAAAAATGAATCCAGAAAGCAGCTTGTGGGCAAGGGCCAGATCAGGGTGGGGAGACCCACTGAAAAGTTGCAGAATGATAGACATAAATGTTCTATCTGTTGATTAAGGTGGTAATTACATAACTTGTATGCACTTGTCAAAACTTATCAAACTGTACATTTAAAATCTGTATGTTTCATTGTATGTAAATTATACCTGGGGTAGGCAAAATTTTGTTTCCCTTAACCTTTGCTCTTTGGTGTTATGCCCATGAATATGTTACATGGCAAAAGAAATATTGCAGGTGGAATTGAGGTTGCTAATCAGCTGATCCTGTGAGGGGGACATTATCTTGAAATATCTGGATGGATCCAATATAATCATGAAAATTCTTAAATGTGGAAGAGGAAGGCAGAAAATGTCAGAAAGATATGGTGGAAGTCAAACAGATTTAAAGCATGAGAGAGACTTGGAACTTCAGAGAAGGGACTAAATTACAAATGAGTCTGGAAGTGGATTCTACTCCAGTAACAAGGGCAGCCTTGTCCACAACTTAATTTTGGTCTTGCAAAAGATGTGGTATACACATACACACACACACACACACACACACAATGGAGTATTACTCGGCAATAAAAAAGAATGAAATCTTGCCATTTGCAACTAGTGGATGGAACTATAGGGTATTATGCTAAGTGAAATTAGTCAGAGAAAGACAAATATCATATGACTTCACTCATGTGAAAATTTTAAGAGACAAAACAGATGAACATAAGGGAAGGGAAGCAAAAATCATATAAAAACAGTGGGGGACAAAACATAAGAAACTCTTAAATACAGAGAATAAACAGAGGGTTGCTGGAGGGGTTATGGGAGGGGGGATGGGCTGAATGGGTAAGGGGCATTAAGGAAACTATTCCCGAGATCACTGTTGCACTATATGCTAACTAACTTGGATGTAAATTAAAAATTCATTAATTAATTTAAAAAGTTTTGGTCTTGTGTGACCTTGAGCAGAGTGGCTAGTAGAGTCCACCTGGCTTCTGACAAACTAAAACTATGAGATAATAAATGGGTGTTGTTGCAAGCTGTGAACTTTGAGTAATTTGTTACACAGCAATAACAAACTATTATGATACTCAAAGTTGATCTAAATACTAAAAAATAACTTCACAAGAAGATTAAAAATGTAATTAAAAATGATGCTCCTAAATGAAGTTGGTTATTTCAAAAAATTAATAAACTTGATAAGTCTCTAGCCAGACTTATCAAGAAGAAAAAAAGGACCCAAATAAATAAAAGCACAAATGAGAGAGGAGAAATGACAACCAACACCACAGAGATACAATTACAAGAGAATCTTTTGGAAAACAGTATGTCAACAAATTGGACAACTTGAAAGAAATGGACAAATTCCTAGAAACCTATAAACTACCAAAATGAAAACAGGAAGAAATAAAAAACTTGAACAGACAATAACCAGCAAAGAAATTGAATCAGTAATCAAAAATCTCTCAACAAACCAAAGTCCAGGGCCAGATGGCTTCACAGGTGAATTCTACCAAATATTTAAAGAAGAGTTAACACCTATTCTCTAACTATTCCAAAAAATAGAAAAGGAAAGAAAACATTTAAATTCATTCTATGAGGCCAGCATTTCCCTGATCCCCAAACCAGATAAATCCCCCACTAAAAAAGAGAATGACAAGCCAGTATCCCCAGTATCCCTGATGAACATGGATGCAAAAAATCTCAATAAAATACTAGCAAACCAAATCCAACAATACATTAAAAGAATCATTTACAACACTCAAGTGGGATTTATTCCTGGGTGGCAAGGGTGGTTCAATATTTGCAAATCAATCAATGTGATACATCACATTAATAAAAGAAAGGATAAGAACCATGTATATGATCTTCTCAACAGACACAGAAAAAGCACTTGACAAAGTACAACATCCATTCATGATGAAAATCTTCAGTGAAGGAGGTTTAGAGGGAACATACCTCAACATTTTAAAGGCCATATATGAAAAACCCACAGCTAATGTTATCCTAAATGGGGAAAACCTGAGAGCCTTTCCTCTGTGGTCAGGAACACGACAGGGATGTCCACCCTCATCACTGTTATTCAACATAGTACTAGAAGTCTTGGCCTCAGCAATCAGACAAGAAGAAGAAATAAAAGGCATCCAAATCAGCAAGGAAGAAGTCAACCTTTCACTATTTGCAAATGACATGATAGTCTATATAGAAAACCCTGAAAGACTCCTCCAAATAACTGCTAGACCTGATATACAAGTTCAGTAAAATCGCAGGGTACAAAATCAACATACAGAAATGTGGTGCATTTCTATAGACCAATAATAAAGCAGCAGAAAGAGAAATTAAGGAATAAATCCCTTTTACCACTGCACCAAGAATAAGAAGATAACTGGGAATAACCTAACCAAAGAGCTGAAAGGCTTGTACTCTGAAAACAATAAAACACTGATGAACAAAATTGAAGACATCACAAAGAAATGGAAAGACATTGCTTGATCATGGACTGGAAGAACAAATATTGTTAAAATGTCTGTACTACCCAAAGCAATCTACACATTTAATGCCATCTCTATTAAAATACCAATAGCAGAGGCACCTGGGTGGCTCAATTGGCTGAGCATCCAACTTCTGCTCTGGTCATGATCTTGTGGTTTGTGAGTTTGAGCCCCACATCAAGCTCTTTGCTTGACATCTCGGAGCCTGCTTGTATTCTCTGTCCCCCTTCTCTCTGCTCCTCCCCAACTTGTTCTCTTTCTTCTAAAAAAAAACATTAAAAAATGCCAATAGCATTTTTCACAGAGCTAGAACTAACCTAAAATTTGCATGGAATCACAAAAGACCCCGAATAGAAAAAGCGACCTTGAAAAAGAAGATCGAAGCTGGAGACATCACAATTCTGGACTTCAAGTTATATCACAAAGCTGTAGTGATCAAAACAGTATGGTACTCAACACAAAAACAAACACATAGATAAATGGAACAGAACAGAGAACCCAGAAATGAACCCACAACTATATAGTCAAGTAATCTTTGACAAAGCAGGAAAGAGTATCCAATGGGAAAAAAGACAGTCTCTTTAACAAATGGTTCTGGGAAAACTGGACAGCGACATGCAGAAGAATGAACCTGGACCGCTTTCTTACACCAGACACAAAAATAAATTCAAAATGGATAGAAGATCTCATTGTGAGACAGGAAACCATCACAATCCTAGAGAACTCAGGTAGTAACCTCTTTGACATTGGCCATATCAACTTCTTACTAGATACCTCTCTGGAGGCAAGGGAAGTAAAAGCAAAAATAAACTACTGGGACTATATGAAAATAAAACGCTTCTGTATACTGAAGGGAATAATCAATAAAACTAAAAGGCAATCTATGGAATGGAAGAAGATGTTTGCAAATGACATATCATATCTGATAAAGGGTTAGTATCCAAAATATATAAAGAATTCATCAAACTCAACACCCAAAAATGAATCATCTATTTAAAAAATGGGCAGAGGACATGAATAGACATTTCTCCAAAGAAGACATCCAGATGGTGAACAGACACATGAAAAGATGCTCAACATCACTCATCATCAGGGAAATACAAATCAAAACTACAATGGGATATCCCCTCTATCAGAATGGGTAAAATCAACAACACAAGAAACAACAAGTATTGGTGAGGATGTGGAGAAAGGGGAACCCTCTTGCTTTGTTGGTGGGAATGCAAACTTGTGCCTCCACTGTGGAAAGCAGTACAGAGGTTCCTCGAAAAGTTAAAAATGGAACTACCTTATGATCCATGAATCACCCTACCAGGTATTCACTTAAAGGATACAAACGTACTAATTCAAAGGGATACATGCACCTTGATGTTTATAGCAGCATTATGTACAATAGCCAAATTATAGAAAGAGCCCAAGTGTCCATTGACTGAGGACGGGATAAAGAAAATGTGGCATATATAAACAGTGGAATATTACTGGGCCGTAAAAAGAATGAAATCTTGCCATGTGCAATGACATGGATGGAACTAGATAGAGTATAATGCAAAGCAAATCAGTCAATTAGAGAAAGACAAATACCATACGATTTCACTCATATGTGGAATTTAAGAAACAAAACAGATTAGCAAATGGAAAAAGACAAACCAAGAAACAAACTCTTAACTATAGAGAACAGATGGATGGTTAGCAGAGGAGAGGTGGAAGAGGGGTGAAACAGGTGATGGGTACTAAGGAGGGTACTTGTGATGAGCACTGGGTGTTATAAGGAAGTGTTGAATCACTCTATGGTACACATAAAACCAATATTACACTGTATGTTAACTAACTGGAATTTAAATCGAAACTTTAAAAAAAAAGAAAAAGAACAAAAATCATGCTCCTAAATGAAACCAAAGAAGATATTGCAAGCTATTAAAACAATGAAAACTTTGTAACATAACCTGTGGGATATGGAAAACTTGTTCTCAGAGAAAAATATATAGTTTTAAATGCCTTCACTATTAAAAACAAAAGACAAAAAATATGTTACTTTTCCTAAGATATTAGAAAAAGTACAGCACAATAAGCCAAAAGAAACAAAGAGATCGGTCATAAAGATAAAATCTAAAAACCAATCAAACACTAAAAAATAACTGGGAAGAACAAAGAAACTTAGAGGCTCATCTTCGAAAAGACCATCACCAACAACAAAATAGACAAATCCCTTGCAAACCTGTTTATGGAAAAAAGATAAACAGCAGAGATATAGGAATTTAAGAAAAATAAAGGGCCCATAACTATAGATAAGGTGGTGTAAAAGAATCCTGAGAGAACGCTCTATGCAATACAGTGGCAACAGAACTGAAAAAATAAAGGAAGTGATTACCTGGGGAGATATAAAATTATTAAATCTGACTACAAAAAAAGTTGAAACTTGATTTGACTAATTATTACAGAAGAGCCTCAAGAGATGATTAAAGATATTGCAAATGTCACTTGGACCAAAGAAAAAGATGGAGCACTTACCAGTTCATCTGATAAAGCCAATACAATTTTAATCACAAAACCTAAGAATAGTAAACAATAAAGCTATAATCAGAGTCACAGGATAAAGGCAGACAGTGTTTACCTCTGCTGCCCTCTGCTCTGTCGACTGCCCTATAGAAGGGTGCTTTAAAGGCACACAGTATTTAAAGAAATATTAGCTCATAGAACCCAGCGATAATCAAGTTATATGAACATTAGATTGTAGTCCAAGAATGTAAGGGTATTCAGTGTCAGAAAATCTATGAACATAATCCATTTATCAATCAACATATTAAGAAATAAAATTTAGATGATGCTAGATGCTGAAGTCACTTCTAATAAAAGTTTTATGGCAAATTGGAATAGAAGTAACAACGACCATTTATCCAAAACAAACAGCAAATGTTATTCCAAACAGCAAAACATTAAGACTATTTCAAGTAAAATCATGGAGTGGTGCTTTCATTACTAATATTTAACATTTTCTTGTATTTTCTAATAAATTCAAGAAGAAGATAAAAAAAGAATTGGTTATAAACATTGGAATAGAGCTATAATCTGTCTCATTTTGCTCATTTCACATAAGATTCAATATTGTAGTGTAAAATTACTAGCATTAATAAGAGAATTCTCTAAGGTACCTAGATTCAGTGTGAATATAAACAGATAGAAAGGTGACTTTTTATATGCCCTTCTGGTCCCAGGATTATGGCCAAAGGGATATCAGTGTCACCAGGAATAATTTGGAGGTTGCCAAGGACTTATTTTAAAGTGTTTTCAAGTCTGACCGAGAACGCTGACATTTGGGGAAAGGAAAAAAACAAAAAACAAAAAACAAAAAACAGATAGCTTTTCCCTATTCTGATACTAAACATCAAGAAACAGAAATAGGAGAAAAAATTTTTATTAACAATAGCAAAATGTATATAAAATGCATAGAGATAACTGTAATGATAAATTGCTTCTGTTTATTATATTCATAAAATTAATGTAGAAGTTTAATAAAATTCCAATTAAAATCACAACAGGACTTTTTTTTTTTTCAACGTTTATTTATTTTTGGGACAGAGAGAGACAGAGCATGAACAGGGGAGGGTCAGAGAGAGAGGCAGACACAGAATCAGAAACAGGCTCCAGGCTCTGAGCCATCAGCCCAGAGCCTGACGTGGGGCTTGAACTCACGGACCGCGAGATCTTGACCTGGCTGAAGTCGGACGCTTAACCGACTGCGCCACCCAGGCGCCCCCACAACAGGATTTTTAACAACAGGACTTCTTTTTAATTGGAAAAATTTTTAACATTTTTACATAGAGGAATAAAATGCATAATAAAATGCTAAGAAAGGTAAAAAAAAAAAAAAAGAGCAGCAAGGACTGAGTCCATTAGCCAGGTATTAGAAGATTAGGCATTTTATTCTTCCACTGTAATCAAATCAGTATGGTATTGGCATAGCAAGATCAAAGTTAGTTCAATGCATCCAGAAATAGATACTAGTATATTTGAGAATTTTTAAAAAATGTTTTAATGTTTATATCTGAAGGAGAGAGATACAGAGCATGAGTGGGAAGGGACAGAGAGAGAGGGAGACACAGAATCCAAAGCAGGCTCCAGGCCCTGCGCTGTCTCCACAGAGCCCAACATGGGGCTAGAACTCACAAACCATGAGATCATGACTTGAGCCAATGTTGGGCACCCAACTGACTGAGCCACCCAGGTGCCCTGTATATATGAGAAATTTATATGATGAATGTGTTTATTCGAATCAGCAGTAAAAGATGTATTATTTGATAAATGGTGCCACTGCAATAGGGCTACTGATCTGGATAGAAATAAAACTAGACAGAAGTGGGATACCATATGCAAATATACCCACTTCTATACCATATGCAAATATAAATATCAGATGAATTGACACCAGAAATGTAAAAAGCAAAACAATAAAAATCTTGCAAGAAGATCTGGGAGAATACACATACAACCTTGATGAGCAGAAAACGGTTTTAACCAACACTGGCCACTCTGAAGATATGAAAGAAAAGGTATATACACTTGAGCATAAATTTTTAAAAATTTTATTAAAAGTTATAAACAAACTCAGTAGACAATAGGTCTTGGGGGAAATTGCTCTATGTGCTAGTATATTAATGCAATATAATAAAGGGTTAATACTTGTGATAATAAAAGAGCTTTTGTAATTAAAAAAAATAAAAGAGCCCAAAGAAAAATGGGCAAAACATAGAATAGCCAAATCTCAAAATATAAATGCAAGAGCCAACAGGCACTTGAAAAGATGTTCAACCTAAGAAATAAAAGGAATGCAATTAAAGTAATGACACAGTATCATTATACCCCAATTGACAAAAAGTTAAAAAACAAAATAACGCTTAATGATGTGAAAGCTGGGAGGTGGTCACTTGCATACATTGATAGCAGAAATGTTGGAAGAGTTCTGGCCTTTCTGGAAGTTAGAATTATACTAGGTGTTAATGAGAGAGTGAAGTGTGTGTAATATCCCATTTTTGTAAAACAATGACCAACAAAACCTTTATTTGCATATATATGTGTATATGTGTGTGCACGAGTCTATACTATCATCCTAGGGTTATCTGGTTGGGGACAGGCAAGAAGGGGGCTAATGTAGAAGGAGGGTCGGGAGCCAAACAGAAAGGACAAAAAAGACTATAAAGTACGTATGACATCACAGTTAATATTAAATTGCCATTATAGATATATTGGGGTTAAATCTGTATGATACACCTTTAAAGAAAACAAAAAAAAATGTAAAATAAACGATTTCAGCACTCAACTCAATAAGCAATAAATCAGCGAAATGAACCAAAGGAAATTAGGAAGAAGGAATGAATTCATGAAAGTAAAAGTAGAAATTGATAGAACCAAAAGATTGTTCCTGACAAGATCAATACGATTGAGAAACTTTCCGGAAATATTATTTTTAAGAGAAGGAAAGAGGAAATACACAATATAAGAATGAAAAAGGAAATAGAACTACAGACAAAGAACAGTTGAACAACATCACAAGACTATTATGTGACTTGATACCAATACATTATCAAATCTAGGGATGACAGATTCCTTTCTAGGAAAATATATACAACAAAATTCGACTGAAGAAGAGGCAGAGAAACCTGAATAAATCAATGATCATAGATAATATCGAAAAAATTATTTAATACTAGTCTCCCCAAATGCACTGCAACCCAAAAAGATGAAAAGTTTCTGAACTCATGGCTAATCCTTAAACCAAAACCGGGCAAAGATATCAAAACCACACCACACCCACACAGAAGTACAGACTAAAGTTGTGGGTAATATTGATGGGATCTCATGGCTCTGCTTCTCTGGATGGAAACTTGGGGGTAGGCTGGGGGAAGTTTTGTTCTCTCTCAGGCTCCTTGCCTCCTTGTTCTCCCTCTAGTCTGCGGTCTGGTTTCCAGAGTGGCGGCATGTGACAAAGAGAAGCAATGGACAAAACAGAGCAACATATCAACAAATAGTTCAGATCTGTGACAACAATTGGCAATTAGCATTTGTGATATCACATATAACCAGCATCACAGCTACCCTAACCTGATGTCTGCACCTTCCTCCAACCAATCACATTCTCACAGTCCTGACTGGACCCTGTAGAACATGCCATTACCTTGTGTCCACGTGCAGCTCACTGAGCAGTTCACTTTGCATATAGTCCCAGGACAGTTCCACTGCGCCCAGGTAGTATTTTCTTGTGGCACTGAAGCTGAATGGCAAAAGGCACAGAAAGAAGCAGGTGGAGAGTTCTATTTGCATGGCTCGTATTGCTAGAAAATGTTCAACTGAAGAAGCGAAAGAATACTTTTCCTCTAAAATATCTTCAGCTCCCAGGAGAAAAAGGGTAAATTTTCTATGATTTAGAGAAAAGTCCCAAAATTTTTGCTGTGAATTTTAGGGAACTTTACCTGCTGGATATTACAGCAGCATTAGCAGTAAGCAGTAACAGATAAGATTGCTTCCTTTGTGGCAGTGGGAAGCAGCCACAGGAAGAATAGGAAAAGGGAGGCTGAGCTAAATCTTAACCCATTCACTTCTGAGAGTGGTAGGGACACAAGAATGCTGCTTTAGCAGAACCTTTAAGGAAAGGAAGAGAGGGACGGAGAGGTCAAGGTGAAGAGGAGCTTTAATGTGTATTCATATTCCTAGCCTAATCCAGCCTTCTTCCTTAGTAGTAGCAGCAGCAGTAGCAGCAGCAAGAGGTCTGGATGTTGTTGGAGATTCTGGAATCCACTTGCACAAACAAGAGTAACCAGTATTCTAATAGTCTCCCTGTTTCTGCCCTTACCCCTCGAATAGCCACCACCAAGTGACTTTTTAAAACTATAAAGCAGGGGTGCCTGGGTGGCTCAGTCAGTTAAGCTTCCGACCCTTGATTTCGGCTCAGGTCATGATCTCAGGGTTCATGAGTTCAAGCCCCACGTGGGGCTCTGTGCTGACAATGTGGAGCCTGCTTGGGATTCTCTTTCTCTCACTCTCTCTCTCTCTCTCTCAAAAATAAACATCAAGAAAAAAACACAAAAAAATAAAACTATAAACCAGATCATGTCACTCCTTTGCTCAGAACCCTCCACTGGCCTCTGACTTCACTCAGAGTAAAATCCTACGTCTTTACCATGGTCTAGAGTATCTCCCATGATCTGCACGGCCCTTTCCTCCAGACCTCTTGCGGCCTCATATCACTATGGCTACTGGCCTTCTTGCTCTTCCTTAAAATATGAAGCACTCTCTTGCATCTAGACCTTAGCACTTGCTATTTTCTCTACCTAAAACACCTTTCCCCCAGACCTCTACACATTTCCACTTCCATATCTCCTTCAAGTCTTGGCTCACATCTCGCCTTCTCAATGAGCTTAAACATGGCCCGCCACATTTATGTTGTAGCTTGTCTACCTCCACCGGCACTACTGATAAGGCTCCTGGCTTCAGTTCTGTAGATAGCACTCATAACCATCCAGCATTCATGTATTTTTTTTAATCCTGCATTGTAGTTACCTGATGCTTAAGTTGGTTTGCATTGAGGTATGGGATATATCTCCTTACATGAAAAGGTAGCGGTGCTGAGCTTAAGCAGAGGCCCTACTCAGGTTAATGTTTATCTGGGGGGATGAGGGAGGGCCTCAAAGTATAGAAGATAACAGGAAGAAGCTTCACCAGCGTTGCTACAAGAAATGTTATCACTGGGAGCCCAGTTCTGCACAGGTACGAATGTACCTGGGAGCAACTGGTAGGGTACTGTCCAGCTTGGAAAGAAGTAGGAAGAAGCCCCTTTGGTAACCATTTGCTGAGACCTTCTACTAGGCACCAGGATGCAGACATAATAGCTGGCATGTACTATATGCCAGGAACTGATCTAAGTTACTTTACTTTAATGCGGTCTGCTATTCTTGTCTTCATTTTACAGGTGATGAAACTGAAGCACAGAGAGGTTAGGCAACTTGGCCAAGGTCACAGAGGTTGCAAGTGGTAGCATTCCAACCCATGTAATCCAGTTCCGGAAGTCATGCTCCAAACTCCTATGCTACACTTCCATGCACTGGGTACACAGCTTTGAGAAATATAAACAACTGATAGAAGCAATACGTATGATACATGAGTGCCTCACACAAAAGGAAAGTAAGCAGGGGAAGGGAAAAGAGGGGTGTACCAGGTTGCAATTTTAAATGGGCACGGTCATGGAAAGTGTCACCGAGATTACATTTCGGCAAAGGGAGTTTGGCTTCTGCACTGAGAGCAATAGGGAGCCGGGCTAGGGTTCTGAATGGAGGAAGGCTGTGATCAGAATTACCTTTTAGACTGATCTTTCCGTCCGCGGTGGAGAGGACAGACTTCAGGGGGATAAAGAGTAGGAGCAGGTCGACCTGTCAACTGCGGGCAAGAAATGATTGTGACTTGGGCTAAGACGGTAGCAGTGGAGTGTGAGAAATGGCCGGATTCACTGTGAAGGGCTATTGATGGGGGCTGCCGCTGAAGTGGATTTGTGGCGCTGAGAGAGGAGTTCAGAATTAACACCGGTCTTCGGTACGCGGAAGCGGCCACTAACTAGGACGGAGTGAGAGCGACAGGAGTAGCTGCGGGGCGGGGAGACGCGCCCTGGCACAAGCTCCAAGGGCTCCACGGGCCCTGCAGGCAGGGAAGCTCTTCTTTCCAAGAGCTTCTCAGTAAAATCGCAACGGGTTTTTTTTAAATGTCTTTCTGCGCTGGAACGGAGTCGGGCACAGAGCAAGCGCCGATAAATATCTGCTCGACATTTCCATGAACTAACACCACGAGCCAGTGTTATTTTTAATAATGTAATGGGTAAAACAGTCCTTACTAGGGAAGGGCCGGGTCGTGGGCGCGTCCCGGGAATCTGCTAGGTGGGCACGTCAGTCCGGGAAGGCTTTCCGCGCACGCGCGGCTCGGCGCTCCTGCCGGGCGGGGCCGCGGGGCCTTGTGACGCAGCCTGGCGCGCGGGCGGGGCGCCACCTCCGGGCGCGCCGCTCAGCCTCTTCCGCTGCCGCCGTGGGAATGGAAACATCTGGCCCACGTGCCGGAAGCCCGCTCGCGGCGGCGACGGCGGCGCGCCACTCCGTGTCCTATCGCGCCAAACCCCTGCGGCTGTCATCGCGAGACGAGCTCGCCGAAATGGCCGCTTCCAGTCAAGGTAAAGGCGGGCGCGCGCACCGCCGACGCCACGCGGAGCCGCCTCTCTGGGTCCCGGAAGGGGGAGGGCCGCGCGCCGGCGGGTCTCGGCAGAGCTCCCCCGGGAGTCCGGGCCGCTCGCGGCCGGGGAGGGCGCCCTGGGCTCGCCGCTGGCCCGGCCGCTCCCAGGGTCCGGCCAAGGTCAGGCGCCGGGCTGGGACCGAACCGCCCCGAGGCGTTGTCTCCGGTTGGGCTCGCTCAGCCTTCCGGCGCCGCCCCGAACAGCCTAAGCCGGGAAACATTCTGTCCTTGTTCTCGGAAGCACTCTGGCGCTTTCAGACTGAGGCGGCTTCTTTGTCCCTTTGCACGTTCGTCCCCAACACCTGGCAAGCTTCTTTCTGTGCGCAGGGAGCCTCCTCTTGCGCTTTTAATGTCTTCCAAAGAGTAGTACACATCGGATTGTACTTTGAAATCGTTTCTTATTTAGTCCGCGTGGTCAGGAAGATTCCCTGTAATAAAATATACACGGGAGAATGACTTTTAAGTCATGCTTCTTCCCCGACTAAGTATCCTGCTTCAGGTTATATTTAGTTCATTACTGGCTCTCAATATCCTATTGCTAAACAGAGCTATCATCGAAAACCCAATTATGTAAACCCCCCAATTACGTAAATTATGTTAAAAACAAAGGCAGTGAGGATATTCAGAATTCATCACTTCTTAATTATTTGCTGTGTTTCGTTGTTATGTGTGCTCTCGAGGTTATTCACATGTATTGTGTCTATGTGATGGAAACAACAGTATGGTCTGCTGCTGTGCGTCTCTTTCCAGCCCTTAGGGTCGTGATGTCACACCCACCGGGGGTGACTACATAGTGGAAATGGATGTACGCAGCAGATCACTCCCAGCCGGTTGGTAAACATTGACCAGCACCCCACCAAATCTCAGTGACTAGGGGTTCGAATGCACAATTTAATTATTTTCCTGAGGAGTAGACTGCTCTCATTCACTTAAAAAATACAGGTTCAGGGACCCCTTTTGACTGGAGCCCCCTATAGAGCTGATGGGCTTTGGTAAAGTTACATTAAAACAAAACTCAAAACGTATTCTTGTTTTCACTGATATTCTTTAACCCAAGGAGAGAATTTTTTCATCAACACAGCAGTAATGTCTTCCTGTTGTGTTGTGCTGGTGCTTAATGTTACATTAGAAAAATAATTTTTCATGGCGCCTGGTGGCTCAGGCTGTTGAGCCTCCCACCGGTATCCGACTTCAGCTCAGGTCATGATCTCATCGTTCATGGGTTCCAGCCCTGCATTGGAGTCTGTGCTGACAGCTGGGAGCCTGGAGCCTGCTTCTGATTCTGTGTCTCCCTCTTTCTCTGCCCCTCCCCTGCTCATGCTCCATCTCTCTCTCTCTCTCTCTCTCTCTCTCTCTCTCTCTCTCTCAAAAATAAACATTAAAAGAAAGAAAAATAATTTTTATGTAACTACTTGTGAAGCCATTAGAAGACCCAGTTCCTCACGTGTCCATATTTTGGTTCTGTTAAATTGGGGTCTGTGATCCATCTTGAAGTATATTTCGTGTCTGATGTAAGGTAGGGATTGCATTTTTTTTTCAGTACAGATAACTAGTAGTTCTAACACAATTTGTTAAGAAGACTCTTTCTCCATTAAATTACCTTGGTGCCACGTTACTGAAAATCACATGACCGTATGTGTAGATCTACTTGTGGACTCTGTATTCTCTTCCATTTATAATATTTGTGTATCCTTAGGTTAGTGGTACACCGTCAAATATGGTAGCTGTGTAAGTCTTGACATTAGGCAGCTGTAGTATTCTGTAGCTTTATGAGAAGTCTTGAAATTCCTTTAACTTTGTTCTCCCCCCCCCCAAAATTGTTTTGACCACTTGTGGCACATTAGATTTTCCTAAGCAACTGCAACGATATCTCCCATTCCTGCTCTTTTCTCGGTGTGACTTTGATACTCCTCCCACTCAGTGATGGGATCTATGCATTCCCTCTTGAATCTGCATAAGGGTTTGTGACCACTTCTACAGAATGTGGTAGAAGTAACGCTGCATGGCTTCTGGGGCTAGGTCTTAAATGGTTTTCATAGCTTCTGGCTGGCCCTCATGCTCCTTCACTCCATTGGTCTCTACTACTTGCCTTGGGCCATCCACCCTTGAGCCTAGGCACCATGCTGTAAGGAAGCCCAAATTAACCTACATAGAGAAGTAGCCTGTATATGTCAGTGTGGGAGATGATTCCAGACCTTCTGCCTGTAAGCCTTCCAGCGGAATCCTCACACATCGTGTAACAGGGGTAAACTGTAACACTATATCCTATCTGAATCCTGATCCACAGAGTTTAAGAGCATTATAAATGATTCTTTAGCTCCATGAAGGTTTGGCATAATTTGCCATAGTAGCTGGAACACTACTCAAGGAAGTCTTTTGCACCTCCAAATACATTTTGGAACCAGCCTGTCAATTTCTAGATAAAAACCTACCTTTTGACTGGGATGGTGTTGAGTCTATACATCAATATGGAGAGAATGAACATTTTAATAATATTGCCTTGCAAATCATAGTACATATCTCCATTAATTTCAGTCATTTTCACTGTTTCCCTGCAGTGTTTTGTTCTTTATTATAGTGCAGAGGTCTTGTGCGTATTTCATTAAATTTATCCCTGCATTATCTTCTCACAGAGAAAGGGATTAGACATTTTGTTAACTCTTTCTCCTTTCTTGGGCAAATCACTTAACCTCTGAGCCTCCATTTCTTTTTTTTTTTAATGTTTATTTATATATTTTCAGAGAGTGCACAAGCAGGGGAGGGGCAGAGAGAGGGAGAGAGAGAATCCCAAGCAGTCTCCGCATTGTCAGCACAGAGCCCGATGCGGGGCTCTAGCTCAGGAACGGTGAGATCATGACCTGAGCCGAAACCAAGAGTCAGATGCTTAACCGACTGAGCCCCCCAGGCACCCCTGAGCTTCCATTTCTTGATTAGAAAGTGGAGTTAATAAATAGTACCTTTTTTTTGTACCTACTATGTTCTGTGGATTTAATTAGAAATATGTATTTGTTGCTTAGCACATTTCCTGGTAAGCATTGTCTAGTAAGAGTTCAATAAAACATTACCGTTTATCCTTATTATCAATGGAGATTCATATAGTAGTAAGAATTTGTGAATTTGTGGGCTACTGAATAGTACTGAGTGACTCTTCAAAAAGGAGAGGCAAGGGCACCTGGGCGGCTCAGTCAGTTAAGTGTCTGACTTTGGCTCAGGTTATGATCTCACGGCTCATGAGTTTGAGTGCTGCATTAGGCTCTGTGCTCACAGCTCAGAGCCTGGAGCCTGCTTTGGATTCTGTGTCTCCTTCTCTGCCCCTCCCCCAATTGCACTCTGTCTCTGTCTCAAAAATAAACATTAAAAGGAGAGGCAAATGAAAAAAAATCCGTTTCATTTAAGATACTAATTATTACTAGCAGGCTTTTGTAGGTCCTTTGCTTGTTTTTAAATTCGAGAGGAAAAATTAGAGCACTAATTCTAAATTGTCTAGTTATTTTTTTCTCTAAGGCAGCTATTATTTGTTGATTTTATTCTGATTTTTAAAAATGCTATCCACGATTTCAGAGTTAATTTACTATTTAAAATATAATAATATTTGGAGGTTCTTATTACAATACCTGTTTCTTAAAAATCTCAATCTAGTTAAGAATTGTGATTTATTGTAAAAGTAAGTATTTTCTTATTCCGTATCTTAATTCTTGTAGGAAACTTTGAGAGAAATTTTGAGTCACTGGACCTTGCAGAATTTGCTAAAAAGCAGCCATGGTGGCGCAAGCTATTTGGGCAGGAATCTGGGCCCTCAGCTGAAAAATACAGCGTGGCGACCCAGCTGGTAATTGGAGGTGTCACTGGATGGTAAGTGATATGAAAGATGTCCAGTATCTTTTTTTGCATGATTTAGTATTGCACTCGTGGGAACCACCTCCTTAACCAGTGAAAACACATGAACTTTTGTGAAATTGATCACTTAATGTGTAGCATTCATCTAAACATCTTGTTAAAGTGCTACTTAATGGTTGTGGTTATACACGTGAGTATTTATTACATTCCAGGCAGTATTTTGAGTATTTATATATTTCATTTCCTTTTCACAACTCTTGAAATTGGTACTGGTATTATCTATCCTCATTTTTTTCCAGTTTTATCAAGAAATAAATATGCATCACTGGGTAAGTTTAAGGTATATAGCATGATGGTTTCACTTACATATATTGTGAAATGGTTACCACAGTAGGTTCAATGAACATTCATCATCTCGTATACATACAGTAAAAAGAGAAGAAAATACTTTCTCCTTGTGATGAGAACTCTCAGGATCTACTCTCATAACCATTTTCTTATACAGCAGTGTTAGCTGCAGACATTACATTGTACGTTATGTCCCTAATACTTATTTATAACTCCAAGTTTGTACCTTTTGACCACCTTCATCTAGTTCCCCCTCCCCCAGCCCCCTGTAACCACAAATCTGATGTCTTTTTCTATGAGTTTTGTGTTTATTTTAGACTGTACACATAAGAAATTGCACATGGGGTGCCTGGGTGGCTCAGTTGGTTGAGCATCCGACTTTGGCGCAGGTCATGATCTCGCGGTTCATGACTTTGAGTCCCACGTTGGGTTCTGTGCTGACAGCTTGGAGCCTAGAGCCTGCTTCGGATTCTGTGTCTCCCTCTCTCTCTGTCCCTCCCCTGCTTGAGCTCTGTCTCTCACTCTTAAAAATAAACATTAAATTTGAAAAAGTTTTTTAAATAAGGGATTGCACATATAAGATCTCACATATAAGTGAGATCTTGCAGTATTTGTCTTTATTTGTCTGACTTACCTCACTCAGCATCATGTCCTCAAGGTGAATCCATGTTGTCACAATTGATAGGATTCCCCCCCCCTTATGGCTGAATAATAGTCCATTGTGTGTGTGTGTGTGTGTGTGTGTGTGTGTGTGTGTGTGTGTGTGTGTGTGAAAATATCTCTCTATAGATAGATAGATCATATCTCATGTTTTTTCACCCATTGATCAACACGTAGGTTGTTTCCATGTCTTGGCTATTGTGAACAGTGATGCAGTGAACATGGGGGTGCAAATATCTTTTTGAGTTCATGTTTTAATTTCCTTTAGATGTATTCCCAGAGGTGGAATTGCTGGATCATATGGCAGTTCTATTTTTAGTTTTTTGAGGCACCTCCATATTGTTTTCCACAATGGCTGTACCAGTTTACAGTCCCAGCAAGAGTACACAAGGGTTCCCTTTTCTCCACACTGAGAAGTGGAGAATGCAAAAATACACAAATATGTAAAGTATGTATATAGATAGCTCATTTCCTTTTCACAACAACTCTGAAATTGGTACTGTAATCATTCTCATTTTATAGGAACTAAGGCTTAGAAGGTCCAGGGTCTCAGCGCCAGAAAGTGGTATACTAGGGAGCTAGCCGCTTGTTTCTTAGCTGTGTCAGATGATAACGTTCTTAATGTGACACAGCCTATGGATTTATTTGTAGTAAATTCAACAGGTTTAATAGATTTAGTCAGGAAGACATAATGCATCAATCTCATCTCTCCATTCTACATTTAAAACTCCTATTGTACAACATAATCTATAGAACAGCGCATATGATATTAATGAATACATATGGAGTGAGCACCTGTTTAACAGACACTCAGGTTGAAAACATGTGGCTGGCACCCCAAAAACTCTAGAGATGAACGCTGTCCTGAACTCCTTGCTTTTCTTTTTACTTTTAACAGCAGTTCAATCAGGAAATATTATACTGTCGTTGACCTGCTTTTGAACTTTAAATAGACACACTTGTGTATTCTTTTGAGTCTTCCCTTTTTTCTCAACTTCTTTCGTATACACGACCATGCGTGTAGTTGTAGTTCCTTTGTTTTCATTGGTGTTTAGAATTCCATCAGATGAGTATACCACAGTGTTCTTATCCAGGTGATGACTGACACTTGGGTTGGTTCAATTTTTGGCTAATTTAAACACTGCTGATATGAACACTCCATATAAATTTCCTGGTCCATACATATGCACTTTTTTGTAGGGTCTAGACCCAGGAGTTGAATTGCTGGGTCGTGAGGTTTAAGTGTCTTCAGCTTTGCTGGGTAATGTCAAACTGTTACTTGATTTGAAAAACCACTTTCCAAAAGTGATTGTAACTGTTTGCCTCTCCACAGCAAGGGTTGATGTTCCTGATGCTGTACATTCTTGTAAGCACTTGGTACTGCCAGACCGAAAGTTTTGGTGGTCTGATCGTGGCATCTCACATGGTTTTCGTTGCATTTCCCTGAGTACTGGTGGAATTGAACAGCTTTTACGTGTGTTCCATGACCCTTCTGGACCTCGTCTTTGATGAAGTCTCATTTTTAATCTTTTGTAATTTTTCTCTTAAGTTGTCATTCTTTTTCTTATTGAGAGTTGTAAGCATTCTTTATGTATTCTGAATACGAGTTCTTTATTGGTTGTACATTTTGCAGGTATTTTTGCACATTCTGCATTATGTGATTGTCTTTTCATTTGCCTTTTGGTGTCTTTTGATGAACGTGTAGTATTTTCAATGTCAATTTTATCGATCTTTACCTAAATAGTTAGTAATTTTTATGTTCTGTTGAAGTAATTTTTTTTGCCTACCCCACATGCTAGAACTTTGTTGTTTTACCTTTCACATTTACATTTATAAATCCACCCGGAATCGTTTTTGGTGTTTAGTGTTGGTCGACACTTCTTTCTTTTTTTCCACGTACAATACCCACTTGTCCCAACTCACTTTATTGGATATGCTGTCCTCCCCCCAGTGCTCTGCCATGTGTCAGACCTGTGTGTGTGTGTGTGTGTGTGTGTGTGTGTGTGTGTGGAACCGCAACTGCCATCTTGGTTTTTAGGAATTTCTTGGCTGTTCTTTATTATTTTTTTAACAGTTTAATAAATTGGCATATCATAAGATACGGTTGTTTAAAGTATACAATTTGATAAATTTTGGCATATACACACCTATAAATCATCACCACAATCAAGGTAATGAGCACATCTATCACTCTAAAAGTTTCTTCATACCTCTTCATAATCCCTTTTATGCCTCTATCAACCACTGATCTGCTTTTTATCACTACAGATTACTTTGCATCTTCTAGAATTATAGATAAATGGAATTATACAGTATGTGTTCTTGTTTGGCTGCTTTCTTGTGCTTAGCATGTTAACTTGGAGGTTCATCTGTGCTGTTTTTTTTTTTTTTTAAATCAGTTGTTCATTCCTTTTTATTGCTGAGTAGTAATCTGCTGTGTGGATGAACCATTTTGTTTATCCATTTACCTTTGTTAGATACAGGTTTGTTTCCACTTTGGGGGTAAAACTGCTGTGAACACTTGTGTACAAGTCTCTGTGAATGTATGCTTTCATTTCTTTTGGGTCAATACCTGTGAATAATATGGCTGGGGATTATAGGTGGAATGCTTTAATTTCTTAAGAACTTGCCATATGCTTTTCTAAAGTGCCTGTACTATCTTATACCTCTACCAGCCCTAACACTTTGGCAGTATGTCGTTTTGATCACAGCCATCCTGGTGGGTGGAAAGTGGTATCTCATTGTGGCTTTAATTTGCATTTCACTAACGATTAATGATGTCAGCATCTGTTCATGGGTTTATTTTTGCCATCCATATATCTTTGATGAGGTATCTGTTTTCTTTTCTCCATATTTTTATTGGGATGTTGATTTTCTCATAACAGAGTTATGAGAGTTCTTCACTCCAGGTACAAGTTTTATATCAGATATGTGGTTTGCAAATAAATTCTTCTACTCTATAGCAGTTTATTATCTTAACAGTAAAGAACAGAAGTTCTGAACCTTGAAATGTAAGTTATTGGCTCTTTCTTTTATACCTGTAGCTTTTGGTGTCATGTGTGAGAATATTTTCCTGACCCAGGATCACCAAGATTTTCTTCCGTGTTCTCTTCTAGATGATATATAGGTTTAGATTTTTCGGTTAGGACCATGATCCATTGATCCATTTTGATTTGCTTTTTGTTTATGTTGCAAGGTAGGAATCTAAGTTCTTTATTTGCATATGATATGTAATTGTGTCCACATGGTTTGATGAATAGACTATACTTCTCTATACTGAATTGCTTTTGCACTCGTGTCAAAAATCAACTAACTATATATTTCTGAACTTTTTTTTTTTAGATTTTATTTTTACGTAATCTCTACCCCCACTGTGGGGCTTGAACTCATGACCCTGAGATCAAGAGTCACATGCTCTTCCCACTGAGCCAGCCAGGCACCCCTGTTTCTAAACTCTTTGTTAAGTTGATTTGTCTATCTTTGTGCTAGCATCACACTGTTTTGATCACGATAACTTTATAATAAGTCATGAAATCAGGTAGCATAAATCTTACAACGTTGTTTTTCTAAGTTGATTTGACTGTTCTGGGTACACAGCATTTTCTTTTTTTTTTTTTTTTAATATATGAAATTTATTGTCAAATTGGTTTCCATATAACACCCAGTGCAGCATTTTCATATGAAGTTTAGAATAAGCTTGCTGCCAATTTCTACCAAAAGCCTGATATGATTTTGACTGGCATTGCATTGATCCATAAACATGGTTTATGGATTGGTTTGGGTTTCTTTTAATTTCTCCCAGCAGTGCTTTGTAGGTCTTGCACATCTTCTTTTTGATGCTATCGTAAATGGTATTTTAAAATATCAATTTTGGATTGTTCATTGCTTATATATAGAAACACAATTGGAACTCACGAACTGCAAGATCATGACCTGAGCCGAAGTCGGACACTCAACCAACTGAGCCACCCAGGCACCCCTAAAAGTTTTTTTAAATTTTTTTTAAGTTTATTTATTTTTGAGAGAGAGAGAGAGAGAGAGAGAGAGAGAGAGAGAGAGAGAGAGATCATGAGCGGGGGAGGGGCAGAGAGCGAGGGAGACACAGAATCCGAAGAAGACTCCAGGTTCCAAGCTGTCAGCACAGAGCCCGACTCGGGGCTCAAACCCATGAACTGTGAGATCATGACCTGAGCTGAAGTCAGTTGCCCAACCGACTGAGCCACTCAGGCACCCTGCAACCTAAAAGCTTTAAGGGATTTGCTCAAAATTAGTAAGTGGTAGAGGTAAAATTTGAATCAGGGTCTTTCTGAGTGCAGAGCCTTTGTTCCTTATGTTGTATAAGAGTGGGAAGGAGCTGGATCATCCCAAGGTAATTACGATCTGAACATTGTTAGAAGTACATGTTTCTGTGTATTTGACAGCTTGTCGACTTGTCTGATATTGGTTTGGTTTTTGTAGGTGCACGGGTTTCATATTCCAGAAGGTTGGAAAGTTGGCTGCAACCGCTGTGGGAGGTGGATTTTTTCTCCTTCAGGTCTGTATGTGACGTGTTCCGGGGTGTTTGGAAGTCCCCCTTGCCCATGGGGAATGTGATGTGAGGAGCCGTACTTGAGTCCTGGCTGTATTACACCAGCACAGCCTTTGCCCTTGTTTTCAGCATACTATCTGAAATTCTAGTGAGCATTTGAGTCCACTTTCATCAACTACTAGTCACATTTTATTTCATAATTTATAACAGGGAATATTCCTTATCATAGTTCCCTCATAGGGTTTTCAAGACCAGTTGAAATATGAAACGTGATTTCAAAAATATGAAGTGTGATGCAAGTACCTTGTGATACTATTATTTTGCCCAGGGCACATTGATCCCAGAGCAGCCAAGGAGACGAGGGCTAAATGATATTCAGTCTTGTGTGTTTGGCCCGGAGTTGATTTCAGAACTACTGGGTATTGATTCTCTGAGGCAGCATTTGGCATTGCTTTGCACACCTGACTCCACATTGGAATCACCTGAGGACGTTTAAAGACCGCTGGTGCTTGAGACCTCGTCCCCCCGCCACCGCCCCCCGATTCCATAGGAGGTAGATGCAGTTGCCCATCTGAGTACTTGTACACCCCTGGAGAAGCACTGCTCTGTAGGGGACAGAACTTGTTGGATTGTGCCACAGTCTCCAAATTCCTAGCCCTTTGCCTCCTTCCATGGTTGACAGCCCTCACTTCAGCAAGGTCGGTGCTGCCTTCGAACTGCAGGTGCAGTGAGTCTCCCAGATGGGTCAGGGGAAGAAGGACCGTGCAGGAGGAGGGGGCTGGCACCTGGCGGGCCAGGGTAGAGGCCGGGGCCCGGCTCAGTTGGGTGTAGTATTTCTCTCTCACAGTTTCCATGGGTCAGAAGTTCGGGGAGGGGAGGGTGTGTGCTTGTGGCCGGAGGTCCCACGTAGTTACATGGGGGAGGTGGCTGCTTCAGGGCCGGGCCTCGCTTCGTCTCTCAAGGAGGTCAGACTCGCTGCAAGTCGTGGGCCCCCTCATATCTCCCCCTCTCTCCTTCCTCCTGCCCCGTGGGGCAGAAGTGCAGTGACAGCTCTCTCCCTGTGCTCCCCCAACCTTGCCCCAGACTCTGTAAATACCTTAATGTTGCTTTCAAATATCTTTTTTCTTTCACCTAAAGCTTTCTTCACTTGAAGTATAATTGACATACAATGTGAGTTTCAGGCGTACAACAGAACGGTTCAGTATTGATATACGTGACAGAATGTCTCAATCTGAGCGTACCCTCTGTTTTTTGGAGGGGCAGTGACTGACAGAAGCAATTGCTACTAGAAACGCTTCCTTGCTGAGGGAGGTGAGACCTGGAGAGTCCATGCTGTGCACTCACGCTACTGGTCACCAGAGGGATGCGGGTGGCGCTAGGCCTGACGTTTCACACAGGGATCCAGGTTCCTTTCCTTCGTACTCGTCATTGTGCTAGCGGCATGTAGTGAGTCTTCCCTCAGTATTTGTAGTGTGGCATCTGTCATATGTCAATCCAGACGTGTGGATCTGATTCGAGTTGTCTGGTCAACTTTCTACTTGATAGTTGGTAATACAGGCTCCTCCCCATATCATTCAGGAGCATCGTGGCTGCTTTCATAATTTTTGCTTGTCCTTCTAAATTTTAGAACAGGCTTGTCAATTATTTTCAAAAATTCTGTTGAAATTTTTACTGGAATTGCATGAGAACGATATAGATAAATTTGGGGAAAATTAAGATCTTTTATGATAATGTGTCACGTGTGAATATGTACTTTCCATTTATTTAGGTCTTTAATGTCTTTGCATAGAATTTAAAATTTTTCATCCATATATCCCGTATACCTCTGCCTTGATTTCCTTCCTAGATACCTTAGGGCTTTAGTTGCACTTGTGGCTTTCCTTGGCCACTCACCCTCAGCCCCCAAACTTTCCAGTTGGACTTAGAATGGCACAACTAATAACGTGGGACATCTTTTCCTGTGCTTATTTGCTGTCCACATCTCCTTTTTGACAAAGTGTCTATTCAGGTCTTTTGCCCATTTTTAAATTGTGTTGTCCATTTCTGTACTTTTTCTTTTGTCCCATTAAAGGGATATTAAAGGGTTGTAAATCCTAAAATCAGGTAGTGTGATTCCTCCAATTCTCTTCTTTTTCAGAATCATTTTAGCTGTTCTAATCCCTTTGCCTTTCCGTAGACCTTTTATTTTTATTATTTTTTTTTATTTTAGCATGTGAGCAGGGGAGGGAGTAGAGGGAGAGAGAGATAGAGAATCCACATCCACGCTGAGTGTAGAGCCTGACACGGGACTTGATCCCACTACCCTGAGATCATGACCTGAGCCGAGATCAAGAGTCATACACTCAACCAACTGAGCCACCCAGGTGCCTTCCATGTACATTTTAGAAGCAGCTTGTTTGTGTATCTGTAAAACTCCTGCTGGGGTTGGGATCGCAATAACTCTGTAGCTCAACTTGGAAAGAATCGGACATCATTTCTTCATCAAGTCTTCAATTCCATGTGGATGGCCTGTCTCACCATTTATTTGTTCATCTTTAAATTCTTCAGCATTTTGTGGTTTTCAGCATGCAGATCCTATTTGATTTTTGTTTCGATTTCTATCTAGTATTTATTTTACAGCTATTATAAATCATGAATTTTATTCCCATTTCCAGCTGTTTCACTTGCTAGCAAAAAGAATACGATTGATTTTGTGTGTTGCTCTTGTATTCTGCAGCCTTGCTTAAACTCCCCTTTTTCCCCAAATGAGGCAGTTTATTAACACAGCATATGTTTTAATGCTTCTTGTTGGCAGCTGCCACCTGTCTCGCATTCCGTCCACATCTCTCTGTCCCTGAGGTGTCAGTTTGCAGCCCCCATCTTGGTCCCTTTCCACCATTTTATGCCCCTCTAGGGCTTGGAGGACCCTGCAGGCCACACTCTTTGAGCCTCTGTTGAAGTGGCTGGGCATGACCCCACTTCTCTGACGTTCCCTGTAGATCTTGGTCATGGAGCTGACGCCAGCGTCAGCCTGGAGGTACAGCTGTCATGCTGTGGAAGCAGCTCGTGTGTAGAACCAGTTCTCATCATAGGGAGCAAGCTCTTTTTTTTAAGTTTATTTATTTATTTTGAGAGGTGGGGGCAGACAGAGGAGGGAGAGGATCACAGGCGGCAGTGTGGGGCCTGACGCAGGACCCAAACCCACGAACCGTGAGATCATGACGAGCTGGAGTTAGATGCTTAACTGCCTGAGCCACCCAGGTGCCCCTGAATTTCTTTTAATGTTTATTTATTTTTGAGAGAGAGAGAGACAGACAGACAGACAGAGTGCCAGTAGGGGAGGGGCAGAGAGAGAGGGAGACACAGAATCTGAAGCGGGCTCCAGGCTCTGAGCTGTCAGCACGGAGCCCAATGTGGGGCTTGAACCCACAGACCGGGAGATCATGACCTGAGCCAAAGTTGGACACTTAACTGACTGAGCCACCCAGCACTCCAGTTTATTTTTTGTGTTGGATTCTTTGAGATTATGTAGACAGAGATGTCTACAAATAGCAACAATTTGCCTCCTTTCTGATCTGGAGAAGAATTTCAGTTTTTATGAATACTAATGTTTTGTATATTATATGGACTGAAAATACTTTTTCCAGCCTGGTTTGGGTGGGTGACTGGTCGGTGGTGCCGTGAAATAAAACAGAGACTAGAGGAAGAGCCACAATGCTCTGTAGGAGACTACAGAGAGGAGAGTTTCAATTTGAGATACTTTGAGAAATCCAAACTTCGGTGGAGAGAAGCGGTATCAGTGGAAGATTCATTGGTGGGGTATAATCAGTCTCTTCATTCCTGGGACAACATTAATCCATCAGAAAACAACATACTTGAATCATTTTTTTTTTTAACTTTATTTATTTTCAGAGAGAGCACAAGTGGGAGAGGGGCAGAGAGAGAGAATCCCAGGCAGGCTTTGCACTGTCAGTGAGGAGCCCCGTGTGGGGCTCGATCTCATGAACTGTGAGATCATGACCTGAGCTGAAATCAAGAGTAGGACCCTCAACTGACTGAGCCCCCCAGATGCCCCTACTTGAATCATTTTTATCCTATTCACACATTCTCATTGAAATTGGTTTTTTTTGAGTTTTAGTGTTTGTGTCTGCCGTCTTTATAAAGAGAAGTAGGCATATTCTATATGTATATTTGGTTGTATTTTTCTCAGTGCCCAGTATATGAAGTTGCTCGTAAGAAATCTCTGTGCAGCCATGTCCTAGAGGATTTCTTTCTGAGCAACAGCGATGACTACATTGTCAGAAAACTCGTGCTTATGTTGGCTCGAAGGTCAGTAAGGTGTCTTCACCTGAAATCTTGAGTTTGGGTTTCCATTCTGATTTTCATCTTACCATTTTATATTTTTAAACGAACTTAAAAGTTCTTAGTGAGGGATAAGAGTACAAATAAAGTAAAACAGTTGCCAGCGGTCACCAAAGGCCAGTCTGTTGATCTGGCATCAGGCATGGGGTCTTGCACATAGGGTGGACACTGAAATGTGGAGTGAATGTCATTGTCATGCAATGAACGGGATGGCAGATGTCTCCAGAAATGGAAAATCAGATAGGTTTTTGATAATGTGCTTCAGTGATTAACCCTAGTGAACAGAAATAACAAGCCTATCTTTCTTATTTCTTGCTGTCATTATTGAAACTCTAGCTTGCAAACCATACTGGGTACATCAAGATTGACTGGCAGCGAGTAGAGAAGGACATGAAGAAAGCCAAGGAACAACTGAAGATCCGTAAGAGCAGCCAGATACCCAGCGAGGTCAAAAGCAAAGCAGAGGAGGTGAGACTGTTTTGTTTGCCTGCAGTGTGAAAAGTGTCGGCCTTAGATGGAGTACCTTCACCTCAGAGGCCTTGTTTCACAGCCGGGTAATGTGTTGGTGGCCTTTATCAGTGACCAAGAACACAAAGTGATACGTGTACGTACGTGGCTGGGTCATGCCTTGAATTTCTTGTGGGAACTGGGGCAGTGTGGCAAATGGGATATAGATGGCTTTAAGTCATACTTTGTCTCCATGCACACCCTTCTCTGAAATGTCTATGTTTTACACGTACAGAGAGTAGCAGGAGTATCCAGCCCAGAGGTGGGCAAACTTTTTTCATAAAGGGCCAGACGATAAATATTTCCAGCCTTGTAGGCCCTGTGGCCTCTGTCACAACTACTGAGCTCCATCACGTTGCATGAAAATACCCACAGATGATATGCAGACAAGTGGGTGTGGCTGTGTCACGAGGAAACTTTATTTCAAACAGGCAGCCGGCTGGTTTTGGGTTACAGGCTGTATTGTGCCAAGCCTGCTCTACCGCATAGAACCAGGTCTGGTTATACCGGCTGGCGCTTGGACAGGAGAAGTCCTTCCTTTTCAAAAGACTGTATTTCGCTTCTTCTTTATTACCTCTAGAAATATGTTAAGGGTGTAAGGAAATAAGTGCACTGCAGTGGGGAGCAAGAAATAAATAGGATCAAGGAGTCAAGAAGGTGCCTTCTACCTTGCACGGCCTGGAGCCATGCTCTTCTGCATTCACAGAGAAAGGGGTTGGAATGAGTGCAGAGGGAGGATTTAGAGGTAAATTGCAACAGGCCTTGGCCTTGAAATACTGCCAAATGATGGTAACAAAATAAAACAGGTTAAACCCAGAAGGACCGAGAGAACAGGAAAAGAATGCCAGAAGACAAGAAACGTCAGCAAATTTTCAGAAGTTGAAAAGCAGATGGATGAATGGTAAATGAGTTAGCAGACTAGAAAGTACTGAACGGACAAGTCCCCTCACCAGGCGCATAATGGCAGTCTCTCTGTGGTGGTGGGTGGCAGGCCGAAACTGGTCCTTTGCCCAGAATGGAAAGGAGCATCTGTGAGGGCCCAGGAGTGCAGGTGGTCCCTCCCACTCCTATCCCCCCACCTCAAGCTCAGGGTTATGAAACTGACACTGTTTTCATTTTCCCAAAAGTTTATTGTTCAGGTGTTTACAAAAGTAATACATGATTGTTGAAAACTTCTTCAAAGACGTGGGAAGTGTATATAGTCAAAGGTATTAGCCTAATGTTTGATTAGAACTAACTATTGACTCACAGAGGGAATTTGTTATAAACTAACCAAAAGGTTTGTAATTGATTCCACAAATTTTTGTATTCCTGTTCATGGTCTGGAGCTGTCACAGGCCCCGGGGTTAGCGGCTGGTTCCCCCCTCAGAGCCCATGCTCTTACCTGGGAAGCCAGGGAATGAGGATGAGAAATTCAGTGTTTAGCAGTAAAATCATCAGTGACTTTGGCAACAGCAGTTTTGGTGGGGTGGTGGAGTTGAAGGCCAAATGGTAGCAAGTTGAGGAATGAGTAGGAAGTAAGAAAAAGATAATGAATGGAAACAATTACTTCAGGAATTCGTATGATTTTTTTCACTCCCCCTGATGGTAGATGGCAAAAGACAAGGCCTCAAGTCCAGGGGACAAGTGGAACTGACATAGGGAGACGTAGACATAGTGGGAGGAAGAGTGCTAGAGAGCCCCAGAGGAGAAGGCCGGGGTGTGAGTGGCTTAAATGGTTGGGAGATGAACTCACCACTTTGCTTGAGTTCATGAAATGATTAGGCTGGGATATTGGATGTGTTGTCGCAATGAGTGCTTTTCAGTTTTAATTTTTTTTAATGTTTATTTATATTTGAGAGAGAGAGAGAGAGACAGAGCACAAGTCGGGTAGGGGCAGAGAGAGAAGGAGACACAGAATCTGAAGCAGGCTCCAGGCTCCGAGCTGTCAGCAGAAAGCTTGACGAGGGGCTCGAACTCATGAACCATGAGATCATAATCTGAGCCAAAGTCAGATGCTTAACCAACTGAGCCACCAAGGCGCCCCATCAGTGAATGCTTTCTAAGGTGATAGTTGTACTTGGGGAAAAGAGGCAGTCTGAATGACTTACCAAAGGTCTCTCCAATGGAAATTGATAGAGCATGGTCATCGGATCCAAAGGGTGCTGAGTGCATGTTCTGAGCTGCAGATGAGTAGACAGCAGGTAGAGGCTTTGTGAACTTAAGATATCCTTATTTTAATCATCTTCTGATGCGTTGAGGTGTGAGAATGCAAATCTGTGGCATCTAATTGAGAAGAGGCCTCAGAGGGGAGTGGGTGGGTAGATGGACAGATGGACTGATGGATGGACAGGATGAGTGGGTAGAGAGATTTGGAGAAAAGACTTCAGAATGAGCAGCCTCTATTGGAAAGTAGGTGTCAGAGAGAATGGAAGAAGTGAATTTGGAAACTGTAGGGGCACCTGAGTGTCTTAGTCAGTTAAGCATGCGACTCTTGATTTTGGCTCAGGTCATGATCTCACAGTTTGTGGGTTCGAGCTCCATGTTGGGCTCTGTGCTGACAGTGTGGAGCCTGCTTGGGATCCTCTCTCTTCCTCTCTGTCTACCCCTCCCCTGCTCTCTCTCTCAAAAAAATTGTGTATATGTGTGTGTGTGTATAGATGTATATGTGTATATATGTATGTATGTATATGTATATATATATATGCATACACATACACACATATATATATATAAACTTAAATTGTAAGCTGTCACCAGTTTATTGAATACAGCTTTATTCTTTTCCCATAACTTCCCTGTGAACTCTGTCCTTCCCTGTTCCTGAATGAATTCTCAGGCAGATTTCTTAGCTCTGTAACAGACATTACTGAAGACCGAACCCAAGGAGTTGCCTTTGGCTTCTCCTTCTAATCCCTCATATGGCTAGTCATCCATTCGAAGTCCCATCTTGAAACCATCTCTTGAATTTCATCACTTCACACCCCTGCTACCGCCTTGATCAGAGAGCCCATGTTGTGGGGATTGCATAGGGTAAAAGACACGTGATTCCGAATAATAAGGTCCTTAGCAAAACAACCCATTTGTGCTCTGTTCTGTTTCTAGGTAGTGTCATTTGTGAAGAAGAACATTCTAGTGACTGGTGGATTTTTCGGAGGCTTTCTACTTGGCATGGCATCCTAAAGAGGTCAACTTCACTTCCATTATTCCTGTGTTTTCCAGCCAGCAGCCTCTACACTCCATCATAGACATCAAGTATCTCCTGCTTCTCTTCTTCTGTGCCTTCCTCCTCCCTGCTGCGGCATATCTGAATGGCTTCTATAGGCATCTGTCGGTACAAGTTGATATGGCCCTACTCTGAGCTCGATGGCAACGGAAGAGACCATAGACGTTAGCTCTTCTCCCAGCACACTCCCCACTTGACTAATCTGTAGGTCAGCAAAAATGTTCCTTTCCCTCCTCCCATATAAGATACTTAACAGAGCATGGTATAAGATGGCCCAGCTTGGAGGATGAGTGGATCCTCAGAGGTTGTCGCAGACTTGCTTTGGAAAGAAATAATAAGCATATAGATACCTTATGTGTTGCATGGAAAGGAACTGAATATATTTGCCTTTAAGCATGAAAGACTTGGTATCTTGGTGTCTACTTTCTTTTTTTTAGTTGCTTTTAGATTACAGAAAGAGAGCTATTTATATGCTTGCTGTAATTATCCTGACCAAAATGGCAGTATAAGCACTATAATTGAAAAATCTGAATATGGAATGAACTTGTGCTGAGCTGAAGGTATTGTGTTTGGAGGGAACGTCTTTAGGGAAACCAACCAATAGATACACTGTTGAATGGTCAAACTTAGTGAATCACTTAAAGGTGTTAAGATACTATCCAGGGATGTATTCCACCATAAAGCAACTCATGGCTATTTCCACAGGGTTTTTTCATGGTGAAATAAGTGACTTTAGGTGGGAGATGGAAGAAGCTCTTGGATTTTTATCTCATAGGAACGGTTTTAAGCTTTGAAACGTTAAGTATTATTTACCTCTTGTCAAAACTTTAGGGGTAGCCATAGTTCCTGTGTGAAATTCTACTACTTCTCTACCTAGTTGGTATGAAATATCTCACATTTGAGCCACAGTTTTAAAGAGCTGGCGTTCCAGGCATTCAGAGTGGAGAACAATAGCAGCGACATGTGTGAAGTAAATTGTTGCCATCCTCCAACACTGTGTCAGTGACCCCACCTCTTCGAATTATTCTTCAAAATAAAAGTTTACAGACACATACACATGCTTAGAATCTTAGCACATTTTGTTATAATAGCCCATTACCATGTCTGCAGCCTCATCTAGAATATCCACTTCTGGAGGGTAAGGCTTGTGTCTTCACCGTTACGATGGAACTGAGCACTTAGTAGGTGTTCAGTGTTTGTTGAATATATGAACGATGACCTCATATAAATGTATCCAGAAAAGGGACTGATCTAAAGAATTCTTGGAGACTTTTTGAGTTCTGAGAATGCAGAAAACTTAGAATTCCTAAACTTGCAGCTGATTGTTTGCAAAATGTATGTTTTTAAGGCCTTCTTTTAAAACATTTGCCTTTTTACTAATCTTGGGAATGATGTATTGACTTTGTAAATTGTAGCTACCAATGGATGTGTGGAACTTTTTAGAATTCATCCACCTGCATTTTCCCCCTTACTTTAAGGCAACATGAAAGTTTTGCTTATAATTTGTATGAAGCATCCTCAAATCATAATGGTATGAGGCTCTGTGTTGCATATTTTGTATAAGAACTTAAAAACTTGCTATTACTTTTTATTATGAAAACATATATGAAAACTTTATTATGAAAACAGATATATCTAAAAGTAGAGAAAGTACAATGAGCCTCATATATCTTATCACCTACCTGCAGTGATCATCAGATTATAGCTTGTTTTATCAAGTGTTTTGAAACAAATACAGATGTATCATTTCATTATATTTAAGTACGTGTCTCTAAAAGGTAACAACTGTTTTTAAAAATCATGAATACAGTACCCTACTGTCATACCAAAAACTTAAGAGTAATCCCTTAATATCATCAGTTATCCGGCCAGTTTTCAAAATTTCCCATCTCCAAGGTTTTACATTTTGGTTTGTTTGAATCAGTATCCATATGACATATACCCACATTGCATTCAGATGGTCTGTTTAAGTCTCTTTTAATCCTGTATGTTCTTTTTTGCTTGTTTGTTTGTTTGTTTGTTTGTTTGTTTTTGGCCTGCAATATATTTATTGAAGACACTGAGTTATTTGTCCCTTAATTTTTCCCATTCTGCTTCTGAGGCCTGGGTCCCTGGGTTATGCTATGTCATTCACCCAGCCCAATAGAATGGTGACTGATTTACTTAAGTAAGTCATAACTGAAGTGCCCTGTGCCCCTGTGGGTTGCATGACAGGGAGAGTGGCCACTGGCTGCCTCTCTAGTGGGGTGGGAGTTGCCTTATATCCATCCGTTTTTCCGTGATTATTGGCCATGACAACAGAGATGGGCAGGTCATTCTAAGCTTTGAGCAGGTTGTCGTAGATAATAGGTTGAAATAAGATCCATAGGCCTCTCCTGAAGTTTATTCCCAGCTGGCTGCTTCTGGGCCCTAAGGTGCACGGTGAAGGTCAGTGTTGCAGGTCGGCCTCCCGCTGCCGCTGTGAGAATGAGCCTGAGCTCTGCCCACCGCTCTGGGGCCTGTGGGGGAGGACTGGGTGCGTGCATTTGTGGAGTCTCTACTTTGAGGCCCTGTTGCCAGCGGCATTGCTTGAAGATAGTGAAGTGGGAGGTAAGATTTCCCCCCAAAGAACAGCTGCCAGCCCTTCGTGCAAAACCGAGCTACGAGGAGCCGGCAACTATTTTCATTTGATTACCGAGGCCTGTTTAGCGAGGCACGCTTTTCTCCAGTACCCCGGGTGCAATAACGTGTTGGGCTTCCTTTTTAGTGGTGGAGGAAGAGACCGGTTTTTCCTTGACCGACAGAGGTATGCAGCGTGGCCGGGGTTTTGGCGCCCCCTGCTGGCAGGCGTGTGGTAACAGCACATTTGGGCCTGCCCTACCCGGTGGCCCGAACACTCGTGAGGTTTTTCTCCCCTTTGCCCCTCGGCCCCGTGCATCCCACCGCGCCCTGTCTGTCCCCTCCCGAGTCACCTTGGCTCCTCCCGGCGTCCTCGCACTCCGGGCCACCCTCTGACCCACAGTCGCTCCCGCGATGGGACTAGGTAGGATGGGGACGTGGGCCTGATAAGAGCAGAGCTCTAATGCCTGAGTTCCTTCTCCCTGAAGTTCGCCCTGGTGTCACAGGAGATGGGAAAGGGGTCCGGGGTCGCTTTCAGTTTAGGGCTGCTGCCGCTCAGCCTCAAAAACAACTCGTGTTTTCAGTCCCGCTGAGGTGCCGCGTCATTGCTGAGCAGCCCGGTTATCATTAGTGTCATCATCTTAAGGTACGTTTTCTTCCCGCTGCCTGTGTGGACTTCACGTTTGCTCCCAGTCTCTCACCACTGAGTTTCAGGACATTCATCAAACCCCGGGAGTCTTGGTTCCCCTCCCCTCCCCTCCCCTCCCCTCCTCTCCCTCGGTCAGAGTGCCCCTTACTGGACCTGGTCAGTTACTATCTCATGGATGCTGGCAGAAGACAGGACATTAATGAAGTTGCAGAACAGTATCCTAGAAGGAACAAACCTTTCGGAACTCTAGGAACTCTGGCTAACATACTGATGGGTTGGGTGCTTCGGGTTTCAAAATGTGGCTACTGTATAGTTAACTACTGTAAGAATGTTCTATCATCCTTTGACACTCGGCAGCAGGATGGGCATGGCCAGTGGCTGGGCTCTTATTTGAAAACTCTACTTTTCTATAGTTTTAGAAAATACGATAAATCTCGACTTGACAAAAATGATATAGAGATGGATTTGAAATTTCTGGAAATCACTAATGCTTCATGATGCTCTCAGTTTCTTCCCTGAGGGAAACTCCACGAAGGCAAAGTTAGACTGCTGCCCTCTCTGCTCCTTCCACCAACATATCCACATGGTTGCTTTGTCATGAAGTCCAGGGATGGGGCCTTCTTAATCACTTATACAAGGTTAGTGTGATCTCTTGGGGAATTGGGCAGAAAATATATATCCTATCCTGAAACTGATTTCCCAGAAATCATATGTTCTGTGATGTTTACTTCTTAAGGAATCATGAACTTTAAGAGCACTGTTTTTCTAAACACACTTGATAGTGTTCCACTCTTTTCACGTTAAAAACAGTCGACTCACCTTATTGACTCACCTCAACTGTCTACCTTTCTGAATTTAAAATGGTAAGAAGTACTATTAGGATTATTGAGAGCAGTGGAATGTTACAAAGTACTGATTTCACCAGTCGGGTTCCTCGGGGCAGCCTGACTTTTGGACACACCTCATGGGTTTCTCAAGAGCAGCCGAGGTTTACAAGCACTGAAGCACAGAGTTGGAACCTGGTGCTAAAAAAGTTAGAGCTCTGCTGTTAAGTGACTACTTAACAGACCTTTAAAGCCTTTTAAATTAAGTGCCATATAACCGGAGGCCTTCTGGATACCGAACACAAGTGTGATATTACAGTTTATTAAATGGTTAGGAGTTGTGGGGAGTGAATGCAGGGAGGGGAGTTGTCACATAATGGTAGATCAGGAGCTTCTGTCATCAATGGGTGCTGAAGTTCTTGGGTGAAAAGTAGTGGGATATGGCCCAACATATCACCCCACAAATGACGTACCCGTTATAAGGGGGAAGACTGACTTTCCAGTGGAAAGTTAACCAAGTGATTCACCTTGGCACCGCCAGCCCACTTAGAGGCTACAAGGGAGGAGACCATGGTTCTCACCGTCCCAGTTCCTCCCTGGAGACTGACATTCAGCACTAACCATGGTCCCTAACACATAAAAACACTGGATGAATGTTCAACTTCTCTACTTTATTAGTGGCTATTTTATTTTTCTGTGTGCCATGATAGCTGAGAAGAATCAGATTTAAATTAATGTCTGCCAATAGATGTTAACTTCAACTGAGACAGGACTGATTTTACAGATAGGAAGGAACAATGGATTTGAGGCTTTAAAAGGCCTAAATAAAGTAGTATACCCTAGAAGAAAAAAATTTAAAACAGTGTGAAACGAGTAGTTAACTCAATTAAAATAGTGTTTTTAATAAAGCACAGTCATGTAGTGGTTCCTAATGTAAATCCTAGTACCACTATCAACTTATAATTTTAAATGTAATTTATATTTTTATATGATGTAAACATAGTTGTAAATGTTTTATTAAATTGTTTCAGTCTTAACACAAGAGTTCACTTAAATGATTTCACGAGAACGTAGCACTGTCACCTTGGTCTGTGGATCAAACATCTCTAAGGCAGCACTGCTCCACGTCTCTCTGGAGAACGTTCACCCTCAGAGGTGCTGTCTGCAAAATGGGTTCGCTGGGCACACTGTGGCAAGTACTGCATACAGTAGTCCTTTCCAAAGGATCATAATTTACGGTAGCATTTTAAAAGCTTTGAAGTCTTACAGGAAAGACACCTGCTCCCTTATGTCCAACCTGGCATTCTCCAAACTTATCTGCCATGGAAATCTTTTCCCCCCTTGTCTTATAGCAATTCCTAGAAACACTTCAGGGAATGCTGCTTTAAAAGAACAGTTGGTCTCAAATGATAATGGTATTTGAGTATCGGGGACTGCCTTATCTTAGTCCATTCACAGCAAGATGGCCGTCTGTGAACCAGGAAGGAGGTTCTCACCAGACACTGAATCTGCTGGGGCCTTGATCCTGGACTTGCAGCCTCCAGAGCTGTGAGGAATACATGTCTGTTGTTCATAAGCCACCTCATCTGTGGCATTTCGTTACAAGCAGTCTGAAGGGCCTGAGACAGGCACATAGCAGGATCTGTTTCTGCTCCTGCTTAGACAGTCATCTTTTTCTTTCTTTGGTTGGCGGGGAGGCAGGGTGGAATGATGGTGGTTCTAGCATCTGTTTGAGGAAAGGCAATGGCCTGTTTGCTACTGTCACTCCAGTACCACTACATTTAGCCGCAGACAACTGTCAACAGGCTTCCTTCAGCAGCCTTGTATTACCATCATCAGGAGCTGCTGTAATGTTTTGATTATAAAGATATAAAGAGTAGATAAACCATCTAAGTATTCTGTTGCTACCTGACTTCCAATGAAGCATTTGTTCCCGTTTTCTCATGATAAATTAGGGGTCATTAACCATTATAAGAGTCATTTCTAGGCCTTTCCTACCAGTCACTGAACAAATATTAAGTGTCTTCTTGCTAGGCCCTGTGGTGGCGATGTAAAAGTGGAAGGAAATGCTCTTACTGGCATGCGAAAGGGTACTTTGCTCGGAATTACTGGAAATGCAGCAGGTACGGAGTTGGGTTAGAGACATCTTTGAATTTCGCCTGCATTGTGTGGAAGGTATCACAATTGTGGCACGGCAGGGGCGTCTTCCCACCTAGCACAGGACTAATTTTAGGAACGGAACCAGTAGTCTGAAAAATGCTAAAGAGAATGCATTAACACCTATGTTTATAGCCTTAATACATTTAGTACTCTTACGTGTTTCTTCCAACACCACCAAACGACTCTCCAATTCTCAGCAGACACTGACTAGATAGCCTACAGATTCAGTTATGACCCTATCTACCTGGAATCAGTGTCAGATCCCACAGGTTAAGGGCTCAGTCCAACAAGAGTGCCCCCAATTCAGACACCTGTCAAGTGCAGATTGTCACCTGTGCTTCTCACTCACTGGCTATAAATGTCAGCTTCCCAATCACATTCGCCTTGGGTTTGATTCATTTGCTAGAGTAGCTCACAGAACTCGGAAAAAACATTTACTTAAACATTTACCAGCTTATTATAAAGGATACAGATGAACAGCCAGATGGCGAGGTACATAGGGCAGGGTCCCATGCAGAGGAGCGCCTGTCCAAACCCAGTCCCTTGGGGTTTTTAAAGAGGCTTCATTACATAGGCCATTGGCGATTGATTCAACCTGGAGCCCCTCTCCCCTCCCGAAAGGTAGGGGGACTGGGGGGTTGAGAGTTCCAACCCTTGAATCACACAGTTGGTTCCCCTGGCCACCAGACCCCATCCATAGGTTACTCAGGGGCTTTCCAAAAGTGACCTCATTAATGTGACAAGACACCTTTATCACTCTTATCACTTAGGAAATTCCAAGGGGTTTAGGAGCTCTGTGCCAGGAAAGGAGACAAAGACCAAATATATATTTCTTATAAGTCACAATATCACAAGTACTAAATCACACTTTTTCACTTCACAGGTTTATTTTAGCAGCTCGGTTTTATTACATTCTACGTATTTAATATATTTATATTTCTATCCATTCTGCATAGATGGCATATTCATTAACTTTTATAGTTGACTTTTTCATTTGGTATTTGCTGCTACCTGGCCTGAAGAATCAGGAAGACAAATACAACTCGCTTGGTGGAAACATGGTGCAGCATTTCACTTGTCAGCAGAACTCTACTTTGCTGTAGGCTTCAGTGTCAGCTTTTCTTCCTCCTCGTTTTCAAATCCCGAACAGACGAGAGATCTTCCCTTAGGATATCGAGCACAACACTTCCGCAGTTCTTGGATGACAGCCTGACACTTAGATTCCATGTAGTTGTTGGCTGCAAAACAGACACGCAGACCCTAGTCATGATCTCACAGAGCTAAGGCCCGGGGAGGTTCAGATCAGTGCCTCCCACTCCTTTTAACTTTCTTGTATCTCCAGACGTGGAAGAAAGAGGATGTACCCAGGTCCACTTAATTCTTTCTGATGTAGAGACCAATCAACAAGCTAATTACAAATAAAAGCACGATTTACAAAGTGGTTGAAGGAACTTTATATATCATTTCCTTTTCTTTAAAATTGATTTAATAGTCTATGTGCCCTCTTCTAGAACACGGGCAGCTGCAGAATCTACGCAAGCTCAGAATGGTTCTTACGCTTTTCAAGGGTTGTAAACCCACCCCACGTACCCACCCACACCCTATACAACAAAGACCTTTTGGCCTGCAAAGCCTAAAATATTTACTGTTTGGCCCTTTACAGAAAATATGTGAAGACCCCTACTACACATAGACCCTAAGTCAAGGAGAACTTGACCTAAAGGTTCTAGGTCAGCTGCACTTGATCTGAATCCTCTGCTGCTAAAATGGGGTGCATGGGAGTTAGTCCAGGATTAAAAAAAGAAAACAATTCATGCTGAGTGGTTGAGTCCAGGCTTGGAGCCAGACCAAAGAGGTTCAAATCCTCACTGTGCCCCTTATAGTAGTGTGACCCTGGACAAGTTATATAACTTGTGTCAATTTCCCCATCTATAAAATGGGGGTCAATAATAGCATCTACCTCATGGATGAAAGGATTAAATGACTTAATATGTTTAAAATCCTTATGGCTGTGCTTAATGCTAACTCTTAGCCCATCCACCCTCACTCCTCCCACACTGTAGCAAGGGAGTGTCTCTACCTTGATTCTTGTTCTTCCTTAGCCATAGGTTGCTAATTCAAATAAGGTAAGAATTTATTTGGGAGAAGGAATTGTGAAAAACAGTTTTTACTTTTCTTAAGTTTGGAGGAAGTGAAGAGAATGAATAAAGTAGCATTATCATTATACATTAATATTTTAGATTAAAAGATATTTATGGGGGCGCCTGGGTGGCTCCGTCATTTGAGCACCCTACTTCGGCTCAGGTCATGATCTCGCAGTTCATGGATTTGAGCCCTGCATCGGGCTCTGTGCTGACAGCTCAGAGCCTGCAGCCTGCTTCGGATTCTGTGTCCCCCTCTCTCTCTCTGCCCCTCTCTCAAAAGTAAATAAACATTAAAAAGATTTATGAAATATTGCTTACATCATAAAACGAAGAGTCCAAGAATGAAAGGTAAGAGTCAAAGGAAATAAACAAACAAGAGTTTTCTTTAGTGGTGAATCTCTGGGTAAATTTGTAACATGTTTCCTTCTGACCCTTCTATATTTTCATAGGCATCCATCTCCATTAGTTAAATAATGGGAAAAATTATCAAAAGTGTCAGTTTTGAAATTCAAAAAGCCTTGTAGTTTTTTCTATCTGTTCTTCTGCCAATAATCATTTGCTGATTAAAAAAAAAAATCTTCTAGCATTTGGCCAAACTTTTTGGCCAATTTAAAACCAGGTTGGGGGAGAAAACCAAGTGGACAAATCACATCAAATATGCTTTACTTGAAATTTGCTTTTACCTTTAAGACTTAGTTGCTAACTTCAGCAGCCTAAATTCCAGTTGTTTTTTTCAACCCCCACTTCCAACCTGATTGCTTTTAAAAAGTGAGTTGTCAGCCACAATGAAGTATAACCAACACATTTACAACTAGTCTTTTTAAAAAAGGACTTTGCTTGAGGAACCTGGGTTGCTCAGTTGGTTAAGCGTCTGACTCTTGATTCTGGCTCAGGTCATGATCTTGTGGTTCATGAGTTCAAGCCCCTATGTCGGGCTCTGCACTGACAGCACGGAGCCTGCTTGGGATTCTCTCTGACCCTCCCCCAGCTTATGCTCGCTCTTTCTCTCAAAATAAACAAACAAACATAAAAAAAAGACTTTGCTCAGCTTAGTAACTCTCAACCCTGGCTGTACATTAAAATAACCTGGTTAGCTTTTTAGACTGATTCCTGCCCAGAACCCATCCTCAGGAAGTTCGATTTAATTGTTCTAGGCAAGTTTTTAAAGCTCTTCAGGTGATTCTAATGTACAACCAGGATTGCAAACAGCAAGCTTATATCACATCACTTTTTATTTTCTGCATCTTTGATGATACAATGAGGAAAATCTTCAGGCTAATTACAGAAATATTACATTTGAGAGGAGTTAATATTGTCTGCTAATAAAAAGAAAAATCGGTCTCTTGTAGTTAATTCACAGGTAAAGTGGAAAAATATAAAAAAGCGTTTCACATACTACCTTGTAAACATTTCTGTATTTCACAGGCTTGTTTCTGGCACGGATCCTTCTGCGGCATATCCAGAAAACTAAAATAAGAAAAATGATTTTTATTTTGTCTTTTATCCATAAAGACTTTAAAGCCCTTATAGATGGAATTTTCTTCTGAGACAACTAGGTATGCTAGAAAACATTTGCACTAAAAAATACTCTTCCCATTCATAGGATGAATCAAGTGTATTTTTATAATATCCATTTCATTCAATTTGGAAGCTATGAGTAGCTTTACATGAAAAAAGAACCCTTGAATTCAATCAACTCATCTTGAATACTGTAAACCAATGTTGGGCTAGAGGAGCCCACTGCTCAGATCTATCATTCACAGAACCACTCTTGGTAAGTCATTAAACTCCTTGCAATTTTTCCGTATAATTCATGTGTAAATTGGGGACCATTCCTACCCAACTCCAAGCATTAATGGAAGGACTAAGTGTGATAAAATACATAAAGTACACACAATAGCGCCTGGAAGGAAGGCAGTAAGGACTCAATACATGGTAGCCGTGATTCCCAAGATGTAAAAAGTAAAAACCTTACTTTTAATGTACATAAACAGTTATGACTACTTTAACTCAGGAAATTATCAGGTAGTAAATGCTTTCCTAGGAATCAGCAATATTTGGTGCTATTATTACTTCCTGAGAAAGGTGCTAGGTAAGCAGCTAAAATATTTTTTGGAGCTCTTACAGAAACCAACTTATTTAAAATATCTATAACCAGAGAACGAATTTAAGTGCCCATGATTTTGATCGGCAACTTCTAATAATTTGAAGGCACAACTGCAGAAAGGAAAAAGGCCCAGGAGCCTTGGTAGCTAATTTCATTAATTGAAACGACCTCCTTTTGTTTCAGAGCCCCCTAAATTCTCAGTAGATCCAAGTTAGGTCAGTACTGGGATGGGAAACACCGGAGCAAAACCTCGGATATTTACAGGACGGGAGAAGGAAAGGCAGGTGAATTGCTGCAGGGCAAATAAGCGACAAATAGATGTTGATGCTGCTAGCAGCTGCTCTCTTCTCTCTAAATCAGTACCAAGTCCTTGGCGGTCAGGTGCTGACTTTTGTGGGACTCATCAGATCCCAGTTCCAGCTGATGATGTCCATGAAAGGTTCCATGGCAATTTCCAAAGGAGTCGACTTCAAGTTACGTGTCCTGACTAAGTGCTTTTGTTGACTTGCTTTCTGCCTGTGTAACCCCCTCTCTGCAGTTCCACTTGTGCTGTTGGTCATGACCCTTCCTACGCTTCTGCGTTCTTGAGCAGTTGTTCAACCCACTCCCTCCCCCCAGGCCCACAGGTGGGTGCACTGCAGTGGTGGATGAAGTGATTGCCATGTACTGAACAGAACAGAGGAGCATATCTTCCTAGAATCCCAGCACCTGGAAAAAAAATAGATCATTAAAATCACCACAGCCAAAGAGAGTGAAAAAGAAGGGAGAACGGGGGATAAATAGAAATACATACCAGGTTAATCATCAGGCAAAAGCTTAAGCAACAGCTCCTGTACTCCCCTGACCTGTCAGAAAAAGAAAAGTTTATAGAGTACTCCGTTGTAAGAGCCCCAGTACAATGGAAAATGATTAAGCAACATGGGTACCATTAAATGATGCTGGATCTGCCACAAGCGAGAGTTGTTATCCATGTAGCGCTCCTCAGGGTAGAGTTGCCACATGAGAGGTAGCTGGGAGGTAAGAAGGTGACTCGGCCTAGCTGCGTCACCTAAGGGAACCTGAACTTGCTGGACTCGTGCCCTTAGGAAACTCGTCTCCTAATGGAAAAAAAATGATCAAAAATAAAAGCAAAGGTTTCAGGATACTGAGACTGGCTAGAAACCAAGTTGCTTCAAAGCAAAATCGATAAAAAATAAGCAAAATACAAACACTTACCTCTTCCACGACGGCCACCCACGTGCGCTGGTATTCGTCGCGGTAGATACCCTCTTGGTGAACCCAGAGGTGATCGGGTGGAGCCCCTGCATCCTCTCCTGCCATTCTGGGCTTTGGGTTCCAATTCTAGCCCTGCTTTTCTCCACCTAAGCCTGCAGCACCCGCGCACAGGACACAGGTGTGACTTTTTGGGTTTGAATGAACTCGCCAGTGAGCAAGGTGACCCGGTACTAGCAACACCAACCAGAACCAAAACTCCTACACGTCTACTTGCACAGCCTAAACAGAGCCGAGGCCATCTGAAGCTGCCTGCAGGACACTGAAGTGACGCTCAGCAGTGTCTTGGGTAATGCTAACTGTTGACTGCAAAGCACGCAGCTCCTCAGGAAGCCAGGCAGTGGTCTCCCAATCTTTGCATTTACAAAGCAGCATCTGACCAAGTGTGGTTAGCAACGGAGTGTGCACAGCAGGGTGCTAAGGGCACTCAATTGGGCAAGAAAGCAGTATAACAACGGACCTGGGTGTGCCGTATCTCCCAGGTAAAAGTCCCTTCCAAACAGCTCCATTTTTAAAAGATTGTGAAGGCTGAATTATGTGCGTTGCTAAATTGAAATTAAAAGTTTGTTTTAAGACAAACGACCTAATTGTCAGCTTACTTAGAAATGTTACTTATGCCAGTTGGGCATTTCCAGAAGGGGGTTTTCATGTTAGGGAAAATATTTAAGATAGCTTCATGGAATTCTAAAGCTGCAAAACACCTTGGCGATCATGGTGATTTGAGGCTGAGAGCAAATGATAGTTATCCATCTAGGTCCTTGTTTCATTTTAATAATGCTTCAGGATGTCACAGGAGCCCATTTCTCCATAGAGGTGTGCGTTTAAATTCTGATTTCCCAAGTCAGAGGGCCAGAAAAACCCCTCTGCTCTTTGGTGTAAAGGAAGCAAAGGTACTGGGCAAAATCCTTCCATCACACAGATTAGGCTCTAACCCCATAAGGATCTCTTTGTACCTGGCTTCTACTGTCATGGCACACTTTCACTGTATTTCTACCTCTGACAGCACAGATACAGCATTGGGGGATCTGCCCCCACAAAACAAAGGCCTCCTGTTCCCCTTGGGTGGCCTTTAGGTAGAAGAGGAGCTGCCACACACCTTTGGAGGTTGTTAAGCCATTAAACTGAGACTGTCCACAGCAAATGAGATGCCAGAACAGAGGATGATGCAGCCCAGGAAAAAGCTAGAAAGAACTAACTGAACTAAACCAAATCCTCTTTTCAAGGACAACAATCTGAGTCTGATTTTTCCCACCTTAACAACTGTTAGTTCACCATCCCTAAAAGTAGAAAATATCTTTTATAGAGTTAGGAAATGGTCTTATCTCGGTGGTTAATTTCAGAGCATTATGGTTGCTTCAGCCATTGTATCCTGAATGGAGGTGACTCTGAGCCCATCCTAACCTTCTAGGCCTCTCTCCTTCCAAACTCACCTAAAGTGGAACCCCTTCCCCTTCGCCAAATCCCAGTTTCTCTCAGTTATCTTGGACTTCATCTTGTTCAGTTGCTACATCCTGTCACCAATTCTAGGAAGCACCACTACCACTGTATTTGAGACTAATTTTCCCCTAAATACTAGGCTCATTACTAGCTCCAAAGGTTTGCTCTTGCTTTCTCCTTGCCTAAAATGCTTCCACAGGCCATTTTCTGTATGCCTTTTGGGACCACTGCAGCATTTATGTCTAAGCTCTTACTCATATTTTGGCCTCTAATTTAAATTGCCTTGCACATTTGCTTTGCTTATTTCACAAGTCCTGTCTCCCTTCAAAGACCGTATTATAAGCTCTTTGATTCACAGGAATGATACACTACTGAGCACCCCAAGTCTCAAATACTAGTCAGTGTCCTTGTGAGTAGATGGACATATATGCTGACAAGGGAAATGGATAAATATCACATACACAAGAGTAGAGATTGATTCTCTAGGTGTACTATATGACTACATATTTTTTGAAAGCTATTTTTTTTTCCATTTAGTAGACACAATCATTCTCCCTCTCTTCTTCCCAAGGGCTTTTGGAAAAGAGAGATATAAACAAAAACCAAGTAAATACGAATGTGAAAATAAAGTATATTAATGTCTGGATTTTGAGTACAAAAGAAGTGTGGCCATTTAATAAAAAATAGAAACCAAGTGTTAAGGGTTTCAGTATCGTTTCAAGTTCACAGATTCACTCACAGACAACCATCAATATCCTGACATTTAAATTTGTCTTGGATGAAAAGTGAAATCTTAGTGGTTATGCTGACATTAAAAGGGAATGATTCCAGTGGTATAGAGGGCAAACAAATTGGAGATGATAGTGTGAGTTACTATGAATCACTACAAAGAGGCCCATGAGTCACTACAAAATATTCTCAGAAGAAAGGCAGTGTGATGTGCTGCTGTGACCTAAAGACCAACATGCTGGGCATCAGCAGCATGAGCCTGGGAACAAACCCCAGCACATGACCCTGGACTTGTGTGTGCTACCACTTAGACACAGCATGAAGGCCCAGTGAAAGGCAAGGGCAGTGGCCAAGGGACTGAGAAGCTGCCATGTGAGCTCAAAGCACAACATCCTTACCGAAGCAGAAAGTGCCTGGGAAAGCGTGAGATCAAAGACCACAAAATACCAGGTTGTAGGAATTGAGCACCATTTCTCTAAAATATCATTCCTGGAACACTTGTCCCTACCTGTCTCTTTGGTCAAATAAGTTTGGGAATCTATAGTCGTAAAAGCCGTGGCAAGTTACACAGTAAGGTGGCTTTATTTTGTTTACCATTTCCCGAATTTATTTGACTAGAGAACATTTTTCTGCACATGAACCTTGTTCACAAACTTCAGAACTCCTTAAACTACTATGAATCTCTTAAATACTCAAGATAAACTGAGGTACACAGTGCAATGTAATACACAGAACATAAACTTGTTTCCCTCAACTCCAAGGAATACTACCATGTGCAAATTGAAATGGATTCAAACAGTGCTTATATTAGGTTTATCATCTTTTAAGGTACTAATACAGATCGTCCCCATGGGGGTCACGTTGTGTTATGGTCAGAGACCATAGTGGCCTACATGGCTATTTACTAGTATGGCATTTCGTAAGTTTTGTTTTGAATGGATGATATATAATATAGGAGGACTTTCGTAAGGAGTATAATTCAATTTACAGGTGTTTGGACAATTTTTAAGTATTAATTACTTGAAGACACTTTACTTGAAGTGAATTAATCACCTGATTTAATTACAATGGGTGAAGTTACTCAGAACGTGTTCACTAGAGTTAGTCTGGCCTGGGTATGAATCCTGATTTTATCAGTGACTAGCTTTGTGACTAGACCAATTAACCTGTCTAGAGTTCAGTTTTTTGAGGTGTAAAATGAGAAACAAAGAACGTATTGATCATCATCGTCAGCAGTTATTTACCACTTTTTGTATGTTTTATATGTATATATATATACATATTATATATATTATATATATATATTATATATATATAATATATATATAGGAAGTTGTGGACTCTGATTCTAATTGGGGCAGTTTCCATATAAAGCTATATCAAGGCTTAGTAGAGTGTCTAGGACATAAGTTTGCTGTAAATGTTAAGTTTTTTTTCTACTGCAATTAAAGATTTAGAAATGTGCAATGCAGCGGCGAGTATTATGAAAGTCAGAAAATATCATTCTCGAATTTGAGAGTAACTGAGAGCAACGACAAAGGGGTGTTTTTTGTCTTGAAGGTATCTAAAGGTACTTTATAAAGTCAGAATATTCCATTGCTGGACATAATAATGAGAAGAATGGCCATCCTTGTCCTATTACAGCAGGGCATATTCGCCATGAACAGTATCTGGAAATAATATATGGTGCAAACTTGACACTTTAGAGAAAAAATGTAGATCGGTTCAATGTAATCGCACACTTGAAGTTTTGTACCATATTCATGAGTATCAGAATGAATCATGGACACAGGTGCCATGTGAACCTTAAGCATTAGGTCAAAATGGAGGTTGGTGGCATATATGTGACAGATAATCCCAGTGGATGTGGGCCCTATCTGTGGTGGGGAGAGTTGGGTTGGAACTGACTTCGGAGAAAAGAGCAAAGCATCAACACCTCTTCAAGTGGAACGTTGGGAATGTTCCCTTTCCAGTACTGCCATGTCTGCCTGGCTTCAACGCTACACAGGGAATCGAGAAGCAGATCAAAGAAACATAAACACTGATGGGCTGTGGAGGCGGCAAGGCATAGATTTTCCTTTGCTTTAGGATGGTTCCTCACATCCACGTGTCATTCCTAAGCTTGGGAGTGGAAAGATCTGTACTTTTACCCGTGGCACGCTTGCCATTCCTGAAAAGAAAAGGACTTTTACGTACAGTTTCACCATATCTGATATCATCAGGACAAGGAGAGAGCTGAGGACACTTGTAGTGTGGATATGGGCTGCGATACATCCGACCTTCGGTGAAAGCTCACGTCCCCCATTCCCGTCCCTGTATCAAACAAGCAGGTACCTAAAAGCCAAGCTTCAGAGTGATACTTTTTCCGATACAGTATAGCACTGTTTCTGGAAGAGGTTACTCACATGAATATAATGTTTCTTGGGCTACTTAATCCGCCTCAGGAGCCGCGAGGCTAAAACTTCCAGGTCCCCCGCCCTGGGCCACTCAAGGCAGGATCGGGACGTGAGCTTGGGGCGGGCCGAGGTCACCCGAACCGAAGTTAGGAGGCGAGGGCCGGCAACCGGAAGTGCTCCGGGGAGAGTTGTACGAGATTCGGGGCCGTAACTTGGAAGCAAACCGAAATAAAATAAAACCTGAACTGTCTTAGGACCCAATTTCAACCGAGCGTCCCCCGGACTCAGGAGGCCGGCGCGCGCGGCGAGGCCGCCTTAAAGGGCTGTCCCCGGAGCGTGTAGGCCGCGTACGGCTCTCTTCGGCGGGCGGGCAAAATGGGCGCGGGCGCTCGACAGGCGCCGGCCCGGCCGCCCGGGCGCCGCTCACAGACCACGTCCGCCCGCGGCCCTCGAGCGCCGCCTCCCTGCCGACCCCGCCACCCGGCCTGACGCCCCGACCGCGGCCGGCTACCGCCCTCCGCCCGACGGCCACGCCCGCCCCGACCGGCGCGGGCGTCTCCCAGGTGCCGCCGGGCCGGCCCCGCCCGGCCCCCGCGCCCCGAGCCCCGCCTCCGCGCGCCCGCCTCGCGCCCCGCCCCCACCACCCCGCCCCGCCCCGCCCCGCCCGCGCTCCTCAAGCCCCGCCCCCGCGGAACCCGCGCTCCGGAGCACCCGGTTGGCCAGGCCCGAGTGGGCCCGAGGCGGACGTGAGCGCGGCCGGACCAAGATGGCGGTGCAGGTGGTACAGGCGGTGCAGGCGGTTCATCTGGAGTCGGATGCTTTCCTGGTTTGTCTCAACCATGCTCTGAGCACGGAGAAGGAGGAGGTGATGGGGCTGTGCATAGGGGAGGTGAGTAGCGTAGTTAGCCTGGCCGGAACCCTGCTGAGCAGTCCCAGTGCGGCCCCGGGGTGGGTGCCGGCAGCGCCCGGGACTGCGGGGGCCACAGGCACCCCGGACTCAGATTCTTGGACTGATCCTCCGGATGGTCCCGGAGTGAGGACTCCGTTTCCTTTGTGTCTTCACGCTTCTTTGGCTTCCCGCAACCCCCCAGCGACCTGCATAAGCCTCCGGGTGGGCCTTGTAGTTTCCCTTCTAGTCTGTGCTTTTCTTTACATCTGGATTTACCACCCCATTGACCAAAACCGCAAGTCAGGCCATAAGGACATTAGAGCATAACGAGGACAGCACCGTATTACAAAGCAACCAACCACGATGAGTACCCCTTCTCTCGCATCCAGTCTTCTTTCTGGAAAGCCTTCTAACTGTATTAGACAACCACAGAGAGAAGACGGTTGCAAAGACGCGAAGGTTTCCGCTGGCTTAAGTGTTGCACAGGGACTAAAGAGGATGAGGAAATACAGCTTAGTTGTTTACAATCCAAAAATAAGAATTGTCCAGTTGTTCATGCCTCCCTACAGAAACACGTGACCCAATTTTCATATAATCTGCATCCATGTACATCAAACTAGTGATCAATAATGTTTTCTGCTTTCTCCCCACTCTAGTTGAATGATGACACAAGGTAAGATTATATTTCTTTACTGATACCTTTTGACCTATATGTTATTCTTAACTGAAACATTACAAGTTTTGCAATATTGTATACGATTTGTATTAAGACAAGTTTCGCAATATCGTATGCGATTTGTATTTTAACTTGCCATTATGAGTCTGGAGCCCCCGTACTGATAACTTTGAATTTCACTCCAACCCTGAATGTTGGTTTCCACCTTACTTCCTAGTACGAGTACTGTCGGTTGATATACATATGACCTTATGTGAAAAATGTGGGTGGGAATACCAACATGATAACTGAACCTGTGAAAACTCTTACAATTGTTCACTGATACGGTGCTCCTACCTTCTTTTTCCTTGATTGATATATTTTACATTCTCTGCCCCCTGAAACAACAATGAAATACAGGTAATTTTCTTTCTGGCATGTGATATGCAATATTAAAAGACATTTCCCCTTATTAACCCATTCCTTCCTTTAAATGGTCAATGGCTTTCTGCTTCCCCTTACAGCACCCTTCAGTGATCTCAGAAATGCCCAGTGGCTTGAATGCGTCACTTGGCAAAAGCTTTGGGTTACCTTTATTTCAGTTTCAAACAGTAGCAAGCCCACCTCCTCAATACCCAGGATTCTATGCGTTTGGCTTTGCCAGTGAACACACTATACACTTAGCCACTCTTCCTTTGTCTCTGATCAAGTTTTCATTGCAAAAACTGCTAAACCTGTTACTTTGCTTTAATACCTTTTTATATTACAAACCTCAGTTCCCCTTTTTTTTTTCTAATTTATTCCCAAAAGGAGTGACTCCAAATTTACATATACCGGAACTGAATTGCGCACAGTTCCTGAAAAGGTATGTGTGCTAGAATTTTGCATGATGGAAACTTGCCATTGGGAAGGGATTTCTGTCCTCACATGGATGATCTCAGCCAGGGATTAATCTGGTTTGTGCAGGCCCACATTTTTGGCTGGGTACACTGTTCTCTCTAGTAAAATCAGCTGAAGAGTCTACTCACTAAGAATGGACCTAATTTTCTACTCCTTGTAGCAAATTCAGATGAGTACTCACTCTCAGCTCTCCTCCTGGCTGTCATCTGTCTGCCTGTTTTCTGGCCCCTCTCCCACCCTCCTTGAGACATCTCACTGGTACACTGCCTTGAGATCTGGTTCACATCACTGTTGTCATCTCCTTATCCCAGATCCCAGTACCTACTCGGGCAGCCCCTCTCTTACAAGCAAATTATCCATAGTTCATAATTGATAGTCTACCTTGACTCTTCTCCTGTCTACAATTCCGCCTCACCTTTTCTGACATGCCCTAGCTTTCACAATCTGGTATAATGCTTCTCAAGCTAATTCTGATATAGGGCCATTTCATTCATTTTCCAGTATGTTGCAAACCAATGCCTTTGAAAAATACAATAAAAATCAATTATGCCTTCCTACCAAGCACATGACAGACATGATAAAGACCATCAGGCAACAACTCCATCTACTTATTACCCCTATATCCAAACTTTTCCATGTTGACCACTCTGCCTCCTTTCTTACAGATTCTTCACAGACCTTGCTTATCAAATATCCTCTCTTCTGAGTCTTCAACCTTTTCCTGTCATCTGGCTTTTTACCCTTTGGATACGAATGTGCTTAAATTACTCTCATTTTCAGAAACAACAGAAAAATAACTTTTTAATCCCACATATTCCTGTAGTCACTACTCTTATATCCTTCTCTGAATAGTCAGACTTCTTAAAAGGGTAGACTATAATCATAATTATTTCTTTACTTTCTCCAGTCACACACACCAAGGTCTGGTTTCCAATTCTGTCTCGCCAGCCACCTCACCATTGCTACTATATCAGGTGATGACATCTTGAGGCTTATCTTCATCTTTCTCCATTGTAAATGGCAAGATTTCATTCATTCTGATGACTGACTAATATTTCATTGTATACATGTACACACCACATGTTCTTTATCCACTTGTCAGTCAGTGGACATTTGGGCTCTTTCCATAATTTGGCTCTTGTTGAGAGTGCTGCTGTAAACATCAGGGTGCATGTATCACTGGGGGAATTATTAAGTTAATAAATGGAAAGCATTTTTCCAAGTCCCAGACACATGGAAATATTGTGCCATTCTGATTGCTGTTGTTAATATCCAGTCCTAGCTTTCCATTTATTAACTTAATAATTCCCCCGGTGATACATGCACCCTACTGCTTATTTCAAGTTTAGGTCAACACAGGCATGTTAAATTAACATGTTCAAAACTGAACCTTCGTCTTCTTCAATCCCACTCCTCCAACATTTGTCATGCCACAGTAGTTCCCAAGCCTGGGGCACCTTGGAATTACCCTGTAACCTTTACAAAATCCTGATGCCAACTTCCTTGGTCTGGGGGTGAGACCTAGGCAGCAGGAGTTTGAAAAACTCCCCAGGTGATTCTAATGTGCAGCCATGTTTGGAAACCTTGTTGCCATTCAGAACCGTAAATTGCCCTCATATTGTTTCCAATGCTTCATCCCAGCTATTTCTACCTTACTGGAGGTCCTTATTGCTTCTTTTCTTGAATATTTGCTAGCTTCTCCACAGTCTCCTTGCCAGATTTTTCCCAAGGAAGGCTGGGCAAGCCATATTTTGCTGGCCTTTGTTCTATATGAAGATAGAGGAGCAAAAGGAACTTTTGAGACTGAAAAGGTATAGAGGCCAGTCTAGCTAAGCTAGAATATCTTATTTCTTATGTGACTGTCACTGTAACAGGATTCCTCAAGCCCTTCAGCTACCTGTGGCTTTCAGGGACATCTATCAGACCTTAGTTGCCTTTATTTATGCTTATTTTGTTTTTCATCTGTTCCTGGGCTGGCTGGTCTTGCCATCCTGAACTTCATTTGCTCATTCCTCTAGGCACTGAAACCCTCTCAGCCTATAGAGACAGAAAAAAGTCACCCTGTGACTCAACTCCTACTAAAATACATTCCTAATCTTAATGGTGTAATTTTATTTTTCAAGAGTCCATGTCCTCATCTGGAATTCTGTGTCAATTTGTACTGGCCAAATAGATGTTAAGCTTCATGAGTTCAGTGACCTTATCTTTTTAGTAGATGTTGGCATGGCATATCTTTTTCCATCCTTTTATTTTTGGTCTTTTTGTGTACTGACATGTAAAGTGTGTTTCTTGGGGCGCTTGGGTGGCTCACTTGGTTAAGGGTCCAACTTCAGCTCAGGTTATCATCTCACAGTTTGTGGGTTCGAGCCCCATGTCAAGCTCTGTACTGACAGCTCGGAGCCTGGAGCCTGCTTCAGATTCTGCATCACCCTCTCTCTCTGCCCCCCCCCCCCCCCCCGCTCATGCTCTCTCTCTCTCCCTCAAAGAATAAATAAACATTAAAATAAAGAACCTCCTTTCCGATTTCACTCTTATCCCTGCAACATCTGCAAGTGTCACACCCATCTTTTCCCATGAAACTCTTGAACCATTTCATTCTTCTGCTTTTCACTCCTCTGCTCCCTCTGCCCACACTGTTCCTTGCCTTTATTTACATCCTCCCCTGCTACATCAGCTTATCTTCCTTCCTTCCTTCATGATCCTTTCTAAACTTAGATCTGCTTTCTGTGTTCCACTGAGTTTCAACCTTGAAATTTTAGAGTTAAACTTGACAACTTCCTTTCCTCTATCATCCATGGGCCAATAAGCTAACAACTCTTGTGGATTCTTCCTTCTTAATGAATCTCAAATCTGTTTCTTCCATGTCTGCTATGTACTTAGCCCAGTATTTTATCATTATCCCACATTCAGACTCTTTGAAACAATATTCTTCTGGGTCATCTTGCAGATCATGGTATCTGAGGCCCTGTATAGTTTTACTCTAACTTTTCTTAGCCTTACTATCATTCCACCTCAAGTTCTCTGTTTAAACCAGTTGGCCAACTTTTCTCCCAAACATCTCACTCATATCCATTTGGCATCTAGAGAAGTTCTGTACACACCCATGCACACATATATGCATGCATGCACATACACACACACACACACACACACACACACACATGCACACACATGCACACTACACTCAGAGCAGTTGGGAAATTGTACACTTGTCAGCCTATGAAGACTTTTTTCTAATCTAAGTGACTCCATTCCTCTGCTCTTGTATTGATTTACTACATTACTTCATTATAGTTTCTGGTATGATACTTGCTGCTTAACCAAATTGTTAGCATTTTGAACACTTGGATTGTCTGCACTCTGTATCCTTTTCTGTGAGAGTCACTCACACGTCGTAAATCAAATGATTATTACTGGATCATTCATAAAGCTCTTCCTTCATTCAAATATTAGCCTTTATATTTTGTTTTGAAATGCATATATCAAAGTTGGATGTCTTTTATTTGACATATTCTCTCACTTATGATAAAAATTTGCAGTTTTCTAAATAGAATTTCTAACCTAATCGTGTAATTCAATGCAATTGTATAATTGCAGGGAAACATGTTACTGCAGAGACAGAAGTAAATATTTCTATGGATTTTCCTCCAGGTTGACACCGTCAGAATTGTTCACATTCATTCTGTCATCATCTTGCGACGTTCTGATAAGAGGAAGGATCGAGTGGAAATTTCTCCAGAGCAGCTGTCTGCAGCCTCAACAGAGGCAGAGATATCCTTACTGGTCATTAAGAAGCTTTCGTGCTTTTACAGGTGCTGGGACTTCCAGGCCAGGCTCCTCTGTCTCCTGCCTAAGGAGATTTCACAGGTTTTCTTCCTGGTGACTCTCTCCCAGTTCACATATTTACCTGTGAGAGCAAATTGTTTGCTTCATCAGAATTTCTTTCCATTTTTCCTTTTGAGTGGCTTTTATTGGAAAAATTAGAAATTTCTAATGTTCCTGCTCTTAAATGCCAGACGATCCCAGTGTCAAGTATTGTGACAGTGATCTCTGTGGGGCAGTTCCCTCCTCCTTCCTTTCATTCCCCCATTGCCCCTCTCCAGTCTGCTCTGCCCACCTCCCCTCACCCCAGGTTTTCCATGATTTAATTTCCAGGCCCTTGACTATCTTAGTCTCTATTCATTGGAGTTGAGGCTGCCTCTCAAAAAAAAAATGCATTGCTGAAAACTGAATGCAATATTCCATGCTAAATATAACCAAAAGTAATCAAATGGGAAATTTTCTTCCTATGATCAGGACTTCATATGTCCGCTATAGCAACTTAAATTTGCATCAATGGCTTTTAGTAATTCATTGGGTTTTTTTTTTTATTAAGTTTATGTTGTCAATTAAAAAGTAACTTTTAAAACTAGGTGGTTCATATGCATAGTATAAACTTTCAAAGGTACAAAAACGTGTGAAAAGTAAGTATTTCTCTCCAATGTCTATGTCCCAGTACCCTCATGGTCTGTCCCTGGACATAACCAGGGTTATCAGGTTTTCATGTATCCTTACAGGTAAATTCTGAGCATACAGAAGCATACATGAATATTTTCTTTTTTTAAAAAAAAACTATTTAACACACACACATATATATAATTATATATAATAAATGTTATATATTATATATATTATATACTATCTATAAATGGTAACATAATGATATATCATATGTATATTATATATATATGATAGCTCATGACATTGCATAACAACATATCTAGACAATCGTTTACATCACTATATAGAGATACCTCATTCCGTTGTGTGTAAATTGTAGCCCCGGGTGACTTTTCTGGCCTCACACACATGTTTAGGCTCTCTGTAACCTGCTGGGCAGCACTGTAACCTTGCACACACTGCATTTCACAGACATGCACATGTACATGTATGATGGAGTCCTAGAGGATTTCCCCTCCAGCAGTGTGCGAGAGTGCCTGTTTCCCTGAACCTTCACAAACACTGTGGGTTATCAGAGCTTTTTGTTTTTGTGCTGCCAGGGCACAGTACTTGTGTTAAGGAAATTAGCTTTTTGTGATAAGGATACTGATTTTTCTCAGCTTATTCATGATGTATGTATATTTCTCCAATCAAATTGTTTTTGCCTTTTTATATAATCAGATGTATCAATCTCTTACATACGTTTTGCAATCTTTTTTTAAACTCTATTTTGAAATAATTATAGATTCGTGGTAGGTTGCAAAAATAGTATAGAAAGGTCTTTGTACCCTTCACCCAGTTTCCTCCAAACACTACCAGAAAACTGACATTGATACAATGGGTGTCATTCTATGCCATTTTGTCACGTGTGTAAATATATGTGACCACCACAGTAGTCAAAATGCCGACTTGTTCCATCACCATATAGATTTGTCTCATGCTCCCTGTGTATAAGTCATGCTCACCCCATCAAGCTTTGGCTCCAACTCCTGTTCTCCATCTCCCAGAACACAAGTGTATAAAAGTGTTTATAATTGTGCTTATATATTATAAGTTTGAGATACACTCCCAAGATGGGGGGGCGGTGACTGGATACACTGTTGCATGTTACTGCATGCATTGACATTACAATGTAATTACAATGTAATTGACATTACAGTGACTCTCTGTTAAGAATTTACTAAACATCTTGTGTGCTCTTCACTGCTGTTGGAGGCGGAATTCCCTCAATGTGCAGTTGAAAAAAATGGGTTTAGAGAAGTTAAGTAACCTCTTTTTGCATCTAAAAATAAAAATATATATATTTAAAAAGTATTCTTTCTCAGATTTTTGTTGTATAGAAAGGATTATTTTGTTTTAACATAGTGATTTGCAGGAAAACAAATCAGCATTTTGTAAGATAGCAAAGCAGCAGCAGAAAGGGACAGTGTCTTATTTCTAAGTTGAGTTCTTGTATCAAATTAGAGCACCAGATAGAGTTATGGGAAATTTTTGTCTCTAGGACAAAGGAGGAAAATATTCTCTTGCAGTATATTTCTTGACACATGAGGAGACCAAAGTAGGGGTCTTTGTTCATTTGGTCTCTGAAACCACCCTAATTGCTATTGTTGATACTGGCAGGCTGCCAGAGACAAATCAAATGAGTTTTTAAAACCTTGTATTTCTTTTTCAAAAATGTGAGTATGATGGAGCTAGAGAGAGGATTGAAGATTTGCTCACCTTGATAATATGAGTTCCAAAGATTTAGATAAGCTACTTTTCAGATAGCACAGTGATAAGTATTTGAGTGATCAAACATTAGTAAGTTGGATTAAGAGGATGTAACTATTTACAGTAATGGAAGCCAAATAGAGTCTAGTTTTATTTTTTATTTATTTATATTTTTAAAGTTTATTTATTTTGGGGAGAGATAGTGCATGCACGCAAATTTGGGAAGGGCACAGGGAGGGAGAGAGAGTTTCCCAAGCAGGTTCCACGCTGTCAGCAAGGTCATGACCTGAGCCAAAATCAAGAGTCGGAACTTAACCAACTGAGCCACCCAGGTGCTCCTTATTTATTTACTTTATTTATTTATTAAAAATTTTTTAATGTTTATTCATTTTTTGGGAGACAGAGACAGAACACAAGCAGGGGAGGGGCAGAGACAGAGGGAGACACAGAATCCGAAGCAGGTTCCAGGTTCTGAGCTGTCAGCACAGAGCCCAATGCAGGGCTAGAACTCAGACTGCAAGATCATGACCTGAGCTGAAGTCAGATGCTCAACCGACTGAGCCACCCAGGCGCCCGTTTATGTACTTATTTTTTTTAACAATTTTTTAAAATGTTTATTTTTTTGAGAGAGAGCGAGAGACAGAGCTCGAGATGGGAATGGCAGAGAGAGAGGGAGACACAGAATCTGAAGCAGGCTCCAGGCTCTGAGCTGTCAGCACAGAGCCCAATGCCGGGCTCGAACTCACAGACTGTGAGATCATGACCTGAGCCAAAGTCGGATGCTCAACCGACTGAGCCACCCAGGTGCCCCTTATGTACTTCTTTTTAAAGTAATCTGTACACTTGACTTGGGGCTTGAACTCACAACCCTGAGATCAAGAGTTGTGTGCTCTAGGGACTGAGCCAGCCAGGTGCCCCAAATTGATTCTATTTTTAAAGTTTATTTATTTATTTTTGAGAGAGGGAGAGTGAGGGTGCAGGGGAGGGGCAAAGACAGGGAGAGAGAATCCCAAGCAGGCTCCATCCATGCTGTCAGTCCAGAGCCCAATGCAGGGCTTGAACTCACAAACTGTGAGACCATGATCTGAGCCAAAATCAAGAGTTGGACGCTTAACTGACTGAACTACCTAGGTGCCCCAATTCTATTTTTTTTAAGTTTATTTATTTATTTTGAGTGAGAGCGCAGGAGGGGCCAAGAGAGAGGGATAGAGAGAATCCCAAGCAGGCTCCCCGCTGTCAGTGTAGAGCCCAACGCAGGGCTCAAACTCCCAAACCGTGAGGTGATGACCTGAGCCAAAATCAAGAGTCGGACAGTCAACCAATGGAGCCAGCCAGGTGCCCCCTGATTCTATTTAAAAAAAAAAAATACTTTTGGCTTTAAACGGGAGGTCTGGGAAATTCTGGGCATTGACCTTATTTCATTCTTTTATTGATATTAAATTGGACTAGGTTTATTTTAAACCTCAGAATGCTTTCTGAGCCCATAAGCATCACAAATTTTGTTCCCACAAGTTGAAAATACCTTGACAGACACACAGGTTGGCTGAACTAACAGGTCGCCCCATGAGAGTTGTGGGCTGGTATCATTCCCATCCTCATATAACTGTTTGGCCTTCACATGTTGGTAAGTATTATGGGCTTGCAATGTTTATTATCTTTAGCAATCAGTATCATCTTTCCTTCTCCATTACATGAACTACAGTTATTTTAAACCATACTTTATCCTTAAACAGCTGCCCTTGTCCATGACCCTGGGATCATAACGTGAGCCCAAATCAAGAGTCAGATGCTCAACTGACTGAGCCACCCAGGCACCCTGTCATATTGTTTTTAGTAGAGCTAAAATTTCAGTACTCCATTTTGACTGTATTCATGAAACCACAACTAACTAAAACCTGACAATTGGCTGATACCTCAAAAAGTTTAAATTGTAACTGAAAATTGCTGATTGCTGAATACCACTGTCCAGTACCCTCCCATTTGGAATACTCAAAGGTGTCAGGTGTGAAAGCTACAAAATTGAGGTTTAACACATATTCCATCCTAGCTGTTGGGGCTCTCAACCTACCTCCTCATCCCTCTAATCAGTGTAATGTAACAAAATTCTTATCTCTTTTTTTTACTGCTTTTCCTGAGTCATGGTGATTTTTGGTGTCTACCTGACTCTTTTTTTTAAGGTTTTATTTATTTATTTTTAGGTGGGGGGAAGGAGAGGCAGAGAGAGAGAGAGAGAGAGAGAGAGAGAGAGAGAGAGAGAGAATATATGAATCCCAAGCAGGCTCCACGCTGTCAGATCAGAGCCTGACATGGGGCTCGAGCCCACAAACCATGAGATCATGACCTGAGCCAAAATCAAGAGCTGGACAGTGAACCGACTAAGCAACCCAGGTGCCCCAAAGGTTGTTTTCATAGCTATAAATGTAGTCCTGTAAAACCATAATATCACTGAATAAATTCAGTGTTTGATTTTATCTAACTTCTACTCAAAAATAATTGCTATTTTCCTGCCACCCATTAACACTAAAATCAGATTTGCTTCTAATTTCTCCCATGGTAGTACCATCAGCCAGAAAGGAAGAAGTACCAACCATTAATGAAGGAAAGGTTAGAGAGTATATATTCCTGAACAATATTGTCACTATGGTAATAAGTTGGAATGGAAAATTTTCTGGTAAAAAAAGAAACTCTAAGAGCTTAGGAAAAAAACTATCAGTCTCTGAACTGGAACACCCATTCAGAGACTGATTGAGTTTTCCCCTCAGGGGCAACAGATCCAAGCTGTTAAACAAGAACCTAGGGAGGCATTTGCAATGTAGCAGTAAGAGCAGTAGGGCAAGTGACATCTTTACAAAAGGCAGTTAGGAAAACAAGGGTATTGCAGAATGTAACTGAACAAAAGAATCAGCTAAATAGTGAAAATGACTAAGGAACCAAATGAAAAGAATTTAACACAAAGTAAATTTGGAGACTAGAGCATTGAGATCTTATCTTGAAAATAATATCTAACTGGGTAAGAAAAAGGAATAAATAACAAAATGGAATAAAGTCTATGCTCAACGTTGCTTTTAAGGGTGTTAATTTTCTTTCTAAACTGCAGATGGGAAGGTCAGAGAGTTATCACACCAGGAGAGTTGGGAACAGCAGCTTTGGATTCTGTTAGGGGGCAGGTCTGTTAGACTCTCATTTCAGTCACTAGTTGAGAGACTAGTTAAGAGATCTTCCCTGTGCCACAGTTTCGTCACTACAGAAAAGGTGAACGTGTTATCAGAGTAGTATATGAAATCATGTATAAGTCATTCTGTCCCATGCTCAGCACAATAACAAAGATACCAAAGCATTTATCCATAGAACTCAACATGGAGAGAGCATGAGTAAATATTTAAAGTTGAATGGCAGACACCATTGGAAGGATTAACAAGAACATTGAGGTCACAAAACTATAGGTAAAATTAAAGAAAAAAATCATCTCCCAACTAAACTGGTGTTCACAATGACTAGATTGTTGTGTAATTCCAGAGCCTAAGGAATTGTGTAGATACAAAGATGTATAGGTCATCTCCAAATGGTTGTGCAAGAATTAAGTCAAGCAGGTGTCCTGTGTTAGCAAGTCCTGGAAAAAAATGAGTGATGATTTAAAGTATGTATAGTAAGTATGTTTAGTGGGAAAAATATTCCAAGCTACATTCAAGAATGACAAGTGAGAAGGAGTGAAATGAAAATATTTTTTCGTTAAGAGGTAGAGAGAGGGAGGTGACAATGGTGTGTGTGTGTGTGTGTGTGTGTGTGTATGAAGAATTTTAATGTGTTTTATGATAAGGTAGTATAATTAAAGTTCCAGTAGGTTAGAATGGTTATTACATAAATGATTATTCAACAAATTTATAGGATACCTGAATGGAACAATATAGTGACAGTTTCTGCTGGTTTGGGCCTTATGATTTTGTGGGGAAAAAACAAAGTACTAAAGGGGAAACAAAGAGTAACAACAATAAAGAAGAAATCTAGAACATTTGTACCAGCAAAGTTTTAAAAATGTTTATTTATTTTGAGAGAGAGAGCAGGAAAGGGGCAGAGAGAGAGTCCTAAGCAGGCTCTGAGCTATCAGCGCACAGCCTGACGTGGGGCTCAATCTCACAAACCATGAGATTATGAACTGAGCCAAAGTTGGACAATTAACCGACTGAGCCACCCAGGTGCCCCAATACCTAATGTTTTGTATCCTTCATAAGAATTATGCCTGTAAGAATTTCCTCCAGAATAGTTCTACACTTCCATTCTTTATTGTCAAGTCTAATACATTCACTTCCCTAGAAGATGTCCATCAAAAGGATTATTGCAGGAGACTTTGCCTTTTTCCGGGGCTTTTCTTTCTCTCTGAGTCCCCTGGAAGAGATTATCAACTTTTAGGGGGCTAATTGAAGAGTCATTAATCTAATTTCTCTTATTTAATTGCAAACTTCCTAGAGTACTCTTCACTCACCTAGTAAAGTGTTCTGAATCTTGAGAGGACTGTGTGCTACCATTATCTTTAAATCTTCATATTTGTGAGATACAGCTTATTGACAGCAGATTTTTATCTTTATTCGCAGATGTTCGCACACAAGCTATGTACCAGATGATGGATCAAGGCTTTGTAGGACTTATTTTTTCCTGCTTCATAGAAGATAAAAACACAAAGGTATTGTGTGTGTGTGTGTGTGTGTGTGTGTGTGTGTGTGTGTGCAAGTGTGTGTGTAAAAACACACACACACACAGAATAGAGAAAAATCTTTTTGCAATTTCAATAGGGTGGCCAGGGAAGGTTTCAATGAGAAGGGTCATTGAGTCAGGACCTGAAGAAAGTGAGGGAGCAAGTCTTGTGGATTTCTTGGGGGAAGAGCGTTCCAGGCAGAGGAAATAGCCAGTGCAAAGACCCTGAGGTGAGTGCGGCATGTTCAGGGGACATCAAGGAAGTCAGTGTGTCTGCAGCAGAGTGAGGAAGACCGTGACCATATGTTCCAGTTTGCCTCTGTCAGTCCCAGTTTTACCCCACGATCCCAGTCTCCTATTTAGTTCACACCTTTCCTTCTTGGAAGTGTCCTGGTTTGGATAGTGACTCATTTGGTCATTCTGCAATGAAGTCTGAAAGATAACGGGGCCGGATCTTAAGAGGCCTTTGATTTCACTCTGATTTGGGAAGCCACTAGGGGGTGACTTTATGTTGTAATGGGATCTCTCTGGCTACTGTGTTGATAGTCGACTGGACGGTGGGTGCGGGCGGTGCACGGGGAGGGAGGGAGTGTGGAATCCATGACGTCCATGAGACCAGGTAGGAAGATGCTGTAGTAGTCTAGGCAAGAGGTGATGGAGGTTTGCCCATGGGGGTAGGAGTGGAGGTAATGAAAAAGAGCCAGATTCTGCAAACATTTCCATGGCTAATAATAGTAACAAATGTTGCCATTTATCACCTATTGTATGGTGCCTGCTTATTAGGTGTTTCACATAAACATGCTCTAACCTTGACAATAGGTCTGTGAGGACTATTATGTGTATGGATGAGCCAAGCTCAGAGAAGCTCAGTCAGTGGCTAGTCTTGCTAGTCTGTCTAGAGTGTTTCTTTTTGAATTTTACATTTGTAGGCTTGACCATGTGTCAGTTCAAACAAAAAGAAAATTACTATTTAATATTGTAGGAATGAATTTTGCCAAGACTATCAAATGTGTTGTGTCCTTTAGTATATAATTACATTGTCAGAATCTGTATTAATAATGAATATTCTTCATAAAATCACTCTTTTCCAGAAACATTAAAGTAACTTGAACTTTATACTTCATATGAAATGACTTTGGCTTTGTCATCATAAATTTATTTGTTGTCATTATAAATAGTTGAATAAGTTTGTCAGCTTCCAACAAAGCAGTTTGAGTGCTCTAGTTTTCCGTTTCTTGGTTCTCATGTTTATAAGTAGTTCTCTGCTGTCACATGAATGCATGTTCATGTTGACTGAGTACACGATCCTGTATAGAAATTGATCGATGGCATATTCCATCTTCGGAAAGCCGTTTAACGCTCCTCTTCTGAGGGTCTGTAGATACCGCTCATGTAAGGATAGGAGTTTTAGGTTTGAATCTACTAAATTGCTATACCTGTTTCAATATTAATCCTTTTCTGTGTGATCTTTCTGTTTCTTTCTCTTCCTTTTTCTTTTGTTTTTAGACTGGCCGGGTACTCTACACTTGCTTTCAATCCATACAGGCCCAAAAGAGCTCAGAGTAAGTATGACAAACATGTATGTATGTATTGGTGGGTTCATTTTCATTCCAGGGAATTGATTGTTTAGTTTAATTTTATTTCTCTCACTAATAAGACACTAATAATTCTATAAATCTACTTATACCCCTTAACATCTCTGTGAGGTGTTAGAATCTCTTTAGCATCTTGGATTTTAGGGATCTAGAATGCTAGGATCATATAAAAAGTCTGTTCATTGCAATTACATCATGAGAGCCCTGTCCCACTTTTCCTTTCCTGAAGTTATTCGAAAATGAGTTACTACTTTTCCTTCCTCTTGTAAATTGTAAAACAAAGACTGAGTATGCAAACTATTATAGATTTCTTGTCTTTGCTGTGCCATAAACTTGCTTTCAGAATTACAGTATTTTATTTAAATGCTTGCATAGGTTAGTTCCTCATTTCAATTCAATTCAGCCTGAATTAGCAAATCTTAATACAATATGTACTATATGCCAAGGACCATGGTACAGACTGAGGATGCAGAGATGGAAGCCAAGTTCATCATCTAATTGGGAGACAGAAGTAGACAGTCTTACATTTTTTTCTTATATTTGTCAATGTGTCGTTATAGCATTGTTTGAAAGAGCAAAGAATTGGAAAAAGTAGATGTGAGTACGGAACCAAGGAAATAAATTATGATTCATCTAAATAATGGAATAATAAGCCATTAACAAATATGAGGAAGGTCAGGAGTAATACAGAAATATCTGCAATATACATTGTTAAATAAAAAAGATAAGGTACAAGAATAGCATGGAGAGCCTGCCACTATTTGTGTAAGGGTATGGGAGAGGAGTATATATACACCAGCGCACTTGCTTGTAAATATATCAGATATCTGGAAGGAAACATGTCAGTCACCTCAGCAAAGAGGAAGTGGGAATGAAGGAGACTTCACTGGACCCTTCACTTAGCATACAGAAGTGTTACTTAGTCAAGAAAATTTAATTACAATTTTTTTATCAAAGTAATAGATGCATATGCATAAAAATATCAAATGGTACGGAAGAACATAATAGTCTCCCTCCTCAGAAGGAGCCACTGTCTCCTAATTTTGTTTTTAGTCTTGATGTTTGCTTTGATATATCTAAATAATATGCTTTTCATACTCTTTCTTGATTTATTACTATTAGATATTATCTGTTCTTATTAAGTTATCTTGCAGTCACAAGTGAGGATTTAGCCCCATTTCCATTTTCCCCCAATGTAGTCATATTACTACTTTTTGTTCTGTTGGTTACTTTTCTAATCATGAAGTTTGTCCCTTTATTTATTCTGTCAACAATAGACAATATCTTTTGGCTCCCTATTGTTACTTGTAGTTTTACCATAAACCTTTGTATTTTCACAGTTGCAAACATCTATGTTCTGTGTTGTAACCATAATTGCATTTTCTGTGCTTTCTCTACTGTTGACTCTAAGAGTATAAAATAAAGTGTCTATATTATTATGATTATGTAAATATTCTTCCATGTACAACCAAGAAATGCAAAGCAGTATGATTCCATTTCCTTTCTTGTATAGTTTTTTGCTTTTTCATGGAGTTTTGAACGGCTTCCCTCCTAATTTTTCTGCCTTTAACACCTCACTGAGTTCCAATTTGTTAGGACTAATATAAAAATCTTTGGAATCCCTGCTTTTGCTAGGATTATTCCCTGAAGCCCTCCATCTTCCTACCTTAGCCAAGGCTTATCCTGGGACTTTTGTTCATTATTCTCCTTGGTGAGATCCATTGTTGTCTGGATTTCATGTCATCTTTCTTGGTTCACTCTTTCTAAGAAAGGTATGCATTTGAGTCTTTTACCAGTGTAACGCTTGTTGTTTTACAGGGGACTTTTTTTTTTCTCTGACAGCTTTTAGGAGCTTCTGTATTCTTGATGTTGTGGAATTTTCTGTGATATATCCAGAGTGTGGATATTCTGTGATTCAAACTGTTGGACACTGTCAGTCAGACAGTACTTGTCCTGCCAGTAGGGGAAGTTCTCTGCTATTGTTTTCTTTTGTATCCCCAGATATAACCATGTATACCCAGTTCCTGGGAGGAGAAAATACTATTTACAATTCAGTGCCATCCCATAATTTAAAATTTCTTCAAGTGTAAATCAGTCTTTGGGGGATAATTTCTCATTCTTTCAGTTACTTCTCTTTCTCTCCATTTTGACTCTAGATGGCATTTAAAGTATTGGGAAAGAGAAGTAAATGCACTTATGCTATAGGGAAAGGAGACTTCCTGGTCTCATACTGGTTTTGGGAATCAGGGCATGAGTCCTTCTATTCATGATTAATGTTCACCTTCATTTATGCAATGTATTCCTCCTCTCTCATGGACTTGAAGCCCCAACATAAGGAGATACCTTAACAGCTTCCTCTCCTATGACTTCCTCTCTCTATTCTTTGATAATTCCTTCCCCTATTAGTCAGATATTAAAGCTCCTAGATTGTCAAAAGAACTCTTTTAACTCCTATTTTCTGTCTCTTTTTTTGTTGTTCTGATTTCTCAGGTATATTTGCGATTTTATCTTCCAACCCTTGCATTTTAGCAATTTAATATTTTTAACTTCTGAGCGATTTTTCTTTAGTGGTTATTCCTATTTCACAGTATCCTATTCTTGCTTTATTGATATATTGAAATGTTAAATTTTCTTCTGTTTTTTTTTGTTTTTTCAGTTTCTGTTTATTTTTTATTATATTTGATATATTCTATAAACATTTTATGATTTATATTTTTGTATCTTGCTTTTCATCCTCTTTTAATAACAAGGCAACATAACATGAGTGATAGCTCATTATTTGTGGCCTTAGCTTGTCAACAGGAAGCTTCATTTTAGGGTGAGTGGGTTTAGAGCCAGCCATTTTTCTGGTGGATCACTTTTAGGTATCTTGCTCTGGGATATCAATTTTAACAATTACCACAATCCCAGACAGTTTCTTCTATTAGGATAATTCTTGCTGCTGCTGCTGCTGCTGCTGCTATTGCTGCTAATGATGATGATGATGATTTTGGCTTAAGAATGGAAGCCTACTTACTAGGTATTTTGTGTATACTGAGTCCCAATTGTGGAAGAGCACAAAAGGGGAGTAACTAGAGTCCCAAATTTCTGGCAGGAAGACCAAAAGGGTAGCTTCCAGGAAATTACACAAAGGTAGGAGTATGTTAAAGCCAACTTCATAAAGTTGTTTATAAATTTCTGGGCCCACTCGTGAGCCATGTGTGCATGGACCTGATCTTAATTAGCATAAATGAAAACTGGATTAACTGGTAGACCACCACATTGGTCCCATGCTAACCACTGGGTGGCAAACATGCAGGAAAGACCTGAAGAGCACTAGAAAGGCTCTGAAAATTGAACTGACATTGGAACCACAGCCCACTGTGTAAATTTCAACCCGAACTTAACTAGGCAGGTACCCTGCTAAAACAAAGACAACATTCTCTGTAGACTATAAACAAGACCCAGTGTATCATTTAAAAAATATTCAAAATACGCAGGATGCAATTCAGAATTATTTGGCATGTGAAGAACCACAAAAGCCTCAACTTGCATGGAAAATGATAATCAACAGATGTCAACACTGAGATGACAGTGATGTAGGATTGATCTGGTAAACACTTGAAAGCAACTAGTATAAAAATGTTTTTGAAAATCACAACTTCTGCAACAAATGTTTAAGTAGAAAGTCTCAGCAAACAAATGCAAGACCTAAAGAAGCAAGCAGTCACTGAAATATAAGACTCACTGGATGCACTTGATAGCACAATGGAGATGATAGAGGAAAGAGTAAACATTGATGATAGATCAGTAGAAACTATCCAATCTGAATAAGAGAAGAAAAAGATATTGACTAAAGTGAATAGAGAGAATGATAGCAACAAAAATGGCAGAGTAGGAAACTTCAAATGTTCTCCACGAAAGCAGCAAATAATCTGGCCAAAGCTGTCAGAATCAACTTTATTGGAACTGTAGAAACTAATCAAAGCTTTATAGGAACCAGGCAAATGCTTAAGGAAAAACATCACAGTCTCACATTTAAGGAAATCTCTGTTGAGTCACTCGATGTCCACTAAGCTAACAGGACAGAAGTCTCAGTGGCTACACATAACAAAGATCGTGTAAAATTACTTCAAGAAAGTTATTAAACACACAAAATAAGATAAAATAAGCAGCAACAATAAACCCTGGGGAGGGTGTAGAATCTGATTTCCACAGTTACCACATTATAATATTCAAAACGTCCAGTTTTAAAAACAAAAGCATTCAAAGAAACAAATTTTGGGCCATAAACAGGAAAAAAGGAATTAATAAAAACATTCCTGAAGGAAACCCAGACATTAGATTTACTAGACAAAAAGATTTTTAATCAACTGTTTAAAATATCGTCAAAAAGCTAAAAGGAAACCATGTACAAAGAACTAAAGGAAACCATGAGAATGTCAGAGGATATCAAACAGAATATTGATGATGAGATAAATTATAAAGAGGAACCAAATAGGAATTCTGGAATGAGAAGTACAATAACTGAAATGAAAAATTCAATAGGTTCAATAGCAGATTTGAGAAGACAAAAAGAAAGAATCGAGATTACTGTCTGAGGAGCAGAAAGTAAAAAGAATGAAGAAAATTGAACAGAGCCTAAGAGACCCACGGGACACCTTAAAACATTATCAATATACTCAAATAGGAGTCTCAGAACAAGATGAGAGAAAGGAGCATAAAATATATATGAATGAATAATGGTCAAAAACTTCCCAAATTTAATAAAAAGCATGAATCTACACACTTAAGAGTCTCAAAGGATTCCAAACAGGAAAAACTCAAGGAGATTGACATTGAGACATTATAATCAAAGTGTTGGAAGCCAAAGGCAAAGAGAGAATCTGGAAAGCAAGAGAAGTGACTCTTACATACAAGGGATTCTTTTTTTAAAAAAAATGTTAATGTTTATTTTTCGAGACAGAGAGAGAGAGAGCATGAGCAAGGGAGGGGCAAAGAGAGAGAGGGAGACACAGAATCCGAAGCAGGCTCCAGGTTCCGAGCCATCAGCACAGAGCCCGACGTGGGGCTCAAACCCATAAACCCTGAGATCATGACCTGAGCTGAAGTTGGATACATAACTGACTGAGCCACCCAGGTGCCCCATACAAGGGATTCTTAATAAGATTGAGAGGCAATTTATCATCAGAAACCAGGGAGGCCAGAAGGTAGTGGGATGACATAGTCTAATATGCTGATAGAAAAAAAAAAGAACAACAACACTACCAAGTAAGAATTCTGTATCTGGCAAAATTATCCTCTTAAAGTGAAAGAGAAATTGACATTCTCAGGTAAACAAAGACAGTATTTTTACTAGTAGGTCTGCCTTATAGGAATTGCTCAAGTGAGGCCTTCAGGCTAAAATAAAAGAACACTTAAAGGTTAACTAACTTGGATTTAAATTAAACAGTAAAATAAAGTAAAATGAAAGGACACTTGACAGTAACTTGAATCCACACAAAGAAATAAAGAATAGCAGAAAGATAACTACATAGTTTGATATAAACATCAGTATTAATGTATTAATTTTCGCTTTGAAACTTCTGTTTTTATCCCTATAGGATTTAAAAGGCAATTACATAAAGCAACATTTACTAATTGGTTGATAGACAATATGTATAAAGAATTTTTAATAATTTTTAATAATAACATAAAAGGATGGGAATGGAGCTAGATAAGAGCAATGTGTATATGATTGAAACTAAGTTGGTATTGATTTCAATTAGGTTGTCAGGAAATAGGTTAATTGTAATTTCCAGGGCAACCATTGAGGAAATGTCTTTCTAATACAAAAGAAGGCAGTAATGGAGGTATTGAGGAACAAAAAAATGCATGACATATAGAAAACAAATAGCAAAATGGCAGAACTCTTAATAATTATGTTAAGTATAAATATAAATAAACTCTCCAATTGAAAGACAACAGTTGTCAGAATGGATAAAAGAAAAATAACTATCTACAGATGACTCACTTTAGATCCAAAGGCAAAAGTAGTTTGAAAGTAAAAGAATGGGAAACGATATATGCAAATAGTAGTAGTCAAAGAGAGCTGGAGTACCTTTGCTAATATCAGACAAAGTAGACTTTAAGATAAAAATTGTTACGAGACAAAGGAGGACATTACATAACAATAAAAGTGTCCAACAAGAAGATAAAACAATTATAAATGTATATACACCTGACAAAAGGGTCCCAAAATATATCATGTAAACATTGACAGAACTAAAGGGAGAAGTAGATGGCTCAGCAATAGAACAACCAGAAAAAAAAAAAAATAATGAAACAGAACACTTGAACAACACTATCAACCAACTACACCTGACAGACCTATGTGGAATACTCCACCAAATAGTAGCTGAAAACACATTCTTTTCAAGTACACATGGGATGCTCTCCACAGTTAAACTGCATGTTAGTCCACAAAGCAAGTCTCAATACATTGTAAAAGATTGAAATCATACAAAACATCTTCTACAAAAATAGAATGAAATCTGAAATCAGCTATATAAGGAAATGTGGAAATTTCACATATATTTGGAAATTAAATATTCTTAAGCAACCAATGGGATAAAGAAAACATTACAAAGAAATTAGAAAATACTTTGAAAAGAAAATCACAGCATACCAAAATGTATGAGATGCACAAAAAGCAGTACTGAGAAGGAAATTTATAGCTGTATAATAAAAAAGAAATCAGCCAGGAATTCCTGGCTGGCTCAGTCAGTAGAGCATGTGAGTCTTGATCTTGGGGTTGTGAGTTTGAGCTCCATTTTAGGTGTAGAGAGTACTTAAAAAATAAAATTAAATTAAAATTAAAATAATAATAAATACCTCAAGTCATTAACCTCACTTTACACTTTAAGGAAAAAGTGTAACCTAAATACAAAGCAATTAGAAGGAAGGAAATCATAAATGTTAAAGTTGAAGACAAGATAAGGAATAGAAAAACAGTAGATAAAATAAAATAAACCAAAAGTTATTTGAAAAGATCAACAAAATTGACGTGTCTTTAGCTAGATTGAAAAAGAAAAATGAGAGAAAACACAAATAACTAAAATCTGAAATAAAAGCAGGCTACCACTACTGACCTTCCAGAAATAAAAAGGATTATAAGGTAAAACTGAACAATTGCATGTCAACAAATTAGATAGCCTAAATAAAATGGACACATTCCTAGAAATACACAAATTGCCAAAACTGGCTCAAAAAGAAAGAAAACTAGAGCAGACTTATAAAAAATAGATTGAATCAGTAGTCAAAAACCTCCTGACAGAGAAAACTCCCAAGACCAGATGACTACACTGGTTAATTCTGCCACACACTGAAAAAGAATGAACACTAATCCTTCTCAAAGTCTTCCAAAAAATAGGAGAGAGTACTTCTCACTCATTCTTTGAGTCCAGCATTACCCTGATACCAAAGCCAGACAAAGATAGCACAATAAAAAAGAAAGAAAAAAATTACAAAGCAATATTCCTTCTGAATACAGATACAAAAATTTTCAGGGAAGTATTAGCAAACTGAATCTAACAGCAGATTAGAAGGATTATATACCATGACCAAGTGGGATTTATCTCAGACATACAAGCAAGTTTTTTTTAATGTTTATTTTTGAGAGAGAAGAGAAAGGATGTGCACAAGCAGGGGAGGGGCAGAGGGAGGGAGACAGAGGATCTGAAGTGGGCTCTGCACTGTCAGTAGAGAGCCCAATGTGGGGCTCGAACCCACGAACCGTGAGGTCATGACCTGAGCCAATGTTAGTTGCTTAACTGACTGAGCCACCCAGGTATCCTACAAGCAAATTTTAACATAAAGTCAATTAATATATATGAAGGAAAAAACCCCACAAGATTATCTCAGTTGGTGCAGAAAAGGTATTTGACAGATTCCAACACAGTTTCATAATAAAAACACTCAAAAAACTAGGAATTTAGAGGATACTCCTCAATATTTATGGACATTTAAGAAGACTCACAGCTAGGGGTGATTGGGTGGCTCATTCGGTTGAATGTCTGATTCTTGATTTCAGCTCAGGTCATGATCTCATGGTGGTGAGCTCAACCCTGCCTTGGGCTCTGTACTGTGCATGGAACCTGCTTAAGATTCTCTCTCTCTCTCTCTCTCTCTCTCTCTCTCTCTCTCTCTCTCTCTCAGAAAACAAAAAGCCTACAGCTAACATTTTACTCAGTAGTGAAAGAGCGAAAACTTTCTAAGATCAGGAACAAGAAAAGTTGCCCACTTTCACCACTGCTATTCACCACTGTACTGGTAGTGCTAGCCAAGACAATTAAACAAAAGAAATAAAAGGCATCCAAGTTGAAATAAGAAGTAAAACTATCTGTATTTGAAGATGACTTGATCTATATCTATATCTATCTATCTATCTATCTATCTATAATCAATCCCATACAAGTCCCCCAAAGCTATTAGAGATAACAAAAAAATTCAGGAAAGCTGTAGTGTTCAAAATAAATATACAAAAATCAGTTGTATTTCTGTACACCAGCAAGCAACAATCCAAATAGGAAATTAAGGAAAAAATTCCGTTTACAGTAGCATCCAAAATAATAAAATACTCAGGACAAAATTTAACTGAGGAAGAGAGAGACTTGTAAAGTTAAAAATAGAATACACTGCTGAAAGAAATTAAAGAAAACCTGAATAAATCAAAAAGCATCCCAATGTTCATAGACTGGAAGATTCAATATCATTAAGGTGACAATACTTCCCAAAGAGACCAACATATTCAATACAATACCTATTAAAATTCTAATGGCCCTTTTTACATAAATTGGAAGAGATGATCCTAAAATTTATATAATAGTGAAAAAGAACAGAGTTGGAGGAATCACACTTCAGATTTCAAAACTTGCTACAAAGCTTCAGTAACCAAAACACTGTAGATCTGACATAAGTATAGACCTATAAATCAGTGGAATAGAGTGGAGTCCAGAAGTAAGCCTGTATACCTATGGCCAATTGATTTTCAATAAGGGTGCCAATGTCATTTGATGAGGAAAGAATAGTCTGTTCAACAAGTGGTGCTGGGGCAACTGGATATCCATATCTAGTATAAACAAACAATAACTTAAAATAGATCAATGACCTAAATAGAAGAGCTGAAACCATAAAACACTTAAATAAAACATAGGGGTAAATCAATACATTAGATTTTAGATGGAATCTTAGATATGACACCAAAGGCATGAGTAACAAAAGAAAACATCAAGTGGATTTAAAAAAATTAAAAACTCTTGTGCCTCAAAAGACATTATCAAGAAAGTGAAAAGACAAGCTACAGAATAGGAGAAAATATTTGCAAGTCATATCTATTATGGCTCTAGCATTCAGAGTATGTAAGGAAGTCTTACAACTCAACATCAAAATGACAAACAACCGAACTTAAAAATGGGCAAAAGATTTGAAAAGACCTTTCTGAAGAGGATGTACAAATGGCTAGCAAGTACATGATAAAATTCTCAACATCATTAGTCATTTGGAAAATGCAAATCAAGACTAAAATGGGATAGCATCTCACATTTGGCTAAGTTGAGCATAATTTTTTAAATGGAAAATAAGTTGGCAAAGGTGTGGAGAAATTGGAACCTTCAGATGTTGCTGGTCAGAATATAAAATATGGCCACTGTGGAAAACAGTTTGGTTGTTTTTCAAAAAGTTAAAAATAGAATTATCTTATGACCGAGTAATTGTATTCCTAGGTACATACCTAAAGGAATTAAAAGCATACACTCAAATATATGCATCGACATGAATATTCGTAGCAGCAGCATTCACAATAGCTATGAGATGGAAACAACCCAAATGTTCATCAACTGATGAATGAATAAGCTAAATACGGTACAGTTTTCCCTTGAACAGCATGTAGATTAAGGGTGCCAACTCCCCGTGCAGTAAAAAATTCATGTATAACTTTTGATTCCCCAAAACTTAACTCCTAATAGCCTACTATTGACAAGAAATCTTGCTGATAACATAAAGTCAATTAACACATGTATATATATTATATACTGTATTCTTACAGTAAAGTAAGCTATGGAAAAGAAATTGTTAATAAAATCATAAGAGAAAATACATTTATAATACTGTAGTGTTTTTATAAGAAAAAAATCCTTATATAAGTATATCAACACAGTTCAAACCCATGTTGTTTAAGGGTCAACTGTATATCCATTGAAAGGAATGGATAGATTCAATGGAATATTACTCATCCATAGAAAAGGAATGAAGTGCTGAAACATGTTACGGCATGGAAGAATCTTGAAAACATTATGCTAAGTGAAAGAAGTGAAACACAAAAGGTTACCTATTATTTATTTATATGAAGTATTCAGAATAGCTAAATCCATAGAGACAGAAAATTGGTGGTTGGCATGTGCTGAAGGGAGGGAAGACTGGGGAGCAGGTATTTAATGAATATGATGTTTTATTTTGGGGCGATGACATGTTTTGGAGCTAGTTAGGGGTTGTGGTCACACAAAATTGTGAATGTACTAAGTCCTGAATTGTTCACTTTAAAATGGTTAATTTTATGTTCTATGAATTTCATGTCAATTTTTTAAAATGGGCAAAGGACTTGAGTAGACATTTTTCCAAGGAAGATATATGAACAGCCAGTAAACACATAAAAAGCTGCCCAATGTCATTAGTCTTTAGGGAAATACAAATAAAAACCATAATGATTACATACTATTTCCTACCCAGTAGGTCAGCTATAACTTTTTAAATGGAAAATAACATGTCACCAGGACTGTGGAGAAAGTGGAACCCTGATGCATTGTTGTGGAAAAGTTTGGTGATTCCTCAACAATTTACATATAGAATTAACATATGACCTAGCAATCTACTCTTAGGTTTTTACCGAAGAATTGAAAACAAGTGTTCAAACAAAAAACTTGTACTTGAATACTGAATAGCAGCAGTTTTTGTAATAAAAATTAGAAACAGCCCACACATCCATCAACTGATAAATGGATAGAGAAAGTGTAGTGTATCCACACAATGGGAAATTTCGGTTATAAAAAGGAATGAAGTACTGATAAGTGCTGTAATATGGATGAACCCTGAATACATGCTAAGTGAAAGAAGCCTGACACAAAAAGCCACATAGTACGAAATATGCAGAATAGGCAAATCTGTAGAGACAAAAAGTAGATTAGAGAAGAGAGACAAATAGAGAATATATTTGTTCATTATCCCTGCCGTAAAAAAATCACAGGCTGGGTGCATTAAACAACAGAAATGTATTTTCTTACAGTTCTGGAGTCTAGAAGTCCAAGAGATGTTGGCAGGTTTGATTTTCTCCTTGGCTTGCAGATGGCTGGCTGCCTTCTCACTGTGTCCTCACCTGACCTTTCCTCTATGTGTACACACTCTTGGTGTCATTTTGTGTGCCCAAATTTCCCCTTCTTATCAGGGCACTGGTCAGACAGGATTAGGGCCTGACTTAATGGCCATGGTTACTTTAATCACCATTTAAAGCTCTCTCTCCTAATATAGCCACATTCTGTGGTCCTGGTCATTAGGGCTTCAACATATGAGGAGGAGGGCAGGGGCACAATTTAGACCATAACAGGAAGTGACTGCTTGATAGGTATGGGCTTTCTTTTTGGGGTGATGAAAATATGGAATTAGTGGTATGGTTGCAACAACATTGTGAATGTACAAAAAGTCACTGAGTCACACATTTAAAAATGGTTAAAGTGATGAATTTTATGTTTTCTGAATTTTACCTCAATTAAAACAAAGAACAGAGCCATGTCATTGTAGTCACAGAAGTAGAGTAGAAATAATATGGTGCTGAGAAAAGTCCACTCTCTGTACTGGAAATCTTAACCACTGCAATAATGCAACAAATACAAGGCATAGACTGGAAAGGAATAAATAAATTAATCCCTATTTGCATAGGTCATGGTTGTTTACATAGAAAACCCCAAGGAATCAAAGAAATTCCTAGAACTAATAAGTGAATGATGTCACAGAATACAGTGTGAATGGATAAAATCAATCATGTTTGTATATGCTAGTAATGTAAAATTAGAAATAAAATTTTAATGGTACCATTTATAATATTTCCAAAAATGAAATAGTTATGTATAAATTTATCAAAACATGTATCAAATGCTTATGCTGAAAACCATAAAACACTGACAACAGAAATGAAAGAAAACCTAATTAAATGTAAATATATACCATCTTTATGGATTGGAAGACTCAACATAATAAAGATTTCATTTCTCAAATTAACCTATAGATTAAGAACAATAGTAATCAAAATTTCAGCAAGATGTTTTTTTTCTTTAAAGACAAATTGACTCTAAAATTTATATGGAAAAGCAAAGGAACTTACATAACTTAAACAATTTTGAAATGGAAGAATAAAGTTGGAGTAATTGCACTCCCCAATTTTAAGACTTGCTATGAAGCTACAATAACTGGTACTGGTTAAGGCATAGATACCTAGATCAGTGGAACAGAATGCAGTTCAGAAATAGGCCCACAGAAGGATGGCCAATTGATGTTATACAAAACCAAAAAAGCTATTCAGTGGAGAAAGGATAGCATTTTCCACAAGTGGCATTAGACAATTAGACTACTGTCTACAAAATTATGTCAATCTAAACCTTCTATCCAACTTGATATAAAAAGGGATCATGGGTCCAAATAGAAAACATAGAAGTATGAAAGTTTTATAGGAAAAGAGAAAATCTCATGTTCGGTTTGCCAACAACTTATACATGGACCCAAAAGTATTTTCCATAAAGGAAAAGTTTGATAAATGAGACTTCATCAAAGTTAAAAACCTTGCTGAGTGAAAGAAACTTTCAAGAGAATAAAAAGAGTAACTACAGAATGAGTGAAAATATTTGCAAATCACATAGGCATAGGTATACGAGTAGGCGCAGGATACGAGTATAAAGGGATACCATGAGGGAGTTTTTTAGGGTGGTTGATGGAAAATGTATGCTCATTAAAGTGGTTCCTGGAATCTATGTGTTAAAATTCTTTGTACTCCCTACACTTTTGACTATACGACAAAAGGAAATAAAAAAGTTGTAAGTCATTAGTACATTTGTGACAAATAATTTGAAAATCCAAAGGAAATGGGTGATTTCTTAGGAAAATATACCAAAGTTCATTTCAAAATAGGAAACCTATTTCCTGCGATTATCAGACCTGAGACCAAAAATGGTGATTAAGGATCTATGATTTTAAAAGGCATCAGGTTTATGTGGATTTACAGCTGAATTCTGAGTAACCTTTGAAGGATTGATGGTTCTATTTCAATTTACACATCTTTCCAGACCATGCAGAAAGGTTAAACGCTCCCTAATTTTTTAAATAACTAGAATAGTTTTAACACCAAAACCTGATTAGAGGTAGCATAGAAAAAGGAAACTACTGGGTTCCTGGCTCAGTCAGATAAACGTCCAACTTCAGCTCAGGTCATGATCTCACAGTTCGTGGGTTCAAGCCCCACGTCGGGCTCTGTGCTGACAGCTCGGAGCCTGGAGCCTGCTTCAGATTCTGTGTCTCCCTCTCTCTCTGCCTCTCCCCCACTCATTCTCTCTCTTGCTGTCTCTCAAAAATAAACAAACATTTAAAAACAAAAAGAAGAAAAAGGAAACTGACCACTATCACTTATAGGTGTAAAAATTCAGAATAAAATATTAACAAATCAAATATAACAGTGTTCATAGGGAATAATATAGAATGAGCAAGTTCAGTTTAATCTGGAAATACACGGTTCCTTCAGCTTCAGGAAATCTAAATGTAATGTACTTCATTATATCAACAGATTAGGGGAGAAAAACCATAGATATTGGGAAGACATTGACAAAAGTCAGGTTCTTGATGTGCCTCCTCTCATCTAATTTTCCCAACAACCATGTGCCCCCTTTTACTGATGAGGAAATGAGTTCAGAGACTGAGACTTGCTCAAATCTGGCATACAGGGCCATTCTAAATGTCACACATTAATTTTTTGCCAATCTGACAGCCTAACAGTAAATAGTGCCCATCTGAGTTGCCCATTCATATCCCTGACTTCATTTTCTATAGAGTTGTTGCATTTTTTTCATGCTGATTTGCATGATTTCTTTATATGTTTTGGAAATTTCATCCTCTGTCAGGTGTGTTGCAAATATTTACCTCCAGACCTACTTTGTTATTTTATTTATGCCTTTTGTCTCTCTTCTTTAAAAGAGAGACATTATTATGGTTCCCCAAGACCATAAATATAGGGTTAAGTTTTTTGTTTTATCATTTTGGTTTCATCTGGAACTTAACTTAGTTAACCTCTTGTAGTAAGATCTCTAGTTGTCCTCACATGACACCGATTTGTGACCACAAAGTAACCTGGGGAACAGGCAGTGGCTGAGGGCATGTGGCCTTAAGCCAGCCAGCCTTGTTTGAGTCCTGAAGCCACCTTTAACTAGGTGTGTGACTTTGGGAAAATAATCTGAAGCTATGAGAGCTTACGGAGTGGGGATGGGAGAGTGGGAGCCACTGTGGCTTAGAAGTCCCGTGTCCACAATTAGGGACCCCTCCATTCTGTCCCCGTGCCAGGGACAGGGCCCAGGAACAAGAAGCGTGTGCACTTGAGCTTCGGCCATGGCTCTGACTTGTACCTTCCTAATCCAGGTGTAGGAAACCACCCCGGGCATTTTATCAGAAGCCAGGCCCACTTAGTCACACACCTGATGGTCAAGCTTTCTCAGGTTTCAAGGGGAACTGAACTAAAAACCTAATCTAAGGCCATTTCCTCACCTTGAAGGAGAAAGGATTTGGGAATCCTGTTTTCACAGTACAATTTCCAGAACAAGGAGGAGACAATACATGGCAGCAAAACCAGCAAATCTATACTATAGTAGTTCTTGTTAAATCCATAATTTTTGTTGCTTTTCTCATTGGTATGGACATACGTATGAAAGTTGAATGGCAGACTCGAGTGGCAAACATCCCTGTTTTTTCGAACTCTAGCACGAATACCTCTGATGTTCTGTCAACTGTGGATGTTATGATTTTGTGGTAGACATCCTCTATTCCTTCATTAACTTAAGGAAATTTCTAGTTTGCTGAGAATTTTTAATCATGAATGTCTCTAGTTTAATCAAATGCCTGCTTGTCATGTCCTCAATTGACAATGAGGCTGTTTTCCCCTTTAGTTAGTAAAGGTAATGATTCACATGGAAAGCTTTTTTTTTTTTCTCAAAAGAGCAATTATGCAAAAAAGGCAAAATTACATTGAAAGCTTTTTAAACAGCAAACTGTTTTCACATTCCTGCTATAAGCCCCGCTTTACCATGATGTGTTGTTCTTTTGATACAAAGTAAATCCTGTTTGTTAATATTTGGCTTAAACTGTTACATCTATGTCCATAAATGAGAGTAGCCTAAAGTATTCTCCTCTTGGATTTCTCTTGTCTGGTTTTGGTTTCAGGATTATTTTATTAATTTATAAAATGAGTTGATTTTTTTCCCTTTTCTGGAAAGACAATATAGCATAATAAATAAGAACATGGCTCTGTGGCCACACGCTTTTGTTGGAATCCTGAGTTTCTACCATCTTGACTTCTAACACGGTAGGTTATTTTCTCCTGTTTTTGAATCGTTTGTAAATGGAATAATACAATGTGTACTCTTTTGTGCCTAGCTTTTTAATTATTGTTTTAGAGAGAGAGAGTGTGCAAGCAGGGGACAGAGACAGAGGGAGAGAGAGAATCTTAAGCAGGCTCCACGTTCGATATGGAACCCAATGTAGGGCTCAATCCCATGACCCTAGGATCATGACCTGAGCTGAAATCAAGAGTTGGACGCTCAATCGACTGGGCCACCCAGGCATCCCTGTCTAGTTTCTTTCAACCAGTGCTGCTTATGAGGTTCATCCATGTTGTTACATGAAGCAATGCTATGTAAGTATTCCACTGTATAAGTATATCACAGTGTATTCATTCTGTTATTGGGAGAGAGTTGCAGTTTTTAAAAGGCTCTTACCATTTGTACTGCTATGTATTGGCATTTCTGTCGGGTGCATACTAAGGAGTGGAACATATACGTATATGTTCAGCTTTAACAAATAACACCAACAGTTTCCCAAAGTCTCACTCCCAACAACAATGTTGGAGAGTTGCTTTTTCCACATCCCTGCCAATAGTTGGTACTGTGTGTCTTATTTATTTTTGCCATTCTGGTGAGTGCATAGTAGTGTTGCTTTAGTAGTGGCTTTAGTTTGCATTTTGTTGATCACTAATAAAGTTGAAAACCTTTCCACACATTTTATAGCATTTATACATGGATACAGTCCTTCAGTTATATGTGGATAGATTCCTTGGGTTAAGCCCTATGTTCATAGTCACAAAATTAAAGTCAAACAATCAGAATGTTTTTATTTAGGTTCATAATGGGTATATAAAAATTTATTAGGTTGTATCAGTCAAAATTACATTTGGTTGGCAACTAAGCACAAACTGCAAAAATAGTACCTTAAGTAAAGTTAAATTCTCCATCACAGAAGTAAACAGATAGACACTAAATGGTTGTTACTAGGGGCAACGGGCATCTTCTGTCTTGTTGTTCCATTTTACAGGGTCTCCAAATAGCCCAAGAAGGATGATAAGCTTTCAGGCTTACCATGATACTCTAAACATCAAATGGAAGGAAGTTTTAAAAAAAGATCCCCTTCTTTTTAAGGAATCTTCTAGGTAGTACATATAACTTTTTTGTAAATGAGGCCTTTTGTGTACTAAGAAAGAGGATATTTAGAGCAGTTGCTTTTATACAGGATGTGTTGGAGGCAAATCAAGAAGTAAAAGCTGCAGTCCCTGCTGCTACATAGATTCTCACACGCACTGAGTAGTAAAGACTGCTGCAGAATTCAACCAGAAACTGTAAGGAATAAACATTGTGATAGGAAATATCAGGGATGTAGGAATTCATGAAAGGAAAAGGACAACCTAGACAGAAATGGAGAAAATATAACCCAGGAGCAGAATAAACATTCAATGAATGAATGACTACATAATTGAAAGAATAAATGAACATTCTATTCATCCCTTTTTTCAGTTGAGAACAGCTTAAAGTTACACAATACTGTGAGGGAGTTACTTTAATGTTTAATTGCTTATAATGATGGGTTTCACTTTGGGGGCTTAGTTCAAATACACACACACACACACACACACACACACATATGTAATCAGTTGTATACTTTGCATTAATAAACATCCTTTTTGAGTGGCACCAGGGTGGCTCAGTCGGTTGAGCGTCCAATGTCGGTTCAGGTCATGATCTTGCGGTTCATGAGTTTGAGCCCCATGTTGGGCTCTGTGCTGACAGCTCAGAGCCTGGCACCTGCTTCGGATTCTGTCCCCCCACCACCCCCCACCTCCAAAACTAAATATTAAAAAAAGAATTCCTTTTTAAAAGAGACAAAACACATCCTCTTTGAAATCTGTACTTCTATCTTTCTCAAAAGGAATAAAAGTGGGATGTCCCCAGTTATCTTAAGGATCTTATAAGCCGTTAATTAATGGCTTATAAATGTCCCAGTTACACCAGATCCTCCCTCCCCTAAATGCAACATGCCTGAAGCCTATAGGTATTGCATATCTAGAGATAAAGCCAACCTCCCACCATACAGAAACATGATAATGAAAAAATAACCTTAAAAACAACACCCATTCATCTTTGTGATATATCCATGAGGGAAGCTACTGCAAGAAAAGAATACTACAGGTGAATATCCCTAATGAACAGGGATACAAAAATATTTTTTAAGCTTATTTTTATCTATTTTGAGGAAGAGATAGCAAGTGGGGGAGGGACAGAGACAGAGGGAGACAGAATCCCAGGCAGGCTCCACACTGCCAGTGCAGACCCTGATGCAAGGTTCAAGCTCACGAACTGTAAGATCATGACCTGAGCCGAAACCACAAGTCAGACACTTAATGGACCGAGCTATCTAGGTGCCCTGGGATACAAAATTCTTTAATAAAATACCATCAAACTGAATTCAACAGCACATTAAAAGGGTTATACACCATTAACAAGTGTACAAGTGTGATTTATCCCTAGGATATAAGGATGTTTCAACATATGCAAATAAATCAATTTGATATACCATATTAACAGAATGAAAGATTAAAACCACATGACCACCTCAATTGATGGTGAAAAAGCATTAAAAATCACCAAAATAGGTAGAGAAGGAACTTAATACGATAAAGGCCACACATGAAAAGCCCACAGCTGATATTATAATCAATGGGGGGAAAATTGAAAGCTTTACCTCTAAGATTCAGTGCAAAGGCAAAGATGTCCACTCTTGCCACTTCTATTCAACATAGTACTGGATGTGTTGGAGCAATCATATAAGAGAAAGAAAAGGCATCCAAGTCAGGAGTAAAATTTATCTTGGATTACAGATGACACGATCACATATGTCGAAAATGCTAAAGACTCAACAACAACAACAACAAAAACTGATTAGGAATAATAAACTCCATAAAGTTGCAGAATACAAAACCAATATATAAAAATCAGTTGAATTTCTAAACACAAACCACAAACTATCCAAAAATGGAATTAAGAATACAATCCCCCCCACCAAAAAAAGAATACAATCCCATTCATGATACCAACAAAAAGAATAAAATACTTGGGGATAAGCTTAACCAAGGTCAATTTCAGTACACTGAAAATTATAAAAACATTAATGAAGGAAATTAAAGACACAGGTAAATGGAAAGACATGCCATGTTCATGGATTGGGGGAATTAATATTGTTAAATGTCCATACTACTGAAAGTGATCTAAAGAGTCAGTGCATTCTCTATTAAAATCCTAATGGGATTTTTTACAGAAATAGAAAAAACAGTCCTAAAATCATATGGAATCACAAAAGACCCCAAATAGCTAAAGCAATCCTGAACAAGAATGAAGGTGGAGGCATCACACTTAGTGATCTGTAAATACATTACAAAGTTACTGTAATCAAAAAGTATGATACTGATATAAAAATTGACTTCTAGACCAATGGAACAGAATTGAAGGCCCAGAAATAAATCCACACATCTATGGTTGGCTGATCTTCAAGAAGCGTGCCAAGAATACACAATAAAATGAATAAATGATTTTTGAAAAACTGGATATCCACATGTAGAAAAATGAAATTGGACCCTTCATACCATATAGAAAAATTAGCTCAAAATGGATTAAAGACTTAAACGCAAGACCTAGAAACATTAACTACTAGGATAAAATTTAGGAAAAAAGATTTTTGAGTTAGAACTTGGTAATGATTTTTTTGGATATGGCAACAAAAGCAAAAATAGACAACTGGGATTTCATCAAACTGGAAGTTTCTGCCCAGTAAAGGAAACAGTTGACAGAGTGAAATGGAAGCCTGAAATGGGAGATTAGGGGTTAATAACTAAAACATATAAGGAACTTGATAACAACAACTCGACCCAATTAAACATGCAAAGGACTTGACATTTCTCAAAAGAAGACCTACAAATGGCCAACAGGAATTTGAAAAGGTGCTCAATGTCACTAATTATCAAGGGTATATATATATATGTGTGTATCAAGGATGTATACACACACACACACACACACACACACACACACACACACACATACAATGACTATGATTGAGCATTAATGTAGAAGGAAAATCTTAACATTTTCAACATGAATGAACCTGGAGGACATTATGCTAAGGGAAATAAGCCAGACACAGGAAGATAGATACTGAATTATCTCACATATATGGAACTAAAATAGTCCAGTCCTAGCAGCAGAGAGTACAGAGTAGAATGGTGGTGGCCAGGGCTAAGAGGTGGGGGAAATGGGGAGATGTTGGTAAAAGGGTACAAAGTTTCAGTTATGCAAGATAAATTCTGGAGAGCTAATGTACAGCAATGTGACTATAGTTAACAATATTATATACGTGAAATTTGGTAAGAGAGTAACTCTTGTGTTCTCATCTCACCCACAATTGAACCTCTTTTTAAAATTATTTAATGTATTTAATATATTTTTTTCACAATGATACCTCAATAAAACTGTTCATTGAAGTACAAAGCACTGCTTTCCTCTGAACTTCTGAATGACTTAATTTGAAACATTTTAAGTATTAAGAACAAACTTATTTTTGTAGGATGGTGAAAATTAGTGGTCTAAAAAAATTGTCGGAGGGAAAACTTTTTAGCTGGAAATTATCCTCCATGTTAGTTCCAGCAGTTTCAGAATGTGTTTGCCATTGTGTTCTCAGTAAATGGTTCTTCTCCTGTAAAGGAGAAGTGCTACTATAACGGGAAAAAAGAGAAGAATTGAATTCTCAGTCACTAGAGCCTAAAGTGCTTTGAAAGATCACTGAGTGTCTTTCTTAAATTTGAGTCTGTGGAAGTAAAGTGACTTATCCAAGACCATGCAGCTGGGCAAGTGCAGGGCCAAAGCTTACCCTTGTGTCTCCTGAGAATGTCAAGGCCCAAATCTATCTAAATTAAGAAGGCACTGATGAGGTCATCAAAATCATCAATAGAAGCACTGCTTCTGCACTCATAGAAACAGGCTTTTTAATGTTTATTTACTTTTTGAGAGAGAGAAAGTAAGCGAGAGTAGGGGAGAAGCAGAGGGAGAGAGAGAATCCCGAGCAGGCTCCATGCTGTCAGCAGATGAGGGGCTTAGTCTCACAAACTGGGAGATCATGACCTGAGCAGAAATCAAGAGTCAGGCGCTTAGCCAACTGAGCCCCCCAGGCGCCCCTAGAAGTAAAGTTTGGGCTAGAAGCAGATGATCCTTCTCTTCCTTTGTTTGAATTCCTGAGCCTTATCCTTGTCTTATCTTACTCTCCTTTAAAATTTTTGCTTCTGACTTTATTGGGTTACAAATGATCTAGAACATACATATAAATCAAGTTTAGGGCTAGAATGTCATCACACATAAAATAACGGAGACACCAATGAACAATGAAAATTATGGTGCCCATTGAGTGTTCTGGGGGTTTTTAACCACCTTAATCTTTAAGACCTTATTTTAGCTGCACAGTGCTATTTTTTTTCTTGCTTGTTTGTTCATTGTTCATTTTTAAAACTGCTTTTTCAAGGCATAATTGATATATACACAACTGTACATATTTAATGAATACAATTTGATGAGTTTGGACATACGTAAATAGATGTCATACCATCACTCTAATCAAGGTAATGGACACATCCAGTACCTCCAAAGTTTCCTTGTGTCCTTTGTGGGTTTTTTTTTTTATTCATTTTAATTTTGTTTTTCTGGTAAGAAGAGAACATGAGATCTACCCTCTTAACAGAGTTTGAAGCGCACTGTACCTTATTGTTAACTACAGGCAAATCTTTAGAACTTATTCATGTAGCATAACTGGAGCTTTATGCCCCTTGAATAACAACCCCCCCCCTTATCCCTACCCCCGTCCCCTGGCAACCACTATTGTATTCTCTGCTTCTAGGAGTTTGACTGTTTTTAAAAATATGTTTAACTTTCTTTGTAGCATTTATCCCTAACACAAATTAGTCATTCATTTATTTACAGTCTCTTCCCTCCATTACACTGTTATCTCCATAATTGTGGGGATCTAGTCCATGTTGTTCACTAGTGCTTAGAGCAGGGCCTGCCACATCATAGCCATTTAGTAACTCTCTCTTGAGTGGTTGATTGTGTGATTTGTTTTTTTAAGTATGTCCCCTTTTCCATCGCTGATGCTGTTTACTTGTGTTTTCTCTTTTTTCTTGCTTGTGTTGCCAGAGGCTTATCTATTTTGTTGGTTTTTTTCAAAGGTCCAGCTTTATGTTCTCTAGATCAATTCAGTTTCTTAGCTTTTTAAAAAACTTCCACTTTTCTCTTCATTAATTTCTTCCTTCTATTTCATGTACATTTTATTGTTGCTGTGTTGTTCTTATTATTTTTATCCTAAATTCATGAGGTGAAAAGTAGGCTCATTTTCTATCTCCCTTGTTTTCTCATAAATACTTCTAAGGCTATACGTATTCCTCCTCACTGTGGCCTCATTCCAGAGGTTTTGATGTGTGGTAGTTACAATGGCTTTTGTTTGTTGGTTTTTTTACTTCTGATTTGTGTTTCCAGTCGTTATTTTCTCTTCAACCTAAGAGTTATTTAGAAGTGCATTTAAAAATTTCCAGATTTGTCAGTTTAGGAGGTTTTTTTTTTTTTTTTTTTTTTTTTTTGCTATTACTTTAATTTTTAACACATTATTATAACTGTGGCCTGTGTGATATTGGCTTTATGGAAATTTTTTGATATTTCCTTTGTTACCTAGAAAAGAGGTTCACAGATGACAGCCTGTAGGCCACATGGGCCTGGTGCCTATTTTGTAAATTAAGTTTTATCGGAACACAGCTACACTCATTTGTTTACTGGTTACAACTGCACTGCTGAGTGGTTGGGATAGAGACTCTGTGGCCTATGCAGCTTAAAACATTTACTATCTGGACTTGTCATAAAAAGTTTGCTGGACTGCTAACTTAAAACATGGCCAATTTTTGTGACTTTTTCATAGGGATCAAAAAATACGTGTATTGTCTTTTGGGTCTCAGTCCCTTATATCCTTGTTAGAATAAGCTGGTTAAGTTATGTTGTAGTGATCCTTATATCCTTTCTCATAGTTTGTGCTTTTGATTATACATATCTGAGACAGATGTATATAAATTTCCCATCCACTTGTATATTTTAGTCAGGGTTAGCTTTAGGTATTTTGAGGCTGTATTGTTATTGCATAAAGAGCATATAAAGGTTCATAACTATTATATGATCCTGTTGTGTTTTCCTTCATAAAATATGTAATAGCCTTCTTTGCCCATTTGTGCATTTATTTATGCATGCTTTCTAGAGAATATTATTGTTCCTGTCAGGTTTAGGTTGAACTAAATATATTAGGGAAATAATAAATAACAGTTTAAACAAGAAAGATTATTTCTTTCTTGAGTAGAAGTCTGGACATAAGTATTCCAGGGCTCTATGATGTCATCAGGGACCCAGGCTCCTACCTTCTGCTTCACCATCTTGGTATATGGTTTCCATCCTAAGGTCCCCTCATGGTCCACGAGACTTCTGGAGTTCCAGCCAGCACATCTCCATTGAGGGCCAGAAGGAAGAGGAAAGGTAGGAGGGCAAAAAGGGGCCCATCCTAGCTCAGCCAATTTCTAAGTGACCTCAGAAGTCCCAGAAAACAATTCCATCTCCTTCTCATTGGCAGAACTTAGTGAAGCAGTCACACCTAAGCTACCAGGGAGGCCCATCAGGTAACTTTGCCTTGGCTAAAAATGGGCATTCTGTTACCAAGGAGGAAGGTGACACTGGACATTTTGGATTAGTCAGTCAGCAGTCTCAGCCACTGCCTGTTGCATGTTGTAGTTCTTGTTACTAGCATTTTCCTTTTATAACTTTTATTGTCAACCTTCCTCAGTTATTTTGTTTCAGGTATGTTCCTTATAAATAGAATATAGCAAGATCTTGAGTTACTTGGTTTTAAACAATGAGAGCATCTGTCTGTTAATAGGTGAGTGTAATGCATTCACTTTATTATCGTGGCTGATACATGTGGCAGTGTTCCTGCAATTACATTTTTGTCTTCTGTTTGCCATGCTTTCTGTTTAATTCTTTTTATGTTTCCTACCATTTGTGACACTGAGTGAGTTTTCTGTTTTTTCTGTTTTAGAAGTTGTATTTACTGCTTTGATTCTTTTAGTTATTACTCTTAATGTTTTTTAACATTCGTTTTTTAAAATAATTTCAAATTTACAGAAAAGTTGCAAGAATAGTACAAAGGATTCCTGTGTACCCTTTACACAGATTCCTCAAATATCAAAATTTTATCATATTTCATTATTATTTTTTTTCTTTATACCTATGGATGGTTTTTCCTGAACCATGTGAGAGCTAAGTTGCACACATGATTGACATTTCCTAAAGAACCGGTACATTTTCTTACATAAAAAAAATAAAATAGTTTCAGGACATTAAACTTCATACAATACTATTACCTAATCCACAGATAGTATTCAAATTTTACCAGTTTTCCTAATAACATTCCTTATAGCAGGAAAAGACCACTTTATTTTGGTCCAGATGCAGCTTCACACACTGCATGTAATTATCATGACCTGGAGTCTCCTTTGATCGGAAACAATTCTTTTGCCTTCTGTGAACATTGTATTTTTGAAGATTGTAGGCCAGTTATTTTGGAAAATGTCCCTCATTTTGGGTTTGTTTACATTTTATCAAAATAAGCTTCAGATTAAGCACTTTTGGCAATAACACCACAGAAGGGATGTTGTCTTCTTCTCAGTGATTTGTATCAAGAGGCACATGCTATCAATTTGTGCCATTATTGGTGGTTTCAACTTTGACCAGATGCTTAAGGTAGTGTCTATGAGGCTTTTCCACTATAAGGTTACTATTCTTCCCTTTGAAATGAGTAAGTATATTGTGGGCACTTTTACCATTCTTTCCTAAATTATTTATTACTAAGATGGTTCTCAAAAGCAATGTTCTAATTCCATCATTCCTTTTACATTTACCAGATGGCATTCTACTCTCAGGAAGGGCTTTCCCTGCCCATCTGTTTATTTAATCATTTATTTATTAAAAATTTTTTAAGGCTTATTTATTTTAGAGAGGGAGAGTATGTGCATGTGCGTGCAAGCAGGGGAGAGGCAGACAGAGGTGGACAGAAAAGTGGGCTCTGCGCTGACAGCAGAGAGCCCGATGCAGAGCTCAAACTCACAAACCATGAGATCATGACCTAAGCCGAAGTCAGGCGCTTAGCTGGCTGAGCCACCCAGGTGTCCCTCATTTATTTATTTATATTCATGTGTGTATCTGTATTCTTTATTTTATTCAATGGGTTTTAATCCATTATTATCATTAGCTATTTTGAGGCACACATTGTTTCAGAATCAACCAGTGGAAGCTCCTCCCATGTTCTTTTGCCATATTCTCCTTATTCTTTGAGTACTACTTGATTTTCTGGCACAAGAAGATGTTCCACCTTCCTCTTGTTCTTTCCCGGATTCAGCTCTGGATTCAGCATTCCTCCAGGGAGCCCGGGTTCCTTTTATTTTTTAACAGCTTTATTGACGTATAATTGACATACAATAAACTACACACATTTAAAGTATATAATTTGCCAATTTGCCAATAAATTATATTTAAAAAATAAAATGATGTAAAGATCAAAAAAGCAAAAAAGTAATATGATAAGTTTTCACATGTGCACACTTGTTTATACCATCACCACAATCAAGATAATGAAGATATCCATCACCCTCAAAATGTTCTTCGGGTCCCTTTGTAATTCCTCCCTCTCATCACTCCCTGTCCCTCCTCCAACCCCAGGAAACCCTGATCTGTGGTTACTATAGAGTAGTCTGCATTTTCTATGGGAAAATATACATATGTATAGAATCATAGAATATGTACTCTTTTTTGTCTGTCTCATTTCATACACCAGAATTATTTTAGGATTCATCCATGTTATAGCATGTATCAATAGTTTACACCTTTTATTACAGAAAAGTATGAAATTATATAAATAGTAGCACAATTTGTTTATCCCTTTGCTTGCTGATAGATATTTGAGTTAATTGCAGTCTTGGTTTACTACAAATAAAGCTACTTTGAACTTCTGTGTACAAGTCTTTGTGTGGATATGTGCTTTCTCTTCCCTTAGGGAGATACTTAGGAGCACGCTGGCTGAATTATATGGTACATGCATATTTAACTTTCTAAGAAATTGCTAGACTATTTTCCAAAACAACCTGCTTATATTTTTGACTGGGATTATATTGAATATTGATCATTTTGGGGAGAATTGACACCTTAATAATATTGAGTGTTCCAATCCATGAACATGGCATATGTCTCTGTTTATTTTAGGTCTTTAATTTTCTCAACAATGCTTTGTAGGTTTCAGCATACAAGTCTTGCATATCTTTTGTCAGATTTATCCGTACACATTTCATATCTTTATCCTATTGTAAATACTATTGTTTTAATTTCAATTTCCTATTCTTCATTGCTACTATATAAAAATACAATTGATTTTGTATATTGATTTTATATCCTACCTTGCTAAACTTATTTGTTAATTTTAGTACCCTATTTGAACAGTCCATTGGATTACCCACATAGATTTTCATCTGTGAATAAAGGCAGTTTTTACTTCTTCCTTTCTAATCTAGATGCCTTCTGTTTATTTTTCTTACCTTACTGTACTCATTGGAACCTCTAATAAACTGCTGAATACAACTGGTGAGAGCAGTCATGGTAGCTCTGTTCCTGATCTTTGGGGAAATCATTCAGTCTTCTACTATTAAGTATGATGTTACCTGAAGGTTTTTTTCCCTTACTGATTTGAGGAGGTTTCCTTCTATTCCTAGTTTATTGAGAGTTCTCTTTTTCTTCAGTAATAAATGTTGCATTTTATCCAATGCCTATTTGTATCTATAGTGCTTTTCTTTTTTAGTCTGTTAATATTGATGAATTACATTGACTGATTGTTTTGATTGCTAAACCAACTTTGCATTCATGGGAAAAACTCCATCATTCGTGATGAATGATCCATTTTATGTACTGCTAGATTTGATTTGCTAAAATTTTGTTCACAATTTTACATACATGAGAGATATTAGTTTGTAGTTTTCTTGTAGAGTCTTTCTCTGGCTTTGGCAGCAGAGAAATCCTGACTTCAGAAGGAGAGTTCAGCAGTATTGCCTGCTTTTCAATTTAATGGAAGAGTTTTTGTAGAATTGATATTCTTTCTTCCTTTTTAGTAGAATTCACCAGTCAAATCTTCTGGGCCTGGAGTATTCACTGTGGGAAGATTTTTAACTACCAATTTGATTTATTTAATAGATATAGGGCTATTCAGATTATATAGTTCTTCTTGAATAAGCTTTGGTAATTTGTGTCTTTCAAAGGACTTATTTCATCTAAGTGGTTGAATTTATTGGTATAAAGTTGTTATGATAATATCTTTTATTGGTTATTATCTGTAAAATCATAGTAATGTCTCTCTCATTACTATATTGGTAATTTGTTTCTTTTTTCTGATAAATCTGGCTAGAAGTGCAATAATTTTACTGGATATGTCTGTTTTTCTGTGTACTGTTCCATTTATGTCAACTCTGATATGTTATTTCCTTCTTTTTGCTTCCTTTTTTTTTTTAATTGAGAGAGAAAGTGCAAGTAAGCGAGGGTGGAGTAAGAGAGGGAGAGGGAGAGAATCACATGAGGGGCAGAGAGAGAGAGAGAAAGAAAAGTGAAGCTCATGTTCACCCAAAGCAGGGCTCAAACTCACCTGATGCAGGACTCGGACACACATACTGCAAGATCATGACCTGAGCTGAAGTTAGATGCTTAACCAGCTGAGCCACAGGCACCCTCTTTTCACTTACTTTGAGCTTCACTTGTTCTTTTTTCTATTTTTTTAAGGTGGATGGAAGCTGAGTTTATTTGAGATCTATTTTCTTTTTTTCTATATAAATTTGTGTAAATTTCCAAGTATTCCTTTAGTTGTATCCCACAAATCTTACTGTGTTTTCATTTTTATTCAGTTCAAAGCATTTTGTATTTTTCCTTTTTGACTTCCTGATTAATCCACAGGTTATTTATTTAGGTATTTTTCTGTTTTATTGAGATATAAACAGCAGAACATTGTATAAGTTTCAGGTATAGAGCATAATGATTTGATACATGTAAATATTGCAAAATAATTGGCACAAGTTCAGTTAACATTGGCCACCTTGCATAGTTACAAATTGTTTCTTTTGTATGTGTGATGAGAACTTTTAAGATGTACTCTCAGTAACTTTCAAACATATAATACAGTATCGTTTTTGTTTGTTTTAGAGAATGAGAGAGAGAGAGAGAGAGAGAGAGAGAGCAAGTGGGGAAGAGGGGCGGAGGGAGAGAGGAGAGAGGGAAAATCCCAAGCAGGCTCTAGCTGTCAGTGCAGAGTCTGATGTGGGGCTTGATCCAATGAACTGTGGGATCATGACCTGAGCCAAAATCAAGAGTCCGACACTCAACTGACTGAGCCACCCAGGTGCCCCTATGATACAGTATTGTTAACTGTAGTCATCATGTTCCACATTACATCCCCAGGACTTATTTATCTCATAATTAGATGAACTTGTCTATTAAAGAAAATGGTTTTAAAATTAGATACTAAAGTCAAAACCAACTCTATGTGCCATACAAGAGTCAAACAAAATACAAAGATTCAGGAAGGCTAAAACTAAAGGTATGTGGGAACAGTAATACAGCGGGGCTGCAGTCATAGCCAGAGCAGGACCAAGGCAAGGAAGTCCACTATTGCACGATTTCTTCTCTTTTTTTCTTTTTTTGGCATATTTTCAGTGAGATTTTTTTCCTTATTTTATTTTTTCAAGTTTTTATTTAAATTCCAGTTATTTAACATGCAGTATAATATTAGTTTCAGGTGTGCAATACAGTGATTCAACACTTCTGTACAACACCTGGTGCTCATCACCACAAGTGCACCCCGTGATCCCCGTCTCCTATTTTACCATTCCCCATCCATCTCTTCTGGTGACCATCAGTTCCTTTTCTATAGTTAAGAATCTGTTTCTTGGTTTCTCTCTTTTTTTCCCTTTCCTCATTTGTTTCTTAAATTCCACATATGAGTGAAATCATATGGTATTTGTCTTTCTCTGACTGACTTATTTAGCTTAGCATTATACTCTCTAGCTCCATCCATGTCGTTGCACATGGCAAGATTTCATTCTTTTTTTATGGTCAAGTAATATTCCATTGTTTGTATATGTGTGTGTGTGTATGTGTGTATATACATATATATACACACATATACACATACAACACACACACACACACACACACATACCATTTCTTCTTCATTCATCAGTTAATGGACACTTGGGCTCTTTCTATATTTTGGCTATTGTAGATAATGCTGCTGTAAACATTGGAGTCATGACGCCCTTTGTATTTGTATGTTTGTATTCATTGGGTGAACACTTAGTAGTGCAATTGGTAGATAATAAAGTAGTTCTAATTTGTAACTTTTTGAGGAACCTCCATACTGCTTTCCACAGTGGAGGCACCAGTTTGCATTCCCACCAACAGTACAAGAGGGTTCCTCTTTCTCCACATCCTCGCCAACACCTATTGTTTCTTGTGTTGTTGATTTTAGCCCTTCTGACAGATGTGAGATGATATCTCGTTGTAGTTGTGATTTCTATTTCCCTGATGATCAGTGATGTTGAGCATCTTTTCACGTGTCTGTTGGCCATCTGGATGTCTTCTTTGGAAAATGTGTATTCATGTCTTCTGCCCATTTTTAATTGGATTATTCATTTATTGGGTGTTGAGTTTTATAAGTTCTTTATATTTTAGATACTAATCCTTTATCACATATGTCATTTGCAAATATCTTCTCCCATTCCATAGGTCGCCTTTTAGTTTTGTTAATTGTTTCCTTTGCTGTGCAGAAGTATTTTAGTTTCATGAAGTCCTAATAGTTTATTTTTGCTTTAGTCTCCCTTGCCTCAGGGGACATATCTAGTAAGAAGTTGCTATGGCTGATGTCAAAGAAGTTACTACCTGTGTTCTTCTCTAGGATTTTGATGGTTTCCTGTCTCACATTTAGGTCTTTCATCCATTTTGAATTTATTTTTGTGTATGGTGTGAGAAAGTGGTCCAGGTTCATTCTTCTGCATGTTGCTGCCCAATTTTCCCAACACCAGTTGTTCAAGTGACTGTCTTTTTTTCCATTGGATATTCTTTCTTGCTTTGTCAAAGATTAATTGACCATATAGTTGTCAGTTCATATCTGGGTTTTATGTTCTGTTATATTGATCTATGTGTCTATTTTTGTGCCAGTACCTTATTGTCTTAATCACTACAGCTTTGTGATATAACTTGAAGTCTGGAATTGTGATGCCTCCAGCTTTGCTTTTCTTTTTCAAGGTTGCTTTGGTTATTTGTGGTCTTTTGTGGTTCCATACAAACTTTAGGATGGTTTGTTCTAGCTCTGTGAAAAATGCTATTGGTATTTTGGTAAAGATTGCATGAAATGTGTAGATTGCTTTGGGTATTATAGACATTTTAACAGTATTCTTCTTACCCATAAGTGTGGAATGTCTTTTCAGGTCTTTGTGATATCTTCAGTTTCTTTCATCAGTGTTTTATAGTTTTCAGAGTACAGGTCTTTCACCTCTTTGATTAGGCTAGGCTTATTCCTAGGTATCTTATTATTATTGGTGTAATTGTAAATGGGATTGATTCTGGGGTGCCTGGGTGCCTCAGTCGGTTGAGCATTCAACTCTTGATTTTGGCTCAGATCATGATCCCAGGGTTGTGGGATCAAGTCCCGCATTGGGCTTCATGCTCAGCGTGGAACCTACTTGGAATTCTCTTTCACTCTCCCTCTGCTCCTTTTTACCACTTGTGTGCTCCCCTCTCTCTAAGAAATAGATAGATAGGTAGATAGATAGATAGATAGATAGGATTGATTCCTTAATTACTCTTTCTGCTACTTCATTATTGGTGCATAGAAATGTAACAGATTTTTGTACGTTGATTTTGTATCCTGTGACTTCACTGAATTCGTATATCAGTTCTAGGGCTTTTCTGGTGGAGTCTTTCGGGTTTTCTATATAGAGTGTCATGTTGTCTGCAAAAGGTGAAAGTTTTATTTCTTTCTTGCCAAATTGGATGCCTTTTATTTCTTTGTGTTGTTTTAGTGCAATGGCTAGGAATTCTGGTACTATGTTAAATAGCAGTGGTGAGGGTGGACATCCCTGTCTTGTTCCTGACCATAGAAGAAAGCTCTCAGGTTTTCCCATTGAGGATGATATTATATGTGGGTTTTTTCTTATATGGCCTTTATTATGTTGAGGTATGTTTCCTCTAAACCTAATTTTTTGAGGGTTTTCATCATCAATGGATGTTGTACTTTGTCAAATGCTTTTTGTGCATCTATTGAAATGATCATGTGGTTGTTATCCTTTCTGTTACTAATGTGGTGTATCATGTTGATAGATTTGTGAATATTGAACCACGCTTGCAGCCCAGGAATATATCCCACTTGATCGTGATGAATGATTTTTTAATGTAGTGTTGGATTTGGTTTGCTAATATTTTATTGAGAAGTTTTGCATCTATCTTCATTATCATTCTTTTTTTAAAATATAATTTATTGTCAAATTAGCTAACATACAGCATATACAGTGTGCTTTTGGTTTGGGGGGTAGATTCCCATGATTCATCGCTTACATACAACACCCAGTGCTTATCCCAACAAGTGCCCTCCCCAATGCCCAACCCCTCTTTTTCCTCTCCCCTTGCTCCCCCCCCACATCAACACTCAGTTTGTTCTGTGTATTTAATAGTCTCTTATGGTTTGCCTCCCTCTCTGTACTTTTTCCCCCCTCTCCTTCCCCCGTGGTCTTCTGTTAAGTTTCTCAGATTCCACATGTGAGTGAAAACATGATACTGTCTTTCTCTGACTGACATTTCACTTAGCATAATACCCTCCAGTTCCATCCACATTGTTGCAGATGGCAGGATTTCATTCTTTCTCATGGCTGAGTAGTATTCCATTAATGGGATCTTTGTCTGGTTTTGGTATTAGGGTAATACTGGCCTCACAGAATGAATTTGGAAGCTTTTCTTCCATTTCTATTTTTTTGGAATAGTTTGAGAAGAATAGGTATTAACTCTTCTTTAAATCTTTGGTAGAAATCGCCTGTCTAGGTATCTGATCCTGGACTTTTGTGTCTTGGGAGATGTGTTATTACTGATTCAATTTCTTTGCTGGTTATGGGTCTGTTAAAGTTTTCTATTTCCTCCTGTTTCAGTTTTGATAGTTTATAGGTTTCTAGGAATTTATCCATTTCTTTCAGGTTGTCCAATTTGTTGGCATATAGTTTTCCATAGTATTCTCTTATAATTGTTAATATTTGTATGGTGTGGGTTGTTATTTCTCTTCTTTTATTTGTGATCTTATTTATTTGGGTCCTTTCTCCTTTCTTTTTGATAAGTCTGGCTAGAGGTTTATCAATTTTATTAATTTTTTCAAAGAAACAGTTCCTGGTTTCATTGATCTTTTCTATTTTTTTTTTCAGTTTCTGTCTCATTTATTTCTATTCTATTCTTTATCATTTTCTTCCTTCTGCTGGCTTTAGGCTTCGTTTGTTGTTCTTTTTCTAGCTCCTTTAGGTGTAAGCTTAGCTTGTTTGAGATTTTCCTTACTTCTTGAGGTAGCCCTGTATTGACTGATTTTCTGGTTGAGCCATTCATTGTTTAATAGCAGGTTATTTAGCCTCCATGTATCTGTGGTCTTTTCCAAAGGTTTTCTTGATATGTATTTAGGTGCCATTTTCTTACTTGTTTTGTGGTGGTTTTTGTAGTTTTTCCCTGATCATTTCTTCTCTTGCTCCCTTTCATGTTTTGTTAGCTTTCTTTAGTGATATCTTAGATTCCTTTCTCTTTATTCTTTGCATAGCTATTACTGATTTTTGACTTGTGGTTACCAATAGGTTTGTATATAACATCTTCTGAATGTTACAGTCTATGTTAAGTTGATGGTTGCTTAAGTTACTCCTGTACCCCCCATGTTTTAGGTTTATGGTGTCATATTTTAATCCTTTCATTTTATGACTCCCATTTTTTGGAGAAATACTTATTGTTACAGCTTTTCTATTTTTTACTTTTAATACTCTCACTTTTGGTCTTTCATTTCAACTCAAAGAATCTCCTTTAATATTTCTTATAGGGTTGGTTTAGTTGTCATGAACTCCTTTAGTTTTTGTTTGTCTGGGAAGCTATCTCTCCTATTCTGAATGACCACCTTGCTGGATAGAGTATTTTTGGCTGCAGGTTTTTCCCATTCAGTACTTTGAGTATATCATGCCACTCTCTTCTGGCTTGCCCAGTTTCTGTTGAGAAATCTGCAGCTACCATTATGGGTTTTCCCTTAAGTTAAGGACTTCTTTTGTCTTGCTGCTTTTAAGGGTTTTTTTCATTATCATTATATTTTACAAATTTAATTACAATATGTCTTGGTATTGGCCTGCTTGTTGATTTTGGTGGGAGTTCTCTGTGCCTCTGGATCTGGATGTTTGTTTCCTTCCTCAGATTAGGGAAGTTTTCTGTTGTTATTTCTTGAAATAAATGTTCTGCCCCCTTTTCTATCTCTTCTTCTGGGATTTCTATAATATGAATTTATTATGAATGTTATTACATTCAATGGAGTCACTGAGGTCCCTAAGTCTATTCTCATGTTCCATAATTCTTTCTCTCTTTTGTTCAGCTTCATTATCTTCCATTATTTTCTCTTCTATCTCACTAATCTGTTACTCTGCTTCTTCCAGACTGCTGCACAATGCATCAGGCCTGTTTCAAATCTCATTTATTGCATTCTTCATTTTTGATCCTTTTTCTTAAGTATTTTATCTCTGGATCCAGAGGTTATTTAGAAGTATGTTATATAGCTTCTAAATACTTTGGTATTACCATATCTTTCTGTTGTTGATTTCCAATTTAATTCCACTGTGTTCAGAAGAAAATACTTTATGTGACTTGAATCCTTTAAAAATTATTGAGAATGTGTTATGGCCCAGAATATGGTCTATAGGTAAACTTTCTGTGTGTATTTGAAAAGTTGTTCTACTGTTGGGTGAAGTGTGCCTATAAATATCAATTAGATCAAGTTGTTTTATAGTGTTTTTCAAGTCTTTATCCTTACTGATATTTGTGTCTACTCTTCTATCAATTTTTGAGAGAAGGTTTTTTAACCCTCCAGCTATAATTGTGGATCAGTCTGTTATCATAGTTCTATCAGTTTTTTATTAATATCTTCTTAAGCTCTGTCATTAGGTGTATACATGTTTAGGACTGTTATGTATTTTTTATGAATTCACCTTCTTGTCATTATGAAATTACCTTCTCCATCCCTGTTAATATTCTTTGCTCCAAAATCAACTTTGTCTGATATTGATATAGCTATACCTACTCTCTTTTGAGTATTGTTAGCACGTTTTGTCTTTTTACTTTTAGCTTATTTTTGTCTTTAAATTTAAAGTGTAATTCTTGTAGTTAGCATATAGTTGGGTCTTCCTTACGATCTTGCTGTTTGTTTTTTATTTGTCTTATCTGATTTATGTTCACCTTTTCCTCTTTTGCCTTCTTTTGGATTGAGTAATTTTTATGATTTAATTTTATCCCCTTTTTAGGTCTATTAGCTATAATTTTTTGTTATGTTACTTCAGTGCTTGCTTTAGGGAATATAGCACATCGTCACCATTGACATATTGGGTGGGATAACTGTAGTGGTGGTGGGACTCCTGTATATTTTAGGGTGTTGGGCAGTAGCATCCCAGGCCTTTACCTGCTAGATGCCAGCAGCACCTCCTCAGTTGTAGCAATAAGAAATGTTTCCAGACATTGCCAGATGTTTCCTGAAGGGGAAAACCATCTCTGGTGAAAAACCGCTGGTTTACGTATTTTTACTTATCGCAGTCTGCCTTCAAGTGGTATTATAGTAGTTCACATGAAGTTTTAAGAACCTTGGAACACTATACATCCACTTCTCTCCTGGTTTTTGTGCTAATGTACACAACACGTAGATTTTACTTGTTTGTATGTTATAAAAACATAATATGTTGTTATTTTGTTTTACTTTAAACAATTATCTTTTCAAGAAATTTAAAAAAGTGTCATGTAGACAGACACATAGATATGTATATATACATAGTTATACAGACATATATACATATATACAGTTATTCATATATATAGTTATACATATAAATATGTATATATATAGTTATAATGGTTATTTTAAGATGCTTGTCCACTAATTATTTCATCTTTGATATTTCTAACTCTGTTTCTGTTGACTTATTTTTTCTTGTTTATGGGTCACATTTTTCTGCTTTTTCCTATGCCTAGTAATTTTATATGAATGCCAGGTATCGTTAATTTCACTAATTGTCCCTTTGAGGTTTCGTATCTAGCCAGAAAGCACTTTGCTTACCAGCTTTTCTCTTTTAGCTTTTTTATTGTTAGGAGAAAAACTCATGTACCTCACCTTATTTTTTTTTCCTTTCTAAGGAAATGTTAATAGGCTTCTGCAACTCTAAGGAATACTTTGTCACCAAAAATTAAGGAACATTTGGACTGAGTAGATTGGAAGGTATGGAGAAAGAAAAAGGAGTTAAACCACTCATTCCCAAACTTGGCTGAGCACTGGAATCACCCAAGTAGTTTAAAAAATACACTGAGCCTATCCAAAAAGGCTACATACTACACAATTCCAACTATAGGACATGCTATAAGAGGAAAAGCTATAGAAACAGTAAAAAGATTGCCAGGCGTTAGGGAGAAAAGAGGACTTTTAGGGCAGCGAAATTATTCTGTATGATATTATAATGGGGTACATGCCATTATACATTTGTGAAAACCCACAGAATGTACACCAAGAGTGAGTCCTAATGTAAACTATGGACTTCGTGTGATATTGATAAGTCACTGTAGGCTTACCAGTTATTACAAAGGTACCACTCCAGTGTAGGATGTTGCTAATGGGGGAGGCTGTGCATGTGTGGGGACATCTCTGCACCTTCCTCTCCATTTTGCCCTGAACCTAAAACTGCTATAAAAAATTTTGCATGCGCACACACACACACACACACACACACACACACACACACTTGCTCTGGATGTCTGGGTTCCTCCCCCAGAGACTGTGATCTGTATCATAGGTAAAGAATGATGCCTGGGCATCAGGACTTGTAAAAGAGCTTAAACATTCTCACCACAAAAAGAGGAGTGGTAATTATGTGATGTAATGGAGGTGTTAGCTAACTCTATGTTGATAATTATTTTGCAGTGTATAAGTGTATCAAATCAACGCCTCGTATACCTTAAACTTACACAATATTGTATATCAATTATATCTCAATAAAGTTGGAAAAATAAGGAAAGAGAAAAAAGACAATTACATACTTAATTTGTTGCTGAACAGTCAAGGAAGTTTTTGCTGAGGAAAGCATTCTTTTTATTCTTTACTAAGATATAATTGACATATAACATTATGTTAGTTTCAGGTATGCAACACAATGATTCAATATTTGTATACACTGTGATATGGTCACCACAATAAGTCTAGTTACCAACCCTCACCACACAGTTACAAAAATTATTTTTCTTGTCATGAGAACTTTCAAGATCAACTCTCTTAGCAACTTCCAAATATGCAATTCAGTATTATTGACTATAGTCACCATGCTGTACATTGCATCCCCAGGGCTTGTTTATTTTATAACTTGAGGTCTGTACCTCTTCATCCCCTTCATTCATTTTGCCCATTCCCCTACCCCTTCCTCTTTGGCAATTACCACTCTGTTTTCTGCATCTATTAGTTTTGTTCACTTATTTTGTTTTTTAGGTTCTACATGTAAGTAAAATGGTGTGGTATTTAAAGAAAGCATTCTTAAGCTGTTTTCTGATGGATGAGTAAAAGTTAGCTAAGTAAAAATGGCGGGGGAGGCGGGGGAAACTCCAGGTAGAGGAAACAGCATGTTGGAGGGTCAGAGATGGGAAGGAAGTTGGGTATACATGAGATTCTTTTTTTGCATTTGTTTTTCCCATTGCCACTCTTTTTATTGTTTGTATATTTGACGACTATTATTTCTGTATGTAAATTTTACCTTCCTGAATTCCTTTATTCTTTGAGTTAATTTTACCTTTGGTTTTTTGGAGACTTCTAGATAAATATCATATTTCATCTGTAAGTAAAAATAGCTTCACTTCTTCAATTTCTGTACTTGTAATTGATTTCTTATGTGTAACTGTATTGACTAACATCTACTTTACAACATTTAAATAGTAGTGGAAGTAGTAAGCACTTGTGCTTTGTTTCTGATCCTTGTGGAAATCCCTGTGGCATCTCACTCTTAAGTAAGATAGTATTCAGGACTAAGGTTAACATACTTTTTCATAGTAAGTAAGTATACATTCCTGGGGTGCCTGAGTGGCTCAGTCAGTTGAGCACCTGACTCTTGATTTCACCTCAGGTCATGATCCGAGGATCGTGTGATCAAGCCCCACATTGGGCTCTCTCTACCTCTGCCCCTATCACCTGCTCACACACACTCTTTCTCTCTCTAATAAAAAAAAAAGGATACATTCCTACTTTTGTCTTTTATTCTGTGTTGTAATCAGGATTGAGTGTTGAATTTTGTTAATTTTTTCAGTATCTATGGAGGCAATTAATATTTTCTTCAGATCTCTTAATATGATGTATTAATAGATTTCCTACCATTGAACCAAGCTTGGCTTCTGAAAAAATATCCTGTTGAATTGCCTTAATGTGATATCAGGCTTTGCTCACTGATATTTTGCTTAGTATGTTTGCATAAGTAATCATAAGTTTAGCTTTTTTGAATTTTTGGTACTGCTTGAGTCAGGTTTAGTCATCCATATCGTACTTGCTCCCCAAGAATTGTTTGGACTTTTCTTTCATTTTTTTAGGCTCTTGTGCAATGTATGTAGCATTGAGGACAATGTATTGTTTGAATATTCCCCCAAAGAAAGCAGCAGGGTCTTTTATTTGGGGGGTGGTAGGTATTCCCTTGGTATATTTCTCTGTTTGCTATGGGAATTGGTCTGTTTATGTTTTCTTTCCTAATGAGGTCAATTTTGGTAAATTGTATTTTCCCATGAAACGATCCATTTTGTCTTGTTTTCAAATTTATTTGCAGAGAGATCGATCTGCCGGGTAGTCTCCTATGGTATTTTACATCTCTCCTATTTTAATAGTTACCTCCTCCTTGTCATTTCATATTTTGTATATTTGTGTTTTTTTCCTTTTCCCTCCTTGATTATGTTAGCTAGTAGTGTGTCTATTTTGTTAATTTTCTCAAAACAATCATTCTTTACATTAATTTCATTGTTTTTTTCCTCCCAATCACATTAATTTTTCTTGTAGCTTTCATTTTTCCCTTCCTTTATATTTTACTTCAGTTATTTTATTGTGTTTTATCTTAGTAATTGGCGTTTAGGGGTTAATTAATATATTTTTGGTCCTTCATTGATATATAAGTGCTTAAGGCTATGATTTTCCACTGATCTCTGCTTTAAATATATCCCACAGATGCTGGGATAGTAGTATTTTCATTTTCATTATTTTTTAAAAACTCCTTTTAGTTTCCATTTCACCCACCCATTGTGCTCCAGTCTTCCTTCCCTCCAATCTGGTATCTACGATGTAGCCTATTTGAAATGGTCCTGCTCCCTAATGCCCTCAGAAAAAAAGGCCCAAACTGGAAGCTGTTCATGGTTTGCCTGTTTCCCTAGCTAGAGTCTCTCCCGGTCACATCTATGCCCATGCTGCCTGCAGTATCTGTTCCCCTTTTACTACTTAGTGAATGCCTACTCATTTTGGAAGACTAAGCTCAAATTTCGGAATGCTTCTCTGAAACCCCTTAATACCTAGTACCACCCAAGCTAAGTATTCCTTCTCAGAACTAAGTAGGACACTATATTTCCTTTATCATAATACTTACAACATTTTATTTTAGTATTTAATCTCTCTAATAACATTGTAAGATCTTTGAAACAAAGGCTTGCCTTTTGTCACTGTACGCCTGGTGCTCAGAAAATAATTGTTGAACAATCCCTTCGGCAGTAGACTTCCACACTAGTATTTTAATATGTTCTGACCTGTCAGAAACTTAATTTACTTGGTTGATTTTAGCTTTTCAGTTGAAGTGAAATGCATATAGAAAAGTGCACTAATTTTAATGTCCAGCTCAATAAGTTTTCACAAAGTGAAGACACCCATGCATCCGCGACACAGATCAGTTCCAAGAATTTTCACAAAGTAAATGTTCCTTTGAAGTTGCAACACGTAGCGATAGGTGCCATTTTATTTGGCCCAGTTCTTGTAGCTGCTCTCAACAGGAATACTGGGAATAACTATTCCAGCTATTACAGTTGACCCGTAAACAGCAGAAGGATTAGGGGTGCCGACTCCCTGTGTGGTAAGAAACCCACATAGAACTGTTGGACTGTCCACAAACTTCACTACTAATAACTCACTATTGACCAGAAGCCTTAATACAGTAACATAAACTAATTAACACATGTTTTGTATGGTATATGTGTTATACACTGTGTTCTTACAAAAAAGTAAGCTACAGAAGAGAGAATGTTATTGAGAAAATCATAAGGAAGAGAAAATACAGTCACAGTCCTGCACTGTACAAAATCTACTTCCTGTGGAGCTTAGACCCCTGCTGTTCCATGGCCAACTGCAGTTCATTAGCAGAAGCAGGATCTCTGCCCTAAGCTTTGCATCTCTGCCTCCATAGGTTGCGGGGTTGTAGTTTTGAGTGAACTGACAGAGGCTCGAGCCATTTCCAATAAGAGTTTATGGAAATGTGTGTCCATTTCTGCTCTTAGTCCTGACAAACTCGGTAGGAAACCCTACTAAATAGCCTTATGGCAACAGGAGGCTGACTTCTTCCAGGTGTTTAGAATCATCAGTAGTAACAGTCACTGTGGGGCGCCAGGGTGGCTCAGTCAGTTAAGTGTCTGACTCTTGATTTTGGCTCAGGTCATGATCTCACGGTTCGTGAGTTGAAGCCTTGTGTCGGGTCCTGTCCTGACAGTGAGGAGCTTGCTTGGGATTCTCCCAATCCGTCTCCCTCTGCCCCTCCCCTGCTTGCACTCTCTCTCCCTGTCTCTCTCAAAATAAATAAATAAAGGGGCACCTGGTGGCTCAGTCGGTTAAGCATCTGACTTCAGCTCAGGTCATGGTCTTGTGGTCTGTGGGTTTGAGCTCCATGTCGTGCTCTGTGTGGAGAGCTCAGAGCCTGGGGCCTGCTTCGGATTCTGTGTCTCTCTCTCTCTCTCTCTCTCTCTCCCTCTCTCTCTCTCTGCCTCTCCCCAGCTTGCACTCTGTTTCTCTCTTTCAAGAAGTAAACATTAAAATACATACATACATACACACATACATACTTATAAAAAAAAAACAGTCATGTGTATTACTGCAAAGGGCCTTCTGCAGACCAAAAGCAGCTACTTGGATGTGAGGAGGGGTGCTTGTAATTCTCCATTATTTGGGTCCTACCTATATTATGGTATAGAGCCCAGACACATTCTGCTGGATGCGAAAGAGAGAGAGGAGGGCTAGATCTTATGCTGCTGCTCTGCCATGTGCCAGTGAGGCCTCACAGTGCCAGCGGCCCTCAACCCGGATGCTCCACTGAACCCACCATTAGGTGGAGTTTAGGCGTATTTGGGGTGAGAAGTAGGTTAGAGGTAGATTAGTTGACCTCAGTAACAAGCATGTTTGTTTCTCCTGTTCTAGCATGAAAATACAAGTATTTATGAATTTCTTACCTATTTCCCTCCCAGGGGAGAGAATGGGAAGTGAGGGCCACTGGTGAACACTGAGTTAGAACAAATGAGCATTTATATGAGTAATCCAATTTACATAATGAATCTGATGGAATCATTGAAGAGTCTGCAGTTACTTTTCCCCAGGCTTTGTGATCAAGGTGTTCAACCCCACTGGCAACTTCTCAACAAAAAACAGCATTAATTAGATATTCCCCTTTTCCCCTTGTGCTCCCAAGTCCTCCATTAAGTTTATGAAAGGGCTCCAGGTTTTCTAGGAGAATAGAGAATATTGACTCTGCAAATGTGCTTCTAATTTGCTCCCCAGATGAGCTCAGTTAGAACTCAGTCCCCTTTGATGTTGCGCTACTAAATGAATGACAAGAATGTCTAATCTTTGAGTACAGCGTATCCCAAAATTTCTATTAGGACTATCGAAAACTTCTGATTATGACAACTCAGCATTAAAAACTAACCCCCTTCTTGGTATATATCCAAAGAAAATAAAATATGGGTCTCAAAATGATATCTGCACTCCAATATTCATTGCAGTATTATTCACAGTAGACCAGATACATAAGCAACCTTAAGTTCTGTCAATGGATGAATTGAAATAAATAAAAATAGCCAAACTCATTGAGTTGAGAGTACAATGGTGGTTGCTATGGCAGGAGTGGTGCAGGGGAAAACGAGGAAGTGTTGGTCAAAGGGTACAAAGTTTCAGTATGAATGAGTTCTGGAGATCGAATGCACAACATGCTGAGTATAGTTAACAATACTGTGTTGTATACTTGATATTTTCTAAGAAGGTAGATCTTAAGTATTCTTACCACATACACACAAAAAGAATGGTAACTATGTGAGGTGATGGATATGTTAATTAGCTTAAGTGTCGTGATCATTTTACTCAAAATATCAATGTCAAAATATCAATTTCTACACCTTCAGTGTATGTAATTCCTTTTTGTCAATTACACCAAAATAAAGCTGGAAACATAAAACTGACCTGAACTGATTGTCTTGCAGGTATGAGAGGATTGAAATCCCAATCCATATTGTGCCTCATGTGACCATTGGAAAAGTATGCCTTGAATCAGCAGTCGAGCTGCCCAAGATCCTGTGCCAAGAGGAGCAGGATGCATATAGGAGGATCCACAGGTAGAGTCTTCCCTCCTCTGTCATCTGTGAGAAAGTGTGTTAACAATCTGTTTAACATTCGTTGCTTTCCTGCTGCACTTTGAACCCTTCAAGGGCAAAGGCACTTTTTGGTTGTTAAAAAAAATAAACTGCAACATCTTAGTAGCTCTGTTGCCAAGCACTGGGTCTTTCCCAATAAATGTGTACTATATGAAGTGAGAGACAGTAATTTAATATTATCTCTTTGAATTATCTTGAAGTTCTGAAGAAAACCAGATCCCCAAATAATGCAAAATTTAACTGTAATGTGATTTAAATTATACATATTCATCTAATCCAACTGGCAAAGTTCTGGTACAGTTTATCACTTGTTATATTGTCCATGACCACTTTGTTTTCCTTTCAGTGCTGCTTTGCTACTGACCTAAACTATTTTATCCCTTTAGCCTTACGCATCTGGACTCAGTAACCAAGATCCATAACGGCTCAGGTAAGGCTTGTTTGTTTGTTTGTTTTTTTAGAACACAGACAGTGATCCCTAAATACTCAGCTGACAGAAAGAAATTTAGTGTTAAGTGCTTGAAGTGATAGGTACAAGTTCTCCTTGAATTTCCTTTTTCAAGAGTTTTGCCGTTCCTTAATCCTACTCCCAATTTTTCTTTAGGACCCTGTGGACCGTTTACTATATATACAACTAGAATAAGGCTGGAAGAAAGACTGGAACAAGCTTTATGATCATTTTCCTAGGTGGTGTGCTGGTGTATGTTTAACCCCAGCTCTCAGGGAGGCGGAAGGGCCCTGAGTTTTTGTGTTTGCCAGTTTCCATGGTGTAATACCCCTACCATGGCTGATTTCAAATAACTAATGTGGCTTCAACCAGCTTGCAGACTTCCTGAAATTTCAACGGATGGCTCTCATGAGATGATCTAAACTGGTTCCAGCACACCACTACTAGCCTATTATGGTGGGAGTTGAAAGAGATGGAGAGACAGATAGAAGGGAGGGTATGAAAGAGGAAATCGTTTTATGTCTGAACACTGAAGGAATTTCTACACAAGGCCAAGGAACAGAAACTCAGTACAACAGATGTACTAAATCACTTTTCTCCAGCATACGCTCCTACCCTTCCATTCCTCGTCTTTGAGGCCATTCTGTGTAGTCTTCCCCAGCGACTGTCAAAGTCAACAGTGGGGAAGAAGGTGAGGCCGTTACTTTTAGAGGAAAAGAAGAGATGACTCGGCATATCTGTCCCATCATTTCTATCTGGAGGTAAAACATGACAAAGAGCTAAAAGTTGGCAATATATGATATGTAGCCATACTCTAAAGCTGCAGTAATTTAAAACTTATAAAAAATGAACAATTAAATCAGTAGAACTGAATAGAGCCCAGAATTGGGCCCATGTGTATATAAAAATTTATATTTAATAAATCTATCACTTCGAATCAGTAAGAAAGGATAGATTATTTACTAAATAGTGTTGGGCAAGTTCACTTGTTTGTTAGTTCATTCAAGAAACATATGAGCACCTGCTTTCAGCTAGGCACTGTTCTAGGCACTGGGGCTCAGTGACAAACAGAAGAGACATTCTTTTTTTGTAATCTTTTAATGTTTATTTATTTTTGAGAGAGAGAGAGACAGAGTATGAGCAGGGGAGGAGCAGAGAGAGAGGGAGACACAGATCATGACCTGACCGAAGTGGATGCTTAACCAACTGAGCCACCCAGGTGCCCTTGTACATTTTTTATTATTATTTATACATTATATATATATATATATATATATATATATATATATATATATATATATCCAAGAGACATTCTTAATCTTCATGGGCTTCTATTTTTCTATTAACATTTGGAGGAAAATAGAGTCCTACCTAAAATCCTACACAAAAGTAAATTCCAGATGTATTTAAGCTTTTTAAAAAATTGTTTTGAGTTCATTTATTTATGTATTATTAAGTAATCTCTGCACCCATCACGGGGCTCAAACTCATGACCCTGAGATCAAGAGCTGCAGGGTCTTCTGGCTGAGCCGGCCAGGCACCCCTAAAGGGCTTGGCAGTTACCATGATGACATATCCCACCAGTTCTACATAGACCCCAAAGAGTTGAAAACAGGTGTTCAAAGAAAAACCTGTACGGAAGTATTCATAGTAACATTATTCACAATGGCCAAAAGGTGGCCGAGTGTCTGTCAGTGGGTAGACAAAGTGTGATCCACCCAGACAGTGGAGTACTGCTCAACAACAAAGAGAACTGCTGAGACATATACCACCTGGATGAATCTCAAGGGAATTATGCCAAGTGAAGGAAGCATTGCACAAAATACTGCATACTTTATAGTTCCATTTATATGGAACTATATACATATATCTGGGAAGATGCACCCCACAGTCTTACACTGGTCATTTTCAAGAAGTCATATGTTATGAGGGAGAAAAAGATATTTCCATTAGGCAGAATTTGTTTCAAAAAGAGGACTATAGAATCCTTGTCTCCCCATCAAGCTGAACATGAATGACGGGAGCTCCCTGACTCTTCATCTCTCTGTTGCCCTCATTTTAAAAGAGTGGCTCTACACTGTATACACTGCATGTTAGCTAACTTGACAATAAATTATATTAAAGAAATAAAAAAAATTAAAGAGTAGCTCTGAGGTGAGTTGAATTAATGTATTTATTTCTTAAATCTATGAAACATTGGAGCCATTTTCCTACTGGGCTTGTGGAAAAATAAGTGGCAGAAGGCAGAGTTGTTGCTCTCTGGGAGGCGGGGTCACTGGTCATTTGCACCATGCCAATGCCCGGGGCTGGGGAAAGAGACCTGTAGTTCTTAGCCCTTCTGCAGGAGGGAGGAAAGAGCCAGTTTCTGCTCTCTGCATGGCCAGCCTTCCCTCCACCTTATGGATCCAGGCATACTCAGGAAGGTGTCCGAGATCATCTGCTAGTCCCACTTCCTTCTCCAGCTCCTTCTTTGTGTGCTCGTGGTTGAGGGGCTCCTAGTGGCAGAGTGTTCCCTCATCTGTGCGTTTCTTGCATTGAAGTGTTCACCAAGAACCTGTGCAGCCAGATGTCCGCAGTCAGTGGGCCTCTCCTGCAGTGGCTGGAGGACAGACTGGAGCAAAACCAACAGCATTTGCAGGAGTTGCAACAAGAAAAGGAAGAGCTTTTGCAAGAACTGTCTTCTCTAGAATAAACCAGGAGACCAATGGGGTAAATTTTGTTTTTTCAATTTGTATATTAAGCATGGTCTGAAAATTAACCCACCTCGTGTGTAGACAGACAGTGGCGCAGCCCCTATTGTAGCCCGGTGGAAGGGTGTTAATAATGCACTGAGCACAAGATGTCTTCCTGAAAGTTTCACTGTAACTGGCCTACAAAGTGCATACGAAGATGATTTCAGTAGTAAAGTTTTTTTTTTAAAGGCTACGGAAGGTACATTGGCATGGACATCTTGGAAGGAAATATCCAAGTATATTTCAAATGTTTACTTTTCCCTTGCTCAGCTTTGAAGTCTTATTTTCATTTTTAGACACAATCCCTAGAATAAGTTAAAGGCAGAAGAGCGTTTCGTGTTTCAATCTTGTAGTTATGAGAGTTATGCTCATGTTGGACAAGTAAATGAGTATACTACAGTTTTTTTTTAAATCTTTTTTTTAATGTTTATTTATTTTTGATAGAGAGAGAGAGAGAGAGAGAGACAGAGAGAGAGACAGAGAGAGAGAGAGACAGAGAGAGAGACAGAGCATGAGCGGGGAGGGACAGAGAGAGGGGGAGACACAGAATCCGAAGCAGGCTCCAGGCTCCAAGCTCCAAGCTCCAAGCTGTCAGCATAGAGCCCGATGCGGGGCTCGAACTCAGACTGCGAGACCATGACCTGAGCCCAAGTTGGATGCTCAACCAACTGAGCCACCCAGGTGCCCCTGAATATACTATAGTTAATGGAGGGAAGTGAAGGTGTCTCATTAGCGCCCTACCTGTACTCTTAGCCTTCATTGAGAGCCATATGGCTTATGTCTTCCTTCTTGATCTCTAGAATATTAGGCATTCTGAGGCACCTATCGAAGGTTGAATCTATGTGGGTGCCATTCTAACCAAATAGATGAGTTCTAGCATATTTGACTCTGAAGGAAATTCCTACTGAAGAGATCCTATTTACCTAGGAACTGCCATTATGATATAAATAGGTTTTTCCAGAAACACTCAGGACTTATGATGTAACAAAAATCATGTTTTAACAAGTTCTGTTGCATTATTCTTTCTATGTATAACTACAAATGATAAGCATGTCTTCAGAAAAGAGTCAAGCCTATTGTATACTTGAAATTAAAGTGAGAATTGGAGGAAGTGGGAAGAAAGAAAACAATCTCAACAATAGTGGCAAAGGGTTGGTTTTTGTTTTTTTATTTTTCTTCTTGCTTCTCCCTAGCTTATTGTGTTTCAGATTTCAAGGTTTAGTCCACCTGCACGTGAATCACTTGGAGGTCAGCCTTCATCTCTCGGGGTGGAACCTAGAAATCTCTGTGAATGCCCCAGCTGATTCTAAGGCATACTAAAGTTTAAAAACCACTACTGTAGGGCACAGGGAGTGTAAATGCCATCTTTTCTGTAATTTCCCACAGCCACAGTTCTCTATTTTTTTCTTTCCTTGTAGGAAAAATGAAATTATCCAGGTATAAAATTAATTAAGCTAAATCAGTTTTGAAGAAGTTGGAAGACTCACGACTCACATTACCTGACTTGCAGACTTACTATAAAGCTACAGTAATCAAGACAGTGTGGTATATGTGCAACTGATTTCGACAAACGTGTAAAAGCAATTCAATGGAGTGAGGATAAATAGTCTTTTCAATAAGCTATGCTGGAGCGATTTACACCCATAGGCAAAAAAATGAACTTTGACCTAAGCTGCACACCTTAGACAGAAATTAATTCAAAAAATATCATGGATTTAGATAAAAGATGTAGAACTAGAAATCTTTTAGGGAAAAAACAATCAGAGAAAAATCATGAGTTCTTGGCCTCCACCACAAAAGCACAGTCCTAAAAGGAAAGAACTGCTACACTGGACTTCATCAAAATGAAACACTTTTGCTCTGTAAAAAATTTAAGAGGCGGAAATTATTGAGGGAAATTATTTGCAAACAATATATCTGATCAATCTAGACTATATAAAATCAACAATAAAAAACCATCCATTTAGAAAGTGAGCAAAAGACACGGATAGACATTTCACTAAAGAGGACACGTGGGTGGCAGGTAAGCACACAAAGAGATCTTCAACTTCATTAGTCATGAGGGAATGCAAATTAAAACCACAATGAATTACAATTACACATTTATCAGAATGGCTGAAGAAGAAATAGTAAAAATACCAGATGCTGTTGAGCATACAAACCAGATATCTCATACAGTACTTGTAGGAATGTTAAATGGTACAGCTTCCCTAGAAAAGAATTTGGAAATTTCTAACAAAGTTAAACACACATGTGTCATACAGCCCAGCAATTGCACTCCTGGACATTCATCCCCCAGAAGTGAGACCCTATGTTGGCACAAAAACTCGTACACCAATGTTCTTAGCAGCTTTATTTAACAGCTAAAAACTGGAGACAACCCAGCTGTCTTGCAACTGAGTGAGTGATTAAAGCAAGCACCTGTACCATGGAATACTGCCCTGCAATTGAAGAAAAACAGACAACTATTGATCTACACAATTTGGGTGGACCTCAAGGGTATTACAATGAATGAAGAAGCCAGTTTGAAAATTTCACATGCTCTGTGACTGCATTCTTGAAATGGCAGAACTATAGAAATGAGGAACAGATTCACGTTTGCCAGGGTAGGGACTGGAGGAAGTATGAGATACGTGCGACTGTAAAGGGATCAACATAGGGAGTTCCTTTGTGCCGATGAAATAATTCTGTATCTTAATTATGGTGTTGATTACATTATTCGTGCTAAAACTACATAGACCCACAAATGAATGCATGTAAACTCTGATGAAACCAAATAAGGTCTATAGTTTCGTTAGCAGTATTGTACCATCATCAATAATGCTCGTTTTGAAGTTGTACTAATCATGTAAGATCTTAACCACTGGAGGAAACTGGGTGAAGGGTACATGGGACGCACTGTACTATTTTTACAATTTCCTGTAAATCTATAGTTATTACAAAATAAAAAGTTAGAAGTATTAAATAAGGAACTAGGATGAATGGTACTTAATTTATGAAATAAGATAAGAGTGATAAAAAGAAAACCCAAGAGGAATGAAATGATTTGAATGTTTTCAAAGGCCAAGGTTGAGCACATGTCCCTTTCCTTTACTCGGTTTCATTTTTTTCATTTTATAAAGTTGGAGTAGATGACCACCAACGTTCCTTGAGGTTAGTGCTCAGTCTTTAAAAGTGTTCAGCAGCACAAGGAACAGTGATATAAAGAAAGATGGTGTATCATTACTTTCTCACTAATTGGGCTTACTTTCCACCAAATATTGCATTCACTTTGCAACTCTGTATCCCCTTCTGGTTAGTAGATCATCTATTTTCAATCACAGCCAAAATTCTGATGGGAACAATATGGACACTTCCTCTCTCTGTTTTCTCATCTTCATTCATCAGCTCATTGCGTTATGACCTCTGCCCATATCATTCCGTTCAAACCACTCTTGCCGAAGTTATCCAATGACCTCCACATAGTGACAGCAGATGCTTTCCATACCCTTAATGAACCTACCAGTCTTGACACAGCTACTTTTCTTTGAAATCTACCTCTCTTGGCTTCTGCTATTTTCTGGTTTTCTCTCCTCTAGCTGTTCCTTCTCAAGTTCATTCATAGGCTTGTCTATTGTTGCTTACCTATATGGAGTTGACAGACAAATCCGTGTGTCCATCCAGACCTCTGTGTGAACTCTAAATCTCCATTTCCACCTGCCTTCAATCCATTTCCACTGGATCTCTTAATATATCTAAATCTGGACTCCTGGTTTTCAATCTCAACCATATTCCTTTGTTTCTTACCTCAGTGAACAGAACAACGTTTTGCATAAAGCAGAAACTGAATAGACATCTTTTTTTTAAATGTTTATTCATTTTTGAGAGAGAGAGAGAGAGAGAGAGAGAGAGCGAGAGCGCATTAGCAGGGAGGGCCAGAGAGAGAGGGAGACACAGAATCCAAAGCAGGCTCCAGGCTCTGAGCTGGAGCTAATCTGGGTCTTGGCAGAACATCTTGAGATCTTCCCATTACATGAAAGGATAGAGGCCTGTATAGAACTTCTGGGAGGCTGTCCTGAAAGTTACTTTTTGCCTCCTGGCAAAAGTGGGGTGGCTCACAGCTCACACTGAAGCCATCCAGCCCCTTTCAACTTGCTTCCATCCATTTGGGCGCGTGGGACAAAGATTGCAAAGAACTGCCAGTACCTTTGATGTCTCTTCCTTCTGCTGACGATGTAAGTAATAAACTATCTGAATCTAAAAAGGGCCTGTGTGGCTTAACCCACCAAATCTGTTAGCCTCGGTCTTGGGGCTCAACATGAGGCTGGTAAAGTTAAAATGCCCTCATTAAAGACAAGCAGGGCCAGGTTACGGGATAAGACTCTCCAGGATTTGGTAGCACACCTCTCACATAACTGTTCAGTGAAAGCAGAGAGAGTAAGAGCCCTCCCGCTGTCCTACGCGTTCAGGGGCTGTGTGGTCTGGGTTAGAGGACCTAACAGGGCTCCCTAGGGTGCAGTGGCATATGCGGCCTGTTGATCTACATCTGGAAGTTAAGCAGCAGAAAGTAGGACTGAAATAAGCCACCTGATCGGTGCCTTAGCTGTCGTTAAAAGTTCATTGGTTGCAGCTAACAAAAGGCCACTTAAAACCAAAAGTAAATTCAAAGTGGTATTGGTAGTTTTGCAACCTCCCCAAATCCCTCCCTCCTTTACCCTACTTGAAGCTGCTTTGAAACCTCCATAAACTTCCACCATGACAGTGTGAGGAGGTCTACAGATTCACTCCCCAGTGAAACCGGTGAAAATTATTTTATTTTTATTTTTTTTAATGTTTATTTTTGAAAGAGACAGAATGTGAGCAGGGGAGGAGTAGAGAGAGGGGGAGACACAGAATCTGAAGCAGGCTCCAGGCTCTGAGCTGTCAGCAGGGAGGCCGAGGTGGGGCTCGAACTCAAAAACTGCGAGATCATGACCTGAGCCAAAGTCAGACGCTTAACTGGCTGAGCCACCCAGGCGCCCCTTTGAAAAAATTAAAGTGTCTGGAAATGGTCCTAAGGGTAAACAAGTCAAGAAATGTCTCTTCAAGAAAATCTACAAAAATGTGTTAAGAATCTCTAATTTTTGAACTGAGATCAGCTCCCTCCTTCCCCTCTCCCAGCTCAGCAAGGAGACTCCACTTCAGACTGGTGCAGCCAAGAACACAGGGTTCCCTTCCTCCCAACTCCCAGTTGGAGGGCTTTCCTCCCAGGAGGACCAAGACTTCAGTGTTTCTCATCCTGCTCCCCACTTTCTGTTGCTGAGAGTAAGCCCCAGGTAAGTGCAGTTGAGAGGTGAGGGCTCCTTTCTCCCATTCAGCCCCCACTCATTGGATGGAGGCTCTAATTTGGGCATGGTGCACTGAGAGTACTGGGCCCCTGATCACCCTTGCCCTAGCTCATGAGGTCGTGGTTCCATGCCTGGAAAGGCAAGCTGAAAGGATCTCAGGCTACTGCAACCCCCACCCCCAAATGACCTTTTAACTCCTAGAGCAGAGATGCCATTCAGAGAGAAGTTTGCCCTTGTCCCTATCCTCAGCCTCAGAGCCCTGGCTCAGAGATTTTGCCTAGGGGGGAGAGGCAGTCCATAAAACAGACACTCCTAATCTCTTCCCAGAGGAACCGACTTTATTTGTAACAGAATGTGGAAAAGTTGAAGCCTAAGGGCACTTGTACGAGTGGTAGAGATTGTGGTGAAAGCCAATTTGTAGACTCAGCGAATAGCCAGAACAATCTTGAAAAAGAGGAACAAAGAAGGAGCACACTAACTCATAGGAAGCAATGACAATCAAGACAGCTTGGTAGTGTCGCAAGGATAGATGTACAGATCACTGGAGTAGAACTGGGTGTCCAGAAGTAAACCTACACATCTGTGGTCAACTTATTGTCAAGAAGGATACCAAGACTATTGAATGGGAGGAAAGAATAATCTTTTTAACAGCTGTTAAACACATGCAATAGAATGAAGGTGGACACCTACCCCACACCATATTCAAATATCGAGTGTAAATGTATCAGAGACCTAAATATGAGGTCTAAATATGAGTGAAAAAACCCAGAGAGTGGGAGAAAAAATATTTGCAAATGATACAAATAAGAAAGCATCCAGAATATGTAAAGAACTTTGACAACTCACAAAAATATTTTTAAATGGGCAAAGGATATAAATAGTATTTCTCCATGGATAAATAAATTGTCCATAAGCACATGAAAACATGCTTGACATCATTAGTAATCAGGAAAATGCAAATGAAAACCATGAGATACCACTTCACACCTGCTAGAATAAAACAGTATGACAATTACAAGTGTTGGTGGGGATGTGGAGAAATTGGAAACCTTGTACATGACTGGTGCGAATGTGAAATGGACAATAGTGGTTCCTCCCAAATGTAAACATAGAATATTACCATATGATCCAGCGACTCCACTCCTGGGTATACATCCCACAGAACTGAAAGTAGGTATTCAAACAAGTTGTGCACGGATGTGTATGTCAGAGCTATTCAAAATAGCCAAGAGGTGGAAACAACCCAAATGTCCACAAACTGGAATGGATAAACGAAATGTGGTCTATCCATCCAGTGGAATATTATTTGGTAATTAAAACTACTGAATTACTGGCACTTGCTACAACATAGATGAACCTTGAACACATGCTAAATAAAAGAAGGCATACACAAAAGGATACATATTTTATGATTCTGTTCCTCTGGAATGTCCACAATTGGGAAATCTGTAGAGACAGCAGATAAGCAGCTGCCAGAAACTGGAGGGAGGGAGAACAGAGGGGTGATAGCTAAAGGTATTGGCTTTCTTTTTGAGGTAACAAAAATATTCTAAAGTTAATTATGGCAGTGGTGGCACAACCCTGTGACTATATTAAAAACCATTGAATTGATCACTTTCAGTGGTTTGTATGGTCCGTAAACTATGTCTCAATAAAGCTGTTTATAAAAAATGAAAAAAAGAGAAGACACTTCCCTGCAGCTCCAGACAACCCTGCAGGCTGGCCTCTTCCTCTCCACCCTGCACTGGAAGCTCCCAGCTGGGGAGATACGGTGTAGTATCTCTTTTTGTTACAACACCAACAAAAAAGAAAAACATTGTTCTTAGAGTTTGGGTAAAACTTGCAGTGAAGAGAAAAAAACTTTAACTTTGTGATGGGAACGAGGCTTGGGTGAGTTAATTGTACGTATTGTAAAAATGTGTAATTGGTGTTGAAATATGTCTAAACTATATATGTCTAAACTATACACATTTATAAAGCGGTAGAAATAATGTCTTGGCTGTGGCAAGTTGGAAGTCTCAATTTCAATGACTGTGGCCCCAACAAACTCCAGATGCCTGCCTGTTAGGGAGCATTTCTTGAAACAGTGGGGTGAATTCGCAGTCTTTAGTCTTTCTGTCAGTCCGAGAAAAACAGCTGTATTTCACAAGGTAAAGAACTTTATGACCCTGATTTAAAAGAAAGAAAGAAAAAAAAAAACAACCCTGGAACTCCTGCCAAAAACCGGCCCATTTGTTCTATGGTAAAGCATCAGACTTTTGATCCCTTCTTGGGCTACTGGGAAGACCTTTATGGGTTACAGTGTTGTTATTTCAGTGCAGTCAGCTGACTGTGGTCACACCACTGAGGTCCTTGAAGCTAATTCCTATTCTGTTTTAGTTGATGGACCTTCTTGATACTCTGTGTTTATGGCTGATACTGCTGAATATGCCATGGGACTAGGTGTTTTGAGAATGTTTCACACCTCTTCAGGTTGTGAGGGAGGTTCCACAATCAGAACAGCGGTGGTGGGGTGAGTGCCCACAGTGGTGTGGAAAAACGGAAGCAGTGTAGGACGCCAGGGCAAGAGAAATGGGAGATCACTGTCTTGATGGAGGAACTGATAGAAACAGGAGCCATTAAGGAAGCTACTCAGCATGCAGTCTACAGCCTGAAGCACTCCTGTTTCTACAAGCTCTTTTTCATTAGTACTGCTTCCCTTTCCTTGAGGCCTTTGGTACACTGAGGTTCCTGAAGATGCCTGGGCCTAGTCCAAAGATGGATCAGCTCACTTAAGGCCAGGCTGGGTCTCTCACCCCCTCCCAAACTCAAAATTAAACACTTTCTTTCAATGGGAAGTGCCTTTCCAGGGAATCAACACATTTACAGACCAAATTCCCTGCCTTATGTCTGTACGGCACTGGGCCCAAGCCTCAGTCATCTAATGATAGTTTCCAGTACTGGGCTGCTACAGTTGTGCACCCCACCCCCCACCCAAATGGCTTAAAACTGTGCACGGGTGAATTCTACAAAACATTTAATGAAGAATTTGTAGCAGTCTTTCTCAAACTTTTCCAAAAAATTGAAGAGGAGGGACCACATCCAAATTCATTTAATAAGGCCAGCATTACCTTCATACCAAAGCCAGATAAGAACACACAATAAAAGGAAATTATAGGCCAATATCCCTGATGAAAAAGATGTAAAAATTCTCAACAAAATACCAGCAAATCAAATTCAACAGCACCATAAAAGGATCGTATACCATGATCAAACGGGATATATCCCAGGGATGCAAGGATGGTTTAACATCCACAAACCAACCACTGTGATATTCCACATTAACAAAATGAAGGACACAAATCATATGATCACCTCAATAAATGCATTAAAAGCATTTTGCAAAATCCAACATATTTTCATGATAAAAACTCAACAAATTAGTATGGAAGAAATGTAACTCAACATAATAAAAGCCATATTCCACAAGCCCATATCTAACATCATCCTCAATGGTGAAAAGCTTAAAGCTTTTTCTCAAAGATCAGAAATAAAAGAAGGATGCCCACTCTCACCACTTTTATTTAAGATAACACTGGTAGTCCTAGAGAGAGCAATTAGGCAAGAAAAAGAAAGACATCCAAATTGTAAAAAAAGAAGTCAAATTAGCTCTGTTTGCAGATGACATGGTCTTATATGTAGAAAAACCTAAAGACTTCACCAAAAAAATTTTTAAATAAACAAATTCTGTAAAGTTGCAGGATACAAAACCAACATACAAAATAAGTTGTGTTTCTATATATTAGCAATGAACTATCTGAAAAAAAAATTAAAAACGTTCCCATATACAATAGCATCAAAAATATTTAGGAATAAATTTAACCAAGGAAGTGAAAGATCTGTACACTGAAAATGGCAAGACACTGATCAAAGAATTTGAAGAAGATACAAATAAATGGAAACATATCCTGTGTTCACAGACTGGAAGAATTAATATCATTAAAATGTCCGTACGACCTAAAGTGATCTACAGATTCAATGCAATCCCTATCAAAATTCTTATACCATTTTTCACACAAAAAAAGAAAAAAAAATCCTAAAACTCCTAAGGAACCACAAAAGATGCCCTATTTGGGATTGCCAAAGCAGTCCTGAGCAAGAAGAACAAAGCTGGAGGCTTTGCTCAAATGATATTACAAAACTGTAGCAATCAAAACACTATGGTATTGGCATAAAAACAGACACATAGACCAATAGAATAGAATAAAGAACACAGGAGTAAACCTGTACATACAGGGTCAACTAATCTTTGACAAGGGCACCAAAAATACACAATTGGGAAATGATAGGCTTTTAAATAAATGGTGTTGGGAAAACTGGATATACGTAAGCTAAAGAGTGAAAATAGACCCTTATATTGCACAATACACAGAAACTAACTTGAAATGGAGGAGCGCCTGGAGAGCTCACTCCGTTGAGTGTCCGACTCCTGATTACGGCTCAGGTCGTGATCTCACAGTTGTGAGGTGGAGCCCCACATCGGACTTTTCGCTGAGTGTGAAGTCTTCAGATTCTCTTTCTCCCTCTCTGCCCCTCCCCCACTCATGCACATGCACATGCACATGCTCTCTCTCTCTCAAAAAGTAAACATTAAAAAAAGAAATTAAGTTGAAATGGAGTAAAGACTTAAAAATAAGACCTGAAACTCCTAAAAGAAAACACAGGGAAAAAGTTCCTTTACATTGGTCTTGGTAATGATTTGTTGGATATGATAGCAAAAGCACAGAAAAAAAAGCAAAAATAAACAAGTGGGACTATATCAAGCTAAAAAGCTTCTGTACAGCAGTGGAAACCATCAAAATGAAAATTCAACCAATAGAATGTAAGAAAATATTTGCAAATCATATATCTGATAGGAAGTTAGTATCCAAAATATATAAGGAACTAATAAAACAGTAGCAAACAAAACAAACCAAAACAAATAATCTGTTAAAAAATGGGCAAAGGACAAATGTCTATCGATGGATGAATGGATAAAGAAGATGTGGTATGTATATACATTGGAGTATTACCCGGCAGTCAAAAAGAATGAAATCTTGCCATTTGGAATTACATGGATGGACCTAGAGGGTATTATGCTAAGGGAAATTAAGCCAGTCAAAGACAAATATCATATGACTGCACTCAAATGAGGAATTTAAGATACAAAACAGATGAACATAAGGGAAGGGAAGCCAAAATAATATAAAAACAGGGAGGGGGGGCAAACCATAAGAGACTCTTAAATACAGAGAACAAACTGAGGGTTGCTGGAGGAGGTTTGGTGGGGGGATGGGCTAAATGGGCAAGGGGCATTAAGGAAGACACTTGTTGGGATGAGCACTGGGTGTTATACATACGGGATGAATCATTGGCATCTACTCCTAAAATCATTATAGCACTATATGCTAACTTGGATGTAAATTAAAAAATAAATAAGTAAATTTAAAAAAAATAAATAAAAGCATTAAAAAATGGGCAAAGGACTTGAATGAATATTTTTCCAGAGAAGACATACAATTGTCAACATGTGTATGAAAAGCCAGACAATGCAAACCAAAACCACAAAATATCACCTCACACTTGTGAGGTAAAAAGACAAGAGATGGGGCACCTGGCTGGCTCAGTTGGTGGAGCATGTGACTCTTGGTCTTGGGGTCATGAATTTGAGCCCCACGTTGGGTGCTGGGTGTAGCATTTAAACTTAAAAACATCTTAAAAATACAAGAGATAACAAGTATTGGTGAGGGTGTGGATAAAAGAGAACACCTGCACACTGTTAATGGGAATATAAATTGATATAGCCATTATGGAAAACAGTATGGAGATTCTTCAAAAATTAAGAATAGACTACTGAATGATTCAGCAGCAATCCCACTTTTGGGTATATATCCATAGAAAATGCAATCAGGATCTCAAAGAGATGTATGCATTCCCATGTTTATTGCACCATTATTACTAATAGCCAAGATGTGGAAACAATCTAAGTGTCTATTGATGGATGAATCGATCAAGAAAATGTGGTGTATATACAATGGAATATTAGCCATAAGAAAGAAGGAAATGATGCCATTTGTGACAAAATGGATGAACCTGGAGAACATTATGCTAAGTGAAATAAGCCATACACAGAAATCCAACTAATGCATGATCTCATTTATATGTGGAACCTGAAAACGCTGAACTCATATAACCAGAGAGTAGAATGATGGCAGTTGCTAGGGGCTGAGGAGGGGGGAAAATGGGAAGAAGTTGGTTAAAGGGTACAAACTTTCAGTTATGAGAGAGATTAGTTAACGTACATCATGGTGACCATAGTTGATAAAATTTTATAGTACACTTGAAATTTGCCGAAAGAGTAGATCTTAAGTGTTCTTGCCATACACACAGAAAAACTGTAAGTATGTGAGGTGATGGATGTGTAACTTGATTGTGGTAATCATTTCACGGTGTATACATATATTAAATCCTCACGTGGAACTCAAGAGCCCAGTGCCAGGATGGAAAGTAGCTTTTACCAGATCCCATTTTATCCATGGCCACACTTGCAGGAGCAGTGGTGTGATCTGGGCTGTGCTGAGGGAATTGAGCCGGAATTGGAGCTATCACAACTGCAGCACACTGACTACAGGGTGAGGTACATCCCGCAAGATGGCCATATCTTCATTAGCACGTTCAAGACTTCAAAGCTTTTGGCCAGCTTATGAATTTGATCTTCTGTGACTGTGAAGAATTCAGGAAGATCTAGCCAAAGAACTCAAAACAAGCAGAAAGAGAAGAGAAGTGACTCCTCGGTCTGGTGCTACTTTGGGGAGAGAAGCTAGTGTCAATGACAGTAGACGGGTCTACTCCCAAAGATACTGGCATTGCACGACTATCACTTGCTGGAGCTGCCAGGGACCCAGGGATAGGGAGAGCTCTGGGCAGAGGAATCCCCACTGGTGTTCTGATGCCCTACACTCCCGTAGGACTTGCTGGGCCAGTCTGAGGGCCATCCCAACAAGTGACGACCCGGCAAGGAAGAGGCACTGTGGCAGCCGCTGGAGCTACTGCCACAGTCAGAACTGGAGGGGCCCCAACCCAATATCTACCTGGCTGTGGGGTCCTTCACACCTATGGGCTGAGGGCACCCCCTGCAGGCACTATGGGCCCACCACCTGTCATGAGGACTCCCATGGGTTCCCCAATGGGGATCCCCTTCTGGACAAGGAACTCCAATTGGCATGCTCCCACCAGGGATGCAGCCCCCTTCTTCCAGGGGTTTGAGGCCTTCTTTGACCCTTGGCCACAGAGTTATGGAAATTGCTCCACAGAGGCATGGGCCCAGTGCTCCAGGGCCACATTGCCACAGATCTGTTTGTTATGCCGTTGTTCTCTGAGTCTCATGGGATTGTCTGGTTTCCCTTTCAGGGCCCTCTCCCCCCAGAATGCACCCACCAAGGCCCTAGACCCATACTGGCCCTCCTCAACCCCCTGCCTGTTTCCTGTAAGGCTGTACTAGTCCTTTTACTTCTTTGTGGCCTGTGAAACTAGTTTATAATAAACTCTTAAGAATAATATAAATGTAATAAATAAATCCTCATGTTATACACCTTAAAAGAAAACATGACATTGTACAACCTAAATATATACATAATTTTTGTTAATCAGACCTCAATAAAACTTAAAAAAGATAAATAACTCAATTTAAAAATGGGCAAAGGATCTGAATAGACATTTCCCCAAAGGAGATACACAAATTCCCGGTAAAGTACATGAAAGAAATCCTCTAAATCATTAGTCATCAGGGAAATGCAAATGAAACCTGAAAGAGTTACCACTTCCCACACAGTAGGATGGCTGAAATCAAACAAATGTAGAGAAATTAGAGCCCTCATACATTGCTCATGGGGTTGTGAAATTGTTCAGCCACTGTGGAAAATAGTTGGGCAATTTCTCACAAAAAGTTCAACACAGAATTAACATATGACCGATTGATCGTTAAAGTCATATGACCGTATGACTCCTAGGTATATACCCCAAACAACTGAAAACAGGTATTGAAACAAAAACTTGTAAAGGAAGCAGTATTCACAATAGTTCAATAGGGAAACAACCCAAATATCCATCAATGAATGAATACATAAATTGTAGTATATCCATGCAGTGGAATATTATTTGGCCATAAAAAAAATGAAGTACTGATACATGCTACAAGATGAATGAACCTGGAATATATTAAGTGAAAGAAAGCACTGCCGAAGGCCCACATACTGAATGATTTCACTTATATGAAATGTCCAGAAAATCTTTAGAGTCATAAAGTAGAAGAGTAGTTGCCTAGGGATGTGAAGTTTAGGGAGAAATGGGGAATGCCAGCTAATGAGTCTGGGGTTTCTTTTGAAGGTGGTAAAGATGTAACTTGATCTTGGTGATGGTTGTGCAACTCTGAATGTACTAGAAGCTACAGAATTGCAGATTAAATTGGTGAATTGTACAATGTGTGAATTAAGTATCAATAAAGCTGTTTAAGAAAACATGACCTGAAAGTATGTGATATCAAAGTATCATACATGCCTATCTAAACAAACCTCAACATTCTTTAATGGAATACATCAAAATAGAGGACTCAACAAAGTAAAAGTAACAGTGTCTGGCATTCATACAAAATTGCTAGGCATAGGGAGAAGCAGAAAAATGTGACTCATGCACAAGGAAAAAAAGTCAACAGAAACAGCTAGAATTATGAAAGATGAAAGAATTAGCAGACAAGCATCTTAAAATAACCAATATAACTATTATGAATATCCTCAAGGGTTTAAAGGACAATGTGATCCTAATGAGGAGAGCAATGGATGATATAAAAAGAACCAAATGGAATTTCCAGGGATGAAAAATACAATATTCGAAATGCAGCCTGTTCTGGATGAGATTAGCAGAAGATTAGAATGCAGAAGAAAGAAGAAAAGGTTATTGAACTTGAAGAGACATGAAGAGAAAGTCTCCCATTTGAAGCATGGTCAGGGAAGGAGATGGCTCCAATCACTTGTGATACAATATCAGGAACTATGTTACACATTTGATTGGAACATTGCACCCAATAGTAGAAAAATATGCATCTTTCCGAGAGTATAGAGAACACTGATCTTGGGAGAGCATATTCTGTTTCATAAATCAAATCTCAACAAAGTTTAAAAGATTGAAATCAAGAAATATGTTCTTTGAGAAGAAAGGCAGTACTTAAGCCTAACTGCTAATATTATAAAGAGGAATCTCAAATAGGTTATCTACCCTACCACAAGTTGGGTCTTCGAGATCATGAAAGTTGATAGCTCTCTGCCCAGAACCATGAAGAAAAAGAACAGAGAAGACTTACCAATATAAGGCACGACAGTGGCAACATCAGTACGGATTCCGTACATTTGAAAAGTGTAATGAAGGGACAGTACGAACAACCCTACGGACTTATATGTCTGATGCTGGGCGAAGGGGCGGAGGACATGTCCTCAGGTGGGAAGCAGCCTCCAAAATATGTGACTGGAGCCTCCCTAAGAATGCCACATCAAGGGTTTCCAAAGTATTGTCATGTGACCGGTGCCTCGCAGCTTCAAACCCCACCTCATGATGCTGCAGGTGTGCGTCAGGCTGCAAAGAGAAAAGGTTGCCAAGTGAAGGCTAGCCGCACAGCGGGGCCTTTCTTCCGTCACCTCAGGTGCTCCGCCCTTTGCTTGCAGTGCGGGTCCTGGCTCAGTCCGCTGGCCCGGAAGAGGAGGGACCGGACACCGCACCCATCACCCTCGTGGCCGGCGGTCCGTGACGCACCATGGGGTCTTTTGCGTCCAAGGCTGCCCTCGGGGCTACCACCGACGAGCCCACAGAACCCGAGCCGAAACACCTGGCAGGTGAGTTGCAGTCCTGGCGCAGACGGCCCGGAGGCCCAGGTGCCTCTAACGTCATGGGCACCCCAGTCCCCTCCTACCAGCCCCCTTTTCCTGTGGGAGGTTTGGGAGGAGATGGAATTCTCACCCCTAGTCATCTTGGAGTGAGCCTAGAAGGGAGCCACTGGCCTTTTTAACTCCAAACTCTGAACTATTTACAAGTTACCCCAATAACTTAGGACACACAAAGCGGTGGCATAATAAAAGCCAGGCTTAGGAAAAGGGTCTCACTTCCAAAGTCCGCCCAGGCCCCCTTATAAATCATTACTTTCAGCAAAGGCTTCTGAAATAAAGGAGGGAAAGTTTGCAGAGCAGATCACCCCGTGAGCAGTCCTGACCCAAGGTCAATGGATAGGCTTTACAATGTCCACTGCAGCATTTTTTGTGCTCCCATGAATGTTTCCAGGTGACAGAATCTGTTGCTTAGAGACAGAATAGACTCCCAGGCTAGCCCTACCCGCTACTGTTTGAGTTCACATTGAGCACTGACTTCATAAACAATGCATGCTATTGCGAGTATACGTAAATCCCGCTGCTTTTGAGAACGTCATAGCCAGCTCACTCTTTTGATCACCTCTTTATTTTGCTGTTTTGCTTAAAAACTCTCCATTGATTTAGTATGTATTTGCTTTCTGAATTTTTAACTTACCATCATGATAATCTGCATGTATTACAGCAACTGACACTTCACTAAGTGAAACAGATTATTTATATGTACACACACACACACACACACACACACACATACACACATGCTTAATAGTATTCTGGGCAGGCCCCATAGGAGATTCTGGAGCAAAATATGTAATACATCCCTGGATGTTGATGCATATGTGCCAAAATTTGCTTCTCAAGACCTAAAGGATGAATAATGGTTATCTATGTGAAAGATGCATGGAACCAAAGGGGGCACTTGAGTCAGTACCATGATATCCTGAAGGTTCAGTCCAAAGGCTGAAATCATGGGGAAGGAGAAACAAAAACCTTGCAGAGGAAACTTCACAGAAAGAGGAATGGAGCAGACTTAGAAAACAATGTGAGAGAAGCTCATTCTTCATAACCTTAAACATGGCATAGCCACTGGAATGTAGTGTATATTCTTGAATAAATGAATCTGGCTGGGTCTACAATTAAGGTCAGCCTGTTGCTCACCTAGCGTATTTGTTAAGCACCCTCCTCAGTATGGATCCTGGTGCTATGCCTGTTACCATGCTGCTTAATGATTAAGCGCTAGAGATGAAATTGTTTTATAATGATAGTTTATAGACAGTTTTGAAATGAAAGAGGATTTTTTTAAGTTTATTTATTTTGAGAGAGAGAGAGAGAAACAGAGAGAGACACAGAGATAACCAGCAGGGGAAGGACAGAGAGGCAGAATCCGAAGCAGGATCCATGCTTTCAGCACAGAACCCAATGCGGGGCCTGATCCCACAAACCATGAGATCATGACCTGAGCTGAGATTAAGAGTCAGACTCCTAACCGACTGAGTTACCCAGGCGCCCCCAAAGACGATTTTGAACTGACAGAAAGTAGGGAATCTTTGCCTGTTGCTGAATGGAAAAATGAAGTGATGAAAATTAGCTTTTGAGGGGTTGTATGAATGCTTACAACCCAGAGCAGGAAATTGGGAAGTTGTTTTAGTAAAGTTTACTACTTTAGTAAAGTAGCTTTAGTAAAGCTATGTGGAAGTGGACTCAAGAACAAGAAATGAGGGCACCTGGCTTGCTCAGTCAGTGGAGCATGTGACTCTTGATCTCGGGGTCATGAGTTTGAGGCCCATGTTGGAGGTAGAGTTTACTTTAAAAATTTCTTTAAAGAGAACGAGCAATAAAAGGTTATAGCATGCAAACAAGAGGGTTAACACGGGGTGACACTACAAGGAGAGCTCCTGACTGAACCTTCACATAATGTCGCTTTTCTCAAAAAAGGCAGTATGATGTAATAGTTAGCATCTTGGTCAAACAAATGTGATTTCAAATACCAGCCCTGCCACTTGACTGCCTGTATGACATCTGGTATGTTACCTTCTTGAGTCCTATTCATTCACTTAACGAGTATTTACCATAACCCATTGTATGCCAACTACTGTGCTGGGTCTTGGGAAGATCTGGTGACCAAAATGGACACAGTCCCTACCCTCATCAAGTATACAGAACAAGAGAGTAGACAGGCATTAACTATCATGTAACACGTATCAGTACAAATTGCAATACCTGTAATGAAGAAAATGTTTTGGATTATTCCCGTTGTGATTTCTGAGACTTGATTGCATCTGTATTTAAGTTAAAGTTACCAATTTTGGTTTCAAAAGGTATTTCTCAGTCTGTGTTTTAATGCTTGTCACTGTCTCTTAATTCAGATCTAATACAATACGTAAACGAAACAAATATGAGTGTTAAACATCTGGCTGATGTTCTTTCTGAGAAGGCCAGGAGCAGCAGCTGGGTGGTAGTGTTTAAAGCCCTGGTCACTGTGCATCACCTCATGGTTCATGGAAATGAGGTGAGCGTGCTGTATATTCAGTGGGTAATCATTTCCTTCCTGTTAGCTCAAAGGACTGTCAGTACCCAATGGCAAAATATTCTTGGTTTGTCAAGGCTTGCTATCTTTTACTTTGCAACACCGGTCCACCTCTCCCCACATACAAACACTCTTTGTATTTTACAGAACTGACATTGTTCTTTAACGTGAAATTACTTATTCTACTTTAACATTTTGTCTCAGTAAGCTTTGCATTAAAAAGTTAGGATTTACAGATTGACTGGATCTTGAAACACTATAAAGTGACTAATTATACAGTGTGGTATTGATAAAAAAGGAACATATCTACATGGAACATAATAAAGAGCTTGGAAGTAGAACCATATACTTCTATCAGAGCTTGGTGGCACTAAAAATGTGGGGGGAAGTATAGAATTTAAAATAAAGCCTTTTGGTAGAAATAACAACCTATGGAAAAAATAGAACGAGATCTCTATCTTACCCTAATATACGAAAATACATTCCACATGAATGAAATGTCTATGCATGCAAAAAACTAACATTTAAAATTAAAGAAAATGTGGGAGAATATGTTTATGACATTTGAGCAGGGAAGATGCCATAAAGTTGGAATCGGGTATTTCCAACATATACATTACAGACAAAAGATTAATAATCAGAATACATTATCAGTAAGAAAAAGGCACTACAGTGGAATAGTTCCCAAGACAAATGAACAGAGGGTTCATAGAAAAGGAAACCAGAATGGCTGATGACCATCTGAGAACATGCTCAGATAAGCAACATTTTAAACGTGTGACAGCATCAGTGGATGATATATAAATATTAGTTGCTAGAGTTTGTGACTGTGGGGAGGATAATATTGAGACGTGTTTAGTAAAATTGAAAATGCCAAGTCCTTGGGGCACCTGGGTGGCGCAGTCAGTTAAGCGTCTGACTTCAGCCAGGTCACGATCTCGCGGTCCGTGAGTTCGAGCCCCGCGTCAGGCTCTGGGCTGATGGCTCAGAGCCTGGAGCCTGTTTCCGATTCTGTGTCTCCCTCTCTCTCTGCCCCTCCCCCGTTCATGCTCTGTCTCTCTCCCAAAAATAAAAATAAAAAAAAGTTGAAAAAAAAAATGCCAAGTCTAGTGACCCAGCAAATCCACTTTTCGTAGCATATTTATAATAATTGAAAAGTAGAAATTAGGTAAATTTCTATCAGTACGGCACAGATAACTAAAATGAGGTGTTTATAAAATTAAGTGGATGTATACCAACAAGGCTAGATCTGAAAAACCATGCTCAGAGAGGAAGTAGGTTGCAGAATGATATTTAAATATAATATTATTTATGCAAATTTCAAAATACTTAATATTTACCCTTGGGACAAATATATCTGAAATTATAAAGAAAATAGACTATAAAGATTAAAACTATGATACTCGTTACTTCCAGGGAGGAAAAGGAAATGGAACTTGGGGATGGGCAAAGGGCACTTTTTACTTTATAATATACTTTCTTCTTCTTATTTTTGAAATAGACTTGAGGCAGTTCTGTGAAAAAGTTAGCAGTTATCATCTCTGGGTAGTGAGGTACACAGATGTATCAGATTATATTTTTCTGAAAATTAAGTTATTAAAAAGTTTAATATTCACTATTAAAATAATTCTGGAACTAAGTAAAACTTCTCAAAATCAGAAAGGAGGGAATGGCTAGGTAGAAAGTCCTGGTGGAAAAGAGTGTGTATTCACATGAGCTGCAACATCTAAGCCCTTGTTTCGTTGGGAGAGTTGGCAGCACTGCATATTCTTATGCTGCGCAGCCCAGGATGTGATCACGTTCACCTTAATCAGCGCTCCTGAAATAGATAGAAGCTATATGATAGAATTGTGTTAAAGATGCATTCACAATGATAAACTCGTCAAAGAGCTCTACTTGTGGACAGAAGCTGATTTTATAATTTGGTACATTTGACAGCGTTTTATCCAGCATCTTGCATCTAGAAGCTCTTTGTTCACTTTACACAACTTCCTGGATAAAAGCACGCTAGAAGGTAAGATGATTTTTTGATGGAAATATTTCCATGTGGCAAGACGGGGGGAGCTCTGTTTTGAAAACTATGCCTGGTTAAAACATGGGCAGGGCTGGGGACAGATGGTGACAATGGGATGGGGAGTTTCAGGAAAATGCTAAGAATTTCCAATGGTTGTGTAGAAATGTGAAAAAAAAAACCTGATAAAGTTCAATTACTTCCTCGATTCAGAAATGTCACTATCAACACTACATCCTGAGGTGATTTCAAGGCTTTGAGGAAATAAGAAATAACCTTTAGCAGAAAGTGTGAGGAATATTGGACTAGATCATTAATAAGGTCCATTCTAGCTTTTGTGCTTCAAAGACATCATAGAGGTATATGGATGAATGTGGAATGAGAAGTCTCGGCATTTATTGACATACATTGTAAATGGTTAATGTTGATTACACTGGAAATAATAAAATATTTCATTTTTAGGCTATGCTATGTCAACCTTCATCAGGCGATATAGCAGGTACTTGAATGAGAAGTCACTCGCATGTAGACTGATCACATCTGACATCACCAAAGCCAGGAGAGGGTCAGTAAATATCATTCGTTTGTAAGCAAGAAATACTGAAATATGTAAGTGTTCTGATATGTAGTTGGCTAAAAACACAGCTTTATTTTGCGATGCTGATGTCACTGTGCTTCTCAAACTCTTAATTATTGATATTATGAATCTCTCTTCTCTTTTACAGGATGGATGGTATGATGAGAACTATGGATACAAAACAGCTGCTAAACACTCTTCCAGTTATTCAAATTCAGTTTGATGCTCTTCTTAATTTTAATGTAAGAGCTTTATAAATCCTTTTTGAACATATTGGTAAATGGCATTGTTTACCAGTAGGTGGGAGAAGGAATTATTTTAAACTGTGGTGGTAACTGATTAGTCTTTGATTTAATTTCCAGGCAAATCCTGACCAGTTAACGAATGGTATAATCCATGCTGCTTTCATGCTTCTCTTTAAGGATTCTCTTCGCCTCTTTGCAGCCTATAATGAGGGGATCCTTAATCTGCTAGGTAGGCTAAGGAATAAACATTGCTTAAAAATATATAAACTGTTAAAAACCTTTTATGTCTACATTTAGACTCATATTTGTTTTAGATTCAAAATAGAAGATCCTTTCAAGGTCATATATAGTTTTAAATAATGAGACATTATATTGCTTTTTTTGGATAAAAATTACTTGACTAATTAGCCACAGAACTTTATAGTTGTTATATAAATGCTAATTGATATTTCTGGGAAATTTACCAGGGAATCAACATGGATTGCCATATTTATACATTACACATTAAGGCCCACTCCACCAAGGTCATATCACATCATTTTGACTTTACTAGGAAGATATAGCCTATAACAATTGTTATTATTATATACAAGCATATACTTCTTATGCTTTCCAAGAAGTTTCTGCCCTAATTTAGTCCTAATGAATGATCTATTTCATACGAAGTGTTCTCCAAGTTTCATTGATGAGAATTTGAGATTTTTCTTACAGTGAAGAAGTATCTAGCACATTTGTACAGTTATAAAAGAATAGGAAACACAGCCCCTTCCCTCAGAAAGCTTCCAATTGTGATGTTAGTACTGAAAGTTAGAGAAATTAAACTAAACTATCTGTATCTTCCCAGCATTAGTGTTTGGCATGTGGTACTTACTTCATAAAAATCTGTTGCTTATATGGATCGACCAGTGTTGCTGCTGGCCAAGACAGAAAATAACTGGGTTAAAACTAGAATTGTTTTTGAACAAGTTAAAATCATATACAGATTCAGCTTAAGAAAGAATGATCAGAGTGGAGTGTAACTGGAAATTGGCTGTGATATCGGCTCTTTCGTGATAAATTTGTTTTTCGTTTTTAGACAAGTATTTTGATATGAGGAAAAGCCAGTGTAAGGAAAGCTTGGATATTTGCACCAAGTTCCTTGCAAGAACAACCAGGTTGGCAGAGTTCCTGAAAGTAGCAGAGGTACAGAAATCTGTTCCTATCCATGGCTTTTCTGCTGGTTTCTGTATCAGTTTAGTATCTGGTATAATGGGACCCCCCCTCCCCACTACACACGCACATGCACATGCACACGCACACGCACACACACAGAAGTTGGTAGAATTTTAACTATTTTGTAAACAGTAAAACTATACACTAAAATTAGGTAGTTCAAGGATTTTTGTTTGTAGCCATGAGGATAAGTGTTACCAAGCTTATCCTCCCACCAGAAACAACTCCAACACTGGGCCAAATTCACGTGATAGACATCTTTTCAGGCAGTGGACAGTAGGTAGCACAGGTCAGTGATGAGCTGAAGAAGGAAACATAGGAGGTGACCCCCACGTTTGCCCTGACATTCAGAACCCACACGGGATAACTAGTTGAACTTCTCAAAACCAAAGCAGGAAAAAAAAAAAAAAAAAACCCAAAGCCAAAACCACAACAATATGCATAGCAGCTGATCTCTGAGTACTTGACAAATGAGAACACATGTGTATAATACCCAAAATGCAATCTGGCTCTTTCCAGAAGAGCAAAAATTCACTATCTGGCAAGTCTTTTCTTTTATAGGTTGATCCTTAGGATGAATATAAGGCATACTTTAGCTTGACATGGTTTGCTTGATCAACTAGGCACTAGCCCAGCAAGGCATTCATGCTCTAGCGGTATTTTCTCTTTTGTGTGCACATTGGTCTGATACTTACTTTTCTTTGTTGCCTCTCCCGGTTTTCATGTTTACGTTTGTGAATTCAGGAAGTCGGAGTTGACCAGAAAGACATTCCATATCTTACACAGGTCAGTGTATCTTTTCTGTGGGTTTAAATGACCTTTTTTGTCCTTATGTTTGTGTGTTTATTATATCATCATCTGAGACTCCATCCTTTGCCATAAACTTAACATGTGTATTTTCACTCCCGCATGACTTCCATGCACACATACATGCATACATACATAGACATGTGTTTTCTGAACAGGCCATTCCCTGCTGAGTGCTAAATGGTGACTCATAACAGCTAGACCACGGTTTTTTTTTTTTAATTAAAAAAAAATTTAAGTGTATTTATTTATTTTGAGAGAGAATGCATGAAAGCTTGAGTGGGGGAGTGGCAGAGGGAGAGAGAGAGAAGGAGAGAGAGAGAGAGAGAGAGAATCCCAAGCAGGCCCCGCGTTGTCAGCACAGGCCCAATGTAGGGCTCAAACTCATGAACTGTGAGATCGTGATCTGAGCCAAAATCAGGAGTTGGGACACTTAACCGACTTTGCTTTTTATTTTTTTTTTATTTTTATTTTTTTATATGAAATTTATTGACAAATTAGTTTCCATACAACACCCAGTGCTCATCCCAAAAGGTGCCCTCCTCAATACCCATCACCCACCCTCTCCTCCCTCCCACCCCCCATCAACCCTCAGTTTGTTCTCAGTTTTTAAGAGTCTCTTATGCTTTGGCTCTCTCCCACTCTAACCTGTTTGTTTTTTTTTTTCCTTCCCCTCCCCCATGGTTTCCTGTTAATTTCTCAGGGTCCACATAAGAGTGAAACCATATGGTATCTGCCTTTCTCTGTATGGCTTATTTCACTTAGCATCACACTCTCCAGTTCCATCCACGTTGCTACAAAAGGCCATATTTCATTTTTTCTCATTGCCACGTAATATTCCATTGTGTATATAAACCACAATTTCTTTATCCATTCATCAGTTGATGGACATTTAGGCTCTTTCCATAATTTGGCTATTGTTGAGAGTGCTGCTATGAACATTGGGGTACAAGTGGCCCTATGCATCAGTACTCCTGTATCCCTTGGATAAATTCCTAGCAGTGCTATTCCTGGGTCATAGGGTAGGTCTATTTTTAATTTTCTGAGGAACCTCCACACTGCTTTCCAGAGCGGCTGCACCAATTTGCATTCCCACCAACAGTGCAAGAGGGTTCCCGTTTCTCCACATCCTCTCCAGCATCTAGAGTCTCCTGATTTGTTCATTTTGGCCACTCTGACTGGCGTGAGGTGATACCTGAGTGTGGTTTTGATTTGTATTTCCCTGATAAGGAGCGACGCTGAACATCTTTTCATGTGCCTGTTGGCCATCCGGATGTCTTCTTTAGAGAAGTGTCTATTCATGTTTTCTGCCCATTTCTTCACTGGGTTATTTGTTTTTCAGGTGTGGAGTTTGGTGAGCTCTTTATAGATTTTGGATACTAGCCCTTTGTCCGATATGTCATTTGCGAATATCTTTTCCCATTCCGTTGGTTGCCTTTTAGTTTTGTTGGTTGTTTCCTTTGCTGTGCAGAAGCTTTTTATCTTCATAAGGTCCCAGTAATTCACTTTTGCTTTTAATTCCCTTGCCTTTGGGGATGTGTCGAGTAAGAGATTGCTACGGCTGAGGTCAGAGAGGTCTTTTCCTGCTTTCTCCTCTAAGGTTTTGATGGTTTCCTGTCTCACATTTAGGTCCTTTATCCATTTTGAGTTTATTTTTGTGAATGGTGTGAGAAAGTGGTCTAGTTTCAACCTTCTGCATGTAGCTGTCCAGTTCTCCCAGCACCATTTGTTAAAGAGGCTGTCTTTTTTCCATTGGATGTTCTTTCCTGCTTTGTCAAAGATGAGTTGGCCATACGTTTGTGGGTCTAGTTCTGGGGTTTCTATTCTATTCCATTGGTCTATGTGTCTGTTTTTGTGCCAATACCATGCTGTCTTGATGATGACAGCTTTGTAGTAGACCGACTTTGCTTTTTAAATGGGCAGTGGAAACAGCAGAATATTTGGAATATTTGGAATCTTAAGCAACTCATTTCCATTCTCCATGCCTCATTTATGCAACTGCAAAATGGGTATAATCCTACTGTCTTTCTTGTAGCAGTATCATGAGAATCAAACGGACTCAGGCTTTTTCCTTTCCTAGACACTGATCATCAGGAATCTGTCACACAGCAACAGGCGGGATGTGAGGTAGAGGTGGCAATGCAGCAAGTGTGGGTGAAACAAGGGTCTGGCCACCTGCTCGAGCAGCCTGCGTGTGCCTTTTGCCTGTGCTCTGTCCCGCATGTACCATAGGACTCGAGCAGTAGGGCTGCTGGCCTAGCCTGGACCTGCAACGGAACTTTTTCCTGCTCTGGACCCCAAACTAATGTGGCCAGGTCACCTGGGATCTGGGCCAGAGCATTCTTCCCTGGTGTTGGAACATGCTGTCTCCAGAACTCAAAATTTACTAAAGTAGAAGGCCCATGAATCTTCGTAAGCTTTATCTCCTACCCTCTACAGGGCATGTAGTGTTTGGGGTTATCCACTGTACTGGCCTCTTCCTGCTCATCTGATCCAGTTAGCATGACATCATGGATATAAGTGGATCAGTATGATTTTCTGAGTGGCAACCAGATGATCTAGAATTCTTCTGACCATATTATGACAGACTGTTGAGGGCTAACACAGCCTAGGTCAAAACTGCAAAAGTATACCGTTGTCCGTTCCATGCCTACAAACTCTTTCTGATCAATGCTTTTGACGGAAATAGGTAGGAGAACATTCACCAGATTTATAGTGTCACACCATGTATCTGAGACTACATTAACCCACCTCTACCAGAAGAACTGTTGTGGCTGGAACTGTGGCTACAATTGGATTACTACTTGATTGATTATGCTGTAGTTTGTCATTCTCCAGGGCCTGACTGGTTTTGGGGGCCATAATGGTGAACTACATGGAGTAGTCATGGAGTACTCATCACCCCTGCATCCTTTTTAAGATTGGCACTACTTTCTGCCACCCTGGGAGGTGATTGTGTTTTTTATTTACTATTTTGCCTGGAAGGCAGGTGGAGGCCATTTCTGACACAAAGACCTCCCCTCCACAAATTACATGCCCCATCGCGATCTTCCCCCACCCCATTCCTGGCCTCTAGGCCTTTAACTACTTTCATGGCCATCCACCCAGCTCTCCCTATCCCATAAGTTAGGGCTCTTACTTTTTCCCAACCGGGTCCCTGACCTTGGTGTGGTAGACCTGCCTTCGTGGGGACTAAAGGAAGGTGAAGTACTCAGACAGTGCCCGGCACAGGTAGTAGGCATGTGAAGAGAGAGAGGGTGAAGATGTAGGGGGCGAGAGGGGCAGTAGATTGAAGTCCTCAAGGGGATGAGAGGACACTGGATCCAGAACACTGTGGACACACCTGTGGCCTCCAGTAAGAGGATGGAAGAGGCGAGGATAGGATGGTTGCAGATACAAATAAATGTTAGGTTTGGTGGCAGAGAAGGAGGGAGTTTCTGTCTTATGTCTTCTCATAAACCTTTAAAGGAAAGAAAAGCGTCTTCTAATGTATACACAGCATAAGCACTCCTTCCTGTACAGATAAGTACAAAGGGGATTGGTGCACAGACATTGAACCCCACTGTGGGATGAAATAAGTCACAGCTTCCTGAATGAGAAGTCAGATAGCCAGAACAGATAAAAAGTGACAATGTCTGGGTGAGTAGGGGAGAAGATGGGATATCATTGCCCAAAGTCACCATAACTGGTGGATATCAATCAACATTCACTCAAAAACACATGCTTGACCCCTGTAAGGAAGAAGGAGCCATAATGAGTGAGACACAGTGCCAACTCCTGAGTTCCTGGAGAAGACTACAGAAGCATGACTAGATATCTCCCAAAATGCAGTCCTCTGATTTTTGTCTACATTAACCTCAGTTCCTTCAGGGAGGTGGTGGAGGTGAGAAGGGATCTTTGCTGAGAGCTGCAGCTTGGCCATCATGAGGGCACAGAGAAGCATTAACTGGCTTGGACTTGGCCTCTTGGCCTTGGCCTCCTTCAGTGCTCACCACCTGTGGTCAGAGCTCCAAGGGGAATATCAGACAGAAGGAGCCCTAGGATAGAGGTCCACATTTCCCATTGGACTGACCAGTCTCTCCTCCTTACCTCACTTCTGGTTCTCAGGACCCCCAAATCAAAAACAAAGTACATGGCTATGGGAGTGGCTGCAGAAGGCAGGTGAAGGTCTTTGCTAGTAAACTTTCTTGCAGATCTTCATTCCTTCCTCCTTAAATCAGCTCCTTTTTCTGGGAGAGCTTCCTTATCAGTACCCTGGCCCCTGGCCCTCAGCCAGTACAGAAAGTCATTTGTCATGGCCCTGAGTTGGCAGAGCTGCTCCCATGACGTCGTGCTGTCTTGGGTGTCCTGGAAACCCTGGAGTGCAGTGAAATGCAGCGCTCCTTGGGAAGGGAGGGAGGGGAGGGAGGCTAGGGAGGTGAGCATTAAGTCAGTCTCACCTCGGCCCCACCGCAGTTGGTCTCCTTGAGACAGGTCTACTCCAAACAACGCACGGTTTCAAGGGGCGTTTTTAGCCAGTGTGCCCCTGGATCCTCGGAGGTCCTCAGGTCTTCCTTTGTGACTATAGGTTGGCCAGCTTCTCCTCTTGCCTCCATCAGTCTTTACTTCATGTGAACGGATGCCAACCTATTAGGTGCGGGCTCACTGAAACCCTTGTGTCTTCTGAAAAGGAGATCTCGCTCGTTTGCTCAGCGAATCCTTTCTGTCTTGATTTTGACATCGTCTGGGGCTCACAGAGCCTCCTCCTGTGAGCGGCCGGCTGCTGTGTCTGTGTGTGGCCCTCATCTTTCACCCATTCTGCGCCGTTGCTGCTCGGGGTGACTCCCGGAAACTCACGTGCGAGGTCTGCGCTGTCTGCGTTTTTAGTTCACACCAGCCTCGTTCAAACATACATCTCTGGGCCACATCCCTCATCAGCGCTCCAGGGACACAAACTCGAACACCGACCGGCTGGTTCCACTCTCACGTGTACCTGGATGCTCTCTCCTCCTGCCTTCGCCACAGTGTTTCTGTGCCGTTGGGGGGTGGGGGGTAACTGCGTGCCTCACAAAAGACGTCTTACAGATTCATACCTGCCCTTTCACTGCAAAGCACCTTGGTGCCTGTTAAGTTTTCAGTAGTTCTGAGCAATGTTCTGCTACTTATATCTGTCACCTTGGGCAGCGGCATTTCCACAGATTTACAGCTCACAGTGAATTGTCTGAAAACAACTCAGATGAAAACGAGTCCTTCCAAAAAAAATGTTGTTCAAATGTAGTGATAACTGCTGTTATTTTGTTATTTTATGTATTCTTTGTTAGTTATTTTGTTATATATTCAGTGGATGACTGACTGAATGAACCAGAAACACTGTCTCATTGGCCACTGTGTGTTTGCCCTAATGAAACTGGCAGTGCTCTGTTCATTTTTGGGTGTCCCATTGTCCCTTCTTGCCCATCTCATATATTCGAACCTTTGAGGTTCACCCTAAGCCCCAGACTTCCTGGTTTTCCCACTGCTGAAGTGCCTATAGGCTCCATCAAGGGAAGATTCTCTTTTTCTTCTGTACTCAGGAGAAGACCTGGTCCCCACCTTTGGCCCAACGGGAGAATCCCTCTGAGCAGATTTCTGCTTGGTGGCCTCATTCTGTCAGCTCCTCTATTTTCAGGCCCATGTGTTTGTTGCCCTTCTTTATATCTGTTGTACCATTATAATCAATGATAGCACTCCCCTTTTTTTTGCAGAATTGTTCCTTCCCCTGCCTACATCTCTGCAAACAGTTCCTTCATTAAACCCTCCTCCAACTGCCATTTCAGTGGCCATCTACACCCACCTCTGCCACCACACCATCATCCATAATCCTAGCTTAAACTTCCATCATCACTCACTTCCACCATAGACTCTGCCCCATGCTGTTTGTTTGGCACAATGCACCAGAGTGGCCACCATCACTCACTCTGCCACCATAGACTCTGCCCCATGCTGTTTGTTTGGCACAATGCAACCAGAATGCTGATCTGGTAACTTGCAAAATACAAACGTGATCACTTCACCCCTTGCTTAAAAGTCCTCCAGTGGAGTAGCCATACTTATATCAGACAAACTAGACTTTAAATTAAAGGCTGTAACAAAAGAAGAAGAAGGGCATTATATAATAATCACAGGGTCTATCCATCAGGAAGAGCTAACAATTATGAATGTCTATGCGCTGAATACAGGAGCCCCCAAATATATAAAACAATTACTCACAAACATAAGCAACCTTATTGATAAGAATGTGGTAATTGCAGGGGACTTTAACACTCCACTTACAGAAATGGATAGATCATCTAGACACACGGTCAATAAAGAAACAAGGGCCCTGAATGATACATTGGATCAGATGGACTTGACAGATATATTTAGAACTCTACATCCCAAAGCAACAGAATATACTTTCTTCTCGAGTGCACATGGAACATTCTCCAAGATAGATCACATACTGGGTCACAAAACAGCCCTTCATAAGTATACAAAAATTGAAATCATACCATGCATACTTTCAGACCACAATGCTATGAAGCTTGAAATCAACCACAGGAAAAAGTCTGGAAAACCTCCAAAAGCATGGAGGTTAAAGAACACCCTACTAAAGAATGAATGGGTCAACCAGGCAATTAGAGAAGAAATCAAAAAATATATGGAAACAAACGGAAATGAAAATACAACAATCCAAACGCTTTGGGATGCAGCGAAGGCAGTCCTGAGAGGAAAATACATTGCAATCCAGGCCTATCTCAAGAAACAAGAAAAATCCCAAATACAAAATCTAATAGCACACCTAAAGGAAATAGAAGCAGAACAGCAAAGACAGCCTAAACCCAGCAGAAGAAGAGAAATAATAAAGATCAGAGCAGAAATAAACAATATAGAATCTAAAAAACCTGTAGAGCAGATCAACAAAACCAAGAGTTGGTTTTTTGAAAAAATAAACCAAATTGACAAACCTCTAGCCAGGCTTCTCAAAAAGAAAAGGGAGATGACCCAAATAGATAAAATCATGAATGAAAATGGAATTATTACAACCAATCCCTCAGAGATACAAACAATTATCAGGGAATACTATGAAAAATTATATACCAGCAAATTGGACAACCTGGAAGAAATGGACAAATTCCTGAACACCCACATGCTTCCAAAACTCAATCAGGAGGAAATAGAAAGCTTGAACGGACCCATAACCAGCAAAGAAATGGATTGAGTTATCAAAAATCTCCCAACAAATAAGAGTCCAGGACCAGATGGCTTCCCAGGGGAGTTCTACCAGACGTTTAAAGCAGAGATAATACCTATCCTTCTCAAGCTATTCCAAGAAATAGAAAGGGAAGGAAAACTTCCAGACTCATTCTATGAAGCCAGTATTACTTTGATTCCTAAACCAGACAGAGACCCACTAAAACAAGAGAACTACAGGCCAATATCCCTGATGAATATGGATGCAAAAATTCTCAATAAGATACTAGCAAATCGAATTCAACAGCTTATAAAAAGAATTATTCACCATGATCAAGTGGGATTCATTCCTGGGATGCAGGGCTGGTTCAACATTCGCAAATCAATGTGATACATCACATTAATAAAAGAAAAGATAACCATATGATCCTCTCAATCGAAGCAGAAAAGGCCTTTGACAAAATTCAGTAACCTTTCTTAATAAAAACCCTCGAGAAAGTCGGGATAGAAGGAACATACTTAAAGATCATAAAAGCCATTTATGAAAAGCCCACAGCTAACATCATCCTCAGTGGGGAACAACTGAGAGCTTTTTCCCTGAGATCAGGAACACGACAGGGATGCCCACTCTCACCGCTGTTGTTTAACACAGTGTTAGAAGTTCTAGCATCAGCAATCAGACAACAAAAGGAAATCAAAGGCATCAAAATTGGCAAAGTTTAAGTTAAGCTTTCACTTTTTGCAGATGACATGATATTATACATGGAAAATCCGATAGACTCCACCAAAAGTCTGCTAGAACTGATACATGAATTCAACAAAGTTGCAGGATACAAAATCAATGTACAGAAATCAGTTGCATTCTTATACACTAACAATGAAGCAACAGAAAGAGAAATAAAGAAGATGATCCCATTCACAATTGCACCAAGAAGCATAAAATACCTAGGAATAAATCTAACCAAAGATGTAAAAGATCTGTATGCTGAAAACTATAGAAAGCTTATGAAGGAAATTGAAGAAGATATAAAGAAATGGAAAGACATTCCCTGCTCATGGATTGGAAGAATAAATATTGTCAAAATGTCAATACTACCCAAAGCTATCTACACATTCAATGCAATCCCAATCAAAATTGCACCAGCATTCTTCTCGAAACTAGAACAAGCAATCCTAAAATTCATATGGAACCACAAAAGGCCCCGAATAGCCAAAGTAATTTTGAAGAAGAAGACCAAAGCAGGAGGCATCACAATCCCAGACTTTAGCCTCTACTACAAAGCTATAATCATCAAGACAGCATGGCATTGGCACAAAAACAGACACATAGACCAATGGAATAGAATAGAGACTCCAAAATTGGACCCACAAAAGTATGGCCAACTAATCTTTGACAAAGCAGGAAAGAATATCCAATGGAAAAAAGACAGTCTCTTTTACAAATGGTGCTGGGAGAACTGGACAGCAACATGCAGAAGGTTGAAACTAGACCACTTTCTCACACCATTCACAAAAATAAACTCAAAATGGATAAAGGACCTGAATGTGAGACAGGAAACCATCAAAACCCTAGAGGAGAAAGCAGGAAAAGACCTCTCTGACCTCAGCCGTAGCAATCTCTTACTCGACACATCCCCAAAGGCAAGGGAATTAAAAGCAAAAGTGAATTACTGGGACCTTATGAAGATAAAAAGCTTCTGCACAGCAAAGGAAACAACCAACAAAACTAAAAGGCAACCAACGGAATGGGAAAAGATATTTGCAAATGACATATCGGACAAAGGGCTAGTATCCAAAATCTATAAAAAGCTCACCAAACTCCACACCCAAAAAACAAATAACTCAGTGAAGAAATGGGCAGAAAACATGAATAGACACTTCTCTAAAGAAGACATCCGGATGGCCAACAGGCACATGAAAAGATGCTCAACGTCACTCCTCATCAGGGAAATACAAATCAAAACCACACTCAGATATCACCTCATGCCAGTCAGAGTGGCCAAAATGAACAAATCAGGAGACTATAGATGCTGGAGAAGATGTGGAGAAACGGGAACCCTCTTGCACTGTTGGTGGGAATGCAACTTGGTGCAGCCACTCTGGAAAACAGTGTGGAGGTTCCTCAAAAAATTAAAAATAGACCTACCCTATGACCCAGTAATAGCACTGCTAGGAATTTACCCAAGGGATACGGGAGTACTGATGCATAGGGGCCCTTGTACCCCAATGTTTATAGCAGCACTCTCAACAATAGCCAAATTATGGAAAGAGCCTAAATGTCCATCAACTGATGAATGGATAAAGAAATTGTGGTTTATATACACAATGGAATACTACATGGCAATGAGAAAGAATGAAATATGGCCCTTTGTAGCAACATGGATGGAACTGGAGAGTGTTATGCTAAGTGAAATAAGCCATACAGAGAAAGACAGATACCATATGGTTTCACTCTTATGTGGATCTTGAGAAACTTAACAGAAACCCATGGGGGAGGGGAAGGAAATAAAAAGAGGTTAGAGTGGAAGAGAGCCAACGCATAAGAGACTCTTAAAAACTGAGAACAAACTGAGGGTTGATGGGGGGTGGGGAGGAGGGGAGGGTGGGTAATGGGTATTGAGGAGGGCACCTTTTGGGATGAGTACTGGGTGGTGTATGGAAACCAATTTGACAAGAGACTTCATATATTGAAAAAAAATAAAATAAACATTAAAAAAATAAGAAGAAATAGAACAAACATTGGTATATAGTTAGGTAAATTGAGTAATTTCTTTTTTTTTCTTTATTTATTTAAATGTTAAAAATTACCCATTTCTGTGACCCTCACTCCAATGCCACCTCTGGGGACCACTAATTTGTTGTCTGCATGTATGAGCTTGTAGAATATATATATGTATTTTTTTCAAGGATTCTATTCTGTCCTATTCTTCCATGTGTCTGAACTTAATACTACACTGTTTTAATTATATCTTTGTAATATATTTTGGAATCAGGCAGCATGTAAATAAACAAAGAGCAGAAAAGACCTGTAAATACACAGAACAAACTGATTATGGCCAGAGGAGAGGGTGGTAGGAGTAGGGGCAAAATGGGTGAAGGAGAGTGGGAGATACAGGCTTCCAATTATGAAGTGAATAAGTGACAAGAATAAAATCTACAACACAGGAATATAGTCAGTTGTATTGTGCTAGCATTTCATGGTGGTAGATACTAGCTACAACTGTGAGCATAGCAGAACATGTGCACTTGTGAATCACTATGTTGTATGTCTGAAACTAATGTAACATCCTGTGTCAACTATACTCAAATTAAAAAAAAAAGAAATTAAAAAAAAAGTCCTCCAGTGGTCACCATTGTTGAATCCTTACCTACTCTCCAGGTTCATCTCCCCCACATTTCCCTTTGCTCTCTGCTCTAGCAACATGGTGCATGGTTATTCTCGGTCTGTGCTATGTGACCTTCCCAGGGTCTTTGCACATGTTCTACCTGCGATTCTCATTCTTCTCCTACTACCCTACTTATCTTCTGGAGATCCTTCAGATCTCAACTCACCTGTTGCTTTCTTCAGGAGGACTTGCTTCTCTGACCTCCTTGACGTGATCAGATTCCGCAACTTAAACGCTAGCTGAATATCATGTACCCTTCTTTCATAGTACTTTTCACAACTTTGATTTTACATTTATTCCTGTGATTCTTTGATAGTTCTCCTCCCCTAGATCTGTAGACTGGAGCTTCCCAGGTCATGAAGCCTGGGGCCAGATTCTTGGCTGTATCCCTAGGGTCTAATGTATTGTAGTAGTTTATCAGTAAACTTGCTTCAGAGTGAGTGATTGGATCAGGAGAGAAATGGTGGGTTATGTAAAACTCCTTTGGGAACAGATCTTATATAAGAAGCACACTTTTTCCATTTTTAATGGGGATTGGGAATGAAAAGATGTATCCACATTCATTTAGCAAATATTAATTAAGCACTTACTATGTGCCACACCCTCATATTCTATTGCAAGAGAGCAGACAATAAACATACATAGAAAGAAACCTAGGGGCGCCTGGGTGGCTCCGTCGGTTAAGCGTCTGACTTCGGCTCAGGTCAGGATCTCACGGTCTGTGAGTTTGAGCCCCGTGTTGGGCTCTGTGCTGACAGCTCAGAGCCTGGAGCCTGCTTTGGATTCTGTGTCTCCCTCTCTCTCTCTCTTTCTGCCCCTCACCCACTTGTGCTCTGTCTCTCTTGGTCTCAAAAATAAATAAAATGTAAAAAAGAGAAAGAAACTTATAGTTTCAGTGAAGGTAAGTGATGTGAAGAAAAGTAAAACATAGTGAGGGTAAAGAGACTATATTGGTAGCTACTATTTTATATCGGTGAGGAGGTGACATTTCAGCAGAGACCAAAAACCATGATTGAATGTGCTAATATGAGTGAGATTCTCCCTTTTTTTTCTTTCTCTCTCTGTTTCCTTCTCTCCCTTTCTCCCTCTTCTCCATTAGGCTTAATGTTTTACTTAAATTTATGTAGTGACTTGGTGACTCATGAAGGAACCAAAAATAATGAATGATTGCAAGTCTGATGTCTTCCCCAAAAGAGAGAGATGTTTTACCAGTCCTTTTGTCGTTTTAAAAAAAAATGTACATAAAAGCATAGTTTGAAAATCTTATTTGCCGCCAAGATGCTGCTTTTCATAATGAATTTACTTGTAGCAATTGAACATGGGTTTGAACTATGCAGGTCCACTTATATGTGGAGTTTTTTCAATAAATAGATTGGAAAATTTTTTGGAGATTTGCAGCAATTTGAAAAAACTCATGGATGAACTTCATCACCTAGAAATACTGAAAAAATTAAGGAAAGTTAGGTATTATTGTAAGAATAGAACATATAATATGTATAACACACAAAATCTACATTAACCAACTGTTTATATTGTTGGTGAGGCTTCCAATCAATAGTAGGCTATCAGTGGCTAACTTTTTGGAGAGTCAAACGTTATACATGGATTTTCAACTGCACAAGGGTCTGTGTACCTAACCCCCACATTGTTCAAAGGTCATCTGTATTTACCTTTAATACCTTTGCTATATAGGTGTCTTAGTTTTTGTTTAGAACCTTTTTATGATGTAGGAGAGTATGGATTTGCTAAGAACTATCAGAAAATAAGTCTTCCACAAAAACTTGATCTTCAGGCACCCTACAGTTTACTTGAAGCCCTAAAAGAGCATTTAGCTTCTTTGGAAGAGAAAAATGACAGTTTTCCTCCTTACAGGTAAGTTAATAAATGCCTTAATATAAATTAATTTTGTTTCCATGTAAATAATTTCCTTCCTTTTAACAACATGGAAGTGACTAAGTAAATCATGGGCTTTGAACCTGCTGGAACACTATGTAGCAGTTTTAAATGGAATAGAGGTTTTCAGTCTTTTATGGGATTCCATACTCTCTACAAGGCTGACATGCTTCCCAAGGGAACAGCTTTTATTATGTTGAGTGAGTCTCAAACTCAGAAGTTGGGACTGGAACAAACCCTCTTTTGCAGAATTTGTTTTCCTCCCTTAGAGGCTTCCCTAGTGAGAATAACTGTTGTAGACAATGATTTAATGCTTATCCACAAAACAGTGTGCATAGTAACATTCAAGACGTGTGTGTGTATACACACATATATGCACATACACACAGACCTGCACTCTTCTGTATATGTGTGTATATACACAAATTAAATAATACACATTTTGAGGTATAATGCTTCAAATGTTTGTTAGCTATTTCTGATTGGAAAAATTATGGTTGATTTCAATTTTTTCTTTTTTCTTTTTACTTTTCAGTATTTTTCAGAATTTCTATAAAGATCATGTATTATTCATTCATTCCACTTATTAGGTTATGTTGATTATAATTGACTTATATTATCACATTGTATTAGACAACAAGTCTGTTGACTATTCTCTTTATCACAGATGTATAATTAGTATATAGTTGGATGGATGGATTAATGGATGGATAGATGGTTAAATTAAGGAAATGTATGCTCAGCTGGGTGGGATATATGTGATTCTATTTATTTTCCAGTATGCCTCATTTTTCTTGTAATCTTTTAAGTCTTCAGCGCGCATTGATTCCCCCCATCCCAAATAATCCAGTTGTGAAAACTTCAACAAGCAGAGCTTGGTTCTCAGGTAACCTAACTCGATTATATGATTATGTCAGTAATCACTGAGAACAGGATTAGAGTCTTTAATTATTCTGCTGCTTAACCACCTACTATGTGTGCTGCCTCCTCCTGAAGCAGTCTCTGACCAAGTGGTTTCATTTGTAGGAATTTATTCAATGCATATATTCAGGATTGCGAAATGATATATGAACAGGGATATCCAATACAATAAGAGGCTTGTTTTTATGTATTGAAATAGAAATATTTCCAATACATATTGTTAAATAAAAAATGAGCAAGGTGTGACACAAAGTATAGTATACTCCCATCTTTGTTTTTAAAACAGAAAAAAGGATATATATGTTTGTAAATTTCTTAAAGAATACTTCTGGAAAGATATACAAGAAATGAATAAAATGCACTGCCTCCAAGAACTTGGTGGTTCATGGAAAGGATGGGTGGGAGAGTCCTCATTGTACACAATTTTGTAACTTGAATTTTGTACATGTAAACAATTACTAATTAAAAGATAAATTTAACAAAGAACACATACAGTGTGATACCTTGTTACGCTTAACATGGAAGTCCTTTGTAACCTCTTAAGGTTAGTTTGCCTCATACTTCGGTAGTTTGCTGAATTTTCAGGAATTTTGCAAGCTGGTTGATGTCACATTGGTAACTTGAAATTGGCCATGATAGAAGTATTTACACGACAGAAATGGACAAACACTACAAAACAGGCCTTTTGTTTTTCTTGGAGAGCTGGTTGTTACACATTTACTGGCACATGACAGTTCATAATCAGCCATATTCTGTTTTTTTAATGGGTGATTGTGTTTCGATGATGTTACTTAATCCTCTAGTCACAAATCCAGTAATAATGAGCTATATTATCATAGGGTTTATATGTGTTCGAATTAAAGTTCTTAATTTAACTTGAAGACTTAAACTGTATCCATTTTAAATGTTTTTGCTTTTCTTTTGTACATATATTCTTAATGGACAAACCTTCTGCACTTTGAATGGGTAAGTTTGACCAAAACTATGAGGAACATAGTAAGTCCTTTGAATGAAACCATATTATAGCAAAAGTAGCACATTTTTGTATAGTATACTCCAAAAGAGTATACATTTTTGTATAGTATACTCCAAAAGAATGACTACTTTGCTGAGTCCCTACGGGAGTCATGAGCACTTATGACAGATGTTACAAGACAGTTAAATATAGTATTTGACAAGCTGTGGATTCAGTCTAATGTGAATGTGAATTCCAAGTCAAGGGTAGGGAGAATGGGGAACTACTACTATGCTATTACAAAGGCCTATGGGTTGCCTGACCCTCATTGCTTGAACCGATTCTACTGACAACCCTATGAGCAGCTGAAACCACTTTTTCTCTCAAATCAATGGTTTAAAGGTACCTGCCATGAAACCAGAGTGCTTGGGTTCAAATTTCACTCTAGCATTCATAGACTGTGTGACTTAGGGCAGACTACTTAACCTCTCTGTACCTCAGCTTCCTGATCCTCATAAGGTTGCTCTCAGGATAAATGAATCAGTACCTGTAGAATGCTTAGAACAGGGCTTGACCCATGTGTTACTTAGAAGTGCATTTCAAAATTTCATGTATATGGGGAATGGGGATCTTTTTTATTCAGTTTTTCATTTTAATTTCAGTATAGTTAACATGCAGTGTTATATTAGTTCCAAGTGTACAATATAGTGATTCTACGCTTCCATACAACACCCGGTGCCCATCACAAGTGCCCTCCTTAATCCCCATCACCTATTTTACCCATTCGTCCTTCCCACCTCCCCTCTGGTGACCATCAATCAGTCTGTTCTCTAGAGTTAAGAGTCTATTTCTTGGTTTGTCTCTCCTTGTCCTTTGTTTGTTCTGTTTCTCAAATTCCACATATGATGAAATCATAAGGTATTTGTCTTTTTCTGACTGACTTATTTCACTTAGCATAATACTCACTACCTCCATCTGTGTCATTGCAAATGGCAAGACTTTATTCTATTTTTATGGTCAAATAACATTCCATTGTATAGATAAACCACACCTTCCTTATCCATTCATCTATCACTGGACACTTGGGCTGCTTCCATAGCTTGGCTATTGTAGATAGTGCTTCTGTAAGCATACGGGTACATGTATCCCTTTGCATTAGTGTTTTTGTATTCTTTGTGAAAATATCCAGTGGTGTGATTACTGGATCATAGGGTAGTACTATTTTTAATGTTTTCAGGAACATTGGTACTGTTTTCCAGAGTGACTGCACCAGTTTGCAATCCCATGAGCAGTGCAAGAGAGTTCCCCTTTCTCCACATCCTCACCAACACCTGTTGTTTCCTGAGTTGTTAATTTTAGCCATTCTGACAGGTGTGAGGTGGTGTCTCATAGTGGTTTTGATTTGTATTTCCCTGATGATGAGTGGTGTTTAGCATCTTTCCATGTATCTTTTGGACATATGGGGATCTTCTAATGATCTTTTTTTGCTACTAAATTGTAGCCTGGTTGCATTATGTCAGAGAATCTTCGCTGTAATTTCAGTCCTTTGGAATTTGTTGATACTTCCTTCATGGCCCAGCATGTAATCATTTTTCTTTTTGGTAGAAGTTTTATGTGCACTGGAAAACTGCATCCTTTTGTTGGTAGATACAGTATTCTGTGTATGTCTGTTAGGCTGAAGTTGTTAATTGTGTTTTTTTCAGATCCTCTGTATCTTCATTGATTATTTTGTCCACTTGTTCATACAGTTCCTAAGAATCATGTGTGAACATTTCCCTTATTTCCTCATAAACCACATTAAGCACTATTTTTAGCTCGTACACCACTAAATGAGTCTTATTAAAGTCATCAGTCACCTCCACATTGCAAGATCTGATGGTGATTACTCAGGCTTCATCTTGTTGGGTCCCCTCAGTTCATCACTCCCACCTCTTTGATACACTTTCTTAAGTTTACCTATTGGTTTTCTTCTTATGTAACTCTTGGCTCCTTTTTAGACTTTTTTTTTACTGATTTATCCTCATTTCTCTTCTTTACATATACTTACTCATTCCTAGATGACCTCATCCAGGCTCAAGGCCTTAAACACTGTTTACGTGATAAGGACCCCCAAATTAGTATCTCTAGCTACAGCCATTTCTCTTGGACTTCAGAATTGGTATCCAAGTGTCTAGTCGGTGATTTCACTTGAATTGTCTAGTAGGGTTCTAAAACTCAATATGTCTAAAACTAAGCTTCTGATACTCTACCGCAAACCTGTTGGTTTTACCTTCAAAATATGTCTAAATGTTGACCACTTCTCACTATCTCCAGTGCTACCACCCTAGTTAACGTTACCATCATCTCTGACCTGGACCACTACAAGGGCTTTCAGACCACCTCCCTGCTTCTTCCCTTGCCCTGCAGTCCTTCTTTACATAACAGGGTGATCTCATTAAAATACCAATCAGATAGGGGTGCCTGGGTGGCTCAGTCGGTTAGGGATCCAACTCTTGATTTTGGCGCAGGTCATGATCTCATGGTTCATGGGATTGAGCCCCTCGTTGGGCTCTGTGCTGACAGTGCAGAACTGGCTTTGGATTCTCTCTCTCCCTCTCTCTCTGCTCCTTCCCTACTCACCCTCTCTCTCTCAAAATAAATAAATTAAATAAATAAATAAATAAATAAATAAACAAACAAACATTACAAAAAACCAGATCATATCTCTCCTCTGTTCAAATCTCTCCAGTGGCTTCCCCATCTCAGGGAAGTTGGCCTAAGATGGTGGCCTCAGAGTAAAATGCAAAGTCCTTACAATTCTTTACAAGGACCTCAGTTGCCTTTCTGACCCCTTTGATTACTCTAACTTCAGACACATTTGCCTCATTATTATTCCTGAGGGCCTTTGTTCATGCTGTTCTTTCTGCTGGATGCACATGGTTTACTTTCATATACTTTAGGTCTTTACTTAAAAGTCCCCTTCTCAGTGAACTTTTCCTATCTAAAATTTAAATACCCCTCCCCTACCGACATATCATACCTTTCTCTCTGATATTTTTCCCTTAGCACTTACCACAAGCTAACATATGCTTCATTTACCTTGGTTATTTTGTCTCCAATGGAATATATGCTGCATGAAGGCAGGGAGTTTTTTCTTATTTCTTCACTGTATCTTCAGCACTGAGTATGGTATCTAAGAAGTGCTCAATTAAAATGTATTTAATGAGTAATTTAACATGACTTTATAGTCATTAACCTAATAATTTTATGTGCTATTATTTTGTAATGGGAGGTACATATATATCATTACTGTGTTGATATAAATTTGCTTTAGGTTTTCATCTAATTCTGTTTCTTATTTTCAGATTATTTTCCCTATATGATATATTATAACAAACATTATATTCACAAGTCTGCAAACGTGTTGGAGCCAAACGGCAAGGTGGAAAAACCATTGCAAACAATCTGGATGGCTTGCCTGCTAGCCTTGCAGGAAGTAAGCATCTATTTTTAAATTAATATTATATATATATATATGTATATATATTCATATTTAAATTTATTTTAAGAAAAAGTATACAAAAATAATGTGAAATTTGTTTGTTTTATGAAACAGATCTTAACTTCGGAGAAAGTCCAGTCAACAAGTAAGATTTTAGTATTTAAAAAGTACAGCCAATAACATACATGTTAGAGGAAGAGACTCATGAGAATAACAACCAAAAAAGTAATTATTTTAGATTCGATATAGAAATCATTTGTTAAAAAACTCTATAATATGAGAATTTTTTCCTTCAATAATTAATATAGAGAATTTGTTATATACTATCCCAATTTTCGTAGGCGATGTTCTTGGTGAAAGTGTACCATATTATATATTACACAGTTCTCCTCCTACCCCTCTGACAATCCCTTCAATGGTTTATCTGGAGGATCTGTTTTTCTAAGCATGTCTTAAACATTGGCATTCCTCGTGGTTTTGTACTCTTGGTTCTTTCCTTTATTATATAGACTCAAGTGACTAATACTTATTTTTTATTTTATTAAACAAAGGCTGTAAAACCACCAGTTGGAACTTCTCGGCATCTTAAGATAATCAGTGTTACTTCAGTGAGTGAATCCCTACATTTTCAGCCAAAAAAACTTCCAAAAGCAGGCAAATGAAAACCAAAGGAAGGCAGAAGTGATAATATTAACAACAAATACTGTGGGATGTAAGTTTAAAAACACTACACAGATTAGGAGGGATACCATTACAATGATAAAAGACACTATGGAGGCACTATTTTGTGTATACACAAAGTTAAATACATGAAACAATTATTAGAAATACATGGAGAATTTAAGAAAAATACAATTATAAGCAGTGATTTCAAACCACCTCTTTCATTATTGGATAGATCTAGTAAGCAAAACGTGAGTAAGGACATAGAGGAATTTGAATAATGCATAATAAATAATAAACCTGAGTGCGCGCACGCACGCACACACACACACACACACGGAATGTTCATTTTCTTCAAAGCAATCACACCTTGGCAAAAAACTACAGAATTTTACAGGCTATATTCTGTCATAATCTAATGAAATCATAACTCATTAATAAAAAGTTGACCATGGATCTTAACTATTTATAAGTTTAAAAACATAGTCCAAATGTCCACTGACTGATGAATGGATAAAGAAGGTGTGGTACATATATCCAATGGAGTACTACTTGGCGATCAAAAAGAATGAAATCTTGCCATCTGCAACAGCATGGAAGGAATTAGAGTGTATTATACTAAATGAAATAACTCAGAGAAAGACAAGTATCATAACTTCACTCATGTGGAATTTAAGAAACACAATGGATGAACATAGGGGAAGGGAAGGAAAAAGAAGATAAAAACAGGCAGGGAGGCAAACCATAAGAGACTCTGAAGTATAGAAAACAAACTGAGGGTTGCTGGAGGGGAGGTGGGTGGAGGGTTGGGCTAAAGGGGTGATGGGCACTCAGGAGGGCAGTTGTTGGGATGAGCAGTTGGTGTCATAGGTAAGTGATGAATCACTGGGCTCTACTCCTGAAGCCAATACTATGCTGTGTGTTAACTAACTTTAATTTAAATAAATAAACAAATAAACTTTGCCAAAGAGGAAAGCCAAAGGAAAGTTATCAAACTGTTGGAAGCTAAACTCAGAGGAAAATTTCATCATTGCCAAAAAAGAGAAATTAATAAACATTTAGTTTTTGTCTTAAGAAAATCTATATAAAATTATAAAAAATATATTAGATAAAATTTATAAAGATAAAAGCTCAAATTAGTAAAATTGCAAACAAAAATAAATGCAAAAATTTTTCTTTTTAAAGTCTAATAAAATAAGCTCCCATGACTAAACAGAAAAGGAAATGTAAAAGTGTAACAACATGAAATTGAGAGGGCTGACATGACCACAGATGTAGGCGAGATTAAAATAAGTAAAAGCGAATATTTTATGCAGCGCTGTGGCAACAGCATATTTGAAATTTGGAGTAAATTGATTTCCAAGCAAAATATAAACAAATTCATCCAAGAAGCGGAAACATGCATGGAGCAAACACCACATAAATTTTTAAAAAAGGAATTACAGATCTGCAGATGCATCATGGGTTCCTGGTTGGATTCACAAATAAAATCTAGGAATATATTGAAAAATTACGCTACCTACATAGACTCCTCCTTTTTTTCTTGGAGTGTGCTGTCTGAAACACCGACTGTGGGATGGTGGTGGTAGAGGCAATGTAATGAAAAGTGGATGCATCTGAGACGTGTTTCGAAGGTAGAGTTGACAGAATAAGAGGATTAGGGATGCTGCTTAAGTTTTTGGTTTGAGCTGCTGCATGGATAGTAAAGTCATGTATTGGGATGGGAGAGATTGAAGGAGAAACAGTTGGAGTAGGCAAGTTGAATCAAGCGTTCTCTTTTGACATGTTATGTTTCAAATATGTATGAGACATCTAAGAGGTAGACATAGAAGTCTGGATATTAGAGCTAGAGCTAAAAACTGTGGTAGTTATTTTTTTTAAGATTTTTAAAAAGTATTTTTAAGTAATCTCTACACCCAGTGGGAGGCTCGAACTGACAACTCTGAGATCAAGAGGCACATGCTCTTCCCACCGAGCCAGCCAGGCGCCCCTAAACACTGTGGTGGTTAAAGTCATAAGGCTTGATTTCTTCATCTTGGTAGAGAGTAAAGAGGATAATGGTAGGTCCAGAAGTGAACTTTGAAACATCATAATATTATAGGGATTTAACTGAAAGGTTAAAGTGTCAAGAATTGAGGAAAATGAAGCACAAACAATGGATCAGAAATAAGTGTAACATTGGACCTTAAAATAATAACACTGGAAGCTAGAAGAAAATACTTCACCCTGTTAAAAATTTTAGTGAAATTTATTTCTAGTCTAGAAGTCTGTACTCAGACAAGCTCCCAACCAAATGCAACAGTTAAATAGACATTTTTAAAACTCAAAAAATGCAAAAAAAAAAAAAAGGACTTACCATGCACCTTTGCTCAGGAATCTCCTACAAGGTGTGCTCCAAGAAAACAGAAAACTAAGAAAGAGGAACACATGGGATTCAGGGAAACAGAGTCCTACTGAAGTGAGAGGTGGAAGGAATTCCCAATATAGCAACAATGGAAATCCCAGGGTGATATTTGTACAATTGGCCTAGAGAGCAGGTTAGATTGGAACAGAAGGATATAGAGCCCCAAGAGAGATGTCTTCAGGAGAAAAAATCTTTCAACTTAAGATAGTTATTATTTCCACTAGATCATAAGCTCTATGAAGGCAGATGTTTTCATCTGTTTTATGTATCCTAAGCACTGAGAATACTGTCTGGCACCTAGTAGATATTTAATGGATATTTGTTGAATGAATGCAATGAATCCACACTTCACATATGAGCAAATTGAGATACAGAAATTCTGTAACTTGCCCAACCTTACACAGTTAGAAAGTGGCTGAAGTGGGATTTGAACCCAGGCAGTCTTGCTCTAGCGTCAGGGCTATTAACCTCTGTAGTGTTTTTATATTTACATATATAAGGTGTACACACACACACACACACACATCTCTCTCTCTCTCTCTCTCTCTCTCTGGTTATATATATATATATATATATATATATATATATATATATATACTAGGTTTCAAAGATGTAGATGTGGAAAGGGGAAGTAGGGTATGGTGTGAATGACAAATCTTCCAAAGGAAATCAATAGTGTCTAACTTCTAAATTAAACTTATCAATTAAGATATAGTAGTATAGACATTCTTTTTTAGAATTATGGATTTAAATACCATGAAGAAAAGAGTGGCTACCTTTGGGAAGGGGAAGTGGTGACTGATGTTTCTGGTTTTAGATCTTTTTGTATTATTTGACTTTTTAAACTCCGTATCACTTAGATAAAAATTAAACTTATATAAGTCAAATGACAAATATGGAATAAACAGGAGCTTTTAGGACAAGAACATAAGCATTTGTTTCCTTTTCTTTCTATTTATTATCATATTTATATAAAATATTCTCTATCTAGTATTATTTATTCTCCTAATAACTTTAATTCATAAAGAAGATAGGTAAATCCCATTTTACAAGTAAGAAAAGAAGTTCCTTAATGAAGGTTACACAGCTAGTGAATAGCCTCGTGGGGCTCAGAACTCAACACTTCTGCCTCTGACCTTAGTGCCCCTTCGACCTACCACCCTGGGAGAATACTAGTTTTTTCTCTAGATAAACTATTAAAATAGCTTAGAATAAAATGTATTCACTCAAGTCACTTTTTTATGCATAACTGCTACCATTGAATTCTTTTCGTGAACTCAAAACCCAGCAGAAACATTTAGTTTTGTAATGATAACTTAATTTCATCTACAAAACAGCCAATGGGCTTCTTTTGGCTTTGTTTTGTGACTTCATGTTTAAATGGTAGACTTGTCATTCTTCAGAGTGGACTGATTTATAAATCCCATCTTAGATCTGACATGAAGTGGCCTCAGACTTCAGACAAGGAAATTACTGGTGGAATGAAGTGGCAGCTGAATACCTACACGTGCACATCAACCATCTGGAACCATGTTTCCATTCCTCTGGTACGTCACATGGTAACGTTTCTTACGTATTATTACCTAGAATGCTAGAATGGTGGTAGTAAATCCAAAGATTTGAGAGAGAGAGAGAGAGAGAGAGATTTGAGAGAAGGTTGCTAATAGATTCAAAGTTGAAATATGGGTCCCCAATAAATTATCTGCAATTCTAAAATTCAAAAAGCTCCAGAAAGCAAGTTTTTAGTTGTTGTTGTTAAGTTCGCAACAAACTCTTTTGGCTGCAAAACTTTACCTGAACTACAAAGAGGCTGTCATCATTATTTATGGAAGTATAGATATTCACACCAAAATTTTGCATTTGGATTTTGCTGCAGAAATATTAATGTGTTAGATTACAGGGTACTATTCCAGCCCCCCAACCCTCAGGGTGTTACCAATATGGTCTTTGTGTAATTTCTAAATTATTTTTCCAAAAATTAGAAAACATTTTGAATTCCAAAGCACATTTGGCCCCAAGGGCTTAAGGATGTGGACCTATGCCATTTTTATATGATTTTGCTTTAATATTGGTCCAATGATATAACAAACTGTATGTTAACTCTTGAGCACCTAGTGACTTCGGTTTTCCTAATATGCAGCTGAGGTGTGTTCTAGGAGTGAGAATTTTGAGAGGTTTTGGGAAACAGGAAGAAGTAATTTCAAAATGTGCTGAGGAAAGGCGTGGCTGCACTGCTTCCTGGAGGACACAGATGGCTAAGGACCTAGAAAGGTCACAGCAAGGAGGTTTGGGGCTCGGAATAATAAGGAAGAAATGAAAAAACATTAACAGTTTGGGTCAACTTTAGGTTCATAAAGCTATTAATAGTATTCCCTTATTTTCCTTTAAATGGCTACAAAGTCTGGTGATTTCCATTCATTCTTGATATTGGTGAGTTGTATCTTCTGTTTCATCAAGCTTGTTACAGTTATATCAAACAACGAACTTTCAGTTTCATTGCATTTTCTCTACTGGTTTTCTCTTTTTAATTGTATTGATTTCTGCTTTCTAAATTTATTTTTTATTTTTTAGAGAGAGTGTGCATGCATGTGTGTGCTACTGGGGGAGGGGCAGACAGGGAGGGAGGGAGAGAATCCCAAGTAGGCTTCACACTCAGCACAGAACCCGATGCAAGGCTCGAACTCATGAATTGTGAGATCGTGCATGACCTGAGCCAAAATTGAGTTGGATGCTTAACCGACTGAGCCACCCAGACGCCTCCTGATTTCTGCTTTTATCTTTGTTATTTCCTTCTTTCTGTTTGATTTGAGCTTATTTTGCTCTTCTCCTCTGAGTTTCTTAAGATAGAAGTTTAGATTATTGATTAATACCTTTCTTCTTTGTAATATATTGTTTAATGGTATAAAACTCCTGCTAGGCCCCGATTTAGATGTTTTACTTTCATTTTTTTCCAGTTCAATATATTTTTAATTTCTCTTTGACTCATAGATTACTTACAGGTATGTTGTTTAATTTCTAAGTGTTGGAAGATTCTCTTGTTATGCTTTTAGTATTGAGTTCTAGTTTAATTCCTTTATGGTCAGAGAAAGTATGTTGTATGCTTTAAATTCTTTTAAATTTATTAACTTTTGATTTATAACACAGGATATGGTCTATCTTAGTGACACTCCATGAACACTTGATGATGTGTATTCTACTGTTGTTAGGTGGAATGTTCTATAAATGTCAATTAGATCCTGATGTGTTTATATTTAGGTTTGACATTTTATTATTTTCTGTTTGTTCCCTCTATTCATTGTCATTGTTGTTGTTCCACTGTTTCTTCTTTCTTGCCTTCTTTTGGGTTCTTTGAATATATTTTAGAATAGTATTTCATTTTAATTTATATGTTGTGATTTGGACTATATCTCTCTGTATGGTTTTTTAGTGTTTGCTCTAGCAGGTACAAAACACATACTTTTCACAGTCCATTAGATTCAAAATTTTACCATTTCAATTGGAATGTAGAAACATTAGCACCATATAGGTCCCTTATCTTCCTCTTTTTTACATTAGAGTTGTCTGTACATACGTTACACTCAGAAGACCAATCAATCTTACACCTTTTGTAGAACTCAAGAATGGGAGGATAGCCTATATAATATCTACTCATATATTTGCCATTTCCGTTGCTCTTCCCTCATTCCTGATATTCCAAGTTTCCTGCTAGTATAATTTCCCTTTTATATGAAGAACATCGATTAGCAATTCTGGCAATTCTGGCTATGAATTCTCTTATTTTTCCTTCATTTGAGAATGGCTTCATTTCACCTTTATTACTAAAACAGCTTTTACTGGATACATAATTCTGGAGTAACAGTTCTTTTCTTTCAGCATTTGAAAAAATGGGCCACTTCCTTCTGGCCCCATGGTTTCTGATGAAAACTCCACAGTCATCTGAATCATTTGTTCCCCTATAGATATTGTAAAATTTTTCTTTCAATATATTTTGTCTTTCATTTTCAGAAGTTTTAATGTGATGGCATGGATTTGGGGGGTTTGTTCTGTTCTAGTTTGTACAGCTTCTTAAATATGCATTTGTATATCTTTTCAGCACTCCAGTCGTTCTCTTCCCCTTCTGAGACTCTAAGAACGCAAATATTAGACCTTTAGATGGTTGTTCCACTAGTCCCTGAGGCTCTTTTTTGTTCTTTTGAGTCTTTTTTTTCCGTTCTCCAGAATGAATAATTCTATTGGTCTGTCTTCAAGTTCAGTGAATCTTTCCTCTGTCATCTGCATTCTGATATTGAGTCCGTTGATTGGGCATTTTTATATCAATTATTGCATTTTTCAGTTCTGAAGTTTCCATTTGGCTTTTTCCTGTTTCTTCTGTCTCTTTGCTGATGCTTTGTATTTTAACTTTTATTTCAGGGGTGTTCATGATTACTCATTCAAGCATTTTTATAATAGCCACTTTAAAGTCTTTGTCAGATATTTTTATAATAGCCACTTTATTTATTTTTTTAATATATGAAATTTATTGTCAAATTGGTTTCCATACAACACCCAGTGCTCATCCAAAAGATGCCCTCTTCAATGCCCATCACCTACCCTTCCCTCCCTCCCACCCCCCCCCCCCATCAACCCTCAGTTTGTTCTCAGTTTTTAAGAGTCTCTTATGCTTTGGCTCTCTCCCACTCTAACCTCTTTTTTTTTTTTCCTTCCCCTCCCCCATGGGTTTCTGTTAAGTTTCTCAGGATCCACATAAGAGTGAAAACATATGGTATCTGTCTTTCTCTGTATGGCTTATTTCACTTAGCATCACACTCTCCAGTTCCATCCACGTTGCTACAAAGGGCCATATTTCATTCTTTCTCATATAATAGCCACTTTAAAGTCTTTGTCAGATAATTTCGCCATCTGTGTCATCTTATCATTAGTGTATGTTGATTACCTTTTTGTCATGCAAATTGACACATTCATGGTTTTCTTCACGTACCAAGTAATTTTGCATTGCATCCTGGACATTTTGCCTATGACTTTGACTCCAGGTCTTGTTAAGTTTTACGAAGAATGTTAATACTTGTGTTGTAGCAGGCATAGGACCTGGTCAGGCATAAGCTGCACATTCTGCCTCCTTCTCTGGCCTGTGCTTCCAGGGTCAGCCCACTTTCCACAGCCTTTGCGCTACTGTTCTGGCCCTTCCTGCATGTGCACCGCCCAACAGTCAGCCTGGGATCTGGGTGTTGGTCTCTCCCCTGTGATCATTCTTCGGTATGCTCATTGAGATCAGATCTACCAGTGTGTTTTAACTTTCATTTGTTTGCATGTAATTTTTTTTATAATCTTAACTAAAACTTTATTTTAAAAAATTTTTAAATATAATTTATTGTCAAGTTAGCTAACATACAGTGTATATAGTGTGCTCTTGTTTTCGGGGGTAGATTCCCATGATTCATTGCTTACATACAACACCCAGTGTTCATCCCAAGAACTGCCCTCCTCAATGCCCATTATCCACTTTCCCCTCTCCCCCACTCCCCATCAACTCTCAGTTTGTTCTCTGTATTCAAGAGTCTCTTATGGGTTTGCCTCCCTCTTTTGAAACTATTTTTCCCCTTCCCTTCCCCCATGGTCTTTTGTTAAGTTTCTCAGGTTCCACATAGGAGTGAAAACACATGATATCTGTCTTTCTCTGACTGACTTATATAACTCAGCATAACACCTCCAGTTCCATCCACGTTGTTGCAAATGGCAAGATTTTATTCTTTCTCATTGCCAAGTAGTATTCCATTGTATATATAAACCACATCTTCTTTATCCATTCATCAGTTGATGGACATTCAGGCTCTTTCCATGATTTGGCTATTGTTGAAAGTGCTGCTATAAATATTGGAGTATAGGTGCCCCTATGAATTAGCACTCCTATATCATTTGGATAAATTCCTAGCAGTGCTATTGCTAGGTCATAGGGTAGTTCTATTTTTAATTTTTTGAGGAACCTCCACACTGTTTTCCAGAGCGGCTGCACCAGTTTCCATTCCCACCAACAGCCCAGTAGGATGCCCATTTCTCCACATCCTGGCCAACATCTGTTGTTTCCTGAGTTGTTAATTTTAGCCATTCTGACCAGTGTGAAGTGGTATCTCACTGTGGTTTTGATTTGTATTTCCCTGATGATGAGTGGTGTTGAACATCTCTTCATGTGTCTGTTGGCCATCTGGATGTCTTCTTTGGAAAAAGTATCTATTCATGTCTTCTGCCCATTTCTTAACTTGATTATTTGTTTCTTGGGTGTTGAGGTTGGTAAGTTCTTTATAGATTTTGGATACTAACCCTTTATCTGATATATCATTTGCAAATGTCTTCTTCCATTCCATAGGTTACCTTTTAGTTTTGTTGATTGTTTCCTTTGTAGTGCAGAAGCTTTTTATCTTGATGAGTCCCAGTAGGTCAATTTTACTTTTATTTCCTTTGCCTTCAGAGACGTGTCGAGTAAGATGTAGTAAGTTTTTATTTCTTCTTTGATTTCTTCTTTGACCTATTCATTGTTTAGTAGCATGTTATTTAACCTCTATGTATTTGTGGGCTTTCCAGACTTTTTCTTGTGGTTGACTTCTACTTTCATAGTGTTGTGGTCAGAAGAGTTGCATTTTATGACTTCAATCTTTTTGAATTTGTTGAGACTTGTTTTGAAAACTAATATCTATTCTGGAGAATGTTCCCATGTGCCCTTGAAAAGAATGTTTCTTTTGGGGTGGAATGTTCTGAATATATCTGTTAAATCCATCTGTTCCAGGGTTCCTGGGTGGCTCAGTTGGTTGAGCGTCTGAGTCTTGATTTCAGCTCGAGTCATGATCCCAGGGTCATGGTATTGGGCACCACATTGGCTCCACACTGAGCGTGGAGCCTACTTGGGATTCTCTCTCTCTCTCTCTCTCTCTCTCTCCCTCCCTCCCTCCCTCCCTCCCTCCGTCTCTCTCTCTCTCTCTCTCTCTCTCTCTCTCTCTCTCTCTCTCCCTCCCTCTGCCACTCTCCCCTGCTTACACACACTCTTCCTCTAAAAAAAACCAAAAATCTGTTCCAGAGTGTCATTCAAAGCCACTGTTTCCTTGTTGATCTTCTGTTTGGATGATCTTTCCATTGATGTAAGTGAGATGTTAAAATTCTCTACTATTATTTGTATTACTATCACTCAGTTTCTTTATGTTTGTTATTAACCATTTTATGTATTTGGGTGCTCCCATGTTGTATGCATAAATATTTACAATTGTTATATCTTCTTGGATCATCCCCTTTATGATTATATAATTTCCTTCTTTGTTTCTTATTACAGTCTTTGTTTTAAAGTCAATTTTGTATGATATAAGTATAGCTACCCTGACTTCCTTTTGACATTACTTTCTTGAGGCAAGGGAAATAAAAGCAAAAATAAACTATTGGGACTACATCAAAATAAAAAGCTTCTGCACAGTAAAGGAAACAATCAACAAAGTAATCAGCAACCTACAGAATGGGAAAAGATATTTGCAAATGACAGATCCAATAAAGGGCTAGTATCCAAAATCTATAAAGAAGTTATAAAAATCAACACCTAAAACTGAATAATTCAGTTAAAAAATGGCCAGAAGACATGAACACACACTTCTATAAGAAGACATACAGCTGGCCAACAGATGAAAAGATGTTCATCATCACTTACAATCAGGGAAATGCATAATCAAAACTACAATGAGATATCACCTCACAACTGTCAGAATGGCTAAAATTAGCAACACAGGAAATAACAGATGTTGGCTAGGATGTAGAGAAAGGGGAACCCTTTTACACTGTTCATGGGAATGCAAAGTGGTACAGCTAGTCTGGAAAACAGTGTGGAGAGTTCTCAAAAAGTTAAAATAGAGCTTCCCTATGATCCAGCAATCGCACTACTAGTTATTTACCCCAAAAATACAAAAACACTAATGCAAAGGGATACATGCACTACTAGGTATATTACAGCATTATTTACAATATGCAAATTATGGAAGCAGCCCAAGTGTCCCTCTATACGAATGGATAAAGAAGATGTGGTATATATCTACCATGGAATATTATTCAGCCATGAAAAGAATGAAGTCTTCCCGCTTGCAGTGACATGGATGAATTAGAGAGTATTCTAATTGAAAACCTAATCCTAAATCAGACCCTTACTCTAATCCCTAACTGCTAACCAATAACCCTTAACCCTAAGCTCTCACCTTGACCATAACCCTCTACCTAAACTCATCCTTCTGTAGAGATCTTTGAACTGCAGGACAATAGGCCCATACAACCACCATGGCCCTATCCCTGACTCTTATTCCAGGCATAAACTAAACCCATGATCTGAAAAAATAAAACATTTGATGTGTATATACAACGAAATATTATTCAGCCATAAAGAAGAAGGAAATCTTGTCATGTCATCTTAACCCAAACCCTAACCCCTAACCCCTAACCACTAACCCTAAGCCCTCACCCCTCACCCTGACCGTGACTCTCGTCTTACTTATCCCTCTGGAGAGGTTTCTGAACTGAGGGACAATAGGCCCATACCCTCACTCCAGCCCTTACCCTAGCCCTATCCCTTATTCCTCTTCTGAACCCTACTCCAAAATATGAGGAAAGAAAAGATCCATATTACTCAGCTATAAAAAAGAATGAAATCTTGCCCTTGCACCAACATGGATGGAGCTAGAGAGTATTATTCTAATCAAAATAAGTAAGAGAAAAACAAATACCATACCATATACCTCACTCATATGTTGAGTTTAAGAAAGAAAATAAACAAGCAAAGGGGAAAAAAGAGAGGCAAACCAAGAAACAGACTCTTACTGATAGAAAACAAACTGATGGTCATTAGAGGGGAAGTGGGTGGGACATGGGCTGGAGGGGTGATGGGTATTAAGAAGGGCACATGTTGTGATGAGCACTGGGTGTTGTATGTAAGTGATGAATCTTTGAATTCTACTCCTGAAACTAGTATTACATTGTATGTTAACTATACTGGAATTAAGATTAAAAAAAAACTTAATAAATAAAGATCAGATCTACCCCTGCAGGGGTGAGGAGAAGCGGACCGTGACCCCAGTAGTTCATAAACAGCTTCCCTGTGCTTTTGTATCTCTGCTCTCTCTCCAGTATTTTCCAGTTTCCTGGGACTCTCATTCTTTTTCCTCTGGCCCCAAAACCCCTCACTTCTGTGACTGAGACAAGTCAGGGTTCCAAGTGGTGGTGGTAGGGCAGAATTAAAAAAAAAATTTTTATCCCTCCCCTCACAGAGCCACAGCTCCCCCTAATGGAGAAGAACATTTCTCTCCCTCAGATATTTGGCTCTTCCAGTTTTCCCTGCAAGCCACTTTTGCTGCCAAGATATCAAGTAGGATTGCCTGGGATCTGGGGTGTGAGAGAATACAGTATGGGGGACTTTCTGACTTTCTCTGAGCTTTAGAAGTTCTCACGCAGACCGGAGCTAGACTTCTGGAGTTTTCTCTCATCTGTACAACAGTGATATCTTCCAGGTTTTAGGCTGCTTTGAGTCCAGTGTGGGGATAGTGGAAGGGAAAAATGATGAATCCACTGCCAGTTCAGTGGTACTTCTGATTTGGGAATTTTTTCCTGATCCACCTGCTGATACTTACTTTCCAGTGTTCTAATAGCTGCTCAGGCATGCGACCCAGCTTTTATACTTAGGTGCTCAGTAGGAAAGGCAGGTTGCCTGCGCTGACTAGATTTTAACTGCAACTAAAGCCCAATCCTTGGCTTTTACCTTGAGTTTAGTAAGTATATTTTATGTAACTATGGGTATATTTGGATATTCCTATTATAAGATATCTTCCCTCCTATTTTTGTTTTTCCCCCCTCAGTTTTGGCCTTCTTTTGCAATAATTACTTTCCTTTTTTCCTCCTTTCACTTCTTCCCCTGTTAACTTCTGAAGTTATACACTATTCTGCTATCCTTCTGTTTCCCTAGAGACTACAGCATGCATAGTTAAACTATGGAAGTCTAAAGTTAGTAATTTCTTCTGAAACGACATAAGGACTTAGGAAACTTGAATTTTGATCATACTCCCTGCTGACTTAATATGTTATTTTTGTAAGGTATTTTACTATTATCTTCTTAAAACTTTTTTATTGTGGTAAGATACATATAACATAAAATTTACCATCCTAACGATTTTAACTGTACAATTCAGTGGCATTAAATGCATTCAGAATGCTGAGTGGTGACTACTTTTCTGTTTTCTGTGCCTATCAAGTTGACTATTCTAGGTACTTCATTCTAAGTGGAGTCATACATTATTTGTCCTTTTGTGTGTGTCTTATTTCACTTAGTGTAATGTCTTCAAGATTCACCCATACTGAAAAAAAAGATTCATCCATATTGTAGCATGTCTCAGAATTTCATTCTCTTTTAAGGCTAAATAATTTTCCATTGTATATATTTACATTTTCTTTGTTCATTCATCCATTGATGGACACATTGGTTGTTTCCACCTTTTGGTTATTATGAATAATGCTGCAGTGAACATTGGTGTGTAAGTATCTATTTGAGTTTCTGCTTTCAGTTCTTTGGGTATATACCCAGACGTAGGATTGCTGGATCATATGATAATTCTATGCTTAATTTTTTGAGGAATTGTCATACCATTTACCCCAGTGGCTAAACCACTTTCTATTCCCCCAGCAGTGCAACTTCCCAACTAACTCACCAACACTTGTTTTCTGGATTAAAAAAATATATATTATAGCCATCCTAATGGGTGTGAACTAATATCTCATTGTAATTTTGATTTTCATTTCCCGAATGATTAGTGATGTTGAGCATCTTTTCATGTGCTTTTTTGCCTTCTGTATATTTTCTTTGGAGAAATGTCTATTCAAAACTTTTTGCCATTTTTTAAAAAAGTTTATTTATTTATTTTGAGAGAAAGAGAGAGCACAAGTGAGGGAGGGGCAGGGAGAGAGGAAGAGAGAGAATCCCAAGCAGGCTCCACACTGCCAGTGCAGAGCCTGATACAAGGACCGAACCCACCAAACCCCCGAACCGTGAGATCGTGACCTGAGCCTAAATCAAGAGTCCTATGCTTAACAGACTGAGCCACCCAGGTGCCCCAACCTTTTGCCATTTTTGAATTTGGTTATTTGCTTTGTTGTTGTTAAGTTGTAGGTGTTCTTATATAGATATATGAGATATATGAATAGCAAATATTTTCTCCCATTCTTTTCATTCCCTTGATAGTGTCCTTAAATGTACAAAATTTTTAGTTTTCATGAAGTCCAATTTATCTATTTTTTTCTTTTGTTGCTTGGACTTTTGGTGTCATGTTGAAGATTTCATTGCCAAATCTGATGGTATGAAAGTTACTCCCTATGCTTTCTTCAAAGATTTTTATAGTTTTACCTCGTAAGTTTAGGTGTTTGATCAATTTGGAGTTAATTTTTGTATATACTGTGAGGTCAAGGTCCAAACTTACTGTTTTTCATGTGACTATCCAGTTGTCTCTGCAGTGTCTGTCGAAGACTGTCCTTTCCTCATTGAATGGTCTTGGAACCCTTGTCAAAAATCAATTGACTAGATATGTGAGGGTTTTTTCTGTACTGTCTCCTATTTCATTGGTTTATATGCCTGTCTAGTCCTAAATTTTTCATGTTCAAAGAAAGATCATTGCCCTGGGTATAAATGGTTTACTATATTTGCTCTCAATATTAAATATGTAGCAGAATTTCTTCTGTATAATATTTCTTATTAAATATTAGTAGAAAACAGACTATGTAGTAACTGATACTTTTCTTCAAAGTACTACCTCTAGGGGCCTATCCAGTGACTTCACAGCAAGTGCCTATATAGAATGGTAAGAAAAAACCCTTTTAGGATATCAAGAGTGGGAGATATATTTAAACAACTTTTAAAAATGTTTATTCTTGAGAGAGAGAGAGAGAGAGAGAGAGAGAGAGACAGAGACAGAGACAGAGAATGTGAGCGGGAGAGGGGCAGAGAGAGAGGGTGACACAGAATCCAAAGCAGGCTCCAGGCTCTGAGCTGTCAGCACAGAGCCCAATGTGGGACTTGAACCCACAAACTGTGAGATCATGACTTGAGCCAAAGTCAGATGCCCAACCAACTGAGCCACCCAGGCGCCCAAGAGTGGGAAATATATTTAAAATTCTCCATGGCTTGCACTAACAGAAAAAAATCATGATACAGATAATTAAAAATGGAAGGTAATCGATCCACATCCTTTCCTTGCATTGGAAAAAGAAATGGCAGCCCTTTGAGATATGATATCGCAAAGGCTTTATGAGAAAGGAACCCTAGAAATGGGGAAGAGATGGGATTTGTGGCAGTGCAATAATTTAGAGAAAGCTGTTCCAGAATTAATAGATAATCCAAAATAGGAATAATCAATATGCACATAATGGAGATATAAGTATAACTTACTTTACATTCTTGGTTTGAGTTATGAGCTACTGTTTGCTGCTGGTTTTTCTCCTTTACAGCAGGGATTTTTGTTGTTATTTCATTTTGTTTTGTTTTATTTGCCATTTTGCTCTCTGGGATCATTTCCACTCTTCATTAAGCAGGTAAAAGAAAAGTGAAATGTAATAAGGCTGAATTTGTTGTTGTTGTTCAAGACTTGCAATGGGAGAAATTGTTAAGACGAGCAGAATGTCTGGAGATTTTCTGATTTCAGGCTTTTCATCCAACCTGTTTCTAACTCATTTTAGTCCATTATTTCTGTTCTGCCTATTTGGCAATGTTTTCATGATTTAAATTTTTTCTTTACTTGGTTAAAAATTGTTTGCAATCAGCAGTTCCCCTTTTTATAGCTTCAGTGCACTCCATAAATGTCATGTGATATAATACAGTTAATTGAAACTGTGAGGTCATTCAGTCTACATAGCCTCATCACCAATTAACTCATGTTTTTTTGTTGGTGGTGTTAATTTGGAAAAACGTTAAAAATACAGGAAAGTACATAAGATAATAGCCATCCATACCTCAAAGTCCTGAATTACTAAATGTTGGTATTTTGTCATAATTTTTTCAGATAATTTTTAATGATAATGATGTTATTTTACAAATAACAGCAAAATAATCTTGGCACACCTCCAGTGCTAGTCACCCTCCACCCCTCCAGAGACAATGACTGTGATGAATTTTATGTGTGGCCTTCCAGAACATTTCCATTCTTTTGCTATGGGAAAATAAATACTATTATTTTATATGATTTTTAAAAATTGATTATGATCAGTATCATTTTGTACTTATTACCGAAAATTTTTTTTCTTTTTGTTTTAAAAAAATTTTTTTTAATTGAATTTTTTAAAATTTATATCCAAATTAGTTAGCATATAGTACAACAATGATTTCAGGAGTAGATTCCTTAGTGCCCCTTACCCATTTGTCCCATCCCCCCTCCCCCAACCCCTCCAGCAACCCTCCATTTGTTCTCCATATTTATGAGTCTCTTCTGTTTTGTCCCCCTCCCTGTTTTTGTATTATTTTTGCTTCCCTTCCCTTATGTTCTTGTGTTTTGTCTCTTAAAGACCTCATATGAGTGAAGTCATATGATTTTTGTCTTTCTCTGACTGACTAATTTCACTTAGCATAATACCCTCCAGTTCCATCCATGTAGTTGCAAATGGCAAGATTTCACTCTTTTTGATTGCCGAGTAATACTCCATTGTCTCTATATACCACATCTTCTTTATCCATTCATCCATCGAGGGACATTTGGGCTCTTTCCATACTTTGGCTATTGCTGATAGTGCTGCTATAAACATGGGGGTGCCTGTGTCCCTTCGAAACAGCACACCTGTATCCCGTGGATAAATGCCTGGTAGTGCAATTGCTGGGTCGTAGGCTAGTTCTATTTTTAATTTTTTGAGGAACCTCCATACTGTTTTCCAGAGTAGCTGCACCAGCTTGCATTCCCATAAATTTTGTTTTTAATCTTTATTTTTGAGAGAGAGAAAGCAAGGGAGCAACAGAGAGAGAAGGAGACGCAGGATCCAAAGCAGGCTCCAGGCTCTGAGCTGTCAGCACAGAGCCTGACATGGGGCTTGAACTCACGATATGTGAGTTCATGACCTGAGCCGAAGTCAGATGCTTAACCGACTGAGCCACCCAGGTGCCCCACCGAAAATTTTCTCAAAAGAATTCTGTATATGCTATGTTACTACTTCTTTTCCTCTCATTCTCTCTTGAACTTATTACAGTAAGGACTCTGCCTGCCCCCATCGTTCTTCTTTCAGTCATGTGTGACCTCAGTATTACCATAACCATGGCTATGTTTCAGTCCACATCATGTCTTACCAGTGGTATCTGATACAGCTGACCACTCCCCACTCCTCGAACTGCTCTTTTCACTTGACTTCTAGGACATCATACTCTCAACCCATTGTTCCTTTTCAGTTTTGTCTTTCCCATCACTGAATACTCGAGTGCCCCAGAGTCAATCTCTGAGCACCTTCTCTATCAACATTCATTCCCTCGGTGACCCCATCTACATCATGGCTTTAGACGTACATTTATATGCTGACGATTCCCAAACTTGTATCACCAGTCTAGAGCTCTTCCCTGTTACCAATGTATATATCCAACTGCTTAATTGACACCTTCACCTGGATGTGCAATTGGCATCTCAAACTGTACAGATGCAACACTGAACTCCTTATCTCCCCAAAGCTGTTCTACTCACAGCCACCCTAATCATAGCTGATGGCAACTTTGTCTTTCTAGGTGCTCAGGCCAAACACGTTGGAGTCCTCCTTGATGCCTTTCTTTCTTTTGCTCCATAAATGATTGGCTTACAGAATAAGTTAGATCAAGCCACTCAGGTGCAACTGCCCCTGCTCCCGTTTCTCTCGGAGTAAAAGCCACGGTTCCCCATGGTCTCTCTGTCTTCATATCCTGGGACTTTTGCCTTGCTTAGTTCATTCTAGGCACAGGACTTCCCTGCTATTCTTTGAGCACACCAGGCACCCTCCCAGCTCAGGGTATTTGCAACTTTTTATGCAAAAAAAGTGCTCACAGCACTATTTTCCTAGATACTCATTTTGCTCACTACCTTACTTCCTTCAGGGATCTGACCAAATGAGTCCATTCTTGACTACCCTATATAAATAGCACCCCACTATTACCCAATGAGTTACTTTTCTGTCCTTATCTTACTCAACACTTCTATCACTCAGCCAGCATGTACTCATTAAGCATCTACTATGTTCTAGGTATTGTTTTAGGAAAGGGGATATAGCAATAATCAAAAGGAACAAAAATCCATGTCCTTGTGGTACGTACATTCTAATGGAAGGGAGTACACACAATAAATAAATAAGGTGAATTTCTTCACTTTCTATGAAGAAATTTAAAGCAGGGAAGAGTAAGAGTATTGGGGTAGGTTTCCATTTTAAATAGGCTGGTCAGTGAACACTTTATTGAGAGTATGACTCAGTCTTGAGTAGAAAACTGAAAGAGCAGAGGGAATAGGCCACATGGAAGATCAATTCCAGGGAGAGGGAATCGTCGGTGCAAAAGCCCTGAAGAGTGTCATGAGAGAGTAGATAAGATCACCTAGGAGTCAGTGTAGATCTTTAGTAACACAGATCCAAACAGTGAGCCCTGGGATGACCTGTCATTCACGGAGCAGGGAGATGCAGAGGAACTTGCAAAGGAGGTAGAAAAGGAGTGGCCGTGGGCACCTGGGTGTCTCAGTTGGTGAAGCATCTGACTTCAGCTCAGGTCATGATCTCACGGTTCGTCAGTTTGAGCCCCACGTTGGGCTCTGTGGTGACAGCTCAGAGCCTGGAAACTGCTTCAGATTCTGTGTCTCCCTCTCTCTCTCTGCCCCTCCCACACTCACACTCTGTCTCTCTCTCTCTGTCTCTGTTAAAAATAAAATAAACATTAAAAACATTTTCAAAAAAAAAAGGAGTGGCCAGTGAGGGAAGAGGAATGCTTCTTGAAACACTCTTAGATTTGGAAACACTATACTCTCTTAGTTTTCCTCCTACCTCATACCTGTTTTCTTTTAATTCTAGGTTCTTAAAATATTGTTTTTATTTGAGTACAGTTGACACACAATGTTACTTTAGTTTCAGGTGTACAACTTAGTGATCTGACAAGTGTATACATTATGCTGCCATCTGTCATCACACAACACTATTACAATATCATTGACTATATTCTCTGTGCACTTTTATGTAGACCTTTTATTCCCATGACTTATTCATTCCATTGCTAGAAGCCTCTATCTCCCATTCCCCTTCACCCATTCTGTCCCTCCCTCCCCCCCTCCCCTATGGCAACTGTCAGTTTGTTTTCTGTATTTGCAGATCTGATTCTGCTTTTTATTTGTTGTTTTGTTTTGTTTTAGATTCCACATATGAGTGAAATCACATGGTATTCGTCTTTCTCTGTCTGACCTATTTCACTTGGCATAATGCCCTCTAGGTCCATTCATGTTGTTGCAAATGGCACAGTCTCATCTTTTTTTTTTTTATGATTGCATAATATTCAATCTTCCTTCTCTGCTTGTCTATCGATGGACACGTGGGCTGCTTTCACATCCTGGCTATTGTCAATAATGCTGCAGTAGACACAGGGGTGCATCTATCTGTTTGAATTAGTGTTTTCATTTTATCTGGGTAAATACCCAGTAGTGAAATTACTGAATCATATTCTGGTTCTATATTTAACTTTTTGAGGAATCTCGACACTGTTTTCCACAGTGGCTGCACCAGTTTGCATTCCCACCAACAGTGCACGAGCGTTCCTTTTCCTCTGCATCCTTGCCAACACTTGTTGTTTCTTGTGTTTTTTATTTTAGCCATTCTGACAGCTGTGAGGTGATATCACATTGTGGTTTTGATTTGCATTTCCCTGATGGTGAGTGGTGTTGAGCATCTTTTCATGTGTCTGTTGGCCACCTGGATGTCTCCCTTGGAAAAATGTCTTTTTCAGGTCTTCTCATTTTTTAATTGGATTGTTCGGGGTTTTTTGGTGTTGACGTTTATAAGTTCTTTGTATATTTTGAATATTAACCCCTTATCAGATATGTCATTTACAAATATCTTCTCCCATTCAGTTGGTTGTCATTTTGTTTTGTTAATGCTTTCCTTTGCTGACTTCACAGCTCTTTTAAGTCTTCATTTGGACTTCTCTGTGCAACTTCTATAATTCACTATATTTGCCAGTTAAGCTCCAAAAGAGGATTAGAGGAGTATCATATGATGCTAGGTATGTCTATATATGCTAGAAGTAAGTATGGGCCCAAGCCTGGAGAAAGTAGACTTAATAGGAATATAAGGGAATGGGGGTAGAGCTGGGATACTCCACAGGAAAGGATAGGCAGTTAGGGTCCAACCACTAAAAGGTAGACTCCAGGTTAGGAATCAGTAACCAGATGGCATGTGTTGTTAGTATATAACAGAGACTGAAGCAAAATGTGTGGATCGCAAAGTAAAAACTAAACGGCTACAAAAAGAGCCAGGTTAGATCACAAAATTTTTCCCCCCAAAAGTGAACAGAATAGGGCCCATTTCCTAGGGAGTTTGCGTGAATGAGTACAAAGCTGTCCCTAGCATTGGCTGGACTGTGGAATGGGGATCTCACCCCTCAGGCATGAGTAACTACAGACCCAGGTGAACTGAAGGAGGCATACACACCTAGGTTCCCTAGAAGGATTAGGTGCCCCATCTGGTCACTGCATGGGGCTATTCCAGGGTGCAATATCTGATAGAATCATGGAAGTGGACCAAGGTCTCAGTCCTTGAGCAAGAGCAATCTTGATGATTTCTAAGCAGCACTGTTTGTAAGATGGGAAGTCATAGCAAGCCCTCTGTTTGGTCCTGCAGAGGCGACAGCCCTGTACCCTGCAGAGAGGTGGGGGCTGCTTCTCAATTGCTGCCATGGGGTTAAGACAACAAGAAAGACAGGAAAACTTAACCGTAACCTTAAAACTTAACCTTATTATCAACTAAAATTCTATTAGTCATTTTTACTTCTCCCCTATTCACTTCTCCCAATATCCCCCTGGGGATTTTTTAAGATCCAAGAGCAAAACTTCACAATTTTCTCTGTTAAACTTCAGCTTATTCATTTGGGATCCTATCTCTAGCTTGGAAAGTACACTAATGTTTCTGAGTCTATTTAATATGTTTATTATCCCTTCCAGTATATATGCTATCCACATGTTCAATGAGCATGGCATCTACATTTTCATTGATACCTTAGATACAGATAATCTGGAAGACCAAGGACACAGTCCTGTGCATATCACCAGAAACCTCTCAGCAGGTCAACACATTAATCATTAGTCTTTAGATATTAGTCATTTCAAGTCTCTAATTTACCCAGTTGTCCTTAACTACAGCCCACATTGCCTCAACTTGTGAGGAAAAAGTGCAATAGATAAAGATAGAGAAGCAGTAGGCTTGGAAAGACTTGCTGAGGAGTTTCACACTATCTGTAGTTAGTGAGGATCCATTTAAGAGGTTTAAACAGGGAAGGAAAATGGCCAGAGTCTTATCTTAATGGGCCTGTGAAACCTCCTCATATTTGTCTTTCATTAAATGTCCTTCTTTCATCTTTTGAATATATTTTAAAATCTGTATACAAATGCCAAATCATAATGTTGTACATTTTAAATATATACAACTTTATTTGTCAGTTATACCTCAACAAAGCTGGGGGGAAAAATCTGAGCTTATCAGGTCACCAGAAAGGTAACACAAACTAGAGAGATGTCAAAACAACTGATGCGCTATCAATTCTTAGCCCCGAATGCCTACCTAGCTCCACTCACCGCCATTACCTGGTGTGCCTGCCTGTTCTTCCCTCATTCCTTTCACCAGGAAAAGTTCTACATATCCTTCACGTTTGACCTTGAAATCATCAAATCAAATCACATGCCTGTACTAAAGTATTTCATCAAAGATCCATACATATTGTTGTATATCTAACATGTTCCATGTCCACCTTACAGATTTCCCTTCTCTTTCCCATGAGGATTATTGGCCCTGCAATGTAGGAGATCTTATTCTCATAAAGAGTCCTCTGTAGGCCTTATCGGTAGTTCATTCATGCCTCCTTTTCTAGAACTATTCTTGAGGTCTTATTCCTTCACACCATCTCACCAGCAGTTCCTTCACATCTACTTTTCTCTCTGGCAGTTAGCATTCCTTTCAGTTGATGTTCATTAAGTGTCGTATTTACTCTGGAGGGGCTACTTGTGCTCCTGGTACTATCGTATTGGGAGAGCAATTAAATGGTAATTAAGTTTTCATTTTTTGTTTTCTTTTCCATTTAAATTCATAGGTTCAAACTCCAGTGGGAGCTCCTTACCAAATGGTACCTCAACCCACGAGTTATACGCAACCAGACTCAGAGACCAGCAAGTAACCCTTCTACTCCATCCACAAGAAATAATGTATGTTTGAACTGTTGTTGCTTAGGGCCTTGGCAGAGATGTACAATCACTGGAGGCTTGGCCAGTGTCAGAAGAGAGTTTTACAATCTACACATCTTTTGTGTACTGTTTGTCTCATAGAAGAAAAATGAATTCTAACATTTTCAGCATTATAAAAAGACACCAAACTGTGCAGACCTCGTCCTCTACAAACTTGTGTTGTTAAACCTCAGCTGGGTTCTGATACTTACCCAGCAGTCTTATTCTTTCATTCAATAAGCCCAACTGATCAGTCCTGGACAGGTGGATAAATAACTCAGCCTGGAGATTTCAGGAACAACTTCCCAGAGAAGTGTTCTCTAAGTTGATTGCTAAGATTTAAAAATAGATAGCCTGTCAAGGGAGTGGGGAAAGGATATTCCAGATAAACAGATAAACAGATAGGAAAGCACAAAGCACCATGGGAAATCAAAGGAGGGGATGATTAAGTCAGGGATCAAATGTTCCAGGGTAATGAGTATCAAATGACAGGGAGGATTTCAACTAGTAGATGTATAGATAATAGAAGTTTTGTATCACAGCTAGAGAAAACAGCTTCAGCATAGAAGTGCATGCAAGTGTGGAAATGTGGATGCATGTAGCTGAAGCATATGGGAGACTGTCATTGCTTCAGAGTATTATTTTCTAGAATTTTCTTCCTTCAGTCTTTAGGTGATGTATTGGGTCCCCTAGTTCCTGAATATTTGTCTTAGGAGGCCTGACAAACCTTCGAGTATTAGATACTAAGATGGACCAGAGGTTGGTGTAAAAAATTTGTAATTTATTTTATAACCACAGGGAAAAATATGTAGAAATGATAAAAGACTTACATATCTATCTTTCTTTCATGCAGACACAATCCATGTAGAAGTATCAAAGCACAAAGATTCATATTCAGAGGTGAAAAAAAGGTGATGATCTCTCTAAAGCCTGAACTGAACCATCCACATCTGCCAAGTAAAGTAAACATTCATTTGAACCATCAGTACTTTTGAGACTCTTCAATTCAATGTTTTAGAGCTGACGCACTCTACTTCTCTTAATAGTTATTCTTGAAACTGTATCCTGCAAAATTATCAAAAACTAAAGTTAGTATCTTAATTTTCCCTCCCAAATAACACAAGGACCATAGAACACTTTTAAACTGTAAGGCCATTCCCTCCCAACTTACATACTATGGTGGTCCAATATTTTAGACCTGTCCCGTTTTGTTAGCCCCCCAGATAAAAAGTATTCGTATTTATATGAGGCATCTGGCTGGCTCAGCTGGTAGTACATGCAACTCGATCTTGGGGTCATGAATTTGAGCCCTATGTTGAGCATAATTTAAAAAAAAGGGATTAGTATTTACAGAAACAGTTTTTGCTTAGATTTAGCCATGTGTTTACAAATTCTTTGTTCGCTATTCTTTCTTGTAATTATTGTAATTATTTTCGTCTTTTTGAAGTACATCTTTTAGAAGTTCATTTAGTTTAGTTATGCTTGTGATAAACTCAGTTTTGTTTATCTGAAAATCTTTCTTCTTACTCATTATTTTTAAACTAAATTTTATTTTTTTTTTAAATTTTTTTTTTCAACGTTTATTTATTTTTGGGACAGAGAGAGACAGAGCATGAACAGGGGAGGGGCAGAGAGAGAGGGAGACACAGAATCAGAAACAGGCTCCAGGCTCTGAGCCATCAGCCCAGAGCCTGACGCGGGGCTCGAACTCACGGACCGCGAGATCGTGACCTGGCTGAAGTCGGACGCTCAACCGACTGCGCCACCCAGGCGCCCCATAAATTTTATTATTTTTAAGTATATTTATTTATTTTGAGAGAGACAGAGAAAGAGAGAGAGTGCAAGCAAGGGAGGGGCAGAGGGAGAGGGAGAGGGAGAAAGAGAATACCAAGCAGGCTCTGCACAGGTGGGGCTCAATCCCACGAACCGTGAGATCATGACCTGAGGCCAAGCCAAGTGTCGGATGCTTAACCAACTGAGGTACCCAGGTGCCCCTAAACAAAATTGTATTTTAAAAAATATCTTTAAATGTTTATTTATTTATTTTGAGAGAGAGAGAGAGAGCATGGGGGAGGGGCAGAAAGAGAGAGGGAGAGAGAGAGACTTTCAAGCAGGCCCTGTGCTGTCAGCACAGATTCTGATGCAGGGCTTGATCTTATGAACTGTGAGGTCATGACCTGAGCCAAAACCAAGTGTCAGACCCTTAACCGACGGAGCCACGCAGGTGCTCCCCTAAGCCAAATTTTAAACTAATGTACACATACAAGTTCTACAAGCATGCTTGTATGAATCTTTTTGCAGACAAACATGGATATATCTCCGGGGTAAATATATAGGAGTGGAATGGGTGAGTCATAGAATAGGTGTTTGTCTAAAATTAAAACTGCCAAAAGGTTTTTTTTTAATTTTTAATGTTTATTTTATTTTTGAGAGAGACAGAGTGCAAGTGGGGAGGGGCAGAGAGAGAGAGAGACATACACAAAATCCGAAGCAGGCTCCAGGCTCTGAGCTGTCAGCATAGAGCCCGATGCGAGGCTCAAACTCATGAGCCATGAGATCATGATCTGAGCCAAAGTTGGATGCTCAACTGACTGAGCCACCCAGGTGCCCCAAAACTGCCAAAAGTTTTCCAAAAACAACTGTTCCACTTCTTCCTGCTGCCAATGTATGGAGAAATCCAGGGACTTCAAATTGTAGCCAGAAATTACTGCTGTCAACATTAAAAAAAATTTTTTTTAATATTTATTTGTTTTTGAGAGAGAGACACACACACACACAGAACCCAAAGCAGGCTCCAAGCTCTGAGGTGTCAGCACAGAGCCCCACTTGGGCTCTAACCCATGAACACGAGATTGTTACCTGAGCCAAAGTTGGATGGTTAACCAACTGAGCCATCCAGACACACCACAAATGATCCATCCACAAATGAGCCATCCCTCACCCCATGATGAGGGAGAGTGGGGCAAGCTGAGGGCAAAGTACAGGCTAACAGCACCCCACCCCCAGGTGGGGTATGTGTGACATTCCTTAGACACTCCTGGCTACCCAAAAACAAAGGAAAGGGGTTTAAGTGCATGCCATGGTGATGTGGGAAACTAAGGCAAATGAAAAATTAAGTTCCCTTACTGCCTACAGCCGCTTATTGACAAGTCCTTGAAACCAGCAGAGTGACGTCCCTCTAGGAGCTCAGCTGCCTCTATGATGACACTTTGCTGGGGGCAAAAGAGAATCTTGGCTTAACATTATCCTGACCCACCCCCCAGGAACCTGTAAGTCTACTTTAATGTATAAAACTTCTTTGGAAACTTCCTTATCTCAACTGCCCCAGGATATATGCTGGCAATCATACTTCAAGCTTATGGCTCCCTAATATACATCTGAAGGGTCTCATGACTGAGGTTTTACTAAATGGTAATAAATGGCATTTTCCTAGCAACAGATAGTTCCCCAAGGTCCTGGAAACCTTGCTTCCAAGATTCCTTAGAGACTTACGCTGTCCCTAAGCCCCCCCCCCCCCCCCAACCTGTGGGTATATAAACAGTTACCCATCACGACCCCAGTGCACCTCTTCCTGCCCACAGGTCCTGTCCCCATGCTTTAATAAAATCACCTTTTTGCACCAAAGACATATTCAAGAATTCTTTCTTGGCTGTCAGCTCCGGACCACCCCACAATCACCCCAAAGCTTTATCAGTTCATTTTTAAGGTTCTTTAGTTTGTCTATAAACTGTGGGTGAAAATATTCCCTGTCACACTGGGCTTGCTGTGATTAAATCACATACTAAGTGACTGGCACATAATTAGCCTTTGATAAATGTTAATCAGTATTATCATTACATATGTATCCCCACTGAGTAAGAGAAACTAACATCCTTTATTCGTCAAGGAGCTGGCTCATGGTAGGGTTTGTGTGAATGGATGGAGCACCGCTTCACTGGAAAGCACTCCAATGTAAGCAAAGGCAGGAAGGAGCAGGGTGGTTAGTTGTTAGAAAGGAGACTAAAGAATAATTACTTAGGTCTGTATAGCGCACTTGCTTTCAAAGGGTTGTGGTGGCGGACGACATTGGGGAAGGCCTTAGGACTGGAAGCCTCGGAAGAGTTTAGGATTTTGTATGTAGAACATGAAGTTTTGAAAACGTTTGAGTTGGGGTGGCAAGATTGTGATCAAAGGTGGCTTTTGGGAAAGGTTGGTGCAATGGGCTGGGTATTTATTAAAAGCGGGCCAACGGCTCCATACCGAAGCAGGCACAAAACCAGTCCCCTCTGAGGGCCAGGAAGCTCGCTGGGATGGTGGGACCAGAAAGGCACCGAGACCAAGGCTCCCCGATGGCGTCTAGTCCCTGGTTCACCTTGAAGCTGAGAGGGGGATCGAGTCGCTTCAAAGACCATTCTGGAGGGTGCTGCCCGTTTTGGCGCGGTACTGGCGTTCCAGTTGGACCTCTGATTCCAAGGGCCCTCGAGTCCTCCCACCCACAGAATCCCCTGTACCCCTCTTTCCCGGAGTCCGCATTGGTTCTTCCCGCAAAGCCGGCATCTCCCTCGCGACACTTCGTCACTTGTCACTCACCTGCTCGCAGCCAATCGGTACCCATAGGTTGGGCACCTCCTCCTCCGAGAGAAGGAGGGGCTACTTCCTGCGCGCCTATGAACGCGCAGATTCACAAGAGTGGGGCGGGCCTGCAGCTGTGAGCGAGCCAATCAGGGGCCACCGGCGGTTGGCGGCTCGAGAGGCGGCTAGTCGCGCGCTCGCTTTCCCAAGATGGCGGCCGCTAAGGACAGTTGTGGATTAGGAGAAGTGGCCGCAGGGAACGGCCGGCGGCTCCACCTGGGGATTCCTGAGGCCGTGTTTGTGGTAAGAGGCACGCTGGTCCTCAGGATCTTGGCGTAGGCCCCGCGGGCAACCCCTTCCTTTCTCGCCTCCAGTCCGGCTTTGACTACGGGGGAAGGAGTGGAGGTGATGGACCTGGGGGAGCCCTTCGTCCGCTGTCCCCTCGGCGCCTAGACGCGCTGAACTGTGCCGGGACCCGCCCGGGGAAACGCGGTCGGTGAAGGGAAGGGGGCGCCGGGCGTGAGGCCTGTGGGGCGGGGCGGTCTGAGGGGCCGCCCCCCCCGGGTGCCGGTGTTCACCCTCTGCTGCTGGGAAAGGGAAAGGGGGAGGCGGCGAGAAGCCGGAGAGAGACTCAGCCTGCAGGCTGGAGCGACCGGCGGTTTTGGTGACTTAGGGTACAATGAGTAGGCAGAACAGCTGGTGCCCAGGTGTGACAGTAGGAAATTTACCGGTGCGTTGAAGGGGCGCAGTGGCCTGCCGCCTGGCCGGAGTGGAAGGAGACACCGATGGGAAAGTAGCGTGGAGGCCGAGTGCGAAGGCCTCGTGTGTCCTAAGGAATCGAGGCTGTGTGCAGTAGGCACCGGGCTATTGTTAGAAAGTGTCTACGGAAAGGCACGATGTGGTCATATTTGGTTTTAGGTACGTCATTCTAACGCTGGAAGAGAATTAACGGTGTGGAGTTGAGAGAGGAGGCAGGGAATGCAATTTGGAGGCTTCACAGAACAGGGAGTTCAACGGAAGTCCAACCAGAGAGAAGCAACTAGATGCTTTCAACACTGTTCTTCCATAAGGCTGCTCTAGAAATGGTTTTTGAAAACTGAGTGAGAGAGAACCCGACTGGCCTTCAGCCCAGTATCCTCCGTCTTTCCTCACTCACTTCTGACTGAGCTGCTGTAAAGTCTTAATGAAGTGTTCTCGACCTTTTGGGTTGTACCTATATTGCCGTATGTCCACCTCTTTGTTAATGATATCGTACATCGTTCGATGGACCCAATTTATTCTTTATTTAGACCACTTTTATATACACTCTATTGCATAGTTGCATTTGGTGATTCAATTTTGTAGTTGTTTTCTTTTGTTATTATTTTGTACCATTTATTTCTTTCCATTCATTTCCCAACTAATGGTAACAAGAGACAAAATTTGTTGACTGCCAGGCGCTTTCCTGATGCTTTTACAGAACTCTGGGGGGCGAGTATGATTATCATTTCCATTTTGTAGATGATGAAACTGGGGTACTTAAGTAACTTGCCCCAAGTCATAGTGCGTAAGCAGGTGACTGAGGATTTGAACTTGGGCAGTCTGTGGAGCACCAGAGCCACTATTTATACATTCTGCTCTGCCAGTGGGAGGAAAGTGAGGTGGTCATCTTGGCTCAGTGTCATTTCTCCTAGTCCTAGCACAGCGCCTGACACGTAGTATAATCTTATAACTAGACGTTGAATTCAATTTCCACAGTGCCTTGAACACTGCATTCTTGGTCCTCAGCAAGAGGTGACTTCAAAAATCTAATTCCAGAGGATACACTTTATCTGACACTTTATAAAGTCTTATCTTAAAATGCCATTTCCCCCTAAAACTGCTATGGGTTATTTTTTCTAGACCTTTAACTTTCTACCAGTATGACATAATATATCTGCAATCTAATATAATATATAAGCAGCCTAATTTTTATGTATTATTTGAATAACATGTACTGTAGAAAGAACATTGGCTTCTAAACAGACCAGGGTTTGAATCCTGCCTGGACTTCCCAATTACTGCCTCATGTTGAGCATATTATTTTACCGCTTTGAGCCCCAGTGGCTTTAAGTGTAATAGGGATAACAATGCTTAGTTGCCGTGGGAAGCAATATGTACTTTCAGTATTCCAAGTAGATGCTGAATATGTATTAGTTTCTTTGATGATAGGAGGTAGTATACTGTCTTGGTTAAAAGACCTCATCCTTTTCTCCATTCCCACTGGTGCAGTAGTTTGTTTTCTTTGCTGGAATTGTCTCTTTCCCCTTTGCCTAGTGGCTGACCTCTTAATCTCTCAACATCTAGTTCAGATAGGACCTCTCTGTAGTTTTGCTTGAGCACTACCACTACCCCAAGACAGAATGCTTGGCACTTTCATCAGTTCCCTCAGCTGATTGTATTATACACATAGCTAATGTTTGTTGAGCACTTATTACCTGTCATGTATTCTTCTAAGCATTTGACATATGCTAACTCATTTAATCCCCTGTGAGGAAAAGGTATTCTCATTTTACAGATGAGAAAGTTGAGGCAAAGAGAGAGGTTCAGTAGCTTCCCCGAAGTGAACACATCTAGTATGTGGTGAAGCCAGGATTCAAACCAGGCAGGCCCTGTGTTGTAGCCACAATGCTGTGCTGCTACAGTTAATTCTCCTTGCTAGACTCTAAGCTCCTAGTAATGTTTACCATGTGCTAGAAACTTTAATTTAGATCTCTTTCCTGCAGTGACCCTTCTAGGAAGATGTGTCTCCATTTTACATGCAGAGTTCAGCCATTGCCCCCAGCCTCACCTTTTCAGTTTCTTTTGCTGTGTTAGACTGATAATTTTGATGGCCTCATGGTTCACTCCCTTGCTGTGTTTCTCTTTCATTTGCTTCTTGTCTTGCTTTAGCTGAAATATTCCCTTATAGCTAGTAAGCATGGATAAGAGTAATGATCTAGAGATTGCAGAAACCATAAGGTAGTCGAATTTAACGTACAGTGAAGGAAAAACGTTCTTTTAAGTGCTGGAAAGCTCTAGTAGGATTGGCTTAAAGCTTCCATATATTTTCATCTAGTTCTTGATCCTTATTTAATTAACTAGCTTTTCTTTAAGGACCAGGATGTAGTATACGTTTTAAAAAATGCTATTCAGTTTGACTACTTTTTTTTGCGTAATTATTCCTGTTACAAAAGATTGTTCTGTTTGCCTTTCAGGTTTATTTTATTTTGACCAGTTGATACTTAAGGAGGTATTTGTGGCTTGCTTTGGGAACCAAATGACCATATTTAACATGATTTCAGTGGCAGAACTTGTTGAATTAAAAATTTTAGTCGAGGGGCACCTGGCTGGCTCAGTTGGTAGAGCATGTGAGTCTTGGTCTCAGGGTCATGAGTTCAAGCCCCATGTTGGACATGGAGCCTACATTAAAAAAAAACTTAGTCGATAATTTTGGCATACAATCTGAGTTGTTTTGTGGCTGGGGCATGTGACTAGGCAATGTGTTTGTTGGTAATTTTCATTACCATTTTCATTTCATTACTAGGGCCACCTGGGGGTGCATAAAGCAGGTAAGGTCATCTTTCTTTCCATATATATAAATAAAAAGGAAGCGGAGGAAGAATAAATTGGATACATAATGTATGTGCGATGTCTGAAATGCTTTTTATAACTACTTTTTTGTTAAAAACAAGCCTTTGGAGAAAGGAAATACAAGCTTCTTTTTTTTCTTTTATGTTTTAAAGATAAAGTTGAAGCACTCAAAAATCAGCTTAGAGGTATAAATTCTAAAATTTGTCATGTGTTATTTTTGATAATAAAGGAAGATGTGGATTCCTTCATGAAACAGCCTGGGAATGAGACTGCAGATATAGTACTGAAGAAGCTGGATGAACAGTACCAGAAGTATAAGTTTATGGAGCTCAATCTTGCTCAAAAGAAAAGGAGGTAAGTGTAAAAATTTACAAGAGGTTTTTTTTTTCTTTTTGGTTAATCTTGTATGGCTTAAACTTTTTAAGAATTAAGGCATAATTTACATATAATGAAATGTCCAGGGGTGCCTGGATGGCTCAGTCAGTTAAGCATCTGACTCTTGATTTCAGCTCAGGTCATGATCTTAGGTTGTGAGATCGAGCCCCACTCGGGCTCCGCACTGGGTGTGGAGCCTGCTCAAGATTTTGTCTTTCTCCCTCTACTGCTCACATGCGCGCACGCTCTCTCTCTCTCTCTCAAAAAAAAAGGTCAGATCTTGAATTTTAGTTTGATGAATTTTCACAGATGGATCCACTTCTGTAACCATTGCCCAGATCAATATGTAGAACATTCCTATCACTGTAGGAAGTTCCCTCCTGCCCCTTTCTGGCCAGTCCTGCCCACTCCCAGAGCTGACCACTGTTCTGATTGTTTTCACCATAAATTTGTTTTGTCTGTTTGTGAACTTCATATAAACGAAAGCATGTAGTAACTACTATTTTATGTCAGGATTTTTACACTTCATATAATGCTTTTAAGAGTCATCCATGGTTTTGTGTGTGTCAGTGGGTTAATTTCTTCTTACTGCTGAATCTTGTTCCATTGTATGTATGTACCACAATTTTTATCTATTTTTTTTCTATGTGATGTGCTATTTATTTTTTAATTTATATCCAAGTTAGTATATAGTGCAACAGTGATTTCAGGAGTAGATTCCTTAATGCCCCTTACCCATTTAGCCCATCTCCCCGCAGCCCCTCAGGCAACCCTCTGTTTATTCTCCATATTTAACAGTCTCTTATGTTTTGCCCTCCTCCCTGTTTTTATGTTAAATTTGCTTCTCTTCTCTTATGTTCATCTGTTTTGTATCTTAAAGTCCTCATATGAGTGAAGTCATATGATATTTGTCTTTCTGTAATTTCACTTAGCATCATACCTTCCAGTTCCATCCACGTAGTTGCAAATGGCAAGATTCCATTCTTTTTGATGGCTGAGTAATACTCCATTGTATCTATATACCACATCTTCTTTATCCATTCATCCATCAATGGACATTTGGGCTCTTTCCATACTTTGGCTATTGTTCATAGTGCTGCTATAAACATGGGGGTGCATGTGTCCCCTCAACAGCATACTTGGATCCCTTGGATAAATACCTAGTAGTACAATTGCTGGGTTAAGGGTAGTTCTATTTTTAATTGTTTGAGGAACCTCCATACTGTTTCCAGAGGGGCTGTACCAGTTTGCATTCCCACCAGCATTGCAAAAGAGATGCTCTTTCTCTGCATCCTCACCAACATCTGTTGTTGCCTGAGTTGTATCTATCTATCTATCTTTTATTTTTTTTTAATTTTTTTTTTCAACGTTTTATTTATTTTTGGGACAGAGAGAGACAGAGCATGAACGGGGGAGGGGCAGAGAGAGAGGGAGACACAGAATCGGAAACAGGCTCCAGGCTCTGAGCCATCAGCCCAGAGCCTGACGCGGGGCTCGAACTCATGGACCGCGAGATCGTGACCTGGCTGAAGTCGGACGCTTAACCGACTGCGCCACCCAGGCACCCCTATCTATCTATCTTTTAAGTTTACATCCAAGTTAGTTAGCATATAGTGCAATAATGATTTCAGAAGTACATTCCAGTAATTCATCCCCTATGTATAACACCCAGTGCTCATCCCAAGGGTCTTCCTTCATGCCCCTTGCCCATTTAGCCCACCCCCAACCCACAACCCCTCCAGCAACCCTCAGTTTGTTCTCCATATTTAAGAGTCCCTTATGTTAATGTGTTTTATATCGTAAAGTCCTCATATGAGTGAAGTCATATATTTGTCTTTCTCTGACTAATTTAGCTTAGCATGATACCCTCTAGTTCCATCCAGTTTTTATCTATTTTTATCTATTTGCCTGCCAATGGACATTTAGGTTGTTTCCCCATTGCGTTTGAAGTCTTTGTGCATGTGTATGTTTTCTTCTTCTGAGTACCTAAGGTTAGAATTGCTGACCTGTAAGTATAATGTTCAATTTTATGAGGAAACTGCCAAAAGTTCTCCAAGGTGGCTATACCACATTTCACTCCCACCAGCAATGTATGGGAGTTCCAATTGTTTCACATCCTTGCCAGTACTTGGTGTTATTAGTCTAAAGATGGTTTTGAAAACATAATAGAATGAATATTGAAGACCTTATTCCAAAGCACCTAGGGTCATAACATCTTAAATCTCTAGTTCATCCTTATTTTTCTGATGAGATGAGAGATGCATAGAGGTTATGATTTTCCTGAAATTTCATAACTAATAGGCATAGGACAAATGGATCCTTGCTTTTACTTATTTATTTCCCTGTATTTTTATAGTAGCTTATAAAGTCAGTTCACTGTAGTAAATATTTGCGGATATCTGCTGTGCACAAACGCAGCATTCTTCTGTCAGTTAAATATTTATGGAATTCCGACTAGGTGCCAGATCCTGTTTGGGTGAAATCAGGTCCAGTATCTGCTCTCAACAGGGACACAGTCTAGTGGCATGATAGATATGTAAATAAGATAAGTACATAAAGTATAGCAGTCAAGATACTTCGGTGCAAAGGAATAAGTTAGCAAGGGAGAGGTGTGATCTGGAGGGGGGCAAGGAGGTTCAGGGGAAGCTTCCAAGAAGAGCATATGGCTCTGTAGAATTCTGAAGGCTGGGTATGAGTTTTGGAGGCAGACTAAAGGAAAGAGGGTCACCTGGGCATAAGGTGCCATTTATCTTAAAGTGCAAAAGTTTCTTTAGACATTTTCTCATTTGATTTTGGTGACGGTAATTTGAATATGGGCTGGGTATTAAATAAGATGAGAAGTTATTGACATGAACAGATAGAGAATGTTAGCAGAAAAAGGCAGGATAGAAAACACTATGGTATGCTCTCATTTTGGAAAAAAATTGTATATGTACACAAATATTTGGAAGTACACTAATGGTGTATTAGCAGTGATAATCTTTGGGTGGTGGGAATATGGCATTTTTAGAAATTTGGTCATCTGTATTGTTAAATTTCTACAATATTCATATGCTGCTTTTTTAAAGTTTATTTTTGAGAGAGAGAGAGAGAGGTAGCGTGAGTGAGGGAAGGGTAGAGAGCGAGGGAGTGAGAGAGAATCCCAAGTAGACTCTGCGCTGTCAGCATGGAGCCCAATGCAGGGCTCAATCCCACAACTCTGGGATCATGACCTGAGCTGAAACCAAGAGTCGGATGCTTAATGGACTGAGCCACCCAGGCGCCTCTCACATACCGATTTTGTAATAAAGTTTATTTTAAATTTAAAAAGAAGAATAAAGCCATTGGATTTCAGGTCACCCACAGGGAGGTCATAGATAGAGAAGAAAATGGGCCTCAGGATCAAGCCCTGGGACTGAGGAGGAAATTTGTGTATCAAAGTTATATTGCTAACTCTAGTACTGTGTGGTATAGTAGGGTACTCACTCCAGGTTTATATATGCTCTAGGTCTGAATGTGAGGGATAAAAATTGCAGTGTGCACCTGCAGTCTTCCTAATTAGGTACATTTGGGGTATATCAGTTAACAAAACAGACAGTCCCTGCCCTTGGAGATGTTGCAGTCTAGTGGAATGTAGATAGTAAACACACAGTTCAATAGAATTAGTATTTATTGTGCACCTGATATGTGGCACCATCCTAAATACTTAGTATATATCAGTGAACAAAACAGGTAAGAATTTGTGTCCTCATGGAGCTGGCATTCCAACCAGAAAACAGAACTAGAGTATACAGTAGGTTAGAAGGCAATAAATGCAAAGGAAATAGAAAATGGAGTAAGAGGGTGTGTGTTTGTTTATGTGTATGATATATGTGTGTGTATATATATATATATGTGCATATATATATATATATACACATACATCTATAAAAATTTTTTGAGGATGTGTGACCTTTTGAAAAAAACTCACAGATGAACCACGTAGCCTTGAAATACTGGAAAAAAATAAGAAAACGTCAGGTATTACTGTAAGAATACAGTCTATAATACATATCACATATTATATAAAATACATGTTTATTGACTTTTTATGTTATCAGTAAGGCTTCCAGTCTACAGGCTATTAGTAGTTAAGTTTTTGAGGGAGTCAAAAGTTATGTGTGGATTTTTAAAAATATATGTGTTCTTGTTTTTTTTTAAGTTTATTTATTCATTTTGAGAGAGACAGAGAAGGAGCATAAGCAGGGGAGGGGCAGAGAGAAGGAGAGACTGAATCCCAAGCAGGCTCTGTGCTATCAGCACAGAAGACTGACTCGGGACTCAATCCCACGAACCATGAGATCATGACCTGAGCCAAAATCAATAGTCAGATGCTTAACCAACTGAGCCACCCAGGCACCCCTATACATGGATTTTTGACCGTTTGGGGGAATTTTGTCAACCCTGCATTGTCAAAGGTCAACTGTATATTGGATACTAATCCTTTTAAGTTATATGGGTGAGAAATTTTTCTTCCTTTTGTGATTTGTCTTTTTTCTTATGGTTTCTTCTGATGAGTAGTTCTTAATTTAAATGTTTTCGATTAAAATTTCCCTTAATATTTTTTTGTGTCTTGTTTAAGAAATCCTATCCTTATATTTGTGTTTAAAAAGACAAACTTCTATGTTTTCTTATAAAAGTTTTAAAATTTTGCTTTTCACGTTTAACGTCTTAATCTAGAAATTTATGTATGGTGTGTGGTAGGCTTTCAATTTCTTTTTTTAGTGGATATACTGTGGACATAGTATTTGACTCAGCACTATTTAATTGTAATGTTGTGCAGTTTAACAATCTTTTTCCTTACTAGTCAGTGCTTTTTTGTATCCTATTTAAGCAATACTTTCCTATCCCAGGTTCATGAAGATATCCTCTTCATGTTTTATTCTTTAAGTTTTATTGTTTTATCTTTTCACATTTAGATCTTTATAATCCATGGGTTATTCAGAAGTATATTGCTAAATTTTGAAGCAGTTGTGAAACTTTCTAGCATGTTTCTTTGTCCTCTCAATACTATAAATTGGTAGTTGGATCGATCTATGGTCTTAATTGTATTCAGGGTTTTTGTGGTTTTTTGACAGTACTGCTTCATAGGTTTGTGTAACGTTTTTCCATTAAGAGGTAGATAGTATCTAGTTGTCTCTTTTTATGATACTCCATGCTGGATCCATTCGTTGTGAGTTGCAAAATGATGTTCTAGTTCAGTTATTTTTAAATTTATTAATAAGCTGGTATACTTCTATAAAGAAGCATCCCCTACCTATTATGTGGTAAAGTAGCTGCAGGAGATCAGCTCACTTCCAAGTTGCTTCCCTCGCAGGGGTCACCCCTGTGGTCCCTGCCACCCTCAGTGGCTCTCCGCTGCCTTCCAGCTAACAGGGTGTGTGTTTTCTCTGGCTGTTGGGACGGTTACAGGTGGGAGGGCCGGTCTCCCCTCTGAACCTGGGGCAATTTGTATCCCTTTTTAAAACCTTTTTAGTCTACATTATCAGGCACATGCAGTTTGAGAATTACTATGTTTTGGTGAACTTAACCCTATATAAAATAATGCTTATTGTTTCAGGTCTGTTTTGTTGAATGCTTACAGCTGTTCCAGCTTTTTTCGGGTAACATTTTCTTGATGAATCTCTTCTGTCTCTTCATTGTCTACCTGTTTATTATTTCTATTGAAGGGTGTACCATGGAAACAACATAAGGTTATTGTTTTAAACCTAGCCTTTCTTTTTAGATAAACTAATTTTTCTTTTTGGGTACTTTTGATATCATCATCTCTTTTGTTTTAATTCACTGGAATTTGTGTGTGGCTATCTTTTGTCTTTCTTACCGAGCTGTATGTCTGCTTTCTTTTAGTATGGATATAGCTGTGTGGTTTGCCTTTATCCATAGAGGATTTTGCTTTTGCCAGGAGTGCTTATTGTATACAAGCCTGTTCCTGTTCTGGCACTTAATATGCGAGCTCCCCCACTGAGCTGCTGGGTGGGGGGTGGAGGGCAGGCTTAGGTCTGCAGCCCACAGTGGCACCTGGCTCATGATGCTTACTTTTCTGTAGGTCTCACTGCTCAACCCAAAGCCTTTTCCAGTTTTTTACCCTTTAATTTTTTTCTGGAACTTCCCTCACCTCTGATATCAGCTATGCAACAAAAACGATTTTTTTGTGCACGATTGAGTTGTTTTGCAGCAGATGGCTCTATGTAGTAGTTTGCATACTAACCTCTGTCTTTACATATGCTGTAAATGGTTCCTTGCAGCCTGTCATTTGTCTTTAACTTCACCTTCAGTATAGAAGTTCTTTAGTATTTCATAATTCTCTTGTGGTAATCTCCTCTCTAACACCTGAATTGTATGCCTTTTATTGTTCTTTAACCGGAAATTTTGTGATTATCATTTTTTGCATTTTTTTCTGTTAATTTTTTTCTCCTTTTGGGATTCCTGTCAATATAGATGTTGATGCTTCTAATTCTGCCTTCCATTTCTCTATTATTTCCTCTCTTCTGACTTTGGTAATTTGACTTTTGGCGATTAGATGGATGTCCATGAGTTCCTTATTTGAGCCATTATGTTTTATACCTAGTCATTCTGGTTGGTTCTTCTTATAGCTACTTGTTTCTTCTTCATATTACCAATAATTCTTTTTTTGCTCTCTGAGGTATTTTTAAATACTTTTGATAATCTAATCTTTTAGTATTTCATTTTGTTTCATCTGATGGACATTGTTGAATTTAATTGTCTTTTTTTATTGTAGTTGTGTTTATCAGATTATCATTTCTTTTCCCCATCAGCTCACATTCCCTCAGGGATACCAGTTACTTTGGCCAGTCATGGAGTAATGTGGAGGTGGGAGTAATTTAAGCCCCTCCTGGTGAGTAGGGGTAGGAAGAATGCTGTTAGTGTTATAGTCTAGGACACCACCATTGGACAAATGTCCCTTCTCCCCAACCAGGTGACTTGGTCTCTGAGGATTCTTTTAGTTCCTCCGCCCTTGGCTGTCTTTGGTGTCATCACTCCTGGGAGTAGGAGTGAGGGGAAGGGGATGACTGTGGACCAGTATTTGTCTTTTCAGCTCCTCAGCCTGATCTCTCTGCTTCTGGTCAGTTCTACTCTTTTTCCACCCCGTAGCAATGACAGAGTAGGTAAGGTGATTCACCCAGAGCAATTTAGATGGAGGAGAAAACACCTAGAAAGTTCTCCTTTAGCTGTACTCCCCTTTTGAAGATTTGGTTTGCTTCCCTTCTAAGCCTCCATCTCCCTTCTCACTCCGCTACCCATTCCTAGAACTTAGAGATTTCTGTTGTTCATATAATAACAATGACGTAGAACTGACCCAACTGTCCACTGGCAAGAGAGTAGATAAAGAAGATGTGCTATATTCAGAATTTAATGTTACACAGCTGAAAATGAATGAACAAGTCTTAGGAACCTAACTGAGTTAAAAAAGCAAACCCAAGAAAACCACATATAACACGAGATTGTATTAAGCCAAGAAACCTGCAAAGAATATATTATTTGGGGATGTACGTAAATGTGATGAAACTCTTGAAAAAGAGAAAAAGGAGCTGTAGGCATATGGTTCAGGAGAGCTGCTATCTCTTGGGATGGAGCAGACTGGGGAGGGGTGATGAGGTACCTAAGTTGCCTGGGGCTGCAGCTGATTGATTTATATATGGTCCATAATTTATGTATAACATGTAATATTTTTACATACAAAAATATATGCTAGAAATCATTGGCATGACCAAAAAATCTTTATCTGAACATTCTTCTTATGTTGTATGTGTATCAGATATTTTACAAATATAGCTCCTTAACATTTACCTATATCAACACAGAATACAAAAGTAAGCAAAATTGGAAGATCTACAACATCCATATTGAATTTGTAAAGAGTTCACAAAGTATTATCCTTCAAACTAAGTAAAAAACATAAATGCTAAGTATGTGTTTCTAGATTATTCACTGGACTTTATTTCCAAAAAGCAATCTACACATTCGGTGAGTGCAATCCCTATCAAAATGACACCAGCATTCTTCACAGAGCTAACAATCCTAAAATTTGTATGGAACCAGAAAAGACCCCAAATAGCCAAAGTAATGTGGGCAAAGACAAGCAAAGCTGGGGGCATCACAATCCCAGACTTTAAGCTGTATTATAAAGCTGTAGTCATCAAGACAGTATGGTATTAGATGTCTGGGTGGCTCATTTGGTTAAGTGTCCAACTTCAGCTCAGGTCATGATCTCGCAGTCTGTGAGTTCGAGCCCCATGTCGGGCTCTGTGCTGACAGCTCAGAGCCTGGAGCCTGCTTCGGATTCTGTGTCTCCCTCTCTCTCTGCCCCTCCCCTGCTCACGCTCTGTCTCTGTCAAGAATGAATAAATGTTTAAAAAAAGACATTATGGTATCGATACTGTTTTTTTTAAGTAGCAAGCTCTTCTACCACACTTCTTGCCAGGTCAGTAGCACAGGGTAAAATAAAGTTTTCCCTGCTGCTCTTCATGCATGCTGTGACTTCCTTTATATAATAAGTATATTTTCTTTGTTTATCAAATTTTCATTTAAATTCCAGTGTAGTTAACATACAGTGTTATATTGGCTTCAGGTGTACAATATAGTGATTCAACACTTCTATAATAAGTACATTTTCATCATCACATTTAAATTTTGTTTACATACCAATCTCCAGTCACGTTTAGTTAAATGCATTCTGAAAGAACCACAGCTTTGTTTCTGTATCCTTAGTTTGTTTTGTTGCAGATTCCATTGTGATTTGACAGGGACCCCACATTTGCACATTTTTCCATGCAAAACATTTTATGACCTGGGGCAGCCTCTAATCATCACAGAAAAGAGCTAACCTTCAGTGCCAACAAAATAAAAAATGTTTCATTCTTTCTTCTAAGTAACTTTGAGTGTTTTCAGCATATTTTTATCTCTTATTTTCTTGTCAGTGACATTGATGTCACTTGGGACAGTTGCTAGTAGTTTCGTTTTTTAAGATTAATTTTTAATAGATGTTCATTTTTAGAGCACTTATGGAGCACATCTCCGTAGCACAGTTGAACAGAAGGTACAGAGGTTTCCCATACACTCTGTGCCTCCCCAAACATGCAGAACATCCCCCATTCTCAACAGCTCAACAGCCTCCACCAGAGTGGGACATTGACTACAATTGATGAGTCAAGGGGCTCCTGGCTGGCTCAGTCTGTAGAGCATGTGGTTCTTGCTCTAGGGGTCGTGAATTCGAGCCCCACTTTTGGCATAGAGCCTAACTTAAAAAATAAATGAATGATGAACCAATACATAATAATAATATATTTTTATTAACTAAACTCCCTAGTTTACCTTAGGGTTCACTGTTGTGTTGTATATTCTGTGGGTTTTGACAAATGGATGGTTTTAGCAGTCCTCAAAAAGATATCGATAGAAAATGCAAAGCCAGTAAGACTGTGTCCTAGGGTTTTTCTTGCCTGCAGAACACTAAGTCAACCTTTTTCTTATTCACAGGCTGAAAGGTCAGATTCCTGAAATTAAGCAGACATTAGAAATTCTAAAATACATGCAGAAGAAAAAAGTAAGTGCATTTTTGTTTATAAATGTGAATGAACCAGAATACTTCAGCAGAAATTCATCTTCCTTGACTCCTTGGTTACTGGTATTTGAATGTGCTGGTAGATCCAGTCTGCCGCCTTGATTCTTATGTATTGTGCAGTGTGCTTCTGTGATAAATGTGGCTTTGTGGCTTGTTTTTCCAAGTCAGCTTTAATTTTAGGGTCTACACATCTTGGATTATTTTACTTATATGGAGTATTTATAAAACTTAAATGCAATTTGAAATTATTTTCTTTTTTAAATTTTTTAAATGTTTGTTTATTTTTGAGAGAGACAGAGAGAGCACGAATGGGAGGGAGGGCAGAGAGATAGGGAGATGCAGAATCTGAAGCAGGCTCCAGCCTCTGAGCTGCCAGCACAGAACCCAACGCAGGGCTTGAACCCACAAACTGTGAGATTGCAACCTTAGCCAAAGTCAGACACTTAACCAACTGAGCCACCCAGGTACCCCAAAATTATTTTCGATACAAAAAGAAAATACCTTATTTTGAGGTAACAGCATCTAAGGGTTTTTGTTGTTGTTGTTCTCCCTAAGAATAAGGAGTGAGTCCAAGATTTACAGATCTGCAAAGAATCTTAGAAATTATGTTTTGGGTTCTCATTTCACAGTTGAGGGGACCATTACAGAGAGGTTACACTTGACCAATGTCACATAGCTGGTTATTGGCAGAACTGGATTTGAAAATGTGCTGAGTCTTAATCCCATATTCATTAGAGGCTATAAAGATTAAATTTTATAAGCATATTATATTTAATAGATTATATGTAGGTGTATATGTATATGATTTATTATTTGACAGGATAACTGTATTTCTAATACATTATTTTATGTGGTGAAGTTTTTTTTAATATCATTTATTGTCAAGTTAGCTGACCTACAGTATAGATAGTGTGCTTTTGGCTTCGGGAGTAGATTCCCATGATTCATCACTTACATACAACACCCAGTGCTCATCTCAACAAGTGCCCTCCTCAGTGCCCATCATCCATTTACCCCTCTTCCTCACCCCTACCCCCATCAACCCTCAGTTTTTTCTCTGTATTCAAGAGTCTCTTATGGTTTGCCTCCCTCTCTGTTTGAAACTATTTTTCCCCTTCCCTTCCCCCATGGTCTTCTGTTAAGTTTCTCAAATTACACATATGAGTGAAAACATATGATATCTGTCTTTCTCTGACTTGTTTCACTCAGCATAATATCTTCCAGTTCCATCCACATTTTTGCAGATGGCAGGACTTCATTCTTTCCCATTGCCAAGTAGTATTCCACTGTATCTATAAACTCATGTGGTGAAATTTGTAAGAAACTTCAGAAAACTGGTTGGTTGGGCATGAAGCACTGATGAAGTAATAATTGCTGACTCTTGCATAGCACTTACTTTGTGCCAGGCACTGTTGTGTGTGTGTGTCTGTGTTTGTGTAAAGTCTGCTTACTACAGCCTTCAGAGATGTAGGGACAATTTTCCTAATTTTGCAGACCAGGAACCTGAGACACAGAGAGGTCAAGTGAAATGCTCAATTTACACAGGTAGTAAGTAGCTGATCCAGAATCCATCCCCCCCACATGCAGGTGTCTGGCTCCAGCGTTCATTTCTATTGCCACTACACTTAGTTGGCGTGGTGGTACAGTTTTCAGTGACTTAGGTTCAGATCTGTGATCTCTCCTTTATAACCTTTTTAATTAAACTGACCTATTTACAGTACTGTCATTTTTTTCCAAGGAGTCCACCAGCTCACTGGAGACTAGATTCTTACTGGCGGATAACCTGTATTGCAAGGCTTCAGTTCCTCCTACTGATAAAGTGTGTCTGTGGTTGGGGGTAAGTAACCGAAATGGCCACAGCTTTCTTGGCTTACATTTGTAAACCAGCATGGTTTTCCCGGCATAGCAGTACTGTTTGAGCTGGGTAAAGTGCCCATCTGTCTTTGACCCTGGAAGGAACAGAGGTGGAGTTCAAGGGGTCTGTACTGGAGACGGACTGAGGTGAGGAGTGTGGTGAGCTGCACAATATGCTCGGGTCTCTCCTGGGCAAGACAGAACTACCTGAAACCCTCATCCCCTTCCTCTCGTGCTGTATCGTTTAAATGTAACAGAAGGAAGAGCAAGAGAAGTAAAATGGAAAGGACTGTTGAACCTCCGATAAATGTTTCTTCCCCATAAGAGTTTATTAGTTCTCTCTAAAGTTAAGGGGAAAAGATGATTAAAAAACCTTGAAAATGGAGTCCATTTTTTAAACCATATATTTCAATTTTAGACAATTTCATAGGCCTTGTCTGTGATTTTTCCTGCCTTACTCCTCTCAGTCGCCTGACCAGACATCCAGGCCATTCCTGATGGGCCAGGTAACTGTCCACAGGTCTCATTACCCCAGGCAGGTTCTCATACAAAGTGACAAGCTACGTGTACAGCTCCAAAGTGTAGAGATTTTCTGAAAACTAAACAGTAATAAGAGACAGTGTCAGTTGACTCGGGAATGAGATTGGGGTCTGGGATTTAAGAGACATGTACTTCCATTGAATTTTTTTTTGTCCTATTCGAATTTGTATACAGTTTTCTAACTGTCACGGATTGGGTTATTCAGTCAGTAAGTATTTATTTATGTAGCACCTACTTTGTGCCAGACACTTTCATATTGTCTGTCTGATTTAATCCTTACACCATCTTTTGAGTAATTTTTAAATTCCATTTGTCAGATGAGGGAAGTGGTTCCGGAAATGCCCAGTGTAAGTCAGGTGATGGGAAGAGTTCAGTGCTGGAGGAGGTTTGGTTCCCCACCTCCAGAATGCCCGCATCTCTAAGTGTAGGCAGTAACACCAGAGCTTCAGAATTCAACACAGTCACTTTGTCTTTGCTCCTAACATCTGTTGGAGGTAGGAAGGGGACAATAGGGGCTGCTGGGTGGTTCAGTCGGTTAAGCGTCCGACTTCAGCTCAGGTCATGATCTTGCTGTTCGTGAGTTCGAACCCAACATCAGGCTCTGTGCTGACAGCTTAGAACCTGGAGCCTGCTTCGGATTCTGTGTCTTCCTCTCTGCCTGCCCCCCTCTCAAATATAAATAAAATCATTAAAAAATATTTGAAGAAAAGGAAGGGGACAGTAAAAGCTTGCCATTACTGGATCAAATTACATAATATATATGTATTTGAAAACTTTTAAATTACTTAAGCTTAAGCTCAGAAACAACTTTCTTTTTTTTAATTAAATTAAAATTTAATGTTTATTTATTTTAGAGAGAGAGAGCACAAGAAGGGGAGAGGCAGAGAGAGGGAGGGAGACACAGAATCTGAAACAGATTCCAGGCTCTGAGCTGTCATCAGAGACCCCACGCGGGGTTCGAACTCACAAAATGTGAGATCATGACCTGGGCCAAAGTCAGACACTTAACTGACTGAGCCACTCAGTCGCCCCAGAAACAGCTATTTACATTGATTCAAATGTGGGGCACCTGAGTGGCTCAGTCGGTTAAGTGTCCAACTCTTGGTTTCAGCTCAGGTCATAATCTCACAGTTTATGAGATGGAGCCCTGAGTCAGGCTCTGCACTGATAGTGTGGTGCCTGCTTGGAATCCCCTCTCTCCCTCTGTCTCCCTCTCTCAAACTAAATAAACTGTAAGAAAATAAATTGATTCAAATGTAATACAATTTACTGTCATCATGGAGGTTGTAGAAAGATGGAATTTGATGTTTGATCATTGGTTTTTCTCTTAATGCTCCTGTTTACTTACTATCTATATTAGTGTAGGCAACCTGACCTCTTTGAGCCCACATTTTCTTAGCTGTAAAGAAGGTGGTAACTTGACTGACCAGGGTTGTTTGTGAGGAATCGATGATGTAGTGTATGTAAATATATTCTCTAACCCAGGGATCAATAAACTTTGTGTAAAAGGTCAGAGAGTAAATATTAAAAAAAATGTTTTTAATGTTTATTTATTTTTGAAATAGAAACAGAGTGTGAGCAGAGAAGGGGCAGGGAGAGAGGGAGACACAGAATCTGAAGCAGGCTCCAGGTTCCAAGCTGTCAGTACAGAGCCTGATGTGGGGCTCGAACTTACAAACTGTGAGATCATGACCTGAACCAAAGTTGGATGCCCAACCGACTGGGCCGCCCAGGTGCCCCATGGTCAGAGAGTAAATATTTTGGTTCTGCAGACCACACGGTCTCTGTCACGAGTACCCAGCTCTGCCACTGTGGTGTGAATGCATAAGTGAATGGAGAATATCTGGAGTCCAAGAAAACTTCTAAGAAAGGGCAGCTAGATTTGGCCTAACCCCTGCCGACCCTGTGAGACACTGTGTGAATGTTGAGTAATTGTTGTGACTTTCTCTCTCCAGGCTAATGTGATGCTTGAATATGATATTGATGAAGCCCAGGCATTGTTGGAAAAGAATTTATCGACTGCTACAAAGAATCTTGATTCCCTTGAGGAAGACCTTGACTTTCTTCGAGATCAATTTACTACCACAGAAGTCAGTATCCTTTCTTTAACTAAAAGCAAAGGGAGGAAAAGAGAAAGATGGTTTTCAACACTCTTATTTGCATTACTTTGATGAGAAGAATATCCTTATTCCTGGGCTAATTTGAAGTTGCAGATTTTATGAGAGTGATAAATAACATATTTGGAACTAATACTGAAATAAGTTTGTAGATAGGTTAATCTGACCTGAGTTGTGAAGGTTTGGAAACTGCAAAATGCATAAGCGTTTTTCTTTCAAATATTTTTTCAAGATGCCTTCATAGCCAGTTGAATAGTTTAATCCGCAAGCATTTATTAAGGGTCTCCCATGTTGCTGCAACTGTGCTAAGCTGTATGGGGCACAGGATGGTGAGGGAATCAGTGCAAAAAAAGAGCGGCAGAGTCTTGCTGTGTTAGAACTAAACATGTATAAAGCTACATCATAATTTCATAGCAAAATATAAGTTCATTTCGTGTATGCCACGCCAAGGCAATATAAAGTTAGGGAAAGAGATATGAGCTGGAATTAGTGCAAAGAAGACTTGGGGAAGTTAGAACTTGGTTTGTTTTGAAAGGCAGTAGAGGGTTCAGATGAGCAGAGAAGAGAGGTGGAGGCAGGTGTTCTGCTTAGGGAGGGGGCAGCTGTATTGAAACCCAGATCTGTGCCTCTCCTTTCTGACTTCTCTCTCCTGGTTCCTATTGCGGACACTGGTCCCACACACTCCCCAGGACAGAAACTCGGGAGTTGCTCTCCACTCCTCTTTCATCACCAAGAGCCAACCAATCACCAGATTCTTGTCAAATTTCCCTTGTAAACCTCTCTGTCCATTGTCTCCTTTTGGCCTTCCAGAACCTAGACTAAGTAGTTTTATAGTCTGTTTTTCTCCCATCTCTCCTTCACACTATCTCCAGTGTGAATTTACTGAGTCACGCATCCTATTTTTGCTCCTCTGGTTGCAATAGAGAACTTCAGTGGCTCCCTGTTGCAGGAAAGGTATGCACAGAGGCCCTGAGTGAAGTGTCCCATACCGCCTTACCTTGTGCCCCTGACCTCTTCCTGCCCCAGCCTCCCCCACCCCGCCCCGTGCACCTGGGTTCCAAGTAGCCCCAATCAGTTCTCCTCACTGCCCCCTGCCAATGTGCCACACCCTTTACATTTCCACTTTGTTCCTCCCACCTGGAACAATTTCCCCCTATTTATGTTTCTGTGGGTTACTCCTTCGTTTCCTTCCTAGTACAGTTCAAGTATCAGATCATTTCTATACCTGTTCAGATCCTCAGGGTGTTTTATTGTTTCTTTGTGCTTACTTAGCGCTTTGCACTCAGTACTTGGTTTTCTGTGCCAGGTCGGGAGCACTGCAAGCGTGGGAGCTGCACCTGTTCTTTTCTCCACGGCATGTGGCACGCGGCACACAGCGGCCGCTGAGTACTTGGGTGACAGAAGGCAGGCCTGGTGGAGGCCTAGAGCAGGGGCTGGGATGGGACTCGTGATGTGGAGATTTGATCCACAGAAGTCCAGGGAAATAGCTGTCAAACTCGTAGAGGATAACATTGGAGAAAATCTAGATGGCCTGAGTTACACTGGTGACTTTAGGATACAACACCAAAGGCATAGTCCATGAAAGAAATCACTGATATGCGAGGGCCTACACAGGGTGGTGCTTGTGGAAAGGAAAATAAATTGAGTGAATGTCCTATTAAACCAAAGGGGGGGGGTAAGAGATGAAATTATTGATAATTGAATTGTACTAATTTAAATATTGCCTGTAAGGATATGGTGTCAACAGTCTTTGAAATTTCATGGATGAGGAGCTATCTTTAAAACTGTTGACAGTGTCAAGGACATGTTTTGTCAAGTACAAGGCTTCAGTTGGCTACATATGCTAAACAGTTGTTGACTTGAGGCCTTGACTTTGTATTGGTGGAATTTAGTTCCAGTATTTTCTTAGCAAATGGTATTCTAGCAAGATAGCTCACAATCCTAGCTGTTACCGGTATTTTGTGTGCACGATTTCTGATTCAACATGTGAGTGAATACTTACTTAGTCATTGCGTATGTTATCTTTAGAATTGCATTTGCATTTTCTTTGACAATTCTTGCAGATATGGCCAGGGTTTATAATTGGGATGTAAAAAGAAGAAACAAAGATGATTCTACCAAGACCAAAGCATAATGCTGGCAATTAAAAATGTGGTTCAGTTTTCAAAACATGTTATTTTAAGTACCCCAAAGTTTATCCCTAAAGGTTGACATTACTTTGACTGATTTTTTTGAACAGTAAGAGCGGTAGTTAAAACTTTAAAAAACAAGATAAACATTTTATTATAAAAACAAAGTTAGTTTCAAATATTTTGTGAAATTAGCAGTATTTTAATTTTTTTATTTCCAACAAAGTAAATGCTACTTTCATCTTTTTGTTGTTGTTGTCGGTCATAAACAAAGTCTTAGCTGGAATGGCTGAAAACTGTGAGATATACTCTTGAACCTAATTCTGGACACTAGCACAGTTTACTTTTTCTTTATTGGCTGATATTACTCTTACTTGATGTAGTTAAACCAGTTTAGAGGTAGGAAAAGCACTTAGTTTAAATATTTCCAAACTTGTTTTCTTTAGTACATGTGGGGCTTTATGGCTCTCTGTTGCTGTTATTTGTCTTATATAATGGATTTTCATGAAGTGCTGCTTAGCCAGTAGCTATCTATTATAATATTCTGTACTTTTAAGGAACTGGTAATTGGCCTTCCTAAGTAGTAAGAGGGCTATTGAGACGCTTTTTCTTACCCCATAGAAGTACACAGTGTCTTTGCAATGTCAACATAAGGGAGATCTTGGCCAACGTGAAACAACAAAATTCTTTAGCCTCTCAAAACTCTTGGCTAAGGCAATTTTGTATTTCTTAACAGTTCTCCAAAGCAGCTGAACAAAAATGTTAAGCTAAATATAAATCTGCAGTGGTTGAAAAGATTTGTGAGCTTTTTTTATTCATGATAAGACCTCATGGGAAGACTAGAAAATCCCTGTGGAAAGCCGTTGGTACAGTGGCTAACGCTGGATGTAGAGATTCTGGTAAAAACACAAATGTATTATTCCATCTCCATGTAGAGAACAGAATATACTCGTACAATGTTTTGTAGTTGTATTTCATGATATTAAAACATTGAAGTTAAAACTGTGGCCTGGCACCTTTTTTTCACATTATTCTTTCTAAAGTTAACATGTATCTTTTCACATATTTGTAAAGCACATTTACTTCACCTTAAAACCAGCATGTCCCAAGAACTTATGTTTGTAGAAATAACACAGAATCCCTTTGGAAGGAGTACAGATCAGCAAACAATTGAGTAGTTAAATCTGAAAGATACCAAAGTTCCTTAAGTCAGTTTTTTCATAATTTTAAATTTCCATATTTAACTTTTGAACTTTGTAAACATCTTGAGATATTTTAAGTGCTACTTTTCCCCAAACCTTGTTATGGTAAGTATATTGTCACAAAATGTCCTTGTTAATATTAGGACAGGAATGATTTGGTCGGTTGAAGTCCATGAAAATTGAACTGAATATGAAGAAATGCAGCTCTTTAGAGATATGAGTTAAAATAAAACTTAATTCAACAAATATATATAAGCATCTCTGCCAGATCATTTCTCTTATACGGGTTTACAGTTTCAGAATAACATAACCATCCTGATTTGACATGATATTTTCAAGCTTAATATTAGTACAGTATACCCAGAGAGGATATGGGCAAAAGAGTTCCTTCAAAACTTGGTCTGAATAATAAGTGTGTTGGAAGTGAAACATATTGACAAATCTTCCCATTCACATGCTCTTTTGAGAAAATTTAGAAAATGGGAAAAAGAAATTCCATTTGTAGTCCTCTTAACAATGCTGTGTCTTCCATTTCTTTTTTATGCATAAGTTTTTTTAAAATATAACTTAAATAATTTTGTCTTTATAATTTTTATTCTACCTTTTTTGCTTAGCATGTAATTTGCTTATTTGTAGTGCTGTTATATTAACATCACTTTACTAGTTCCACAGTAGTATACTAATGGGTGAACTCTAGTAAACTGTGGTACACATTTACACATCTGGGTGTTTTTAAAATTTCTCTGTTCTCCATTATGGGTAACAAATAATTCAGTAGTTAACATTTTTACATAAGGCTTTTTCTTGTATTTAGGATTTTTCCCGAGACTTGCCAAAAACAGAAGGAGCAAGATTCTAGTGTTTTTATTTTCAGGGTTAACTGAGAGTAGTTTTGTCAGTAGAGACAGCAGGGGATGATGGAACCTGCCTCCATGCCCCTGCCCTTCTCTGCCATATAGATATTGATGGACCTTATCCAGAGCCACATAGCCAGAATGAGACCCAGATCCAGTTCCTAGGTGAATTTCCTTCCCTCTGTACCATGATGCCTCATTCCTTTATTTCACAATAACTAGTAGCTAAGTTTGGTAGAAATGTTAACTGAAATTCAATACCTTCATGAGTAATGCTTTCGTTTCTCTGCTGTTCTCTGCCCTAAACCTCAGTGATACCTGTAAGTCTTGAACCATTTCTTAAAGGTTTGTTTTGGTGGTTCTAATTCTGTACCCTTTTGCTAGCCTTGCCTGTGCCTATTCAGTGCTAATGTGGGATTGTGTTGTGTCTGAAGACACTGGCTGAGTGCATGTGTGACGCCTGTCATAGCTGGTGTTGGGTTCAAATATACATTTAAACTCCAAAGCCCTGGATAGGCTGTGTCTCACACCAATGTAGTCTGAAGGACATGGGACATTAAGACACCACGCCAGGGGGCGGCTTTGGGCACAGTTCTGTGGGAATTCTTGCAGTAGCCCCCACAGACTACACACATAGGTTGCAGGAGCCACCGTGGCTTAGAAGCTGCAAGGGGACCACTACATCTTAGATCAGTCCCCTGTGCATAGCATCCGCATGTCCTGGCCAGGGGCAGGGCCCAGTAACAGGAGGTACACTGTACTCAGGGAGCCCGAGCTGTAACTCCTCACGGACACTCACGTTCACTCACAGCCCTCAGCCTGGACACGAGGTGCCAGCCAGGGCATTTTACCAGAAGCAGGCTCCCCTGGTCACATGGCTGCTGGTGCACTTTTGTCAGCTTTCCAGGGGAGCTGAGCTAGAAAGCTAATCCAGGGTCAGTTCCCTACCTCGAAGGAGAAAGGGGGTTTGAATACCTCTTGCTCACAGCCCATTGGATCTTGCCTAATTATGGCCCAGTTTTTGATAGTGGTTTACTTCCTTTTATAAGGCCCCTGGCTAATAACCGCCTCTGCCAAAAAGGTAGTAAAGGTTCGGATACTTTAAGGGGCTAGATGGAAGCATCTCTGTCTGGATTAGGTGAAAGGAAGACTTCAAGTAGCCTCCAAAGTTTTGCAATTATATGATGGATTGGAGAGGTTTTTTTTCTCCTTAACCCAAAACCAAGTGATGCCATAAATTTAGCAAAACTATTGAGGAAGGCTTTACAGAGTAACTTCTTAGGCTTGTGGCCAAAACTACTCGATAACATTTTTCATTTTTACACTTTTTAGTTTGAAATTTTGTAACTACAATCAGCATCATAGATTTGATGTGCCTGCTAATTAACCATGTTTTCTATAGATTAATACTGTTCTGTATTCAGGGAGAGTACTGCTTACATGACCAATGTGAGAGAGAAGTTTGAGACTTGAAGTGTTTGAACTTGGTAAATGTGCGCAGAGCTGCTGTTTTTGTTGAGTTAGTGGAAGGTGGCCCAGGGTTCTGTGTACACATGAAAACAGGTGTGGGTTGTGCCTCAGTTCATTTGAAGAATTTACTTTTGTCTGGTCCTTCTCTCTTGTCTGGTATCAGAGTTAGTTACAGTCAGATTAAACATAAAGGATGGACCTGGTGTGCACAGTATATCTGAGCAATTTGTTTATAAAGGACCATACATCTTGGTCATGGTTTTCAAATAATTTTATGTTTAGTTGATTGTATGACAGCTATTTGCCTTTCGGGGATACTTTATTTGGAGGTAGGCCATGACCAAACAGGAAATTTCTTCTAGATCTTTTAGCTGCTTCAGTTAATCCATCTTAGTCTGAATGGGCTTATGTTCCCCAGATCAAACCTGTGGATTCTAGAAGGTAAAAAATACAAAAATTAAAAAGCAAAAGGTTAGCAGGTAAGCCTCTTCTTTTCATCAGTACACCCCAGGTGACAACAACTACACCATTGGCTACTTCAGCCCATGTCTGGACCGGATTGGGCCACAATTTCTTCTCAGTCCAGAGTTAAAGTTTTAATTCACCCTAGATCGTTAATTTTCAACTCCACTATAGATATTGGTTGTAATACCAGAGCAAAGTAACAATTATAGCTTTTCGGTATCTATTTGGTGTCACACTGAAATACTGGCATCAATGTTTGTTTAAAAAGTGGACTGATGATGGGGAAAGAATGTAGGGGGGATAATACATTTTATCATAGGGAGGGAGTGGTCAAGTTCCAAGACAATAAGAATGATCCTGGAAGTCAAAAGGCAGGAGGCCTGTCAGTGACAGGTGGAAGCAGACAAGCTGGGAACTAAGCATGGAACCCCTTGCTTTCTTACCTGCTAGGGAGCGGGTATCATACTCCCCTTCTTTGCCCTCTACTTATCCCATAGGTAAAAGTTGGCTGTACCAGGAACTCCTGAAAGTAGATGGGGTCCAAACTGGGTTCTAGGAGAAATCCAGATATAGTAACTGTAGGGAAAACCACTCAACCATAGTAATAACCAAGGAAAGAGGCATTTGAAAAGTATATAATAAGAATACAACTTGTGGGGCGCTTGGGTGGTTCAGTCAGTTGAGCGTCTGACTTCGGCTCAGGTCATGATCTCACAGTTCATGACTGAATTGGAGCCCCACATTGGGCTCTCTGGGCTCGCTGTTGTCAGCACAGAGTCCACTTTAGATCCTCCGTCTCCCTCCCTCTCTGCCCCTCCCCCTGCTCACAGACTCTCAAAAATAAACAAAGAAAATACAGCTTGGAAGAGTTTTTAAAAGGTCAGTGGCTTTATACAGCTCCAATTTTTTATGTGTGACTGCATATGCCATGGTACAAAATAAAGATGATTACTGAATAATGGCAAATAAAAACCAATATTTAAAGCACTCAAAAGTGGAGGAATACACTGAAATACTGAACACTGGTTATGGTAGTCACTAACCATATCCATATTACTCTGCCCTCTTATTTCTACCCTAGGAAATATTTCTATGAAGTTGTAATTAATATAAGTAAAGTATTTCAGAGTAACATACTTTTAGAAAAATGTTTTTGAACGCTTTAAATGACATGTCAGGGGATGTTTTAGAGAATCAAATTTTGGGCTTTCTACTAGAGTAAAAACTCTGCCTTGTTAACGTCTTTTCATTCTGGTGTTTGATGTTTCTGTGTTTTCAGTTCCAAAGAATCCGGTCACCAGGGGGTTTGTAGTAGGAATTCAACTTCCTGTTTCCTTAAATTAATTTTTCTTTTACTTTCATATATTTAAAACAGGATCCTGTTGCAGTGGTAAAGGGTACCATTTATGATAAAGATGAAACCTTTGTGAACATGTATCTGGTAAATAACATTGTGTCAAAATATATGAAATGTTAGGAATTCAAGAAAAAAATGGATCAAAACATTAGTGGAAGTCTTAGTACACCAGTAGTCACTTGCAGGCAAATCATCTGGGTCACATTTGGTGCTCATAACTCATATAAATTAGTAATTAATAATACTTTAAAATAAATCCAAAACATTTCAAAATTAAATACTATGAAATAATGTTGAGGTAAAAAAAAATCAAAGCTAGAATTACAGGTTATTTAGGATTTAATGCAATGAGAACACTAGTAGGCTTGAAAATGGAATTCAGATTAAAATATGAGCCCTTGATGCTAAACTCAAAAAAACCCAAATGTCCAACCACTGATTTTTGCTGCCTCCATCAATAAAGGTCAAGGATGATCTGTCTCTTAGGGGAATAGTCTTTCTCTCCTGCCTTATCTCCCCTCCAGTGATCTTGTCTGTCTCCGAGAGCATTCCTTAGCCACTTATTCCCACAGTCACACCTGAGACCTTGTCATTACCAATCACTGCCACCCCTTCCTAATCTCAATCTCAAGCCATTCTGTCCCAGCTTGGTTGGGATTTCTAGCTGAAGCACAGGAAAGGGGAAGCCCCTGGGAACTGGAAAGAGGGAGGAACTTGGGAAAGTGACCCCCGTGAGCTCAACCAAACTCCTGGGTTCTTATGTGTTTCTAATTAGCATACCAAAGAGCTGAACAAAAGGATAGACGACTGCCCAGTTTCTGGACTGGCTACTGTGTTGTGCATGAGCACAGGAACCATCCAAGTGGTTCAGCCAAAGCTTTGAAAACTGAACTAGTATTGGAACAACAGCCCACAGAGGACAGGTTGGAATGTGTGACCTGAACTTTTCCAGAGAAATCGTCAGCTAAAACAAAAATATCAACATTCTCCATAGAATTTAAACAAAACCCAGAGTTGCATAATATTAAAAAAATGTTTGGAGTACAATTAAAAATTACTTGGCATATGAAGAATCAGAGAAATATTCACATGAGAAAAGACAAAGTATGTTTATGTAGATAACGTGAAAAGTTAATAAATTAGAATGCAGAATAAGCAAAATTGATAAAACCAAGAACTGGTTCCTTGAAGTACTGATAAAAATAGATAAGCCTCTAACAATTCTGAATTATAAAGACAAAAACATAAAGCATTACAAATGAGAGGTTTCTATGCACCAATCCAGAGATTTTAAAGCTATACTAAGTGTGACAACCGTATGCCAATGCATTTGAAAATCTAAATGGAATGGATACCTTTCAAGGAAAATGTCAATTACCAAAATTCATTCACCAGGATGTAGGCTGTGTGCTGCTAGGGTAGTCCCTCCCAATCCCTGTGCCACGTGGCCACCACAGGTCCCCGTGGCTCTGGAATCCAGTCGGATAGGTAAGCCTCCAGCTAGGGCGCTGACAGTCACATGGCCAAGCCCACATCATAGGAGGGAAGTATAAACCTATTCCAGAGAAGGACAATGAGTATATGTGAACAACAAAATAGTGTATCTAATGGTTTTAAAGCTGAATCTAACCATAACTCTGAAATAAAATGAAAGGGTTGCTAAAGATCTATACCCTCTTCTTCCAAAAACAAAAACAAAAACACAAACAAAAAACCCCACAAGAAGAATAAAGAAGAAGAAATAAAAAAAACAGGGGAGGGAAGGAAGAAGAAAGAAAGATAAATGCTGGACCTAAAAGCTTTTATGGGTGAATTCTATCAGAGTTTCCAGCAGCAGACCACTCTGTTATTTAAGTATTCTAGGATATAGAAAAAGAAGACATACATTTTCAACCATTTTATGATTTCACGAGGCCAGAATAACCATAGTGCCACAACCTGAAAGAAAACACAAAAGAACAACATTTACAATGAACTCTTAGTCAAATTATTTTGTCATATAAGTTGAGGAGATGCTGTATAAAATTGCCTCCCATTGGAAAGCCCCAATATATACTAGCGTACTCCTACAGGATATTGTTTTGATTTGTTAAATCCACAATTTTCCAAGTTTATTTGACTGTAGATCCCCCCTATTTCTCTTAATCTCTGTTGAATTTTTGGAAGTACTGTTATGAACCCATCTCAAACATGAATATAGATGCAAAGATCCTAATAAAATATTAGTAAATTAAATCAAACTGTTTTAAAAATATACCATGAACATGTACAGTTTATTTGAAGAATGTAAAGAAACATGGTTAAACATAAACAGATTTACTAGGTACAATTTATTACATTAACAGGTTAAGGAAAAAAACATTTGATTATCTCAATAGGTAGAAGAAAGACATTTGAAAAACTCAGCATACATTCTTTGTAAAAGCTCTTAGTAAATAGTAATGTAGTGAAAAGTTCTAGAACGTAATCAAAGTAATTTAAAGTTAAAATGCTAGAAGCATATAAGCAGGAACAAGACAGAGATGCCCACCATCACTGTTGTTATTCATCATTTTATTTAAAATTTTTTTTTCTTGATTATTTATTATTGACAGAGAGAGATAGAGCATGAGCATGGGAGGGGCAGAGACAGAGGGAGGCACAGAATCCGAAGCAGAGTCCAGGCTCCGAGCTGTCAGCACAGAGCCCGATGCGGGGCTCGAACTCACAAACTGCGAGATTATGACCTGAGCCGAAGTCGGACGCTCAACCGACTGAGCCACCCAGGTGCCCCAATCATCATTGTAATCCAGGTTCTAGTCAGTGTGAAAAGAAGAAATGAAGTATAAATATTAGAAAGGAAGAGAGAAAAATATTTCTTTTTTAAAAATATTTTTAATGAGGGCGCCTGGGTGGCTCAGTCAGTTGGGTGTCCGACTTCAGCTCGGGTCAAGATTTCAGTCTGTGGATTCGGCCCGGCGTCTGGCTCTGTGCTAACAGCTCAGAGACTGCTTCGGATTCTCTGTCTCCCTCTCTCTGTCCTTCCCTCCACTCTTACTCTGTTTCTCTCTCAAAATAAAAGACACACACACAAAATTTTTAAAAATATTTTTAATGTTTATTTATTTTTGAGAGAGCATGAGCAGGGGAGGGGCAGAGAGAGAGGGAGACACGGAATCCAAAGCAGGCTCCAGGCTCTGAGCTGTCAGCACAGAGCCCCAAGCGGGGCTCAGACCCACAGACCATGAGATCATGACGTGAGCCAAAGTCAGACACTTAACCGACTGAGCCACCCAGGTGCCCCAGAAAATTATTATTTCTGGATTACAGTGTCCACCTAGAAAACAGAAGAGATCAATTGAAAAACTGAAGTAATAAGAGAATTTAGTATAGTGTCTGAATACAAGATGTAAACATACACATATCCACAGTTCCCTACACACTAGCAATGACCAATTAGAGCATGTAATGAGAAAAAGAACCCATTCAAATAAAATACAAATATTTATGATATGTAAATATTATAAAATATCTAGGAATTAACAGACAATAGCTAAATCCTATAAGTGAACTATAAGAATTAACTGATGGACATAAACAAGGATTAAATTAATGGAATGACATTCTATCAGTGTCAGTAAATTAAAGCAATCAAAATCCTAACCCTGCCTGAGGGAAAACGTGACACATTTATTATTTTTTATGTTTATAACAAAAATTGTATACATTTAAGGTGTGCAACATGGCGATATATCTATATCTATCTGTCTATACTTAAATGATTACTACAGTCAAGCTCATTAACATATCCATCCCTTCCCATAGTTACCATTGTGTGTGTGTGGTGAGTACCTGAAATCTAGTCTTTTAGCAAATTTCCAGTATCCGATACACTATTGATAACTATAGTCTACATGCTGCCCAGTAGATCACCAAAACCTATTCATTCTGCATAACTGCATCTTTGTAACCTTTGGCCAGCATTCCCGCATTTCCCCTCCTTCCCCACCCCCTAGTAACTACCATTCTATTCTCTGCTTCTATGTATTTAAATTTTTTATATTCCACATATAAACGAGATCATGCAGTTGTTTCCTTTCTGTGTCTGGCTTTTTTAACAGATGAGTGGATAAAGAAATTGACACATTTATTCTTAAGTTTTAATGTACTGCATGAGAATATCAAAGAAAGTTTTGAAGCGAAAAAAGGTAATAAAAAATACAATGTAGTATTAGGGCAAGAATAGACAAGCAGATTAATGAACTATAAAATGGGAGTCCAAAAACCCATATGTATGTCAATATTTGAAAAGAGTAGAATTTCCGGTCATTGAAGAAAGAATGAAGTATTTTATGGATAGTGTAGGGTAAGTAGCCATTTGGGAGAATAGTTCTTATTCCTACCTCCACATATTAAACAGAAGTCAATTCCTGAAGGAACCCTAAATGGATTTTAGGAAATCATGGTTTTCTAGTATTTGGGTGGAGAAGGCTTATCTAAAACTAACAGTATTGCCATAAAACATCAAGAGAACAGGCCATATATATACGTATATATATATGAGGTACATGGTATAAATATCAAAAGTTATAAAATATTATCTGATACACATTAAGTTTTCTTTGCACCTTGTCTGCCAGCCACCCAGTTCCCCAACTTGGAGACAACTGTTTCCAGATTCTCATAGACAATGTGTGAAATTATGATTAAATAATAAACAAAATATTATTTATTGTTAAATTATTTAATAATGATATTATTTATGAAATCTTAAAGACTTCTTTTTATATTACCAAAGACCATAAATAAAGTTAAAAGTCTGAAAAACATGAAAAAATATAGAATAACATATGTGGTAGATAAAGAATTTATTTCCATATGTAAGGAAATCTTATTTATTAATTAATAAGAAAAAAGTCAGCACCTTGTTATTAGTCCTGTTTTCAGTTGCAAGTGACAAAAAACCAATTAACCAAATGTGTGCAAATTACAAAATATATATTATTCACCTCTCAGTTTTGCAAAGAGTTTAAAGATTGACAATAATACTCATTATAGACATTATCACACACTGTTCGTGGGTATTCAGTAAAAGCTTTCTAGAAAGCAATCTGAGTAATTGTATCAAAATTTGAAAGGTGTATATTCTTTGATTCATAAATTCCACTTTTATGATTTTGACTTGACATAATTGGTGAAATACTCAAAGGTATGTATACATCGCAGAATTACTTTAAAGCAGCAATGGGAATTAAATAACTTCCTGTATAATGCTATTGTATCAGTTAGGAGACTTTTCAGCTACAAGTTGAAAAAAATGGCATAAACTAAAAAGGGATGTATTATTTCATGTAATAGTCTTAAGATACAGTGGCTCCAAGGGTAGTCAAATCTGTAGCTCAATGGCCTCATCAAAAACCCAGATTTCTTCTGTGTCTGTCGTCTTCAGTATGTCAGCTACCTTTTTTTCCTGATCACATTCAACAAATATGTATCAGGCACCGATTGGCTATAGAGATACAATAATAAGCAGAAAACCGACAACTCCTACTCTCACATATTTACAAAATATATACTGTATGTGTGCAAAAGGTAATAGCACAGTGTGTTACATAATACAATTTATGAAAAAGATTAATTTAGGTGCAAACATAAAACACCCATTTTCTGAGTATGTTTACGATGTGACATTTACCAAGTGCTAGGTACTTTATATGGATTATGTCATTTCATTCTCACAACAATTCTATGAATTAAATATTATCATTGTCCAGTTTAGTGTATGTGGTACCCTGAGAGTCTGAGAAATTCAATCACACATATATTAACTGGTAGACTCAGAATTTGAACCCATGATGGTCTTACTCCAAAATCCATACTCTTACCCACTATGTAAATAACATTTTGAAAAAGAAAGAAAGAAAGAAATCGTCTAGAAGGAAATAGACCAAACTGTTACCAATCATATTCTTTAGGAACTGATGACCTGAATCCAGCTGACAGACATCACAACAGCCAGGAGAAAGAGCGAGCGAAACAAAGTCAAAGGGTGCATTGATAGACTGGCAATGGATGGTGGTTGATTGCCTGAAGGTCCTAGAGAAGTTTAAAATAGGGTTCATGGGATAGAGTAGACAAACAGAACCTGTAATCAGGTTTCAGAGGCTATATAAAATTTCATCCTAGGATGCTTGGGTGGCTCAGTCGGTTAAACGTCTGACTCTTGATTTCGGCTCAGGTCATGATCTCAGTCGTGAGATCGAGCCCTGTGTCCTGCTCTGTGCTGACAGCCTGGAGCCTGCTTGGGATTCTCTCTCTCCCTCTCTCGGCCCCTCCGCCACTCATGCTCGCTCTTGTGCTCTTTTTGTCTCTCAAAATAAAAGAAAAAATTTGGCCATACTTTAGGATAGGGCCATGTGTGTATTTTACTGAAGTGAAGTAATAGTGAAGGTCATTGGATTAGAGTAGGGGAATAAAACAACCATTCATTCAAATATTTATTGGTTATTGAAAAACAGGTGTATGTCACAGGTTGCAGAAACAATGGTGAACAAGACGAATAAGATTCTGACATTTGTGGAACTTACAACTGGAGAAGTAGGCAGAGAGGCCCGATCTTGCAAGGCCTTGTCATGTTAAGAAATGTAAGGTTTATTTGGATTTTGTTCTAAATGTGATGAGAAACCATTGGTGGGTAGTAAGCAGAAGAATGACTTGATCTGTTTTCTGTTTTGAAAAGACCATTCATTCTGGCTGTTATGTTGAGAATGTATTTTGGGAATAGGAACAGAAAGTAAGGTGGCCACTTAGGAAGATACCAGAGTAGTTCAGGAAAGAGTTGGCAGCAGCCTGGACATAGGTGATAGCAATGGCGCTGCAGTGGAGATGGATTTGATACAGGAGGTGGGGAGAAGTGAGGGATTAAGGATAACTGCTAGGTTTCTGTGTTGAACAAAGGGTTGGATGGTGGTGTCATTTATAGAGATGAGAAAGATTGGGGTGGAAGGAACACATTCTGATAGATGCTGGTTTCATACTGGATATGTTGAGTATGAGGAATTTGTGCATGTGTTCAGTGGGCGAGTTGGCTGTATTGGTATAACGCTCAAAAGAATGGGCTGGAGTCCTCCATCGGGGAGTCCTCAATGCCAAAACAATAACTGAAGTCACGAGCAAAGGTAAGATGGTCTAGGGAGAGGAGAACAAGAGGAGCAAGGAAAAGAACTGGAAAAAAAAAAAAAAGAAAAGGAAAGAGTTGGACTTCCAACAGAACTGAGAACAACGCCCTAAGGGCCATGGTATAGGCAGAAATCATTCCACCAATGCTGTGCTGACAAAGGTCGCTCGTGACTTCCGGCTCCCTTGAATCTTATGGACATATTTTAGTCATTAGCTTTCTGAATCCACTGCTGCATTGTGATACTACTGTCCACTCCTTCCTGTGAAGCTACACTCTCCAGGTTTTCCATTCTCTCCTCCCAAGTTTCTCTGCCCTTTATTGTATACCGAAACTCTGTTGTTCTCCAGGGAAGACTAAGGAGTTACATGCTACGTTGAGCTGTCAGGGACAACTTCTGGAGCTACATCTTCTCGAGAATCAGGAAGCTGCTTGCAGATTTTGGAGGCTGTTGGTTTCAGAACTTGATGGGGGTGAGGGAGAAATCCAGGCAGTCATCTCAGGAAAGAGAATTCCAGATACAGTAAAGAGCAAGTACAAAGGCCCTGAGGTGTGAATGTGCTTGGTGCATTTGAAGAACGTTTCAACACCTTCACCTGAGTCTGATTCTGGTTACTTTTAAGGTAGAGCCAGCCTAGCCAGATAGATCCCATGTGGACTATGAAAGAGAGGAGTCAAGGATGACTCCAAGGTTTTTGGCAAAAGTACACAGAAAGACAAAGTTGCCATTTACTGAGGAAGGAAAGGCTATGGGAAGAATACATTTGGGGAGGAAGATTAGGAGCTTGGTCTGGGACATGTTACATTTCTGATGCCTGATAGACATTCAAGTGGACATGCTGGGTCAGCAGCTATTTATAAAGGTCTGGAGTCCATGGGAAAGAGACAAGCTGGAGATCTACATTCAGGACTCATTGGCTTATAACGTGGTATTTACAGACACGGGACAGAATAAGGTCACCAAAGGAATTAACCAAAGAAAAGGTGATCAGACCCTGGCATTATAAGGAGTGTTTTAAGGAGAATGGGATGTTAACTATATGAAATGCTGTTACATTGTTGGTTTTTCCTTTCTACCTTCCCTCCTCCTTCCTTCACTCATGACTATAAAAATGATAAAGCTGTGCATAATTCAGCCTTCCTATGCCCAGACTCAGAATCAAACATCTTTCCCTTTTTTCCCCTCCCCTAAATATGCACTATCAACCACAGGCAGTGTTCTGAACTTTTGTGTTCCAATCTGGGCCCCACACTCCAAGTGATCCTGGCACAAAACGGATATCATAGAGTAGGACTCAAAACAGCTGAGACAATTTAGCCTGTGGAAAAGAAGACTTTCCAGGGATGACAATAGTTGTAAACAGCTAGCTGGTGTCATGGGATTCTCAGGCTGTAGTGAGGTCTCTGTGACTTTCAACATGATGATTACATAACTTTCAAAACTCATATTCTTGTTCTGGCTTTGAGATACCAGTGAAGACTCTTTTGCATAGTATATGTCATACATAACGGATAACCTACAATGGTTACTACTGTGGTGACAGACTCTGGAAACAGCTACAACACACACTTGGAATCTCACAGTCACATAATCAACCATTTTACTAAATACAAGCAAATTCTCATTCACATACAGCTAAAGAAAACATTTTTCCACATTTCATTACAATGCACAACAAAGTGAGGAAAAGTATACAGTACATTTTATTCTGGAATATGAGACAATCCAATCCAACATGCAGTTGTGGTCTTTGTTACAAGTTAGTTGATCTTTTCTTTACCTATGTAGTAAAATAGCTTCTAAAGCTTTATCCTTAGTATTGTATTAACACCTGATTTTTTCACACTCAGTTTCTAAAACCCACTTATTGCAGTGACAACAGCACTGAATTCTACTAAAATGATTTTTAAAGTTTCTAGAACTCGTTTAAGCAATTAAGCTCAGCCACCTTTGCTGGATCCTATGCTGAGTATTTTTAAACCTGCCTTTAAAAAATGCAAGGAATGGAAAAAGTATACATATAGTGTCTTAGACAAGAAAACCATAAAGAAGTTTTGTTTCTATCTTTTTTTTTTGAACTGACAGAAGCCACTGAAAAAACTCATTTATCTACTGGATAATCTTGCTTTCAGAATCTTCTTGATACAATTAAACATAGTAGTTGATGAAATTTTGTGTTAATCCTGTTCACCATCTTTTATTTGCCTTCTAAAACCACAAAGCTGGCCACTTAATCACTCCACCCAGGCCAGGTCATGTGAAATGAATGTAGACAGGATGAGAGCTTCACTTGTAGTCGATGCTGCAAGTTGGTCCAAGGTGGTTTGTCTCCATAATTCTCGTTATTTGGCTTCTTCTTTGTGGCTGAAGCAAATTCCCGAACTTTCAGGTTCAGTCACATTCATACCGAAGTTCAGTATTATATCTCAAAGCAATTTACCATTGTCAGGCTTTCCTGTCAGAATGGATATGAGAAACCTGACTACTCAGAATTGTTTTCTTACTGTGAAAAGTATGGCTTTTGCCTAGCTCAGCTGGCTACAATCTGAAAAATAATTTAAAGCATGACCTCTCTTCAAGAAGGTAATGGAACCTTAAGCCAACCATTTCAGTTTTCTGATGCAGTTAGACGTCTGCTCACCTGAGAATTAGGAGCTGATTCTCTAGGGTAGACAAGAACCCCGTGTAGTATGTGGCAAACAGGTAGCCAAGGTCATTGTGAGCTGAGTGTTTACCCCCCATCCCACTCCCCATTGCTGCATTTGGTTCTTTTCGCTAACATGTCCACTGTGTTTCAGTGATAAGAACGCTTGTAGCGCACACAGTTTTAATGTGTTTTTAGTTGTGCAATTACTCACTCATTTAAAGCCTACTTGTCAGTAATACCTGAAATGGCTTTACCTTCGTTTCATCCCCAGGTTCCCTCAGGATGACAGCTGAGTCGTAAGCAATAAGGAAACACCCTAACATGTCGAGAACATTTATTTACAGTCATAGCTCTTCCAAAGTAAACAAATTAATAATGGTTCATTCACCCGACAGCAGGAACGAGAACTAGGAGTCAGGAGACCTTCACCCTGGCAGAGAGAGGCTCCTGCTTCTTAGTTTTACTCTTTTGTAAAATGGGGAAGAAAATCTCAGAGGCCTGCTGTGAATTCAAGTGACGGTGAAGTGTTTGTGAGGGTGCCGGTGGTGCCTCTTGCTGAGCAAATGTCTGCCTCAGGGCTCTTTGCAGAGGCAGTCCCTGTACTGTTGTCGCCAGGAACCTGAAGGGACAGGCAGGTTGTGCACTTTTTAGGCAGCAGCTGCCCCTGCAGAGAAACCCCGGGCATGATCTGGGCTGGGGGGCTGAGGGAAGAGGGCATGGCATGGGTTACAGGGTTCCTTTCTTCTACTTATATGGGAATTTGCATGGCACAATTTCTTTCACACAGTTGGTTATTCCATCATAAGGGTGTACATTTTCTGGAATGTGATAAAAGCAATACATATAATGGCTTCCCTCTTCATACACACGGCATTTTTACTAGAACAACAGGCCTCGAAACGGTCTTAGTAAATAGCTGGTCCGTGCCCCTCATTTTACAGACAAGCTGTTTGGAAGCTAATTGGTACCCTTGCACCCAACCCAGCACACACACTTGGTGTAGGATATTCTCACTGATTAAGTTGATCTCGTAGTCTTTTTTAGTTTGGCTTATTGTTTCCAATGTGATACTTTTTTCCCCTTTACAGATTTATGTTTGTGACCTATGAATGAGCTGAAATACCAAGAAATAGCTGTCCTGTCTGTGGTTGTATTTTTCTGGGCCCAGCTCCCCAAACCTCAGCCCCTTGACATGTGGTCCACTCACAACGGGCCACAAACAGTCGCCGAAATGAGTCCCTCACTCCCAGCACCCAGGCTCCCACATCTACTCCGCGGCCTGTCCAAGACCCCTGGAGAAGGAGGCTCCCTTGTATGTAAAATGGAGGCTGAGTTCTCTTCAGTCACGCAAGGATTCTCTTCATTTTCATCACTTTTAAGTTCAGGTGGGAGAGCCGTTTTGGAAATAAAAGGGCTGACTAGCACAAACATCTCCTCTCTGACTTGACAACCTCTTCTGAAGAGTGAACCACATTTGGTACAAATCCACTCTTCACCCCTTCCCATCCCTCCTGGATGGTAATATCCCCCCTTTTAACCAGCTCATAGATGTCTCTTGTCAGGTCTGTGAAGGCTTTCTCCACGTTAATGGCATCTCGGGCTGACGTTTCAATGTACTTCATGCCGTACGCAGCAGCCAGTTTCTCTGCCTCGTGGCGAGTCACTTGCCTCTGTGTATCCAGGTCACACTTGTGACCCACCAGAACAAATACAATTTGGTAGGGCTGAACGTGTACTTTGGTCTCTTCTAACCACTCATGGACATTCTGGAAGGACCTGCGGTTGGTAATGTCAAATAAGAGAAGGCCACCTACTGAGTTCCTGTAGTAGGCGCGAGTGATGGATCTAAAACACAAGAAAGAAGTAAAGAATAAAGGCCGTGCCCAAACTCCTGTCCTTCAATGAACTCAGATGGTGTATTCTAGCGTGTCTCGTTACGGACACAGTCCTTTAGTAAGAATGATTTTCTCTTTTCTTAAACAATGGAATGCAGATGTCATTGTGTAATAATACTACATGAATTTTCAATTGGCCAAAACTTTGAGATGGCATCTTCTAGAAATGAATGCTCATGGCCTTACAGGCATTTCCCCTCAGTTCAGGTAGAACCACAGCCCACTCTCCCACCGTGGCAAAATGGGATACCTAAGCCACAGGATATTATGTAGCAAAATGAAATAACGAATGCTAAAGTGTTCTCTGACCTGGAGAGCTCATTACAAACTGTCGTAGTTGAAACAGGGTTTGAAAAGATTAAACATGAACTTATGAGAGTCAACAGTACATGTTTATAAGTATATAGAGGTATATTACAATAGGCCCCATTTTTCCCACTTCTTACTGCTATGTGCATCTTTGAGGAGAAATGCATTTTGTTTTTTATTTCTTAGGCTATGTGGGAATGGGAAAAAGAAGAATGGTCTGCAAAGGTCCTGACACATTTCAGAGAGGCTGACTCAGGAGCTACCACTGTGAAAAACTGCTTAAAGAGCCAAAACTTCCCCTTAAAGTGACAATTTATTTAAAGCGATGTAATTAGAATATCTCTAAAACCTATTATACATGTGCTGTGCTTCTTAAACAGGAGAAGCTGCCTATATTTTAACTTGTTGACTTGCATACGTTATGGTATTTTGCTTAGAGCATATTAGAGCTTATTAGAGGGTGTCAAACTATTTTTGTCTCTACAGTTGCTTGCTTGAAAGTACTGTGCTTTTTGATCTACGTCTAGTTTTAGGTTTTCTGTCTCCTTGGATAAAAAAAAAAAAAGATAAACAATGAGTGACTCAGTAGCTTAAGGCTTAGTACAAATGGCCCAGTGATAAGAGAACAGACATCATCCAGGGAATTAAAGTCCAAGCTAAATGATGATAAGGACAAATGCTACGAATGAGTTCAACCAAGCAAATAAGCCTTGGAGATGGAAAGCATTTCTGATTCCCTTATGTTTAAAGGAGAATGGTAGGTGTAATCAGAAAATTCAACATGAACAAAGGTTTTCATTTGTGAACAACTTGGTTCAGGAAATCAATGAGGAAGCTGTAACAAAGCCCTTTCCAAACACAACATGAGGCTACATAAAAATTAAAACCTTCCATACATCAAAAAATGTTCTTAAAGTTAAAAGACAAATGACAAGCTAGGAAGATGTTTCACAATGTACATGACAGAGGAGGATGAATAATCTATAAAGGACTCTTACAAATCAAGATCACCCAATAAATAATAGGCAGTGGATATGAAAAGGCTGTTCATACAGAGATTGCAATAAATATATAAAAGACACCTTTCTTCACTTATAGTTTGTGGAATTGCGGGGTTGGGGGTGGGGACAACTCAAGTTTGTAGTGAACTCTTGCATCTCCTCTTCTTCAACTACCTAACCAGTGTTTTCTGTGTGGAATTAGTGTTCAATAAATAAACAAATAATCATAAACATATTTGAAAATGCATAAACGCTATTTAGTCCTTTGTTGGTCCAGTTCCTGCTGCTTTATGTGACTTTAGCTCAAATTGTTCTCTCCAAGTTTTCTGTGTACACTGTTTTCTCCCCCCGGGCTTTTCCTGTCTCTGCTGGGCTACTCCTACTCATCACGGCCTCATCTTCTCCGGGTAGCCTTCTCTGTGTTCACACATATAATTACACATGATACATATTCCAAAGGGAAAACAAAGGGTTGTGACAGAAAATTACACCTGTTCATTGATTACTCATTATATGTGAAGCATTATAGTAGGCAGTGAGCATACAAATATGAACAGGACACTCTTGTATCATTGCTAATTATGTGTTTCCTCCCACTATGCCAGCACAGAAGTTCTAAGAGGGAAGGGCCTGTGTCTGTTTTGTTTACAAGGCATCCTCTTGTGTGTTTCCTTGGGCTGTTTCCCCAGAAACAAGCCCAGCGCCTGGCATGCAGTGGATAATCACTGAATGTGTGCTGGTGGCAAGCAGGAATCAATGATCAGTATCTATTTCATGTAATTATGTGTGTGTTTCTCTAAAAATCTATATCTATGTCTAGGTCTATATGTAGCTGTCGCTATATACCACCTATCTATATCTGTCAGTTATGTTAGGTGGACCTCGGAACATGTTTGAAAGTATGTAGTATAAGGACTGAGATTGATAAATTTCAGTGATCAATTCCAGCTAGTTTGTTAGCCAGCAAGGGGCACATCGGTGGAATTGTGGTGGAAGCAATACGTATCATTGCCCGGCCTTCCCGGCCAGGGCGCTTCTTTCCCCGCACTGAACTCCCAGGTAGCTGAAGGTGGGCTTGAGCAGAAATCCCCAGATGCTCGGTATCGTCCCTAAGGGGCCGCGACCAGGACCAGGAAGTCCTCTTTTCCCAGGGGTTGTGCAAGCCCCGAAGACCCTCCCACTGCTCGCGGCCCCGGCTGCGCTCCCACCTGAACCTCTCTTGACCCGCGGTATCCCAGATCTGGAGCTTGATGCGTTTTCCTGGCTCGATCTCCACCAGACGGGAGAAAAAATCCACCCCCACGGTGGGGTCCGAAACCTGGGCAAAGCGGCCCTCCGTGAAGCGGCGGATCAGACAGGATTTGCCCACCGTGGAATCCCCGATGACAATGAGCCGGAACTGGTATAGCCAGATGGCCTCCATAGCCGGGGATCAGCAGGTCTCCTTGGCCCGGGCCGGCCTTGGGCGGCGAGAGGGGCGCCCAGCCGAGGCCTCGGAGAGCGTGGCTTGGTCCGGATCTAGATCGGCCACGAGCACATCGCTGGCCTGGGAGCCCGAGGCGAGGTAGGCCCAGGCGCAAGGAGAGCGAAGGAATGGATGCTGCGCTCGCAGAGGTGATGAAATGGCAGCAGCATCAGCACCACGCACTCTGACTCATCACTGACAACCAAGTTACTGTAATCCCGCGCGTAGACGCGACGTCCGGGCCTGCCGCACTATCTGTAAAAGGAGCGCACACAGAAACAGCCGCAAAAATAGCTCCTTCCTTTCTTTTCTAATGCCTCCACCCACCTCCTCTTCTTAATTTTTTTCCTTCATCGTCAAAACCCAAAAGTAATGCCTTTTTCATTAAAACTAACAAAACAATGCAAGGATGTACACAAAAGGCAGGTCCATCATTATCTGACACTCCCCCCTCCCCCCACCCAAGATATTAACAGCTTGGGATATATTCTTCCATGCAAATATACATGCACATAATTTTTTTTTTTTTGCTGTTTGATTTTACAAAAATTGGATCAAACTGGGCCATTACCCTGGCATTTGCTTTTTGCATGACAATGCTGCAATAGTGATTCTAAGTATAGTCACATGCGTTATTTCTAGGACATAGAGTCTTTCAAAAGGGAACACGAAGTGAAAGAGTAGGAGTATTTTAAATGTAATGGATATGGACATTATACCTTGCAAAAACGTTTATTAATTTAAATTCTACTTAGCGATGTGTGAAAAAACCATTTCTTCGCCTTTTTTCAAGCATCATGTTGTATTCTTTCCAAATTCTTGCCAGTCTGATGTAGTTAAATAAAAAGGTGATCTTTGTTTTATTTTACATTTCCTTGGTACTAATGAGGTCAATACCATTTCATGTGCATCGACCATTTGCATTTCCTCTTCTGGGAATTGCCTCTTCAAATCTTTTGCTCTTTTTTTTTTTAAATGCAATCCCTTATCATTGCCTTACTCAATTAAAAAACAGCTTTATTGGTATATAATTCACACACCATACAATTCGCTCATTTGAAGTGCACAGTCCAATGCTTTTTAGCCTAGGCACAAACTTATGCAACCATCACCACAGTCAATCTGAAAATATTTTCAGGGCCATCTGGGTGGCTCAGTCAGTTATGCATCCAACTTTGGCTCAAGTCATGATCTCACGGTTTGTGGGTTCAAGCCCCTCGTCAGGCTGTGTGCTGACAGCTTGGAGCCTGGAGCCTGGTTCAGATTCTGTGTCTCTTTCTCTGCACCTCCCTTGCTCGTTCTCTCTCTCTGTCAAAAATAAATAAACATAAAAAAATATTTTCATCCCGGGGCACCTGAGTGGCTCAGTTGGTTAAGCGGCCTACTCTTGATTTCAACTGAGGTCATGATCTCATGATGGCAGGATCCGGCTTTGCATGGAAGCTTCTTGAGATCCTTTCTCTCTCCCTCTCTCTCTGACGCTCCCCCACATGCGCGTGCTCTCTCTCTCAAAATAAATAAGTAAACATTAATAAAACAAAATATTTTCATCACCTCAAAAACAAATCACCCCTCTATCATCCTTCCCCCCCCCCCCCCCCCGGCACTCGGCAAACACTAATCTAGTTTCTCACTAAATAGATTTCCTTATTCTGGGCATTTCATATAAATGAAATTACAGAATATGTAGACTTTTATAACTGGCTTCTTTCACTTAACATGTTTTAGAGGTTTATCCACGTTCATTTTTATGACTAATATTCCACCATGTGGATATGCCACATAAACATTTGGGATGTTTCCACATTTTAGCTATTATAAATCATGCTGCTATGGACATTTCTGTACAAATGTTTGTTTGAACACATGCTTTGAACTCTTTTGGGTTTAAACCTAGGAGTGAAATTCCTGAGTTCAATGGTGACTGAATGTTGAATGCTTTAAAGTAATGCCAGACTGTTTTCCGTAGTGCCACAATGCATGAGTGTTCTCATTTCTCCCTATCTTTCCAACACATTATTTTCGGAGTCTTTGATTCTAGAACTAATGGCAATGTGCATATTTTTTTCATTCCTATTGGCCACTTGAAGAAATATATACTCAAATCCTTTCCCCATTTTTATTTTAATTTTTAAATTTTTTAAAGTTTATTTATTTTGAGAGACAGACAGAGAGAGAGAGAGAGAGAGAGAGAGAGAGCAGGGAAGGGGCACAGACAGAGGAAGAGACAGAATCCCAACTGCAGGGCTGAATCTCACAAACTGTGACATCATGACCTGAGCCGAAATCTGGAGTTGGACGCTTAACTGACTGAGCCACCCAGATGCCCCATCTTTTCCCGTTTTTAAACTGGGTTATTTGTCTTTTTACTATTGAGCTTTAAGAGTTATTTATATATGCTAGGTACAAGTGTACATGTCCTTTATCAGATATATGATTTGTAAATATTTCTCCCATTCTGTGTACACTTTTTGCACTTTGCAGTTTCTTGAAGGTGTCCCTTTAAAGCACAAAGTTTTCAATTTTGATGAAATAGAAAAAATTTTTTCCTCTTTTGTTGCTTATGCTTCTGTCTAAGACTACTTTGCCAAATCCAAGGTTATGAAGATTCACTCCTATGCTTTCTTCTAAAATTTTTGTATTTTTAACGCATACATTTATTTGGATGCATGCTCTATTTTGATTTTTTATATATGCTGTGACATCTGAACATTTGCATCTGAATAGCTAATTCACCAAGCACCTTTTGTTGGGAGAGATTATTCTTTCCCCATTGAATGGTTTTGGCACCCTTGTGGAAAACCAATTGACCATAGACCATGGTTTATTCCCGGACTCTCAATTTTATTTCACTGGTTTATAATGTATCTAGTCTTAAGCCAGTAACACATTATCTTGATTGTTGTAGCTTTGTAGTAAATTTTGAAATCAGGAAATGTGAGTCCTCCTCCTGTGTTCTTTTCCAAGATCGTTTGGGTTATTTGGGGCCTCTTTCAATTCCTTATGAATTTTAAGAGCAGCTTGTCAATTTCTGCAACTAAGGCAGTTGGGATATTGATTGGGATTTTATTAAATTTATAGATCAATTTGAGCAGTGTATTCATCTTAACAAAATTAAGTTAAATTAAATCTTCTAATGCTTGAACATAGAATATCTTTCCATATATTTAGGTCTTTGAAAATTTATTTTAGGGGCGCCTAGGTGGCTCAGTCTGTTAAGCATTCGACTTCAACTCAGGTCACGATCTCCTGGTTTGTGGGTTCAAGCCCTGCATCGGGCTCTGTGCTGACGGTTCAGAGGCTGGAGCCTGCTTTGGATTCTGTGTCTCCCTCTCTCTGTGACCCTCCCCTTCTGTCTCTGTCTCTGTCTCTGTCTCTCTCTCAAGAATAAACATTTTTTTAAAAAAAGAAAATTTATTTTAACAGTTTTTTTGTTTTTGGTTTTTTTTTTTTTTTTAGTTTTCAGTTTACGAGTCTTAACACTTCTTTGGTTAAGTTATTCCTAAGTATTTTATTTTTTTTGATGCTACTGTGAATGAAGCTGTTCTCTTAATTTCATTTCCAGATTGTTTCATTACAAGTGTATAAAAATACAACAGAAGTTGTCTGTAGTGGGCGTGATGACCTCAAGATTACTTCGTGGAGTTGGAACACTGGCTGCACGGTCCCAGTCAAGTCACCCTGGTGCGCTGCATGGCATCTGGAGGCAGTGTTCCTGCTGAGGTGAGCAGGTGACAGGGCTGGAGAGGGAGGTCATGATGGCTGCACAGAAGGGACCAGACCCATACAAAATGCTAGCCCCCAGGCAGCTTCAGTTACCAAAGAAGACCCTACTTTTGTCCCATCTATCACCAACAAGTGAATAGTGCTGCAACTGTGAAGAGGACAATATTGCCATCATCTGGTTCTGGCTGCACAGAGGTGAAGCCCAGCGATGCCTTAGTTGGGGAACTCATCACAAGCTGGTGCCTCACCAGTTGGTCCACTGAACTTTTGCACTAACTTACTCAAAATGTGCTTTAGGGGCACCTGGGTGGCTCAGTCGGTTAAGCGTTGGACTTCAGCTCAGGTCATGATCTCACGGTTCTGTTCATGAGTTCAAGCCTGGCATTGGGCTCTGTGCTGACAGCTCAGAGCCTGGAGCCTGCTTCAGATTCTGTGTCTCCCTCTCTCTCTCTGCCCCTCTCCCGCTCCTGCTCTCTCTCTCTCAAAAATAAAATTAATGCCTATTTATTTTTGAGAGAGAGAGAGAGAGAGAGAGAGACTAAGCATGATCACAGGAGGGGCAGAGAGAGAGGAAGTATGAAGCAGGCTCCAGGCTCTGAGCTGTCAGCACAGGGCTCTACGCGGGACTTGAACTCATGACCCACGAGATCATGACCTGAGCTAAAGTAAGCTACTTAGCTGACTGAGCCATCCAGGCACCCCTTTTCTTTTTTTCCTTTTCTTTTTCTATTTATTTTTGAGAGAGAGACAGGGAGACAGAGAGACAGAGAGACAGAGAGACAGAGAGAGAAAACATAAAAAAATTTTTTTTTAATGTGCTGTAAAGTTTCTTCTTTCCAGTAAAGACTAGCCATTGCATTGGCCTCTTCTCTCCTCCCCCCCCCACCAAATACAATAGATTTGTAATTTATTTTATAATTTCCAGTCTTGCCAACCTCATTTATTAGTCCTAATAGTTTTCTTTAGGGTATTCTGTATAATGTGATCAAATGATTTTTCTGCAGCTACTGAGATGATCATGTGACTTTTGCTTTTTATTCTGTTGATACGATGTATTACATTAATTGATTTTTGGGGCACCTGGGTGACTCAGTCAGTTAAGCCTCTGACTTCGGCTCAGTTCATGATCTCGCAGTTCATGGGTTCAAACCCCTCATGGGGCTCTGTGCTGACAGCTCAGAGCCTGGAGCCTGCTTCAGATTCTGTGTCTCCCTCTCTCTCTGCCCCTCCTCTGTTTGTGTGCTGTCCCTCTCTTTCTCCCCAAAATATATAAATGTTATTTTCCTCTCAGGACTGCCTTTGCTGCATCCCAAAGCATTTGGATTGTTGTACTTTCATTTGTTTCCATATATCTTTTAATTTCTTCTCTAATTGCCTGGTTGACCCATTCATTCTTTAGTAGGATGCATTTTAACCTCCATGCTTTTGGAGGTTTTCCAGACTTTTTCCTGTGGTTGATTTCAAGCTTCATAGCATTGTGATCTGAAAGTGTGCATGGTATGGTCTCAATTCTTTTATACTTATTAAGGGCTGTTTTGTGATCCAGTATGTGATCTATCTTGGAGAATGTTCCGTGTGCACTTGAGAAGAAAGTATATTCCATTGCTTTGGGATGCAGAGTTCTAAATAATCTGTCAAGTCCATCTGATCCAATGTATCATTCAGGGCTCTTGTTTGTTTATTGATTCTCTGTCTAGATGATCTATCCATTGTTGTAAGTGGAGTATTAAAACCCCTGCAATTACCACAATCTTATCAATAAGGTTGCTTATGTTTGTGATTAATTGTTTTATATATTTGGGGCCTTCAAATTTGGTGCATGGACATTTATAACTGTTAGCTCTTCCTGATGGATAGACCCTGTAATTATTATATAATGCCCTTCTTCATCTCTTGTTACAGCCTTTAATTTAAAGTCTAGTTTGTCTGATATAAATGTGGCTACTCCAGCTTTCTTTTGACTTCCAGTAGCATGATAGTTCTCCATACCCTTATTTACAATCTGAAGGTGTCCTCAGGTCTAAAATGAGTCTCTTGTAGACAGCAAATAGATGGGTCTTGTTTTTTTTTTTAATCCATTCTGATACCCTATGTCTTTTGGTTGGCGCATTTAATCCATTTAAATTCAGTGTTATTATTGAAAGATATGGGTTTAAACTCATTATGTTATCTGTAGGTTTCATGCTTGTAGTGGTCCAGGCCTATCTCAAGAAACATGAAAAATCCCAAATAGAAAATCGAAAAGCACACCTAAAGGAAATAGAAGCAGAACAGCAAAGACACCCCAAACCCAGCAGAAGAAGAGAAATAATAAAGATCAGAGCAGAAATAAGCAATATAGAATTTAAAAAAAAACAGTAGAGCAGATCAATGAAACCAAGAGTTGGTTTTTTGAAAAAATAAACAAAATTGATAAACCTCTAGCCAGGCTTCTCAAAAACAAAAGGGGGAGGACCCAAATAGATAAAATCATGAATGAAAATGGACTTATTACAATCAATCCCTTAGAAATACAAGCAATTATAAGGGAAAAGTATGAAAAATTATATGCTAACAAACTGGACAACCTGAAAGAAATGGATAAATTCTTAAGCACCCACACACTTCCAAAACTCAAACAGGAAGAAATAGAAAATTTGAACAAACCCATAACCAGTGAAGAAATTGAATCAGTTATCAAAAATCTCCCAACAAATAAGAGTCCAGGACCAGATGGCTTCCCTGGGGAGTTCTACCAGACATTTAAAGCAGAGATAATACCTATCTTTCTCAAGCTGTTCCAGAAAATAGATACGGAAGGAAAACTTACAGACCCATTCTGTGAAGCCAGCATTACTTTTATTTCTAAACAAGACAGGGACCCAGCAAAAAAAGAGAACTACAGGCCAATATCCCTGATGAATATGGATGCAAACATTCTCAACAAGATATTAGCAAATAGAGGGGGGAAGCGGCAAGATGGCGGCTTAGGAGGACGCTGGGCTCACCGCGCGTCCTGCTGATCACTTAGATTCCACCTACACCTCACCTACACCTGCCTAAATAACCCAGAAAACCGCCAGAGGATTAGCAGAACGGAGTCGCTGTAGCCAAACGCAGACGAGACGCCCACGGAAGAGGGTAGGAAGGGCGGCGAGGCGGTGCGCGCTCCACGGACTGGCGGGAGGGAGCCGGGGCGGAGGGGCGGCTCGCTGGCCAAGCAGAGCCCCCGAGTCTGGCTTGCAAACGCGGAGGGGCCTGACTGTGTTCCCACAACAAGCGCGACTTAGCGTCTGGGAGGTCATAAGTTAACAGCTCAACAGCTCTGCTCGGAAAGCGGGAAGGCTGGAGGACAAAGGGAGGGAGAGCTGCTGAGCCCCCTGACAACAGAGCTCAGTTTGGTGGGGAACAAAGGCGCTCGCCAGCGCCATCTCCCCCGCCCATCCCCCAGCCAAAATCCCAAAGAGAACCAGTTCCTGCCAGGGAACTTGCTCGCACTGCGCAAACACCCAACTGTGCTTCTGCGGAGCCAAACCTCCGGCAGCGGATCTGACTCCCTCCCGCTGCCACAGGGCCCCTCCTGAAGTGGATCACCTAAGGAGCAGCGATCTAAGCCTGCCCCTCCTGCCCCTGTGCACCTTGCCTACCCACCCCAGCTAATACGCCAGATCCCAGCATCACAAGCCTGGCAGTGTGCAAGAAGCCCAGATGGGCCACACCACCCCACAGTGAATCCCGCCCCTAGGAGAGGGGAAGAGAAGGCACACACCAGTCTGACTGTGGCCCCAGCGGTGGGCTGGGGGCAGACATCAGGTCTGACTGCGGCCCCGCCCACCGACTCCAGTTATACACCACAGCACAGGGGAAGTGCCCTGCAGGTCCTCACCATGCCAGGGACTATCCAAAATGACCAAGCGGAAGAATTCCCCTCAGAAGAATCTCCAGGAAATAACAACAGCTAATGAGCTGATCAAAAAGGATTTAAATAATATAACAGAAAGTGAATTTAGAATAATAGTCATAAAATTAATCGCTGGGCTTGAAAACAGTATACAGGACAGCAGAGAATCTCTTGCTACAGAGATCAAGGGACTAAGAAACAGTCACGAGGAGCTGAAAAACGCTTTAAACGAAATGCATAACAAAATGGAAACCACCACAGCTCGGCTTGAAGAGGCAGAGGAGAGAATAGGTGAACTAGAAGATAAAGTTATGGAAAAAGAGGAAGCTGAGAAAAAGAGAGATGAAACAATCCAGGAGTATGAGGGGAAAATTAGAGAACTAAGTGATACACTAAAAAGAAATAATATACGCATAATTGGTATCCCAGAGGAGGAAGAGAGAGAGAAAGGTCCTGAAGGGGTACTTGAAGAAATAATAGCTGAGAACTTCCCTGAACTGGGGAAGGAAAAAGGCACTGAAATCCAAGAGGCACAGAGAACTCCCTTCAGACGTAACTTGAATCGATCTTCTGCACGACATATCATAGTGAAACTGGCAAAATACAAGGATAAAGAGAAAATTCTGAAAGCAGCAAGGGGTAAACGTGCCCTCACATATAAAGGGAGACCTATAAGACTCGTGACTGATCTCTCTTTTGAAACTTGGCAGGCCAGAAAGAATTGGCACGAGATTTTCAGGGTGCTAGACAGAAAAAATATGCAGCCGAAAATCCTTTATCCAGCAAGTCTGTCATTTAGAATAGAAGGAGAGATAAAGGTCTTCCCAAACAAACAAAAACTGAAGGAATTTGCCACCACTAAACCAGCCCTACAAGAGATCCTAAGGGGGACCCTGTGAGACAAAGTCCCAGAGACATCACTACAAGCATAAAACATACAGACATCACAATGACTCTAAACCCGTATCTTTCTATAATAACACTGAATGTAAATGGATTAAATGCGCCAACCAAAAGACATAGGGTATCAGAATGGATAAAAAAACAAGACCCATCTATTTGCTGTCTACAAGAGACTCATTTTAGACCTGAGGACACCTTTAGATTGAGAGTGAGGGGATGGAGAACTATTTATCATGCGACTGGAAGCCAAAAGAAAGCTGGAGTAGCCATACTTATATCAGACAAACTAGACTTTAAATTAAAGGCTGTAACAAGAGATGAAGAAGGACATTATATAATAATTACAGGGTCTATCCATCAGGAAGAGCTAACAATTATAAATGTCTATGCACCGAATACCGGAGCCCCCAAATATATAAAACAATTACTCATAAACATTAGCAACCTTATTGATAAGAATGTGGTAATTGCAGGGGACTTTAACACCCCACTTACAGAAATGGATAGATCATCTGGACACACGGTCAATAAAGAAACAAGGGCCCTGAATGAGACATTGGATCAGATGGACTTGACAGATATATTTAGAACTCTGCATCCCAAAGCAACAGAGTATACTTTCTTCTCGAGTGCACATGGAACATTCTCCAAGACAGATCATATACTGGGTCACAAAACAGCCCTTCATAAGTTTACAAGAATTGAAATTATACCATGCATACTTTCAGACCACAATGCTATGAAGCTTGAAATCAACCACAGAAAAAAGTCTGGAAAACCTCCAAAGGCATGGAGGTTAAAGAACACCCTACTAACGAATGAGTGGGTCAACCAGGCAATTAGAGAAGAAATTAAAAAATATATGGAAACAAACGAAAATGAAAATACAACAATTCAAATGCTTTGGGACGCAGCGAAGGCAGTCCTGAGAGGAAAATACATTGCAATCCAGGCCTATCTCAAGAAACAAGAAAAATCCCAAATACAAAACCTAACAGCACACCTAAAGGAACTAGAAGCAGAACAGCAAAGGCAGCCTAAACCCAGCAGAAGAAGAGAAATAATAAAGATCAGAGCAGAAATAAACAATATAGAATCTAAAAAAACTGTAGAGCAGATCAACGAAACCAAGAGTTGGTTTTTTGAAAAAATAAACAAAATTGACAAACCTCTAGCCAGGCTTCTCAAAAAGAAAAGGGAGATGACCCAAATAGATAAAATCATGAATGAAAATGGAATTATTACAACCAATCCCTCAGAGATACAAACAATTATCAGGGAATACTATGAAAAATTATATGCCAACAAATTGGACAACCTGGAAGAAATGGACAAATTCCTGAACACCTACACTCTTCCAAAACTCAATCAGGAGGAAATAGAAAGCTTGAACAGACCCATAACCAGTGAAGAAATTTAATTGGTTATCAAAAATCTCCCAACAAATAAGAGTCCAGGACCAGATGGCTTCCCAGGGGAGTTCTACCAGACGTTTAAAGCAGAGATAATACCTATCCTTCTCAAGCTATTCCAAGGGAAGGAAAACTTCCAGACTCATTCTATGAAGCCAGTATTACTTTGATTCCTAAACCAGACAGAGACCCAGTAAAAAAAGAGAACTACAGGCCAATATCCCTAATGAATATGGATGCAAAAATTCTCAATAAGATACTAGCAAATCGAATTCAACGGCATATAAAAAGAATTCTTCACCATGATCAAGTGGGATTCATTCCTGGGATGCAGGGCTGGTTCAACATTCGCAAATCAATCAATGTGATACATCACATTAACAAGAAAAAAGAGAAGAATCATATGATCCTGTCAATTGATGCAGAAAAGGCCTTTGACAAAATCCAGCACCCTTTCTTAATAAAAACCCTTGAGAAAGTCGGGATAGAAGGAACATACTTAAAAATCATAAAAGCCATTTATGAAAAGCCCACAGCTAACATCATCCTCAACGGGGAAAAACTGAGAGCTTTTTCCCCGAGATCAGGAACACGACAAGGATGCCCACTCTCACCGCTGCTGTTTAACATAGTGCTGGAAGTTCTAGCATCAGCAATCAGACAACAAAAGGAAATCAAAGGCATCAAAATTGGCAAAGAGGAAGTCAAGCTTTCGCTTTTTGCAGATGACATGATATTATACATGGAAAATCCGATAGACTCCACCAAAAGTCTGCTAGAACTGATACAGGAATTCAGCAAAGTTGCAGGATACAAAATCAATGTACAGAAATCAGTTGCATTCTTATACACTAACAATGAAGCAACAGAAAGACAAATAAAGAAACTGATCCCATTCACAATTGCACCAAGAAGCATAAAATACCTAGGAATAAATCTAACCAAAGATGTAAAGGATCTGTATGCTAAAAACTATAGAAAGCTTATGAAGAAAATTGAAGAAGATTTAAAGAAATGGAAAGACATTCCCTGCTCATGGATTGGAAAAATAAATATTGTCAAAATGTCAATACTACCCAAAGCTATCTACACATTCAATGCAATCCCAATCAAAATTGCACCAGCATTCTTCTCGAAACTAGAACAAGCAATCCTAAAATTCATATGGAACCACAAAAGGCCCCGAATAGCCAAAGGAATTTTGAAGAAGAAGACCAAAGCAGGAGGCATCACAATCCCAGACTTTAGCCTCTACTACAAAGCTGTCATCATCAAGACAGCATGGTATTGGCACAAAAACAGACACATAGACCAATGGAATAGAATAGAAACCCCAGAACTAGACCCACAAACGTATGGCCAACTCATCTTTGACAAAGCAGGAAAGAACATCCAATGGAAAAAAGACAGCCTCTTTAACAAATGGTGCTGGGAGAACTGGACAGCAACATGCAGAAGGTTGAAACTAGACCACTTTCTCACACCATTCACAAAAATAAACTCAAAATGGATAAAGGACCTGAATGTGAGACAGGAAACCATCAAAACCTTAGAGGAGAAAGCAGGAAAAGACCTCTCTGACCTCAGCCGTAGCAATCTCTTACTCGACACATCCCCAAAGGCAAGGGAATTAAAAGCAAAAATGAACTACTGGGACCTTATGAAGATAAAAAGCTTCTGCACAGCAAAGGAAACAACCAACAAAACTAAAAGGCAACCAACGGAATGGGAAAAGATATTTGCAAATGACATATCGGACAAAGGGCTAGTATCCAAAATCTATAAAGAGCTCACCAAACTCCACACCCAAAAAACAAATAACTCAGTGAAGAAATGGGCAGAAAACATGAATAGACACTTCTCTAAAGAAGACATCCGGATGGCCAACAGGCACATGAAAAGATGCTCAATGTCGCTCCTCATCAGGGAAATACAAATCAAAACCACACTCAGATATCACCTCATGCCAGTCAGAGTGGCCAAAATGAACAAATCAGGAGACTATAGATGCTGGAGAGGATGTGGAGAAACGGGAACCCTCTTGCACTGTTGGTGGGAATGCAAATTGGTGCAGCCGCTCTGGAAAGCAGTGTGGAGGTTCCTCAGAAAATTAAAAATAGACCTACCCTATGACCCAGCAATAGCACTGCTAGGAATTTACCCAAGGGATACAGGAGTACTGATGCATAGGGCCACTTGTACCCCAATGTTCATAGCAGCACTCTCAACAATAGCCAAATTATGGAAAGAGCCTAAATGTCCATCAACTGATGAATGGATAAAGAAATTGTGGTTTATATACACAATGGAATATTACGTGGCAATGAGAAAAAATGAAATATGGCCTTTTGTAGCAACGTGGATGGAACTGGAGAGTGTGATGCTAAATGAAATAAGCCATACAGAGAAAGACAGATACCATATGGCTTCACTCTTATGTGGATCCTGAGAAACTTAACAGGAACCCATGGGGGAGGGGAAGAAAAAAAAAACAGGTTAGAGTGGGAGAGAGCCAAAGCATAAGAGACTGTTAAAAACTGAGAACAAACTGAGGGTTGATGGGGGGTGGGAGGGAGGAGAGGGTGGGTGATGGGTTTTGAGGAGGGCACCTTTTGGGATGAGCACTGGGTGTTGTATGGAAACCAATTTGTCAATAAATCTCGTATAAAAAAATAAAAAAAAGTTAAAAAAAAGATATTAGCAAATAGAATTCAACAGCATATGAAAATAATTATTTACCATGATCAAGTGGGATTCATTCCTGGGATGCAGGGCTGGTTCAATATTTGCAAATCAGTCAATGTGATACATCACATGAATAAAATAAAAGAAAAGAACCATATGATCCTGTCAATCGATGCAGAAAAAGTGTTTGACAAAATACAGCATCCTTTCTTAATAAAAGCCCTCAAGAAAGTTGGGATAGAAGGAACATAATTGAACATCATAAAAGCTATTTATGAAAAGCCCACAGCCAATATCATCCTCAATGGGGAAAAACTGAGAGTTTTCCCCCTGAGATCAGGAACACGACAGGGATGTCCTCTCTCACTGCTGTTGTTTAACATAGTGTTGGAAGTCCTAGCATCAGCAATCAAACAACAAAATGAAATCAAAGGCATCAAAATTGGCAAAGATGAAGTCAAGCTTTCACTTTTTGCAGATGACATCATATTATACATGGAAAATCCGATAGACTCCACCAAAAGTCTGCTCGAACTGATACATGAATTCAACAAAGTTGCAGGATACAAAATTAATGTACAGAAATCAGTTGCATTCTTATACACTAATAATGAAGCAACAGAAAGACAAATAAAGAAACTGATCCCATTCACAATTGCACCAGGAAGCATAAAATACCTAGGAATAAACCTAACCAGAGATGTAAGAGATCTATATGCTGAAAACTATAGAAAGCTGATGAAGGAAATTGAAGAAGATACAAAGAAATGGAAAAACATTCCGTGCTCATAGATTGGAAGAATAAATATTGTCAAAATGTCAATACTACCCAAAGCTATCTACACATTCAATGCAATCCCAATCAAAATTGCACCAGCATTCTTCTCGAAGCTAGAACAAGCAATCCTAAAATTCATACGGAACCACAAAAGGCCCCGAATAGCCAAAGTAATTTTGAGGAAGGAGACCAAAGCAGGAGGCATCACAATCCCAGACTTTAGCCTCTACTACAAAGCTGTCATCATCAAGAGAGCATGGTATTGGCACAAAACCAGACACATAGACTAATGGAATAGAATAGAGACCCCAGAATTGGACCCACAAAAGTATGGCCAACTCATCTTTGACAAAGCAGGAAAGAATATCCAGTGGAGAAAAGACAGTCTCTTTAACAAATGGTGCTGAGAGAATTGAACAGCAACATGCAGAAGAATGAAACTAGACCACTTTCTTACACCATTCACAAAAATAAACTCAAAATGGATAAAGGAACTGAATGTGAGACAGGGAACCATCAAAACCCTAGAGCAGAAAGCAGGAAAAAACCTCTCTGACCTCAGCCACAGCAATCTCTTACTCGACACATCCCCAAAGGCAAGGGAATTAAAAGCAGAAATGAACTACTGGGACCTTATGAAGATAAAAAGCTTCTGCACAGCAAAGTAAACAACCAACAAAACTAAAAGGCAACTGAACGAATGGGAAAAGATATTTGCAAATGACATATCAGACAAAGGGCTAGTATCCAAAATCTATAAAGAACTCACAAACTCCACACCTGAAAAACAAATAATCCAGTGAAGAAATGGGCAGAAGACATGAATGGACACTTTTCTAAAGAAGACATCCATAAGGCCAACAGGCACATGAAAAGACGCTCAACATCACTCCTCATCAGGGAAATACAAATCAAAACCACACTCAGATTCCACCTCATGCTGGTCAGAGTGGCTAAAATGAACAAATCAGGAGACTATAGATGCTGGAGAAGATGTGGAGAAACGGGAACCCTCTTGCACTGTTGGTGGGAGTGCAAACTGGTGCAGCCGCTCTGGAAGACAGTGTGGAGGTTCCTCAAAAAATTAAAAATAGATCCACCCTATGACCCAGCAATAACATTGCTAGGAATTTACCCAAGGGATACAGGAGTGCTGATGCATAGGGGCACCTGTACCCCAATGTTTATGGCAGCACTTTCAACAATAGCCAAATTATGGAAATAGCCTAAATGTCTATCAACTGATGAATGGACAAAGAAGATGTGGTTATACAATGAAATACTACTTGGCAATGAGAAAGAATGAAATCTGGCCATTTGTAGCAACGTGGATGGAACTGGAGAATATTATGCTACATGAAATAAGTCAGGCAGAGAAAGACAGATACCATATGTTTTCACTCACATGTGGATCCTGAGAAACTTAACAGAAGACCATGGGGGAGGGGAAGGGGGAAAAAAAGTTACAGAGAGTGAAGGAGGCAAACCATAAGAAACTCTTAAATACTGAGAAGAAACTGAGGGCTGATGGGGGGTGGGGGAGAGGGGAAAGTGGGTGATGGGCATTGAGGGGGGCACCTGTTGGGATGAGCACTGGATGTTGTATGGAAACCAATTTGACAATAAATTATATTTAATATAATATACATATTTATACACATATATGTATATATATATAAACGTTAACAATTTTTTTAACTATAAAAAATTTGGATGTTGAGTTAAACTTGCATTCCTTGTGTAAATCCTACTTGATCATGGTGTATAGTTTTTAAAAATATGTTTTTAGATTTGATTTGATAGTATTTTGTTGAGAATTTCTGCATCCAAGTTCATAGTATTTATTGGTCTGTAGTTTTCTTTTATTGTGATGTCCTCCTCTGGTTTTAGCATCAGGGCAATATTGGCCTCTTAACATGAGTTTGGAAGTGTTCCTTCCTCTTCTGTCATTTGGAAGAGTTTGTGAAGAATTGGGTTTAGTTCTTCTTGAAACGTTTGCTAAATTCAAGCCATCTGGGCCTGTGCTTTCCTTTGTGGGTAGTATGTTGATTACTAATTCAGTCTCTTGTTATAAGTCTACCAAGATGGTCTATTTCTCCCTCTTTTTAAAATTTTAAATGCATTTTGTTTGACCAAATATACCCAAATCTATAATCAATTTTATAATCAATTACTCAATTTATAATCAATATAAAATTATGAATGAAATGTTTTATATATATTTTTTGTACTAAGGCTTGGAACTCTGGTGTGTATTCTGCACCTACAGCACATGGCATCCTCCCCCTATAACTCCTTCTCAAAACCAGCTGGCTAGTGCCCTAGGCCTCACCCCACCCCCCTCAGGTTACATCATAGAGCCCACTGGCAGGGAAGGGGGGGCGCAGATACACCCGCCCTGCCCAGTGGGCTCAGATGCTCACACTCTCCCCACCTACCTACCCAAGTTCTAAAAGGAAGTGAGGATCCCTGCAGAACCATGGGGTCGTTGGTCTGCCAGCCCGCCACTGGTGTTAAAAGGCTGAGGCAGTACTCCTGTATCCCTTGGGTAAATTCCTAGCAGTGCTATTCCTGGGTCATAGGGTAGGTCTATTTTTAATTTTCTGAGGAACCTCCACATTGTTTTCCAGAGTGGCTGCACCAATTTGCATTCTCACCAACAGTGCAAGAGGGTTCCCGTTTCTCCACATCCTCTCCAGCACTTATAGTCTCCTGATTTGTTTATTTTGGCCACTCTGGCGTGAGGTGATATCTGAGTGTGGTTTTGATTTGTATTTCCCTGATAAGGAGCGACGTTGAGCGTCTTTTCATGTGCCTGTTGGCCATCCGGATGTCTTCTTTAGAGAAGTGTCTATTCATGTTTTCTGCCCATTTCTTCACTGAGTTATTTGTTTTTCGGGTGTGGAGTCTGATGCATAGGGGCACTTGTACCCCAATGTTTATAGCAGCACTCTCAACAATAGCCAAATTATGGAAAGAGCCTAAATGTCCATCAACTGATGAATGGATAAAGAAATTGTGGTTTATATACACAATGGAGTACTACATGGCAATGAGAAAGAACGAAATATGGCCCTTTGTAGCAACATGGATGGAACTGGAGAGTGTGATGCTAAGTGAAATAAGCCATACAAAGACAGATACCATATGTTTTCATTCTTATGTGGATTCTGAGAAACTTAACAGAAACCCATGGGGGAGGGGAAGGAAAAAAAAAAGAGGTTAGAGTGGGAGAGAGCCAAAGCATAAGAGACTCTTAAAAACTGAGAACAAACTGAGGATTGATGGGGGGTGGGAGGGAGGGGAGGGTGGGTGATGGGTATTGAGGAGGGCACCTTTTGGGATGAGCACTGGGTGTTGTATGGAAACCAATTTGACAATAAATTTCATATTTTGAAAAAAATAAATAAATAAAAGGCTGATGCAGGAGTCTGAAGCCCCTGTGCGTACCTTATCCCCAGTGCCTCTCCACTCCAGCCACTGTTTCCTCTTGAGTCAGCTTCACTAGTTTGTATCTTGGTAGGATTTTTCCATTTCATCTAAGTTATTCAATTTGTTGGCATACGTTTGTTCATCGTATTCCTTTACAATCCTTTAAAATTTTGTAAAGTCAGTAGTAATGTCCCCTGTTTCATTTCTGATTCTAGTAATTTGAGTCTTCTCTCTCTCCTTTTTCCTTGCTCAATTTAGCTAAAGGTTTGTCAATTTTGTTCATCTTTTCAAAGAACCAACTTTGCCTTTTGTCAAATCTATTTTTAATGTAAATTTACTTTTCACTTCATTTATCTCTGCTATAATCTTTATTATTTTCTTCATTCTCCTTGATTTACTTGTAGTTTGCTTATCTTTTTTCCAGTTTCTTAAGGTATACGGTTAGGTTCTTGATTTGAGATTTTCCTTTTTTCTTAACATAAGCATTTACAGCTATAACTTTCCTTCTGAGAACTGCTTTATCTGCATCTCATAAATTTTGGTATCCTGTGTCTTTGTTCTCATTTATCTAAAAGTATATTCTTATTGGGACACCTGGGTGGCTCAGTTGGTTAAGCGTCTGACTTCAGCTCAGGTCATGATTTCACGGTTCTGTTCATGAGTTCCAGCCCTGGGTTGGGCTCTGTGCTGACAGCTCGGAGCCTGGAGCCTGTTTCAGATTCTGTGTCTCCCTTTCTCTACCCCTTCCTCGCTTGTTCTCTTTCTCTCTCAAAAATAAACATTAAAAAATTAAAAAAAAAGAAACATAATAAAAATATATTCTGATTTCTATTTTGATTTCTTTTTTTTGAGCCCTTTGTTATTTAGGAGTGTTTTGTTTAAAACTATTTTTTTTAAGTTTTTTTACTTTGAGAGAGAGAGAGACAGAGAGAGAATCCCAAGCAGGCTCCACACTGTAAACCCACAGTCCAACATGGGGCTTGAACATGGGGCATTATCACAAACTGTGATAATGACCTGAGCTGAAATCAAGAGTCTGATGCTTAGGGATGCCTGAGTGGCTCAGTTGGTTGAGCGTCCGACTTCAGCTCAGGTCATGATCTCACTGTTCGTGAGTTCGAGCCCCGTGTCAGGCTCTGCGCTGACAGCTCAGGGCCTGAAGCCTGCTTTGGATTCTGTGTCTCCCTCTCTGTTCCTCCCCTGCTCACACTCTGTCTCGCTCTCAAAAATAAAGACTAAAAAAAGAGCCTGACACTTAACCAACTGAGCCACCCAGGCACCCCATAGGAGTGTTTTGTTTAATTTCTATATATTTGTGAGTTTCCCACATTTTTTCTTGCTATGATTTTTAATTGTATTCCATGTGGTCATAGAACATACTTTGTATTGTTTGTATCCTTTCAAATTTCTTGAGGTCATTTTATGGCATAACATATGAGTTTATTCTGGAGAATGCTCGATGTGCACTTAAGAAAATTGTATATCCTCTTTCTGGGTGTAGTGTTCTATATATGCGTCTTAGGTCTAGTTGGTTTTTAGTGTTGTCCAAGACTTTTATTTTCTTCTTGATCTTCTGTACAGTTGTCCTATCCATTATTGGAAGTGGGGTGTAAAGTGTTCACTATTATTGTAGAAATATTTCTCACTTTTGAGAAATCAGTTTTGCCCCATGTATTTTGGAGCTCGGTTGTTGGATGCTTATATGTTTGTAATTGCTAAACTTCATGATGGATTGACCCTTTTATCATTATGAAATGTTCCTGTTTACCTCCAGTAACACTTTTTGTTTGTTTGTTTGTTTGTAGGTCTCTTTTGTGTGATACTAGTATAAACAGTTAAGCTTTTTTTGTAGCTAATGTTTCATGATATATCTTTTGCCATATATATATATGTATATATATACTTGCCATATATATATATATATATATATATATATATATATATATGTATATATACTTTCAATCAGTTTGTAACTGTGGACTATTAATCATTTTTTAAATTTAAATTTTAGTTAACAACAGTGCAGTATTGGTTTCAGGAGTAGAATTCAGTGATTCATCACTTACATTCAACACCCAGTGCCATCACAGCAAGTGCCCTCTTAAGCATTTCTACTGTATATATATAGTTATTTCACTTTTAAAAATCCAATCTCACAATCTTTGCTTTTTTATTAGGTTTTGTTATTGTAATCATTGATATACTTGGATTTACACATGCCATTTTATTTTTTCTTTTCTATATATCTTATGGATTTTTTATTCGTCTATTCCTCATTTATTACTTTTTTGCTTTAAATTAATATTAAAAATTGAAGTATAATTAACACACAGTGTTATATTAGTTTCAGGTGTACAATATAATGGTTTAACAATTCTATACATTACTCAGTGCTCATCAAGATAAGCATATTTTTAATTCCCTTTCACCTATTTCACCCATCCCCTGACCCACTTCCCTTCTGGCAACCACCAGTTTGTTCTCTGTAGCTAAGAGTCTGGTTTTTTCTTTGTTTCTCTTTTCTTTCTTTCCCCCTTTTATTTCTTAAATTCCACATATGAGTGAAATCATATGGTATTTGTCTTCCTCTGACTGACTTATTGTACTTGGCATTGTACCCTCTAGGTCTATCCGTGTTGTTCCAAATGGCAAGATTTGATTCTTTTTTTAAGTTTTTATTTAAACTTCAGTTAATTAACATACAGAGTAATATTAGTTTCAGGTGTACAATTTAGTGATTCAACACTTCCTTACAACACCTGGTGCTCATTACAAGTGCACTCCTTAATCCCCATCACCTATTTATTTATTTATTTTTAAATTTACATCCAAGTTAGTTAGCATATAGTGCAATAATAATTTCAGGAGTAGATTCCAGTGATTCATCCCCTATGTATAATACCCAGTGCTCATCCTGACAAGTGTCCTCCCTAATGCTCTTACCCATTTAGCCCATCCACCCACCCACAACTCCTCCAGCAACCTTCAGTTTGTTCTCTGTATTTAAGAGTTTCTTTTGTTTTGTCTCCCTGCTTGTTATTATATTATTTTTGCTTCCATTGCCTTATGTTCATCTGTTTTGTATCTTAAATTCCTCATATGAGTGAAGTCATGTGATATTTGTCTTTCTCTGACTGGCTAATTTCACTTAGCATAAAACCCTCTAGTTCCATCCACGTAGTTGCAAATGGCAAGATTTCATTGTTTTTGACTTCCAAGTAATACTCCATTGTGTGTGTGTGTGTGTGTGTGTGTGTGTGTGTGTGTGTGTATGCCACATTTTCTTTATCCAATAATCTGTCGATGGACATTTGGGCTCTTCCATACTTTGGCTATTGTTGATAGCACTGCTATAAATATTGGGATGCATATGCCCCTTCAAAACAGAACACCCTTGGATAAATACCTAGTAGTGCAGTTGCTGGGTCATAGGGTAGTCCTATTTTTAATTTTTTGAGGAAACTCCATATTGTTTTCCAGAGTGGCTGCACCAGTTTTCATTCCCACCAGCAGTGCAAAAGAGATCCTCTTTCTCCACATCCTCGCCAAAATCTGTTTTTGCCTGAGTTGTTAATTTTAGCCATTCTGTCTGGTGTGAGGTGGTATCTAATCATGGTTTTAATTTGTATTTCCCTGATGATAAGTGACATTGACCATTTTTTCATGTATCTGTTAGCTATCTGAATGTCTTTTTGGAGAAGTGTCTATTCATGTCTTTTGCCCATTTCTTCACTGGATTGTTTGTTTGTTTGTTTTGGGTGTGGAGTTTGATAAGTTCCTTATAGATTTTGGATACTAACCCTTTATTGATATGTCATTTGCAAATATCTACTCCCATCCCATCAGTTGCTTTTTGCTGATTGTTTCCTTCGCTGTGCTGAAGCTTTTTATTTTGCTGAGGTCCCAATAGGTCATTTTTGCTTTTGACTCCCTTGCCTCTGGAGACATGTTAAGAAGTTGCTGTGGCCATGGTCAAAGAGGTTTTTGTCTGCTTTTTGCTCAAGAATTTTGATGACTTCCTGTCTTATGTTTAGGTCTTTCATACATTTTGAGTTTATTTTTGTGTATGGTGTAAGAAAGTGGTCCAGGTTCATTCTTCTGCATGTGACTGTCCAGTTTTCCCAGCACCATTTGCTGAAGAGACTGTCTTTATTTCATTGGATATTCTTTCCTGCTTTGTCAAAGATTAGTTGGCCATACGTTTGTGGGTCTATTTCTGGGTTCCCTATTCTGTTCATTGATCTGAGTGTCTGTTTTTGTGCCAGTACCACACTGTCTTGATGATTGCAGCTTTGTAATACATCTTGAAGTCCGGGATTGTGATGCCTCCAGCTTTGGTTTTCTTTTTCTGGATTGCTTTGGTTATTCAGGGTCTTTTCTGGTTCCATACAAATTTTAGGATTGTTTTTTCTAGCTCTGTGAAGAATGCTGATGTTATTTGATAAGAATTGCATTGAATATGTAGATTGCTTTGGGTAGTATCGACATTTTACCAATATTTCTTCCTCCAATCCATGAACATGGAATATTTTCCCTTTTTTTTTTGTGTCTTCTTCAATTTCTTTCATAATCTTTCTATAGTTTTCAGTGTATAGATTTTTCACCTCTTTGGTTAGGTTTATTCCTACGTATTTTATGGTTTTTGTTGCTATTGTAAATGGGATCGATTCCTTGATTTCTCTTTTTGTTGCTTCATTATTGGTGTATAGAAATGCAACCAATTTCTGTACATTGATTTTATATGCTGCGACTTTGCTGAATTCATGGATCAGTTCTAGCAGTTTTCTGGTGGAATCTTTTGGGTTTTCCATATAAAGTATCATGTCATCTGTGAAGAGGTGAAAGTTTGATTACCTCCTTGCTGCTTTGGATGCCTTTAATTCCTTTGTGTTGTCTGATTGCTGAGGCTGGGGCTTCCAATACTATGTTGAACAACAGTGGTGAGAGTGGACAACCCTGTCGTGTTCCTGACCTTAGGGGGAAAGCTCTTAGGTTTTCCCCATTGAGGATGGTATTAGCGGTGGGTCTTTCATATATGGCTTTTATGATCTTGAGGTATGATACTTCTATCCCTACATTCTTGAGGGTTTTTATCAAGAAAGGATTCTGTATTTTGTCAAATGTTTTCTCTGCATCTATTAAGGGGATCATGTGGTTCTTGTCCTTTCTTTTATTGATGTGATGTATCACATTGATTGTTTTGCAGATATCGAACCAGCCCTGCATCCCATGTATAAATCCCACTTGGCTGTGATGAATAATTCTTTTAATGTATTTTTGGATCTGGTTGGCTAGTATCTTGTTGAAAAGTTTTGCATCCGTATTCATTAGGGAAATTAGTCTGCAGTTTTGTTTTTAGTGGGGGTCTTTGTCTGGTTTTGGAATCAAGGTAAAGCTGGCTTCATAGGATGAGTTTAGAAGTTTTCCTTCCATTTCTATTTTTTGAAACAGCTTCAAAAGAATAGGTATTAACTCTTCTTTAAATGTTTGGTAGAATTCCCCTGGAAAGCCATCTGGCCCTGGACACTTGTTTTTTTAGGAGATTTTTGATTACTAATTCGATTCCTTTACTGGTTATGGGTCTGTTCACAATTTTCTATTTCTTCTTGTTTCAGTTTTGGTAGTTTATATGTTTCTAGGAATTTGTCCATTTCTTCCCAATTGCCCACTTTATGGGCGTATACTTGTTCATAATATTATCTTATTATTGTTTGTATTGTATTGGTTGTGTATTGTTTGTATTATTGTTTGTATTATCTTATTATTGTTTGTATTGTATTGCTTGTGATCTCTCCTCTGTAATTCTTGATTTTATTTATTTGGGTCCTTTCCTTTTTCTTTTTGATCAAACTGGCTAGGGGTTTATCAATTTTGTTAATTATTTCAAAGAACCAGTTTCTGGTTTCATTGATCTGTTCTCCTGGTTGTTTTTTTTTTTGTTTGTTTGTTTCGATAGCATTGATTTCTGCTCTAATCTTTATTATTTCCCATCTTCTGCTGGCTTTTGACTTTATTTGCTGCTCTTTTTCAGCTCTTTAATGTGTAAGGTTAGGTTGTGTATCTGAAACCTTTATTCCTTCATTAGGAAGGCCTGGATTGCTATATACTTCCCTCTTATGACCACCTTTGCTGTGTCCCAGAGCTTTGGGGCTGTGGTGTTAACATTTTCATTGGCTTCCATGTACTTTTTAATTTCCTCTTTAACTTCTTGGTTAGCCCATTCATTCTTTAGTAGGATGTTCTTTAGTCTCCAGTATTTGTTATCTTTCCAAATTTTTTCTTTTGTTTGATTTCGAGTTTCATAGTATTGTGGTCTGAAAATATGCATGATATGATCTCAATCTTTTTGTACCTGTTGAGGGCTGATTTGTGTCCCAGTATGTGATATATTCTGGAGAATGTTCCATGTGCACTGGAGAAGGATGTGTATTCTGCTGCTTTAGGATGAAATGAATATATCTGTTAAGTACATCTGGTCCAGTGTGTCATTCAAAGCCTTTGTTTCTTGGTCGGTTTTCTGTTTAGATGATCTGTTCATTGTTGTAAGTGGGGTGTTGAAGTCCTTTACTATTATGGTATTGTCATCAATGAGTTTCTGTATGTTTATGATTAATTGATTTATATGTTTGGGTTCTTCCACGTTTGGAGCATAAATGTTTATAATTATTAGGTCTTCTTGGTGAATAGACCCCTTAATTATGATATAATGCCCTTCTTCATCTGTTACAGTCTTTATTTTAAAATCTAGATTGTCTGATATAAGTATGGCTACTCTGGCTTTCTTTTGGTGACTATTAGCGTGATAGATGGTTATCCATCCCCTTACTGTCTTTTTTTTTTAAAGTTTATTTTTGAAGGAGAGACAGAATGTGAGCGGGGGAGGGGCAGAGAGAGAGGGAGACCCAGAATCCAAAGCAGGCTCCAGGCTCTGAGCCATCAGTACAGAGCCGGATGTGGGGCTCAAACCCATAATCTGTGAGATCATGACCTGGGACAAAGTTGGATGCTTAACCAACTGAGCCATCCAGGCACCCCTCCATCCCCTTACTTTCAATCTGAAGGTGTCTTTAGGTCTAAAATGGGTCTCTTGTAAACAGCGTATAGATGGATCTTGTTTTATTATCCATTCTGTTACCCTATGTCTTTTGATTGGAGCATTTAGTACATTGACATTTAGAGTGAGTACTGAAAAGTAGGAATTTATTGCCATTATGTTGCCCGTAGAGTTGGAGTTTCTGGTGGTGTTCTTTGGTCCTTTCTAGTCTTTGTTGCTTTTGGTATTTTTTTTTCTTTTTGTCTTTTCTCCCCTCATAGAGTCTCCCTTAAAATTTTTTGCAGGGCTTGTTTAGTGGTCACAAACTCCTTTAGTTTTTATTTGTCTGGGAAACTTTTTATTTCTCCTTCTATTTTGAATGACAGCCTTGTTGGATAAAGAATTCTTGGCTGCAATTTTTCTGATTCAACACATTGAATACATATTGCCACTCCCTTCTGGACTTCCAAGTTTCTGTGGATATGTCTGCTGCAAACCTGATCTGTCTTCCCTTGTAGGTTAAGCACTTTTTTTTCCCTTCCTGCTTTCATGATTCTCTCTTTGCCTCAGTATTTTGTGAATTTGACTATGATATGCCTTGTTGATGGTTGGTTTTTGTTGAATCTAATGGGAATCCTCTGTGTTTCCTTGATTTTGATGTCTATGTCTTTCCCCAGGTTAGGAAAGTTTTCCACTCTGATTTGCTCACATAAAGCTTCTACCACTTTTCCTCTCTCTTCATTTTCTGGTACCTCTATGATTCAGATGTTATTCCTTTTTAATGAGTCACTGAGTTCTGTAATTCTTATGTCATGCTCTTTTGCCTTTGTTTCCCTCTTTTTTCCTGCTTTGTTATTCTCCATAAGTTTGTCCTCTATATTGCTGGTTTGCTGCTCTGCTTCATCCATCCTTGCTGCCGTCACATCCATTTGAGATTGCAGCTCAGTTATAGCATTTTAAATTTTGTCCTGACTAGATTTTACTTCTTTTATCTACACAGAAAGAGATTCCCCAGCTAGTTATTTTTATTATTGTGATTCTAAATTCTGGTTCAGGCATCTTGTTTGTATCTGTGTTGATTAAGTCCCTGGCTGTCATTTCTTCCTGCTCTTTCTTTTGGGGTGAATTCTTTCATTTCATAATTTTGAAGGAAGAAAAAGAATTAATAAAATGAAAAATTAAAAAAAATTAAAATAAAAAATTAAAAACAACATAAAAAATCAAATAAAGGATGCTAGCTCCTAGTGTTTTGGTTTGGTTGTTGAAAGAAGCTTGATAGGATAGAGAAAAAAGGGAAAGAAGAGAAAAGAAAGAATAAGGAAAAGAAAAGGAAAACTTTTGAAAATTTACAAAGATCAATACAATAAAGTAGAATGAAATGAAATGGTGAAAGTAAAATAGAATTTAAAAAAATTTACCAAAAGTAAAAAAATAAAGTAGAAAAAAATTAAAGAAAAATCTTTTTTTATAAATAGGGAAAAGAAAAAATAATTTTTTCTCTTTCTGTATTCAAGAATAAGAAAAGAAAAAGAAAAAAAAGTTGAGTAGATGGACCAGTGAACAGAATGAAATATGATTGAAATTACATCAGTTTCCCCTAGAAGTCAAACTATGAAGCACTTTATAGTCTGTAAACTAAGCAGGTGGAAAGACTTGTGGTGTTCCTCTAGAGCCTGGTGGCCCAGTTGGGTGGGGCTTGGTGTAGCCGCTCCATTCTCCACTAGGCGGTGCTGCTTAGCTTACTGAGGTGGATCATTGTGGCGCATGTAGCCGTGTATGTGCATGTGTGGGAGGGGTGAAAATGGCATCAGCCAGCTACCCAGTCTCTGGCTGGTATCAGAACTCTGTGCTCTCCCTGACTGGCAATCATGCAGTTCTCCTTTGTCTCCAGCTTCCGTCCACTCCCCGCTTTTACAGTGTCCGTGACCAAGCTGTCAGGCTGCCAGGCGGCACCTCCCTCCTTTTATCTCAGATGGCTCTGCTTCCCTACCCCTCATTCTGAGGGACTATGGCTTTGATCCGCTCAGACCCTCTGGAGGAGGGTCTCATCAAGCAATGGCATGGCCTGGTGCCGCCTGACCCCAGGAACATTCTTGATACCATGCTGCTGCCAATGCCCAGAGACTGCAGATGGGTGCCAGCTTGCTCCCAGGAATGTTCTCAAGGACGTGCTGCTGCCAATGCCTAGAGACTGCAGCCAGGCATCAGCCGGCCCCAGAAAAATTTTGGGGGATCATGTAGCAGCATCGTTTCAGGGATTATGGAAAATCACAACACACATGTGGCATCAGGCTTCACCCTTAACGTCCTTGTTCCAGCACCAGTGAATGTGGCTGTTCTCCAGGGTCTGCTGGGACCTTTGCCTGTGGGGTGGCTGCACCGCCTCCATCAAATGTCCTCCCAGCAGGGGAACCACCTCTCCCCGTATGGCCCATGGACCCCTCAGACCCTGCTTTCTGCTCCCAGGGATTTGCCCTTGCCACCAGAGCACCAACAGGTATTGAGCTTCCAAGTTTCAGACTGTGTGATCCCCTGTTTATAGCATCTTAATGGAATTTAAACCCTCTCCTTTCTCCTTTCTCCCTTTTTTTGTTCAGTGCACTCTTTCTCTTTCTCTCCAGCTGCTTTCGGGGGGGAGGAGTACTTTTCCCATACTCTCCCCCCTGTCTCAGTCCTCTCTCCACAAGCAAAAACAGCTTCCACGACTGCTCTCTCCCCCAGTTCACCTCTCTGTGCTGCATACCTGCCAAGTTCTGTGATTCAAGTTGTGCAGATTGTTGTGTTAATCCTCAGGTCAGTTTTCTAGGTGTGCAAGATAGTTTGGTGTTGATCTAGTTGCATTTCAGGGACAAGAGAAGCAAAAAAAAAAAGTTCCATGATACTCTGCCATCTTGTCCCCTCCTCTCTCCCCATCACCTATTTAACCCATCCTGCCTCTCACCTCCTCTCTGGTAACCATCAGTTTCGTCTCTATAGTTAAGAGTCTTTTTCTTGGTTTACCTTTCTCTCTTTTTTCCCTTTGCTCATTTATTTTGTTTCTTAAATTCTACATACGAGTGAGATCATATGGTATTAGTGTTTCTCTGACTGACTTATTTTACTTCGTATAATACTCTCTAGCTCCATTTATGTCATTGCAAATGGCATGATTTCATTCTTTTTTATGGCTGAGTAATATTCCATTATATATCGTGTGGTTTGTGTGGTATATATACCACACCTTCTTTATCCGTTCATCAGTTGAGGGAACTTGGACTGTTTTCATAGTTTGGCTAGGGTAGGTAATGCTGCTATAAATACCAGTGTGCATGTATCCCTTCAAATTAGTATTTTGTATTCTTTGGGTAAATACCTAGTAGTGCTTGGGGCGCCTGGGTGGCTTAGTCAGTTGTGTCCAACTTCGGCTCAGGTCATGATCTCATGGTTTGGTTCATGAGTTTGAGCCCACATTGGGCTCTGTGCTGACAGCTCAGAGCCTGGAGCCTGTTTCGGATTCTGTGTCTCCCTCTCCCTCTCTCTGCCCCTTCCTTGCTAGTGCTCTGTCTCTCTGTCTCTCAAAAATAAACATTAAAAAAAATTTAAATACCTAGTAGTGCAATTGCTGGATCATAGGATAGTTCTATTTTTAACTTTTTTGGGAACCTCCATACTGTTTTCCAGAGTGGCTGAAACACCTATCAATAAAATCTACAAAAATATAAGAAAGGCAAGAGTCTGTAGTATTTGAACCAAGACTACTCCCTCCTTTTCCCTTTCCTACCAGTAAGGTGGAGGCTCCAATCCAGACTGCTGCATATCCCTCCCCCTTCAATTCCCAGTCAGAAATCTTTCAGTGTGTCCACATTTACCACTGCGGGGGGGAGGGGTAGGGGGAGGGTAGGACTTCATTAATATAAATTGGCTAGTCACTAAAAACAATTATGAAACATGCAAAGAAACAAAAAATGTATGATTCACACAAATAAAAATATTAGGCAACACAAAATGCCTACAAGCAGATGTCAAATTTAACAGAAAAAGACTTCAAAGTAATCATTATAAATATGTTCACAGAACTAAAAGAAATCATGGTTAAAGAAGTAAAAGTAGTCCTTTTTTTCTTGTTTCATTTAAGAGTTTTCTATTTGTCTCTGTTTTTCTGACATTATCTTATTTCTTTGAACATTTTTTTACCCTTTTCTCTATTTTCTTTCCTGCCAGTTGAATCCTTTCTTCCACTGTTGAGCCTCTGTAATGAATTATTTATTTCAATTATTATAGTTCAACTCCAGAATTTCTCTTTGGTCCTTAAAAAATAATTTGTATTTCTTTATTGTTTGTTGGAAACTAGATGTTTTAGAGAATATATTGCTGTGACTCTGGGTATTGTTCTCCACCCCACCCTGGAATTCATTATTGTTAGTTTTTGTGTTTTTTTTTTTTAGTGACTAACTGGATTATATTAGTGAAGTCCTAGCCACAGCAATCAAACAAGAAAAAAAAAGAGAAAAGCCATCCAAATTGGTAAGGAAGAAGTAAAACTGTCACTATTTGCAGATGGCATGACACTATATGTAGAAAACCTTAAATACTCCACGAAAATACTACTAGAACTTATAAATGAATTTTGTAAAGTCACAGGATAAAATATCAATATACAGAAATCAGTTGCATTTCTATACACCAATAATGAAGTAGCCACAATAGAAACTAAGAAAACAATCCTATTTACAATTGCACCAAAATAATAAAATACTTAGAAATAAACTTAACCAAGGAGGTGAATGATATCTGTACTCTGACAACTATAAAACATTAATGAAAGAAATGTAAGATGACATAAACAAATGGAAAGAAATCCTGTGCACATAAATTGGAAGAAACAATATTGTTAAAATTTCCTTGCTACCCAAAGTAATCTACAGATTTAATGCATTTCCTGTCAAAATGCCAGCAGCATTTTTCACAGAAGTAGAACAAACAATCTTAAAATTTGTACAGAACCACAAAAGACTCTGAATGGCCAAAGCAATCTTGAAAAAGAAGAAAAAATCTGGAGGTATTATAATCCCATATTTCAAATTATATTACAAAGCTGTAGTAATCAAAATAGTATGGTACTGGCACAAATATAGATACATAGATCAATAGAACAGAATAGAGAGTCCAGAAATAAATCCACACTAATATGGTCAATTAATCTATAACAAAGGAGACAGGAATATACAATGGGAGAAACACAGTGGTATCTTCAATAAGTGGTGCTGTGGAAACTAGACAGTGACATATAAAAGAATGAACCTGAACCATTTTCTTACACTATGCACAAAAATAAACTCAAAATAAATTAAAGATCTAAATGTACGACCTGAAACCATAAAACTCCTAGAAGAGAACACATTTGTGATTTGTTTGATATGTTTCTCATGGTTAGACTAGTTAGGATTAAACACCTATAATGTGAATGTTTGTTTGCTTTATGTTGTCTAAGAAAACCCTTAACTTATTAAAAACAATTCTTTTTTCCTTTTTCTGTTCAGCTTGGGTGCTATTACCCTGTCTTCCAGATTGCTGAACTATTCTTCTGCATCTTGTAAACTACTGTTGATTACTTCTAGTGTATTTTCCATTTCAGTTACAGTATTCTTCAGCTATGATTGGTTCTTTCTTATATTTTCTGGCTCTTTGTTGATATCTTCACTGAGGTCATCCAGTCTGGTGAGTATCTTTATGACCATTACTTTGAACTCTTTATCAGGAAGATTTATTACTGCCATTTCATTTAGTTCTTTTGCTGAGGTTTTGTCTTGTTCTTTCACTTGGAGCATATTCCTCTGCCTCCTCATTTTGCCTGATTTCTGTGTTTGTCTTTATGAATTAGGCGGAACAACTACATCTCCTAAATTTGAAGGAATGGTCTTATGAATGATCATCTCCTGTGTAGACTGTGTGTGCCTGGTGACTTTGGATAGCTGGTTGGAGCTGTAGCTAGCATGGGATGGGGATACTAGGGATGCCACGGTGGGGTGGCCAGGGTTGAAGTGCGTGTACAAGCTAGGGTGTACCAGTGTGCTCAGCACAGGGGGCACCCTGGTGGGCATGAATTGGGTGTTCCTCGGGTGTTCTGTGCCTGGGGTACAAGGAGGGTGTTCAGAGTAGAAGTGCGAGTGAGCTGGGAGGTCCCAGAGTGCTGTGCACCAGGAGTGCCCTTAGCAAGTCATCTGAAGCCAAAGTGGTGTGGGCCTGGAGTGTTCCAGGGTGCTTTGTGCCTGTGTTGCCTTGGTGACATGGCTGGAGCTCAGTGAGTACTGACCCAGGGTGTTTTGGTATGTGCCATGCTAGGGATTGCCTTTGTGGGATGGCTGGGGCTGGTGTGGACTAGGGACTAGGGACTCACTCAGGCAGTAGGCCAGTTAGGGTGTCCAGACTGTGCACTGGTCTGAGCTTTTAAGTTGGAGGGGAATGTAAACTGTGGAGCTCACCTACTCCTATAACCAAGATAAAGTTTCACCAGCTCCCTTGCCATTTGGTGGAGTTCTAGGGCTGGTTCCTTTATATTTTAGTTGCCCTTTTAAACCATGGCTTTTCTTTTTCTGTTTCCCAGGGAAGAAATATCTGCTCCTGTTGCCTCAGTGCTATCCCTCCCCACTGCAGTTCACAGCATCAGAGGTGGTGGTTCCCTTCACTGCCACGTCTCCATCTCTCTTGCCATTGTCTGTGTGGTCTCTGTGTCTTTTGTTCAGTTAGCTCTCAGTTCTTCAGGAGGAGCTTCTCTACAAACACGAGTCATTTGGTGTGAATTCAGGGCATTCCTGTGTCACCTTCTGAGACCAGAAACTGTACTTCTACTTTTTTTGAAACTTCCTATTTTTATATAATTATACTTCTACCCATAACCTGGCTTCTCCCAACAGTAATGTTTGCATAACTACTGTATGTCTACCTTTTCAAAGTTGTTTGTGGACACACTGGTATAGACTCTTTCAAGTTCTGTTTGTTTAAAGTTTTTTCTTTTTCTATAACTGTGATATTTGGAACTAGCTTCTCTGGATATGGAATCCTTGGTTCACACTTTTTTTTTCCATTGAATTTCTTGAAAATGCTGCCTCGGGGCGCCTGGGTGGCGCAGTCGGCTAAGCGTCCGACTTCAGCCAGGTCACGATCTCGCGGTCCGTGGGTTCGGGCCCCGCGTCAGGCTCTGGGCTGATGGCTCAGAGCCTGGAGCCTGTTTCCGATTCTGTGTCTCCCTCTCTCTCTGCCCCTCCCCCGTTCATGCTCTGTCTCTCTCTGTCCCCCCCCAAAAAAAACGTTGAAAAAAAAATTAAAAAAAAAAAAAAGAAAATGCTGCCTCATTGTTGCCTTGCCTTGTATGTTGTTTTTGGAAAGTCTGATGTCAGATTAATTAATTTGCCTTCATGAGTTATTTCATCTTTTTGCCTAGAGGCTTTGATGACTTAGTTTATCTTCCATATCTAATATTTTACTAGGATATGTCTCAGAGTTGATCATTTTGGCTTATTTTCCCAGGAACCTAGTGGGAACTTTGAATGTATAGACTGAAGTCTTTCACTTTGGAAATTTTTCTTGGATTATAGGTTTAAATCTTTTAAATATTAACTTTGTTCCATTGTTCCATTGTTTCTTCTTCCCCAGTAATTCCAGTGACACAATTGCTATTCCTTCTTTGCTTCTCCTTCAATTCACTGATTTCTTTCTGAGCCTTTTTACTTTCTTATTTGTTTTATTTTAATTCTCTCAGTTATTTTTCTGTCTTTTTCAATGCACCTTATTAAATTTTCTTGAGTCTGTTTTTCCTTTGGAATCTTTAAATTTATCTTCACATCTGAGATTATTTTGTCTTTCTTCCATTTATTTTCTAGTTTGATCAATTATCTCTTTGATTTTTTGTCTTGATTTTTTGAAAGTCTGAATCCAGATGGGTTTTTTTTTCATATCCCCAAATGTATTTAATTCAGTTTGGAATGTTGTCTTGCAGGGGTTTTCTTTTTTGTTTTGTTTTTTTGTTTTGTTTGTTTTGCTTCATAGTTGTTTTCTGTAATGAGATGTTTATCAGTTGTGTGTTGACTCTTGTTTTCTGATTTTTTTTATATATGAAATTTATTGTCAGATTGGTTTCCATACAACACCCAGTGCTCATCCCAAAAGGTGCCCTCCTCAATACCCATCACCCACCCTCTCCTCCCTCCCACCCCCCATCAACTCTCAGTTTGTTCTCAGTTTTTAACAGTCTCTTATGCTTTGGCTCTCTCCCACTCTAACCTCTTTTTTTTTTTTTCCTTCCCCTCCCCCATGGGTTCCTGTTAAGTTTCTCAGGATCCACATAACAGTGAAACCATATGGTATCTGTCTTTCTCTGTATGGCTTATTTCACTTAGCATCACACTCTCCAGTTCCATCCACGTTGCTACAAAAGGCCATATTTCATTCTTTCTCATTGCCACATAGTACTCCATTGTGTATATAAACCACAATTTCTTTATCCATTCATCAGTTGATGGACATTTAGGCTCTTTCCATAATTTGGCTATTGTTGAGAGTGCTGCTATGAACATTGGGGTACAAGTGGCCCTATGCATCAGTACTCCTGTATCCCTTGGATAAATTCCTAGCAGTGCTATTACTGGGTCATAGGGTAGGTCTATTTTTAATTTTCTGAGGAACCTCCACACTGCTTTCCAGAGCGGCTGCACCAAGTTGCATTCCCACCAACAGTGCAAGAGGGTTCCCGTTTCTCCATATCCTCTCCAGCATCTATAGTCTCCTGATTTGTTCATTTTGGCTACTCTGACTGGCGTGAGGTGATAGCTGAGTGTGGTTTTGATTTGTATTTCCCTGATAAGGAGCGACGCTGTACATCTTTTCATGTGCCTGTTGGCCATCCGGATGTCTTCTTTAGAGAAGTGTCTATTCATGTTTTCTGCCCATTTCTTCACTGGGTTATTTGTTTTTTGGGTGTGGAGTTTGGTGAGCTCTTTATAGATTTTGGATACTAGCCCTTTGTCCGATATGTCATTTGCAAATATCTTTTCCCATTCCGTTGGTTGCCTTTTAGTTTTGTTGGTTGTTTCCTTTGCTGTGCAGAAGCTTTTTATCTTCATAAGGTCCCAGTAGTTCATTTTTGCTTTTAATTCCCTTGCCTTTGGGGATGTGTCGAGTAAGAGATTGCTACGGCTGAGGTCAGAGAGGTCTTTTCCTGCTTTCTCCTCTAGGGTTTTGATGGTTTCCTGTCTCACATTCAGGTCCTTTATCCATTTTGAGTTTATTTTTGTGAATGGTGTGAGAAAGTGGTCTAGTTTCAACCTTCTGCATGTTGCTGTCCAGTTCTCCCAGCACCATTTGTTAAAGAGACTGTCTTTTTTCCATTGGATGTTCTTTCCTGCTTTGTCAAAGATGAGTTGGCCATACGTTTGTGGGTCTAGTTCTGGGGTTTCTATTCTATTCCATTGGTCTATGTGTCTGTTTTTGTGCCAACTGATTTTTTTTATAACAACTCTATAGATTCACCAAAAGTTACTGCTCACTTCTTTTTATGTCTTGTATTTCTTTCTTAGAAGCCATGCCTTTTGAAGATTGCTACCTAAAATTATGCACACTTGAAAGCTTCTTCCTTGTTCTGGCCTACTAGGACATTAAAAAAATATTTTTATACTTGAGGGAGACTTAATCTTTCTTTCAGTGACTTCAGATTAATCCTAAGCCCATGACAAACTCCCTTATTTCCTACAGTTTTTATCAGCCTGTCCTTGCTCACTATAAGAGTTTGTGGTGCAGCATGGATGTGAGAGAGTACTTCTTGAGATTTGGTATTTTTTTTCTTCTTTTAAACTTAGTTATATTGAGGTTTGGGAATTTTTCTGCTTTAAGTTATGCTTCCCATGTGGTTTTAGTGCCATTTAAAATTTATTTTTGTTATTCTGTATTGACTTTGGAGGAAACATTGGGAGACACAAACCAAGGCAGCCACTGTTGTCTTCATCAACCTGGAAGTCTAATTAGTCTTTTAAAAAAGTTTTCTAATTTATGAAAACCAGATCAATCATCACCTACTTTGCTGAGATGTCAAGGTATCATTTTCCTCAGCTGAAGAGCTTAAGACCCTCTCGCCCTTGCTGATCACAAAGCAGATCTTGGAGGTGGTCTTAGGTTGTAACTTATATATTTAAAAAAAACTATCCCCAGACACTAGGTATAATACATTTATCTCCTTCTTTCTCACATTTATCTCCTTCTTTCTCATAAATAGCAGTATTGTTTTTTAGATTTTAATTTTAATTCTGGTTAGTTAACATGGAATGTTATATGAGTTTCAGGTGTCCAATATAGTGATTCAACACTTCCATGCATCACCTAGGGCTCATAACAACAAGTGCACTCTTTAATCCCCATCACCTATTTCACCCATCTCCCCAACCACCTACCCTCTGGCAACCATCAATTTGTTCTATATAATAAGAGTGTTTCTTGGTTTCTCTCTCTCTCTCTCTCTCTCTCTCTCTCTCTCTCTCTCTATTTTCCCCTTTTCTCATTTATTTTGTTTCTTAAATTCCACATTGTGAGTGAAATCATATGGTATTTGTCTTTCTCTGACTTATTTCACTTAGCATAATACTCTAGCTCCACCCATGTGTTTGCAATTGGCAAGATTTCATTCTTTTTTATGGATAATATTCCATTGCGCGCGCACACACACACACACATACACACCATCTTTATCCATTCATTAGTTGATGGACATTTGGGCTCTTTCCATACTCTGGCTATTGCTGATAATGCTGCTATAAACATAGGGGTGCACGAATCCCTTTGAATTAGTATTTTTGTAAATTAGGTATTTTGTGAATTAGGTATTTTGGGTAAAACACCTAGTAGTGTAATTGCTGTATCCTAGGGTAGTTCTATTTTTAACTTTTTTGAGGAATCTCCATTGTTTTACAGAGCAGCTGCACCAGTTTGCATTCCCACTAACAGTGTAAGAGGGTTCCCCTTTCTCCACATCCTCGCCAACATCTGTTGTTTCCTAAGTTGTTAATTTTAGCCATTCTGACAAGTGTGAGGTGGTATCCCATTCTGGTTTTGATTTGTAGTTCCCTGATGATGAGTGATGTTGAGCCTCTTTTTATGTGCCTGTTGGCCATCTGGATGTCTTCTTTGGAAAAATGTCATGTCATCTGCCCATTTATTAACAGGATTATTTGTTTTTTGGATGTTCAGTTTTGTAAGTTCTTTATGTATTTTGGATACTAACCCTTTATTGGATCTGTCATTTGCAAATATCTTCTCCCATTCCATCAGTTGGCTTTTAGATTTGTTGATTGTTTCCTTCACTGTGCAGAAGTTTCTTATTTTGATGAAGTCCCAATAGTTTATTTTTGTTTTTGTTTCCCTTGCCTCAGGAGAGATATCTAGAAAAGAGTTGCTATGGCCTGTGTTTTCTCTTTAGGATGTTTATGGTTTCAGGTTTCATATTTAGGTATGTATTCCATTTTGAATTTATTTTTTGTATAGTGAAGAAAGTGGCCAAGTTTCCATTTTTGCATGTTTCTGTGCAGTTTTTCTAACATCATTTGTTAAAGAGACTGCTTCTTTCCAATTGGATATTCTTTGCTGCTTTGTTGAAGATTAATTGACCATATAGTTGTAGGTTTATTTCTGGATTTTCTGTTCTGTTGATCTATGGTCTTCCTTTTTTGAGGCTGTACTTAGTTTCTTCTTTGAAGGACTGAGTTAAGTTCAGGTTTTGTTTTCAGGTTTGAGTGATTTTATTTTAACATGTAAATTTGAGTACATATAGTAATAGAGCATTTTAAATTCTGTACAAATATTTGTGACTATCCTTTAAGCATAGCTTTCCTTCTCCTTTTATGGACAGCAACAAGACCTTTTGGTCAAATTTCCTAGTTTTTTTCTCATTTCTATTGAATAAAAGATCTGATTTACTTTGTAACTTTACCATATATTTGTTGTTAATCTTTTAAAAATTATTATTATGTTGTATCTAATGAATGCTTGCTCATTTAACAATATAATCTGGTCATAAAGGTCATATTCCCATCTCTGACTATGACACAGTCATATTTCTAGATGTTTAATGCCATTCTAATACCAGTTGGTTTTGATCTGTATTTAGAGCTGATTTTTAAAAGAATTCTTTTAGGATTTGCCTTTCTGATATACTCACTCTCTGATTTTATTATTCATATCAGAAATAAACTCAGGAGTTTAAGATTGTGGCTCTACTTATGTCATTTGTAAGTTCAGCCGTCTGTTGAGCTTACGCATAATGCATTCTAGGAATTCAATTAAATAGCAAAAGATCTTGATGCTTTCCGTGTCATTTAATATTGCAGTGCTTATGCCATAGAAATAAAGAAAAGTAAGTGAAAATATAAAGAACTTTAAAATGCATAGTGGAAAGATAGTTTGGACTGGCCAGATACAGAAAATACAGCATTCTTTTCATGAGAGTTGGATAGAGGAAACAGTATTTTCCATATTCTTATTTCCAGAAACCTTTATAATATGACAAGTGAAAAGAGGGCTTTTTCTACTGAAAGAGTTGCCTTAACTCTTCTGTTTAGCCACACTTGCATAGGTGTTTTCAATTTCTTTGTCTTCAGGACATGTGTGGATAAATTCTTCACGGGCATAGGCATTGTGAAGATAGCGCCAGACTCCTGAGAATTCTGCTGGAATGTCAAAGTCACGGTATTTCTTGGCAGCAACCTAGGGTTTTGGGAAAAAACGGTAATAAAAGGCATCAATGACATGCTTAGTGTGGAGAAACATATTTCAAGAGTCAAGATCATTAAGGACATGTTATCTGCACAAAAATAATCTTGCACTTACTACTTTAAAGTTTTTTTTTACAAATGTAGACAAAGCTATATTTGTGTAATCATATTTAAATTTATGCTGTGATTATCAGAAGAATTTCTCCACTAGACTAAGTTTGCTTAGGGTCCCAACTATGTCTTATTTCTTTATGTATTCTGTGTGTTTGGCATAGGACCTGAGACAGAATAAGTTCTGTTCAATAAGAATTTATTAAATCAATGATTAAGTCATCATGATATTATTAGTAGCTCACATTATTTATCATTTGTTATGACACTGTTCTAAGCATTCTACATGCTTTAATTTAATCAACAATTCTATGAAATGGGTAATATTACCCTTGTTTTTTTTAAGTTTATTTATTTTGAGAGAGCATGCATGCAAGCATGGGAGGCAGAGAGAGAGAGAGAGAGAGAGAGAGAGAGAGAGAATCCCAAGCAAGCTTTGCACTGTCAGCACAGAGCCCCATGCGGGACTTGAACTCAGGAACCATGAGATATTGACCTGAGCCAAAATCAAGAGTTAGATGCTCAGCTGACTGAGCCACCCAGGTACTCCTTACTCTTGTTTTATAGATAAGCCAGTGGAAAGCACCTTCTGATTTGGGAAGAAAGAAACAAATTTTATGGTTCCCAGAGGAGATCACTGTGGATTTTTTTTCCTAAGGAGAAAAAGGAGATATATACCATGTATAATGATGACAAAGCCATCATATAACAATCTCACACTAAATAGTCACTGTGTTTCATGCTGGCAACTCCCAACCCCTTCCCAAACCATTCAGTATGCCCTACAAAGGCTTACTTTAATAATGTTCAGTTTGGGTAACAAGCTGCAGTCAGCCAGTGTCAGCTGGTCCCCATCCAAGAACAATCTTCTGGAAACTGTGAGTTCCTCAGCACTGTCTGGATCAATTTCATCCAGAAGCGGGGTGTTTAAGTAGTCATCCAGACGTTTAAATTCTCTGAGTAGAGATTTTTCAAAATCTGAGGCAAAGAAGTCAGAAGGTTACTAATAAACATTTTGTCTTCATGACTACATTTTACATAAGCTTTTCACACATTTAGACATCTCTATCTATACACATTGCTTACACTGGCCCTTCAAAATCTAAATAGTTAACTAGAACTCAACTACCCACTGATAAGACAGAATCAGGTGTTTAATCAAATGCTCTTTGACTCTTCTTGAGGAGCATTGGAAGGAGAGTCAAAGAAAGAAAAAGTCACATATGTTATTACTAAACACAGAAAAGTCAGAAAGTGGAATCAGAAACTAATAGCTCTTATGACTCACAATACAGTAAACCCATTCAAGAATGGTCATGGGAGATAGTAGATGCTATAGTTTAAGAAACCTTAAAGGCACACAGGAAAAGTAGGGGGGGGGGGCTAAAAAATACAGTCCTGCAGTTAGTTAACTCCTAGCATGTCAATGCTCTAATTGAGCCAAGTTAGTAATTGCTATATTGAATCTTGGGTTCTAAATTTAATAAAATTTCATGGAAAGGAATTTCAAAGGAGAAAAGAAAAAAATCAGAGGAAGAGTGCATTCCCCAACATATATTACATATTCAGGAAAATCCCATGTTAGCTGAGTGAGACTGTGGGAGTCAGCAAATGTGTGAGAGAAATAGAAATTTAAATAAAGGTATCTTACTCTTATTTGCTTCTTTTTGTGTATTCTTAATGTATGCAGAAAACTTGGCAAAGAGGTTACAGCCCACATCAAAGGACTCCTTGTTCTTGGGACTCAGGTGAGGATACCTTAAAAAGAAACATCACTGCATGATTATTCACACATAAGTCAGAGACCAAGTGTCCTAGCTTGTACTCTACTGAAAATGGAGGTTTTAGAAAATTGTGCTGGAAACAGAGGATTCTGAGAATCTCTATTTGTAAATATATATTTTTCCCAATATCAGAACACTTTAGTTTCTAAAGTTCACTAGGAAACAAGCTGTGGAAAATTGAAAGGCCATTTACCTGTAGGAACAATGTTTTAAATGGTAGTTAAGTCCCCCATACTTGTTCCTGAAAGCCTATTTGGCAGAAGATATGTTGTTGGTAATACATTTTTAAAGCTAAGTAGGAAAAAATATGGCTTTAAATTATTGTAAATTCCATAAAAATGAAGGAATAAAGAGGATAGAGAGCATGGAAAAAGGTAGCCAAGATGTCCTCTCCTTAGTAATACAAAGTTCACTTAGCATAATAAAAATTAAATAATGTAATAATGTAATCCACCACATTAAGAAATTAAATAATACCATATTATCATGAGTAGATGCAGAAAAATTATTGCAAAGCAATTCCTAGTCATAAAAAAACCCCACTAGCAACTAGAAATGATCAGGTCAAACAGTCATCTTCCTTAATACCTCTCTTTCTCTCCCTCCCCATATTTGCTCCATTAGCAATTCTATCCAGTTTACCTTTCAAAATATACCCAGAACTTATCCACTTCTCACCACCTCCACTGCCCTCTGCCTTGTCCAAGTCTTATACTACTGCAATAGCTCTTTGACTATTCTCCCCACTCCCATGCTTGTCCCCCACACTCTTAGACTATTTTCCACTTGCTGCCAGAGCAATCATGTTAAAAGGTAAATTGTATCATGTATCTCCCCTACTTATTACCTTGCAATGCCCCCATCTCATTCAGACTCAGACCCCAAGTCCTCATAGTAGTCTACAGGGACTGATGTGATCTGACCCTATCTTACCACTCTGCTCTCATTTCCTCCTACTCTTTTCTCCACTCACTACACTTGAAACTTACCTCTTTGCTGTTCTTAAAATAGACCTGACAATCTCCAGCCCCAAGGCTTTTTCACTTAGTCTTCCCTTAAATGGAGTGATTTCCTTTATGTATGCACATGACCTACTCCCTCTCTTCTTTCGGATCTTGTTTTTATATTTCTAAGTGAGACCTTCCTCTGCCCACTCTATTTAACATTGCAACCTTACCCTGCCCTTACCCCATACTTTACTCCCTAGTTTTATTTTTTCTTAGTATTTAACATCATCTAAAATAGTTTCTATTTTGCTTTTTAATCTTGCCTATTTATTGTCTTCCCCAACTAGAATGTAAGGTCTACTAAGACAGTGTTTTTGCCTGGTTTAATCACTGATGTGTTTCAAGTGTCTAGAATATTGTTTGATAGTAAGTACTCAGTAAATATTTATTGAATGATTAAACTAATTCATTAATTTCCTTAACTTGATAAAATATATCCATCAAAAACTTTCAGCAAGCACCATATTACATGGTGAAATGTTAGAACTGTTTCCCTTAAAATGAGTAAATGATGAGAATAATCATTATCACTACTTGTCTTCAACATTGTGCTGAGTGCACTAACAAATAAGACAAACAACATTCTAAATGGTAACTTTAAAACCATTTACATTAAATTTAGGAACAAGACAGAATTAATGAGATATTTTGGTAAGGTGGCTAATACAAGTCAAACATTAAAAAAATAAGTTTTCTATGCTACCAATAACCAGATGGAAATAGATATTAATAGCATATTCCATTTACAATTGTGATAAAGTATAAAATATTTAGAAATAACTTAATACAAAGGTATAGAACCAATATGAAACAAAACAAAACAAAACAAAACCTCATCAAAGAACATAGGACTGGCACTTAGGTTGATAACCTAATGTAAATCAGTGGATGAATGGATAAAGGACATGTGGTGTATATACAATGGAATATTATTCAACCATAAAAAAGAAGGAAATCCTACTATTTCTAACAACATGAATGGACTTGGAGGACATTATTCTAGGTGAGATAAGTCAGACAGAGAAAGACAAATACTGTATGATCTAACATATGTAGAATCTAAAAAGCAAAAATCATAAAAAAGAGAGTAAAATTATAGTTACTGGAGGCACCTTGGTGGGGGGATTGGGGAGATGTTTAAATGTTAAAAGCTTGCAATTAGTAGATAAATAAGCACAGCATAGTGATTATAGTCAACAAAACTATATTATAAACTTCAAAGTTCCCATTAGCAGTTACTCCCCATTCATACCTCCTCTCAGTCCCTGGAACCACTAATCTTTCTATCTCTATGGACTTGCTTATTCTAGACATTTCATATAAATGGAATCATACAATATGTGGCCTATTGTGTTTGGCTTATTTCACTTAGTATGATGGTCAAGGCTCATATCCTGGTATGTATCAGTACTTCATTTTTTTTATGGTTGAATAATATTTCATTGTATGGATAGATCACATTTTCTTTATCCAGTAATCACTTGATGGATATTTATGTTGTTTTCACCATTTGGCTAGTGTAAATAGTGCTGCTATGATTGTGTACACGTTTTTGTTTGAATACCTGTTTTCAGTTCTTTTGAGTATATATCTAGGAATAGAATTGCTGGGCTATGTGGTAACTCTATGTTGAAATTTTTGAGTAACTGTCAATTTTTTTTCTACAATGGCAGCATTTCTACCAGCAACGTATGAGAATTCCAATTTTTCCACATTTTTGTAAGCATTTGCTATTTCCTGTTTTTTTTCTTTTTCGTGATAGCCATCTTAGTGGCTTTTAAGTGTTATCTCACTATGGTTTTGATCTGCATTTCCCCAATAACTAATGATGTTAAGCATCTTTACATGTGCTCATTAGGCATTTGCATATATCCTCTTGAGAAATGTCTACTTTCTTGATACTTTTAAAATTAGGTTGTTTGCTTTTCTGTTGTTGAATTGTAAGAGTTCTTTATATATTGTGGAAGCTAGACCTTTATCAGATACATGATTTGGAAACACTGTCTCCCATTTTTTTTGGATTAATTTTTCTTTTTTTTTTTGATAGTGTTCTTTGATGCACAAATGGTTTTGGTTGATGAACTCTAATTTATCTACTTTTTATTTCATTGCTGTGCATTTGGTGTCATATCTAAGATTCTATTGCCAAATACAAGGTCCTGAAGATTTACCCATATGTTTTCTTCTAAGAGTTTTATACTTTCAGCCCATATGTCTAGGTCTTTGATGTGCTTTGAGTTAATTTTTGTTTATGGTATGAGGTAAGGGTCTAACTTTTTTCTCTTGCATGTGAATACCTAGTTTTCCCAGAATGATTTGTGGGGGAGACTATTCTTTCGTCATTGAATGGTTTTGGCACTCTTGAAAATCAATTGACCTTTGATGTATGGGCTTATTTCTGGACTCTCATTTCTCCACTATTGACTTATAAGTCTACTCTTATGCAAGCATTGCACCATTGTGATTATGGTAGGTTTGTAGTAAGTTTTGAAATCAGGAAGTGTGAGTCCTCCAACTTTGTCTTTATCAAGACTATTTTGGCTATTTGTGGTCTCTTAAAATTCCATATGAATTTGAGCATTGGTTTTTTTATTTCTGCAAAAACACCATTAGAATATTTATTGTGGTTGCATTGAATTAGTAGATCTTTTGGGGGAATATTTCTATCAATAAAATTAAGTCTTCTAGTCCACAAACATTGGATGTTTGTATGGGTTGAATTGTGTCCCCCCAAAAAGATATATTGGAGTCATAAACTCCAGTACTTTCTTTTTTAATTTTAATTTTTATGTTCATTTATTTTTGAGAGAGAGAGAGACAGAGTGCGAGCAGGGGAGGGGCAGACAGAGAGGGAGACACAGAATCTGAATTCGAAGCAGGTTCCAGGCTCCGAGCTGTCAGCACAGAGCCCAACATGGGGCTTGAACTCACGAACCACAAGATCATGACCTTAGCTGAAGTCGGACGCTTAACCAATTGAGCGACCCAGGCGCCCTAAACTCCAGTACTTACTAATGTAACCTTATTTTGAAATATGATTGTTACATATGTAATTAGTTAAGACAAGGCCACACTGGAGTAAGGTGGGCCCATTAATCCAAATTACCAGTGTTCTTAAAAAGAATATCTTTTCAAAAGACAGAGGAATGGGGAAAATGCCATGTGAAGATGGAAGATTGGAATTATGGATCCACAGGTCAAAGAACACCAGTGATTGCTGGAAAGCCACTGGAAACTAAGAAGAGGCAAGGAAGGATATTTCTCCTAAAGGTTTCAGAGGGAGCATGGCCCTGCTGATTCTTTGACTTCATACTTCTGGCCTTCAGAACTATAAGACAAATTTCTGTTGTTTTAAACCACTCAGTTTATGGCACTTAGTTGTGGCAGCCCTAAGAAACTAATATACATGTCTTTCCATTTTTTAGGTCTTCTTTCAGCAATGGTTTGTGATTTTCAGCAGAGAAGTCTTTATTAAGTTTATTCCGAAGTATTTTGTTATTTCTTATACTGTTGAAAATGGAATTGTTTTTTAAATTTACTTTTTGGATTATTCATTGGTAGTGTAAATAAATAAAATTGATTTTTGTATATTGATCTGTATATTTCAATTGTACTTAAATCATGTATGAGTTCTAGTAGTTTTTTAGTGGATTTTAAAGGATTTTCTGTGTGAAAGATTATGCCATCTGCAAATAGAGATAGTTTTACTTCTTCCTTTCCACTTTGAATACTTTTTTTTTTTTTTTCATAACTGCTCTGGTTAAAACTTCCAATGCAGTGTTAAACAGAAGTATCAGATATGGTACCCCTGTGTTGTTCCTAATCCTAAGGGAAAGTTTTCAATCCCTTACCATTAAGTATGATGTTATGTGTGGGTATTAGATGCTTTTTGTCAGGTTGAGGAACTTCCCTTCTGTTCCTAGTTTGTTGAGTATTATCATGAAATGGTGTCAGATTTTGTCCATTTTTTTTTTTTTGCATTGAGATGAGTATGGCTTCCCTCTTTTACTGGTGCTCTTTATTCTTCACATGACCTTAATTTACTGTCTAGTGGCCTCTCATTTATGCCTGAAGGACTCCCTGTAGCATTTTTTGTAGAATAGGTCTACTAGCAACAAAATTCCTCAGTTTTTGTTCATGTGGAATGTCTTAACTTCTCTTTCATTTTTGAAGGATAGTTTTGCCAGATATGGAATTCTTGGTTGATTTTTTTTCTTTCAGCACTTAATATGTCATCTCTCTGCCTTCTGGTCTCCATGGTTTCTGATGGAGAATCATCTGTTAATCTTACTGAATATCTCTTCTACATGATGAGTCATTTTTCTCTTGCTGCTTTCAAGATTCTATCTTTGGCTTTAGATAATTTGATTATAATGTATCCTGGTGTTGATATCTTTGTCTCTATTCCACTTGGAATTCATTGACCTCCTTGGATGTATAGATAAATGTATTTAATTAAATTTGGGAAACTTTCAGCCAATATTACTTCAAATATTCTTCTGCATCTTTATCTCTGTTGTCTCATTCTGGGACTCCTATTATGTGTATCTTGGTACATTTGATGGTATTCCACTGGTCTGTTAGATTCTGTTCATTTTCTTCCTTTTACTCAGACTGGATAATCTCAATCAATTTATGCTCACTTTTGCTTATTACCTCTTTTATATGTTCAAATCTACTGTTGAAACCCTGTAGTGAATTGTTCATTTTAGTAATTGTACTTTTCAACTCCAGATTTTCTATTTGGTTCCTTTTTACAGTTTCTTTTTATTGCTGTTCTCTCTATGCTGAGGATGCTCTCTGTGGTTTCCTTTAGTTCTTTGTTTATGGCTTTCTTTAGCATTCTAAACATATTTAAGACAGTTGATGTAAAGTCTTTATTGAATCACATATCTGGATTTTCTCAGGAACAGATTCTATTAATTTCTTTTTTATCCTGTGAATGGGCCATACTTTCTTGTTTCTTGACATGAATTATATTTTTTTCTTGAAAACTGGACGCTCAAATATTATAAGGTAGAAACTCTGAAAATCAGATCCTTCCATTCCTTGGGGTTTGTGTTGCTGCTTATTATGAGTATTGTTTATTTGTTTAGTAAATTTTCTGAAGTAATTTTTTAAACTCTGTGTTCTTTGTTGTTTGGGGCTACTGAAATATTTGTCCCATTATCTTTGGTTGGTTATTGATTTAATGGATATTTTGCTATTCTCCTGGAACCAAACCAACCAACCAAGCAAACAAACCAAGAAAGAAAACGTATCCCAGTGTTTGCAGTCTTTCTCTGAGTCGAGGCTCTCCTTCAATGCTTATGTATGCAGTCTACAGCTTAACCTTCAATTTCTTTTTTTTTCAATGTGTATTTACTTTTGAGAGAGAGAGAAAGAGCGAGCACAAGCAGGGGAGAGGCAGAGAGAGGGAGACACAGAATCGGAAGCAGGCTCCAGGCTCTGAGCTATCAGCACAGAGCCCAATGTGGGACTTTAAGTCACAAACTGTGAGATCATGACCTGAGCCGAAGTTGGATGTTTAACCGACTGAGCCACCCAGGTGCCCCTAGCCTTCAATTTCTGCTTGCATGGTGCCTGAAGTCAGAAGTAAGAGCTTAGGGTCTTCTCAGGTCTTTTCTGAGCATAGGCCTAAACCTGGACATGTGCATGGGCTTCTAGAGTCCTTAGAATACATGAAAGCTTTTTTAAAGCCCATATTCCCCTACGTATCCTCCAAACATCCAGCCTATTTCTTCCCAGGCTTTTCAGTTTGTCTATTGCTTTCCTCAAGTGCTATTCCTTTCCCCATGTGGCAATGGCTAATACATGTGCCTTTAAATGCCTTCCATGAATGCCACCAAAGAGCCTGCCTCAACCCTGGGAAAGCTCCAGGGTAGGTGAAAAAACACGAACCCTCAAGCCAATCCTTCAGGGTGCCACTAGGCCAAACCACATAACCACAATTTTTGAGAATAAAGCCCATATCATGTCTTCTGATACCAGTATCCTGCACCCACAATGTGGACTACTATCTTTAAGGCTGCTCAAGACTGGGGAGTGGAATATGGTAACAAGATAATCTAAAATGCCACAAGGCTCTTTTACTAAAATTCAGCTTTTTTTTTCTTTATTAATATTTCCTTCAGTGTTGTAAATTTTTGGTTAGATTCCAGAGTTCTGGAAAAGCTGATTCTGACGGTTTTTCCCCCCAAGCTATTCATTGCTTTCATGGAGGGATAGATTTTTGGAGTTCCATACTCCCTCATTTTCATTGATGTGGGTATCTAACAGGTTTTAAATTTTTATATGAAGTTTATATGGCAGGACTTCCATATCTAGCAAAATAATCACTCTGGAGGGCTTTGTAAAAGGAAAGTACATTTTAGCATTGTTTGTAATGCCAATACCTAGAACGTCTTTCAGCTGTTTCTCTAACAATGGTAACTGTTATGAACCGGTGATTGCTGTGTGTTATCCTATCCTTTTTATCATTATCCTTTTAAAAATGGAAGTTTTTATTCCAGCTATCCAGTTCCTGCTCTACCATGATATATCGAGTGCATCAAGGAGTTGGTGGAGAAAACTTGTCTTTTAATTTATTTAATTGCCCTACAATTAGTATCTAATGGAGATGTTGCACATCACCCAAAGATCTTGAACTTTGAGCAGGATGCAGTAACTATATGGAACTTGGAAGTTGTATCTCTTGGGAGTAAGTGTGTTGCATGTAAGAAGCAGACTATGGCTGATAACACAGTTCTGTACCTATCTCTCTTTCTTTCTCTTCCTTCTTTCCTTCCTTTCATTAACTAAAACTTGTTTTTGTTTTATTAGGGGTGGTGATATACCTGGATAAAAACCACATTTCCTAGGTCCCCTTTATATTTATATGTGACCATGTGAATTATTTTTGGATGATGAAATGTAAATAATGCAAATTGTTGATGTGGCTTCTGCAAAAACTTCTTAAATCTAGCTTGTACCTTTTGGGGCGCCTGGGTGGCTCAGTCAGTTAAGCGTCCGACTTCAGCTCAGGTCATGATCTCATGGTTGTGAGTTTGAGCCCTGCATCGGGCTCTGTGCTGACAGCTTGGAGCCTGGAGCCTGCTTCGGATTCTCTGTCTCCCTCTATCACTGCCCCTCCCCTCCTTGCATTCTGTCTGTCTGTCTATCTCTCTCAAAAATAAATAAACATTTTAAAAAATCTAGCTTGCATCTTTTGTTCTTTGTCCTTTTCCTTCTTCTTGTGTGGGAATTAGATCTGTTGCCTGGAATTCCAGCGGACATACTGTCACCACGAATTAACTTTGAGACTGGAAGCCTCACCTGAAGGATAGCACAGAAGAGAGATTAGAAAGAGCTTGGATCCCCAGTGAAGTCATGGAACCATCATTCCATCCCTACAATGACTCATTCTTGGCTCATTATGTGAGAAAAATAAAACCCGTATTTATTTAAGCCACTTTTTTCATCTCTAGTTATCAGAATTGAATTCAAACCCTAACTGATACATAAGCCAACAGAAAATCAGAAGGATTTGACAAGATGATTCACAGAACAAAACCAAATGATCAATCAACATATGTAAAGATGCTCAAATTCACCTATTATTCAGGGAAATGCAATTTAAACTATCAATGTGATATCACTATACCCATCACATTGGCACAGATTTAAAGAGTGATAACACCTAAATCTTCATCACCTCTTTTACCCATCCCCCACCCACCTCCCTTTTGGTAACCATCACCTTGTTCTCTATAGTTAAGAGTTTGTTTCTTGGTTTGCCTCTCTCTCTCTCTCTCTCTCTCTCTCTCTCTCTCTCTGTCTTTCTCTCTCTTTTTCTCCTCTGCTCATTTGTTTTGTTTCTTAAATTCCACCTATGAGTGAAATCATATGGTGTTTGTCTTTCTATGACTGACTTATTTTGCTTAGCATAATACTCTCTAGCTCCATACACATCGTTGCAAATAGCAAGATTTCATTCTTTTTTATGGCTGAGTAATATTCCATCTGATCCAGTGTATCATTCAAAGCCATTGTTTCCTTGTTGATCTTCTGCTTAGGTGATCTGTCCATTGATATAAGTGGGGTGTTAAAGTCCTGTATTATTGTATTATCATCAGTGAGTTTCTTTAGGTTTGTTATTAATTGATTTATATATTTGGCTGTTCCAAGTTGGAGGCATAAAATTTACAGTTAGATCTTGTTGGATAGACCACTTTATTATGATATAGTGCCTTTCTTCATCTCTTATAACAGGTTTTTGTTTAAATCTAGTTTGTCTGATGTAAGTATGCTACTCCAGCTTTCTTTTGATGTCCATTAATATGATACATTATTCGTCAATTTATCTTCAATTGTTTTTTCAATCTGGAAGTGAGTTTGGGGCTAAAATGAGTCGCTTGTAAGCAGCATATCAATGGGTCTTTTTTTTTTTATCCATTCTGACCCTATGTCTTTTGATTAGAGCACTTAGTCCATTTACACTTACAGTAATTATTGATAGATATGAATTTAGTGTCATTGTATTACCTGAAAGTCGCTACTCATGTAGATTGTCTCTGTTCTTTTCTAGTCTTTGTTGCTTTTGGTCTCTCCTGCTCAAAGTGTTCCTTTTAATAATTCTTGCAGAGCTTGTTTAGTGTTCATGAACTCCTTTAGCTTTTGCTTGTCTTGGAAACTCTGTACCTCTCCTTCTATTCTGAATGGCAGACTTGCTGGCTAAGGTATTATTGCCTGCATATTTTTCTGTTTACTACATTGAATATATCTTGCCACTCCCTTCTGGCCTGCCAGAAGGCCTGTGGACACATCTGCTTCTAACCTTATATGTCTACTTTTGTAGGTTAACGACATTTTGTCTCTAGCTGCTTTCAGAATTATCTCTTTGTTTTTGTATTTTGAAGGTTTCACTATGATATGTCTTGGTGTTGACCTGTTTTTGTTGATTTTGAGGGGAGTTCTCTGTGCTTCTTGGACTTGAATGCCTGTTTCCCTCCCCCCCAGATTAGGGGTTCTCAGATATAAAACCTTGTGTCCCCTTTCCCCCTTCTTCTTCTGGAACTCCTATGATATGGATAGTATTGCACTGTATACAATCGCTGAGTTCCCTAAGTCTATATTTGTGATCCAATAGTTTTCTTTCTCTCTCCTTTACAGCCTCATCATTTTCCATAATTTTATATTCTGTATAACCTATTCATTCATTTACTTCTTCCATCCTTGTTGTGATTACATCCGCTCAGTTTTACATCTCATAGCATTTTTTTTTTTATTTTGGCCTAATTTTTAGGTCTTTTTTTCTCTGCATCAAGGGTTTCTCTGGTATATTCTGTGATTTTTTTCAAGCCCATCTACTATTCTTATGACTGTTTTTCTAAATTCTTGTTCAGATATATTATTTATATCTATTTTGAGTAAATCCTTAACTGTGGTTGCTTCTTGATCTTTTTTTGGGGGGAGAATTAATCTATCTTGTAATTTTATCTAGGTTTCTGTCTTTTGTGTGTATGAAAGCTTGTTATGTTTCATGTTCTTGAGAGTAATGCTATAGTAAGAAGGGTTTATACAATGTCCAGGGCCTGGCACTTCAGGAAATGTTTCTGGTATATGCTATGTGGCCTCTGCTGCTGTAAATTGTCTGTCAGTCCTCTGCAGAGTTCCTCCTTGCTTTAAATGGGGAGTGTTTGGACCTTTAACTAGGTGTGCTTTGATTTGTTTGTTAAAAGAAACCTGCCATGTTCTCTCCCTCAAATTATGCAGATTGTTCTCTTAATCCTCAGATTGATTTCTTAGGTATGCAAAATGATTTGATGTTGATCTAGCTGTGTTCAAGGGACAAGACAAGCCCAGGGTCCCTTTACTACTCTGCCATCTTAAATCCTTTTTCTTGGCTGAGTAATATTCCATACACCATATATATACCACATCTTTTTTATTTTAGAGAGAGAGGGAGAGAGAGCGAGCAGGGGAGAGGGACAGAGGGAGACAGAGAGAGAGAGAGAGAGAGAGAGAGAGAGAGAGAGAGAATCTTAAGCAGGCTCCATGCTCAACATGGAGCCCAACATGGGTTTCCATCCCATAACCATGGGATCATGATCTGAGAGGAAACCAAGAGTTGGATGCTCAACTGACTGAGCCACCCAGGCGCCTCACACATCTTCTTAATCCATTCATAAATCCATGGAAACTTGGGCTATTTCCATAATGTGGGCATTATAGGTAATGCTGCTATAAACATTGGGGTGCAGGTATCCCTTTGAATTAGTATTTTTGTATTCTTTTTAAAAAATGTTTATTTCTTTTGAGACAGAGAGAAACCGTGTGTGAGCTGGAGAGGGGCACACACACACACACACACACACACGAAGAAAGAGAGAGAGAGAGAGAGAGAGAGAGAATATCAAGCAGGCTCTGTGTCATCAGCACAGAGCCCAACTAAGGGCTCGATTTCATGAACTGTGAGATCATGACCTGAGCTAAAATCAAGAGCTGAATGCTTAAACGACTGAGCTGCCCAGGCACACCAGTATTTTTGTATTCTTTGCATAAATACCCAGTAGTACAGTTACTGGGTCATAGGGTAGTTCTATTTTTAGTTTTTTGAGGAACCTCCATACTGTTTTCCACAAACTGCACTAGTTTACATTCCCACGAACAGTACAAGAGAGTTCCTTTTTCTGCATATCCTCAACAACACTTGTTGTTTCTTGTGTTGTTGATTTTAGCCACTCTGACAGGTGTGAGGTGATATCTCATTGTAGTCTTGATTTGCATTTCCCTGATGGTGAGTGATGTTGAGCATCTTTTCATGTGTCTGTTGGCCATGTGGATGTCTTCTTTGGAAAAATATTAATTCACATATTCTGCCCATTAAAAAAGTTTATTTATTTATTTTGAGAGAGACAGAGACAGTGCAAGTGGGGGAAGGACAGAGAAAGAGGGAAAGAGAGAGAATCCCAAACAGGCTCTGCACTGCCAGTACAGAGCTTATGCGAGGCTTGAACCCATGAAGCTCCAAGATCATGACCTGAGGCAAAACTAAGAGATGCCTAACCGACTGAGCCATCCAGGTGCCCTTCTTCTGCCTTTTTTAAACTGGATTATTTTGTTTTTGGGTGTTCAGTTTTATAAGTTCTTTATATATTTAAGATACTAATCCTTTATCAGATATGTCATTTGCAAATATCTTCTCCCATCGCACAGGTTGCCTTTTAGTTTTGTTGATTGCTTCCTTCACTGTGCAGAAGTTTTATACTTTGATTAAGTCCCAACAGCTTATTTTTGCTTTGTTTTCCTTGTCTCAGGAGACATATCTAGTAAGAAGTTGCTATGGCCAATATCAGAGAAGTTGCTGCCTGTGTCCTCCTCTAGGATTTTGATAGTTTCTTGTGTCACATTTAGGTCTTTAATGCATTTTTTAAAAAAAAATTTTTATTGTGGAAAAAATATATAAAATCTGCCATTTTAAGCATTTTTTATGTTTACAATTCAGTGACATTAATTACATTCACTGTGTTGTGCAACCATCACTACTGTCTTTTTTTTTCAAGTTTTTATTTAAATTCTAGTTAGTTAACATATACGGTAAAATTGATTTCAGGTGTATAAATTTAGTGATTCATCACTTACCTATAATACCCAGTGCTCATCACAAGTGCCTTCCTTAATCCACTTTGAATTTACTTTTGTGTACAGTGTAAGAAAAGGGTCCAATTTCATTCTTTTGCTTGTTGCTGTCCAGTTTTCCTAACACCATTTGTTGAAGACGCTATCTTTTTCCCATTGGATATTCTTTTCTGCTTTGTCAAAGATTAATTGACCATACAGTTGTGGGTTCATTTCTGGGTTTTCTATTCTGTTCTATTGATCTATGTGTCTATTTTTGTGCCACTACCATACTGTCTTGATCACTACAGCTTTGTAATATAACTTGAAGTCTGTAATTGTGATGCCTCCAGAAACAGACCCATAAATACATAGCATAAACCACTGGTTGCCAGAGGTTAAAGGGGTGGAGGATGTGTGAAAATGGGTGAAGAGAAATGGAAGATACAGACTTCCAGTTATGGAATGAATAAGTCATGTGAATAAAAGGCACAGATAGCATAAGGAATATAAAAGTACTTTGAAATGTTAAATCTAATATCTTTGTGTATTTAAAGTTGAAGGGGGGAAGTTTATGCTTAGTAGACATAATATTTCTCAACCTGCAGAGCTTAGAGATCAGACCGAATCAAAAGCTGTTTCAAAACTGAAGATTTTGTGAGGGCTCTACAATAAAACAAGTCGAATTTCTATCAGTATAAATTCCCCCAAACTTCATTATGGCTGAAATTCCCTGCCTTCCCAAGGTTTCTAAATCTATCTTTTGCCCTTTCCTTATAGACTGCTTACAACTCAGAAAGTTTTAATACCTTTACATATATTAAATAAGTAATTCTGTAGTAAAGGTGTGTAGTCATATATAGAGTAATCAAGGGGATCTTTGAAAACTTTGCTAGAAAAATAGCAAAAGAGAGGCCAACAGTGAAAAAAAGATGTCTAGAAGAATTCTCAATCTGCAATAAATAGGGCAATACAATAGATTTTCTCAACAACAATAATATCCTGTAGAATGCTGTACCTTGGAGGAGCCAGTGTCTGCTCTAGAAACTCCTCAATTTTAATGAAGTCTGTTTTCAACTCCTTGTTATACACCAGGAAGGGAGGATTGGTGCCTGGGGCTAAGTCTTTCAGCTCTTCAGGCTTTCTATAATTATTGAAAATAAGTAGAGTTAAGCCTTTAGATATAGTACACATTATACAAACACAAACATTATATTGGTGTCTACCAATTTCACTCTCCAGAATGAAACATGTCCTGATTTCTCTTACCTGGTCATGTCAACAGTAGTTACATTGAATTTAACTCCTTTAAGCCAGAGGATCATAAAAAGGCGTTGGCAAAAGGGACAGTTTCCAATACTCTCCCCATCACTTCCAGCCTGTTAAGATAAAGGAAGGCCTCATTCATTCATTTGCTCAGTATGTATTGAGTGCCTACTGGGAAATGAACCAGTTGCTAGAGATAACCTTAATCTCATGGATTCTATTATCTGTGGGCAGACGGAGATAATGAATCAAATAAGTTTATTGTATTTAAAATGACAAGTCTGATTAGTACATAATAATAATAGTTTGTTTTATATATTACCAGAATATATATAATATAACCATTTCCTGTTGATGGGCATTTCAGATATTCCAAAATTTTGCTATCCTAAATATTTCAGCAGCAAATATTTGGGGGCATATAATTTGTTCCACTGCTGAGATTATATCTTTAGAATTAATACTTAAAATGAGAATGTTGAAAAAAGACTAAGTGCATTTTCCGTTTTAATAGATCCTGCCAAATTTCCTTCTTGAGAGACATTTTCCATATGTTTATTGCCCATTTGATTGCCTTATTTTGTGAAGTGTTTGTTCACGACAATCTTACATTTTTTTCTATTAAAGTGATGACATTTTCCTTATTGATTTGAAAAATTTATTTACATACTGAAGATATTAACACTTTTTGATACACATTACATGTATTTTAAAACATGGCCTATGTGAAATTTAGATTTTACATAAAATCTATTACTTTTTTCCTCTATGCAGTCTAGTTTTTCTGATCTGCTTACATGACTATTATATACATAAAGATTACAAAGAATATCCCACCTTTCTTATTTTGTTTTATTATAAAGATGTTCTCTTATGTTTTCTTTTAGTACCTTCATGGTTTCATTTTTGGCATTTGTTTCATCGATTTGGAATTTATTTTGGCAGAGTTATATTGGGACTTTAGCCTATGTATTCAGTTTGTTTTTTTTTACAAATAGATAATAGTTAAATTTTTTTTAACATTTATTTATTATTGAGAGACACAGAGCATGAGCAGGGGAGGGGTAGAGAGAGGGGAAGACACAGAATCCGAAGCAGGCTCCAGGCTCCGAGCTGTCAGCACAGAGCCCGACGTGGAGCTCAAATTCACAAACTGTGAGATCATGACCTGAGCCAAAGACGGTCGCTTAACCAACTGAGTCACCCAGGCACCCCAGTTAATAGTTGTTTTAACACCATCCATTTAAAGATCCATCTTTTGCCCAGCATTACCCTGATGCCAAAACCACACAAAGACACTATAGAAACAGAAAACTACAGGTCAATATCCCCGATAAACATAGATGCAAAAATCCTCAACAAAATGGTAGCAAATAGCATTTAACAATACATTAAAATTATACTTCACCAAGATCAGGTGGAATTTATTCCAAAGATGCAAGGATGGTTTAAAATTCAAAAATCAATCAATGTGATACAGGATATTAACCAAAAAAAAAAAAAAGGATTAAAACCATATGACTATCTCAATAGATGCAGAAAAACCATTTGACAAAATACAACATCCATCCATGATAAAAACTCTCAATAAAATTGATTTGGAGGGAATATATCTCAACATAATAATGAAACATATGAACACTCCACAGCTAACATCATATTCACTGGTGAAAAATTGAAAGCTTTTCCTCTAAGATCAGGAATAAGACAAAGATGTCCAGTCTCACCACTTTTATTCAACATAGTACTGGAAGTACTAGCTGCAGTAATCAGACAACAAAAAGAAATAAAAGGCATCCAAATTGATAAAGAAGAAGTAAAAATGTCACTATTTGCAGATGACATAATACTCTATGTAGAAAACCCTAAAGACTACACACACACACACACACACACACACACACAAACTATTAGAATAAATGAATTCAGTAAAGACCCAGGATACAAAATTAATATACAGAAATCTGTTGCATTTCTAAACACCAATAATGTAGTAGCAGAAAGAGAAATTAAGAAAACAATCCCATTTACAATTACATTAACAAGAATAAAATACCTAGGAATAAATTTTACCAAGGAGGTGAATGACCTATACTCTGAAGTCTATAAGACACTGATGAAAGAAATTAAAGATGACACAAACAAATAGAAAGATATATTGTGCTCATAGATTGGTAGAATTAATATAGTTAAATTTTGTTAAAATGTCCATAGTACACAAAACCATCTACAGATTCAATGCAATCTCTATCAAATGCTGATGGCATTTTTTGCAGAACTGGAATAGTTGTAAAAATTTGTATAGAATCACAAAAGACCCTGAATAGCCAAAGTAATCTTGAGAAAGAACAAAGCCACAGGTATCATGCTCACTGATTTCAAACTATACTACAAAGCTATAATAATCAAAACAGTATGGTACTGGCACAAGAATAGACACATAGATCAATGGAACAAGATAGCCGAGAAATAAATCCATGATTATATGGTTAATTAACCTATGACAAAGGAGGCAATAATAATCAATGGGGATAAGACAGTCTTTTCAATAAATGGTACTGGGAAAACTCGACAGCTACATGTATAAGAATGAAATTGGACCACTGGCTTTTTTTTTTACACCACACACAAAAATGAATTCAAAATGGATTAAAGTCCCAAATATAGGATCTGAAACCATAAAATTCCTAAAGGAAAACATAGGCAGCAATCTCTTGGACATCAGCTTTAGCAACATATTTATGGCTATGTCTCCTGAGGCAAGGTAAACAAGCAAAACTAAGCTATTGGGACTACACCAAAATGAAAAGCTTTTGCACGGCAAAAGAAACTTTTAACAAAACAAAAAGGCAACCTCCTGAATGAGAGAATATATTTTCAAATAATACATCTGATTGGGGGGGGGTAATATCCCAAATATGTTAAGAACTGCTGGGGCACCTGGGTGGCCCCTTCGGTTAAGCATCTGACTTCAGCTCAGGTCTTGATCTCATGGTTCATGAATTTGAGTCCCCACGTTGGGCTCTGTGTTGACAGCTCCGATCCTGGAGCTTACTTTGGATTCTGCCTCCATCTCTCTCTGTCCCTCCCCCACTTGCACTCTGTCTCCCTCTCTCTCAAAAATAAATAAACACTAAAAAAAAGAACTTATACACCAAAAACTAAAAAATAATCTAATTAAAAATGAAGACGTGAATAAACATTTCTCCAAAGAAGACATACAGATAGCCAACAAAGAAATGAAAAGATGCTCAATATCACCAATCATTAGGGAAATGTAAATCAAACCCACAATGAGATATCACCTCATAGAAATCAGAATGGCTAGTGTCAAAAAGATAAGAAATAACAAGTGTTGGAGAAAAGGGAACACTTGTGTACCTTTGGTGGGAATGTAAATTGGTCCAAGCACTGTGGAAAACAGCATGGAGGTTCCTCAAAAAATTAGAAATAGAAATACCATATGATCCAGTAATTCCAGTATTGGGTACTTACCCAAAGAAAAAGAAAACACTAATTTGAAAATATATATGCACCCTGTGTTTACTGCAGCACTATTTATAATAGCTAAAATACGGAAGCAACCCAAGTGTTTAGTAATAGATGAAAGGACTATTACTTGGGCATAAAAAAGAATGAGATCTTGCCATTTGTGATAACATATATGGACCCAGAGGGCATTATGCTAAGTGTAATAAGTCAGGCAGAGTAAGACAAGAACCATATGATTTCACTTATATGTAGAATCTAAAACACAAAACGAGCAAGCAAGCAGACAAACACCCCCTTCAAACAAGCCTGATCTCTAGATATAAAGAACAAACTGCCAAAGGGGAGGTGAGTGGAAGTGGGCAAAGTAGACAAAGGAAATTAAGAGGTATAAACTTCCAGTTATAAAATAAATAAGCCATGGAGATGTAAAGCCCACCATAGGAAATATAGTCGATCATATTGTAATAATGTTGTTTGGTGACAGATGTTGACTACACCTACCACGATGAACACTGAGTAATGTATAGAATTGTCAAATCAACATGTTATTTACCTGAAACTAATATAACATTTTATGTCAACTATACTTCAATAGTAAGAAAAATAATGGTGAAAAAAATGAAAAGCCATCTTTTGTTCACTGAAAACAACACATTTTTCTGCTTTGAAATTTTATGTAAACTTGAGTTTATCTGTGGTCCCTCCATTCTTCACTTATCTATTCAGTCTCCCAGTAAATATTTAACATAGTCCATATATATATATATATATATATATATATATAACAGTCCATATCTATATATCTATATATCTATATATTTATATATCTATATATCTATAGCCCTGGGGTGCCTGGGTGGCTCAGTCGGTTGAGCGTCCGACTTCAGCTCAGGTCATGATCTCACGGTTTGTGGGTTTGAGCCCCGCGTCGGGCTCTGTCCTGACAGCTAGGAGCCTGGAACCTGCTTCGGATTCTGTGTCTCCTTCTCTCTCTGCCCCTCCCCCACTTGTGCTCTGTCTCTCAAAAGTAAATAAATGTAAAAAAATAAAAATAATAAAAATAACCCCCAAATTAACTCTTAGTTTTTTAAATTGTTTTTACATTTATTCGTTTTTGAGAGACAGAGACAGAGCGTGAGCGTTGGAGGGGGAGAGACAGGGAGACACAGAATCCTAAGCAGGTTCCAGGCTCTGAGCTGTCAGCACAGAGCCTGATGTTGGAACCAAACTCACGAACCCTTGATTATGACCTGAGCCGAATTCACACACTTAACCGACTAAGCTACCCAGGTACCCCAATTAACTCTTAGTTTTAAACAGATATAAATTATTTGAAGGAAGGATGTGCATGTTATGAGCGTGTGTAACAGAGAAATAATCTATATGGGGTCTGGCAGAGAAAGTCTTTCTGAGGAACTGGCATTTGAACTGAGTTCAAAGAATAATTAAGAGTTAAGTGCGAGAATAGGCATGAAGGAACCATTCTAAACAGCAAATAGTATATCCAAAGGCCTTGCAATATGCTTGAGCATGGCATTATAAGGAACCAAAAGAGGGTCAATATAGCTGGGATTCAGAGAGTGAGGTAGAGGAAAGACAAATTCAATAAATTGAGCTACATGAAAACAAAATCTGGTTTTCAAAAGAACCATTAAGAAAATGAAAAATGTTAATAAAATATATGAATAAAAAACTCTTACAACTCAATAACAAACTGTCCAACTTCAAAATGGGCAAGCGATTTAAACACTCTATGAAAGAGATACATATGGTAAATAAAGACATGAAAAGATGCTCAACATCACTCGTTAACAGGGAAATGAAAATGAAAACCACAACAAGATGCCACTGCACACACACGGGAATAGCTGAAATTTGAAGGGCATAGGAATGTGGAACAACTGGAATGGATACACTCTTGTTAGGAGTGTAACAGGGTGCAAGTGGTTTATAAAGAGCTTGTCAAAGTTAAAAATGTACCTACCATATGATCCATTAATTCTAATCGTAGGTATTTACACAAAAGAAGTGAAAGCATATGTCCATAGAAAGACTTGTACATGAATGTTTATAGCAACTTTATTAATCACAGCTAAAAAAGCTGGAAACAGCCCAAATATCTTTCAGTAGGTAGACAGATAAATATGCTACATCTATGCAATAGAATAGTTCAGCAATAAAAAGGGATGAGATATTGAAGCACACAACAATATGGGGAAATCCCAAAACAATTATGCTGAGTGAAAGAAGCCAGACAATAAAAGAGTACATACTGTACAATTCAATCTATAGAAAATCCTAGGAAATACAAACCAATCTATCTAGGCAGAAGGCAGATTGGTGATTTCTTGGCAGTGTGGTAGTGGGATACGGTGGGGAAGATTGACTGAAATGAGACACAAAGGAATTTTCTGAAGTGATAGAAATATTCTATATTTTGATTGGAGTAGTAGTTGCATGTGTGTATACATTTGTCAAAACTCATTAGATTGTGTACTTAAAGTAGGTGCATCTTATTTTATGTAAATTATAATTCAAAGTGTGTTAAAATAGAAAATTTCAAAAAGTAGGAAAAATACCCTCAAATAAATGACATTATGCAGTCATTGCAGAAGTTGCAGTGACAAAAGTTAGCATATGGCTATGGAAAAGGAAGAACAAGATCGCTGGAGGAGAAGTCAAGGATCAGAGAGGCCAGAGTATTGGAAGGGTCATCTGCATAGATATTCAAATCACCAAGAATTATGATAGGAATAGTGTTGGAGAGAATGACAGTGGTCCAGAAGCTAAAAATCCTCAAGAAATAAGGGAGAGTGACCTGGTGTTTGGAAGACTACTATCACAAGAAGGGGTGGTTTAGTCTGATTTTATGACTGGTATTTCTCTGGATGGGGGACGCAGAATGGTCTGGAAACAGGAATGAGAAGCAATGATACCTAAAAGATACCTACCTGATTTCCAGGCTCAGTGGCAAGACGAATGAGGAAGAAAAGGTAGCCACTTTTGGGGGCGCCTAGGTGGCTCAGTTGGTTAAGCGTACGACTTCGGCTCAGGTCATGATCTCATGGCTCATGGGTTCAAGCCCCACATTGGGCTCTGTGCTGGCAGCTCAGAGCCTGGAGCCTGCTTCGGATTCTGTGTCTCTCTCTCTCTGCTCCCCGCACTGCTCACACTCTGTCTGTCTCTTTCTGTCTCAAAAATAAAGAAACATTCTGGGGTGCCTGGGTGGCTCAGTCGGTTTGGTGTTTGACTCCGGCTCAGGTCATGATCTCGCGGTTCACCGGTTCAAGCCCCACGTTGGGCTCTGTATCGACAGCTCAGAGCCTGGAGCCTAGTTTGGATTCTGTGTCTCCCTCTCTCTCTGCCCCTTGCCCGCTCACACTCTGTCTCTCTCTCAGAAATAAATAAACATTAAAATAAAAAAATAAGGAAACATTTTAAAAAATTAAAAAAAACTAGCCACGTCTTGAGAGAGCTATAGCTGATGCAGTGTCATCATGGGAAATCCAGGTTTTAGATATCTCAATCTCAACATGTCCCAACCTGAATTCCTCCCTTTTTCTTTACTCCACTCCCTGACCTGCTCTTTCTTTAGGGCTCCCAATCCTGTAAATGACATTGCCATCTGCTATCGGCTGAATTGTATCCACTCCCGAATCATATTTTGAAACTCTAACCTTAGTATTTGGTAGAAAGGCTTTTGGGAGGTAATTAGGATTATATGAGGTCATGAGGATGGGGTCCTCATGGGATTAAGGCCCTTATAAGAAGAGACCAGAAAGCTTTCTCTCTCTCCTGTCCTCCTATTTTTCTCTGCCCACCATGCAAGGACACTGAGAAAGCAATCATCTATAAGCCAGGGAGAGTTCTCACCAGAACATGACCATGCTGGCACCCTGATCTTGAGTATCCAGCCTGTATAACTGTGAGAAGATAAACATCTGTTGTTTAAGCCACCCAATGTATGATATTTTATTATGGCAGCCATAGCAGATAAGACATTATCTACTCAGTTGCCCAAATTAGAAAATTGAAAATCATCCTTCTACTTCACTTCCAAATTGAAATCAACACCAATTCTTGTTAGTTTCACCTATAAATATCTCCAAGTAAGTTTAGTTCTTTCATTTGCCATGGCTATTACATCATTCATTTATTCAATATTTATTTGATGCTTACTATCTGCTTTTGCCTCAGTCTGTAGAAGAAAATAAAGGGTCCCTCATTTTACAGCTGCTCTGATCTGTCATTTCTCACAATATTAAGGTCCCAGAAACCCTGGGCATAATCCTAATTTTTTGGCAAATTTTCCTTTCCTGGGAAATGGGTGCAACAGAGGAAATGATGCTTATTGTTATTCTTTTGTGATGTCAGGGAGTGAAGAGCTATGGGAAGAGGCAACCAATGTTGGCAGCTGTGTTTCTTTTGTAATGGAAGTCAAACTAAGGATCCAGTCAGAACTGGGACTAGTGAGTACAAGCATGATTATGGGTGGGAGGCAGGAAGAAGAATGGAGTCTGATAATAGATACAGCAGGAAGGGTGGATCACCTTTGGCAAAAGGAAAGGCAAAACACTGAGATGTGGGGGAAATGCAGTCAAGTTTTACAGGAAAACTGAAGTTTTTCCCCATGTTTATAATATGCAGATTTAAAGTACCATCACAGAAAATTTTAGGATGTAAATTCCTTAGCCTGATTGATGAGTTACCACCTCTTAAGTATATTTAGCTGGCAAGGACAGGATATGGTCATCCACAAAAACAACTTTTTCTTCTTGTGTTTATGATCTAAGTTTCTAAACATGAAAAATAATAATAGCTACAATATCTGACATTTGTTGAATGTTTACTATGTCAACAACTACTGTCTTTTACAGATTTGTTTTATTTAATACTCACCACGAAGATGATCCCATGATATAGGTTCTGTTATTACTCTTGTTTTACAGATGAGTAAATTGAGGCTCAGAGAAGCTAATTTGCTCAAGTACACTCAGCCAGACAAGAGCTGATGTGTATATACTCTTCTCATGTAGCAAGTCCAGGGCTGTCTACTCCAGAACCCAAATTCTTTTTTTATTTTATTTTTTTTTTAAATTTTTTAAAAATGTTTTTATCTTATTTTTGAGACAGAGAGAGACAGAGCATGAACGGGGTAGGGGCAGAGAGAGAGCGAGACACAGAATCAGGAACAGGCTCCAGGCTCCAAGCCATCAGCCCAGAGCCTGACGCGGGGCTCGAACTCACGGACCGCGAGATCGTGACCTGGCTGAAGTCGGACGCTTAACCGACTGAGCCACCCAGGCGCCCCGAGAACCCAAATTCTTAAACACTGTTTTCTCCCATCTAATGGTTTTGTTGGATTTTAAAAATTAATCAGTTTTTACGATAGTCTTTATGATAGTTCTAAGAGTTTGAAAATGGTTCGATAATTCAGAGAAAGTATAGTCTTTTTTATCTCTTTCACATAGATAAAACATTTTTTTTCTTCCTGTTAGAGTTAGGGTATGTGCCTGGCATCCTGCAGTTCAGAGACCTCTCCTGAGAATAAACCTCAGACTTCTGCTGGGATGAGAATAAACATGACAACAATCTATGAGCTGAGGCAAGGAAGGGATTTGGGGCTCTAAAAACTCTTTAAATAGATGTTCAATAGATTTTTCTGTTTTTATCTCTACCTTCTCACCCATTTTCAGAAACACTACCAATTTTTAAATGTTTGGGGGTCATTTCCAGGATAACTCTGCTGTTTCTCAGTTTTCTTACTGTGTGTTCAGGAGTCTGCTTTCTCAGATCAAGGGTTAGGATTAGAGTTAAGGTCAGGGTTTGTGCCTGGAATTTTGCAGTTCAAGAACTCACCAGAGAATCAAACCCCAGTCTTCTTTTGGGGTAGGTTTAGTGTTATGGTTAGGGTATGTGCCTTGTGTTTTGCGGTTCACAGACCTCTCCAGAGGGTTAGGATTTGTGGTTAGGGGTTAGGGTTAGGGTTAGTGTGGGGTCAGCATTAGTGTTAGGGTTAGGGTTAAAGTCAGGGTTTAGTGCTTAGGGTTTAGAATATGTGCATGTTATTTTGCAGTTCAGAGTCCTCTCCTGAGAATAAAACCACAGACTTCTGCTGGTAAGAGACTAAACATGACAACCATCTATGGAGCTGTGGCAAGGCAGGGATTTGAGACTTTAAATACTCTTTAAATAGATATTCAATTGATTTTTCTGTTTTTATCCTACCTTCCCACCCATTTTCAGAAATACTACCAATTCTTAATTGTTTGGAGTCATCTCCAGGATAACTAGGCTCCTTCTTGGTTTTTCCTATCATGTGTTCTGGAGTCCTCTTTCTAGGGTTAGGGTAGGGTTGCGGTATGTGCCTGGTATACTGCTGCTCAGAGACCTCTCCAGAGAGTTTTTAAGGGTTTTTAAGCCACAGCCAGAGGTAGCTGGGGAAATGACAGATTCCTTTAATCTTTAGAAAGAAACCACATGAGCTCTAAATGAGATATTGTTGATAAAGAGTGCTTTTTAAACTTATTAATATTTTTCATGCCTCTAAATCATTATGCCCCATCTCCATATCTTTTATGAAACTTCTAGAGATCTGTGGAACGCATCTTACAGCAAAGCAAAACAAAAACCCGGACCAGGTGATACTCAAGTTTCTTTCAGAAAATCTATAATTTGTAGCAATGTAATTACGTAAGCTTACATCTAAAGGATTCCATCTGATGAAATTATGGAAAATTTACTAAAAAGTTTGCCAAATTGAAAACAATTGAATAAGATTACACATAGCTATTTTAAATAATTAGAATCCTAACCCTGCCATTCACTAGCTATGTGACCTTGGACAAAGTCACTTAGATGCTCTTTGCTTTACTTTCTTTACCCATAAGGTAGGGTTAATAATAAACTACTTAACACAGTGCCTGCCATATAGTAAGTACTTAAAAATGATTAGTTATTTTAACTCGAAAGTTATTACTTAATTCAACCTTTGTTCATCCAATGTGTGATTCACTAACTTCTCCTGTCCAGATTACTACCCAAATATGAGGAAGTCTATGAAGATGAACACATCAATGCTAACAACTAGTTAGAGGGGTTCGATTGGATTGAATGAATAGTTTAGACTAAGGGAACATTTTAGTTACCCTATGAAGAGACATTACCTCTGGTTTGAAACTGGTAGATGTGAAAAGCCAGTTAGGAAATTAAGGCTTATTTATATCATGTCTGAGCAGTCACATGTTTTGCTAAAATCCAGAGATAAGAGAAGTAGCTCTTTGCTACATAGTACAGCACTTATTTGGATTACTTTGCTATGCAGGAATTCAAGGGTCGGTCTCCTATAATTTTGAAAAAGCAGGTTGATTATGTCCTTTGTGCATATATGTGACGAGGTAAATATTTTTTAAATAATTGTTAAAGTATTACTTTGGCTAACAGATGTTTAAACTAACATTTGGTAAACTTACTTTATTTTATGTCTTTGTAAGCCATCAGTAGAGATACGGTTTTAGACGCAAGTTACTTAAACTTTATTGCCTGGGGCACCTGGGTGGCTCAGTCAGTTAAGCATCTGACTTTGGCTCAGGTCATGATCTCGCGGCCTCTGGGTTCGAGCCCCGCGTCAGGCTCTGTGCGGACAGCTCACAGCCTGGAGCCTGCTTCGGATTCTGTCTCTGTCTCTCTGCCCCTCCCCTACTTGCTCTCTGTCTCTCTCTCAAATATAAAACATAAAACAAAAAAATTTTAAAAACTTTATTGCCTTAGCTTACTTACCTAGAAATGAAGACAACTGATGCTACTATTGCAAGTAGTACTACTAATGTAAGTTGTTAGGACTAAGTGAGGAAATATATGTAAATATGTATAATATATGTAAAGTGCTTAGAAAAGGACCAGGCATGATATGAGAGTTTGTTATTATTATCATCTTGGATACTTCTTAAAGTCAATGAAAATATAGAGAAAAAATAGTTAATATAAGCAAAGTTTTTGGAAACTGTAATTGCTACAATAACGTATACAAAATTATTTCTTTTTCTTGATTAGTTAATTTCAAAACACAGTTCCCTTCTCCTGCCTTAGGGGTTTTCCAAAGTACTTTTCTGAAAAGTTGAAGCATTAAAAAAAAAACCCAAAGCACCCCATAAAGAGGAAACAGCATTCTAAAATGTCTTCTCCTCATGTAACAGGCACACAGACTCCTGGCTGTTTCCTCCCATTGCGTCCATGTGACTCCACTGTGATCTTCATCTATTGTGGGAGAGTTTTAGAAAACTCTACCTGGGCTATGTGTGGGATTGGGGCTCTCAGTCCAGTCTTGGTTCTCTCCTTCCCCCATTCAAGGTTCCAAAACCTATCTCATAAAACACAGATTGCAAGAGCTAGAAAGCCCTTAAAGATCACTTTGTCAGGCTTCTTCATTGTGCATATGTAGAAATAAAGGTCCAGAGGGAGTGAGAGGTTTGTCCAAAGTTACGTAGGATGCCACCAAGAATATGATTTAGTTGTTCTGACTACCAACTAGTCTAGTGCTCTTTCCGCAACGTCTCCTTGTCTTTTTCAGATAACATATTTTCCTATTGTCATCTAAGAGCAACCAGGCATACATCTAGGACTCAGAGGAGGAATATAATTCAAAAAATATTTATGTCTAGCCCAAATATTGACCTCTTTTTAGAATGTGAGGCCCAGTGTCAAGAAATAATACATTCCATATGCCATTATTATAGCTAGAAAACTTACCTTCACAAAAAGCTCAATTTCAGGGTCTGCCATCTTTCTGTTTTTACTGCCAGTTGTCAGCCCCCTGCTTCCTGCAGAGTCCAAAGTACTTGTGGACTCTTTTCTTCCAGTTTTGTCCAAAGGCTCAGATAAAGTTGGTGCTTTAAGAGGAGAGTCCAGTTTGTAGTAGACTGAGTCAGAGCTGGGGCCAGTCTCTCTTCTGAAGAGGTGGGGTGCAGAGAATTCTAGATGCTTGAGAGCAGCTCTTGAATTTATTTTCCTTCTTCCTCTTGACTTAACATTTGAAACAAGGAGGAGCTGAAGGGGTGTGTATAAACTGGCTGGCTACAAAAGTGGGGGTGTTTCCAGAAAGGCTTCAATGCCATGAGTCAGCATAGGAAAAACACATACACACAAATACACACATGCAGTGCTGGCTTCTATATATCAAATGGACCAGATGTTCTCTAGAGCCTCCCTTTGAGTCCTGGGCTTCATGCCCAGAAAATGGACTCTTATTGCTGTTCCTGTAAACTGACAGCAGCAAAAAGCTTTTCCAGGAAAAGGGCCAGAAATGGCTTGGGTTGTATCATTGAAAAGGATGTTTATCTAATGATATCGTCTAAAAGGGGGTTAAAAAAAAGTGTACTTCATCAAATGTCTCCACCCCAAATTCTTCTCACACAGCCAGATTTCCCTTCTGGATTATCGCTTTCACTTCTCTTCTGTAACTAGGGAACATTCACTGGGTTGGTTGAGTCTGAGGCGCATCGTCCACATACCCCATCTCATTCTTATTTCTGGGAAATCTGCACTGGGACAGATCACTTCCTGGTTTTGGTCTCTGTACCAGGAACCACAAGCAGTTCTGTATCTCTGCTTGTCAGCCCTGGCTGGGAGAAGCAATAAAATATCCAAGCTGATCACTTGATGTCTGTGGTGTTTCTGGCAGTTGTATTTTTTGCCTGCCAGTCCGAGGGTCTGGGGGGAGAGGCTGGATTAAGAAACCCGTTTGGTGGGAAGAGTCTCTGATCCAAGCCAAGGTGAACACAGATCCACCAGTTGGGTGCCATTGTGACCCTGTTTCTACAACACCAAACATCCCCTGTGCTCCTAAGGGTTGTACGCTGTGCCATTGGCCTCATGTAAAGAAATTACAGAAGAGGCTCCTGGCAAAACCCAGTCTGTGCCACACCTACAGGTTCTAGGCAAGGAGTGTCTGATGTGAAGGTGGCTGTTCTGGACCTGAGATATGGCGATTTTCCAAACAGTTGATAAAGTGAGAGGGAAACTGTGATAGACCTCTGCTGAGCTGACCTTGAGGGTGAGTTTAGGACTAGCTGTTTGGCAGGCACTGGTGAATGAACTTTGGCCGTATTTCTACTCTATTCATTTATTCTTTCACTCCAAAGACAATCAATGAATGCTTAGTCTGTGCCAGCATGCTGATCTACTCACTGAGATTAGCAGTGAAGGAAGACAGTAAGTTCGGAGGCGAACAGCAATTCCACTTTAAGCATGCTAAGTCGGAGGCATCCTCTCTCTTCCCAATTCCCAATATAGAATCAATACAAAATCCTCTCACTTCTGCTTCCTGAATATTCTTAAACCTATCCACTTCTCTTTGCCCCCACTGCTACTCCAAATTTCAAGCCAGCAACATAGTTTTTTAAATTCATTTATTAAAAAATTATTATCATTGAAATAGAATTGATACACAGTGTTATGTTAGTTTCAAATGTACAACATATTGATTCTGCAATCCTATACATTACTTGGTACTTACCAAGATAAATGCAGTCACCATCTGTCAACACACAATGTTATTGTAATATTATTGGCTATATTCTCTATGCTGGGCTTTTCATCTCCGTGACTTATTTATCCATTTAAAACACTTTTTATTTTAGGGGCACCTGGGTGGCTCAGTCAGTTGAGCGTCCAGCTTTGGCTCAGGTCATGATCTTGAGGTTCATGGGTTTGAGCCCCACGGTGGGCTTCTGTGCTGACAGCTCAGAGCCTGGAGCCTGCTTCAGATTCTCTATCTCCCTCTGTATCTGCCCCTAACCTGCTTGCACTCTATCTCTCTCTCAAAAATAAATAAACATTAAAAAATTAAAAACTTTTTATCTTAAAAGATTCAAATCATTCCTTGACCGTCAGCCCTCATGGGAAAACCACCACTCTTATCACCACAGCAACAACATACGACAGTCCAATGAACTCTGTACAATCCTTAATTAGTTGTGAAAAAGATGAACTTTCTTTTTTTTTGCTGCTGCCCAGAGTGTCTTTAAAATTTTTTGTCCTGGGGCGCTTGGGTGGCTCAGTCAGTTGAGTGTCCGACTTCAGCTCAGGTGAAGATCTCATGGTTTGTGAGTTTCAGCCCCACATTGGGACCTCTGCTGTCAGTACAGAGTCTGCTTCAGATCCTCTGTCCCCCTCTCTCTCTGCCCTTTCCCCGCTTGCATTCTCTCTCTCTCTCTCAAAAATAAATAAAACGTTAAAAAATTTTTTTGTACTGTCACAACATGGATGGATCTAAAGGGTACGGGGTTAAGTGAAATAAGCCAGATAGAGAAAAACAAGGACCATATAATTTCACTTGTATGTGGAATCTTCAAGACAAAACAAAACAAACACAAAAAGAGACTCTTTTTTTTTTAAGTTTTTATTTAAATTCCAGTTAGATAACATACAGTGTAACACTAGATTCTGGTGTACAATATAGTGATTCAACACTTCCATATGACACCCAGTGCTCATCAAAACAAGTGCAGTTGACCCCCATCCCCCATCCACCCCATCCCCCTGACCACCTCTCCTCTGTCAACCATCAGTTTGTTCTATATAGGTAAGAGTCTGTTTCTTGGTTTTCCTCTGTCTTCCCTTACCCTGTGATCATTTGTTACTTAAATTCCACATATGAATGAAATTATATGGTATTTGTCCTTCCCTCACTGAATTACTTCGCCTAGTATAATACTCTTTAGCTCCATCCATATCATTGCAAATGACAAGATTTCATTCTTTTTTATAGCTGAGTAATATTCCATTGTATATATATATATATATCCCACATCTTTATCCATTCATTAGTCAGTGAACAATTGGGCTGTATCCAGAGTTTGGTTACTGTTGATAATAGTGTTATAAACATTGGGGTGCGTGTATGCCTTCAAATTCGTATTTTTGTATCCTCTGGGTAAATACTTAGTAGTGTAATTGCTGGGTCGTAGGGCAGTTCTGATTTAAATTTTTGAGGAAACTCCACACTGTTTTCCAGAGTGGCTGCACCAGTTTGCATTCCCACCAACAGTGTAAGAGGGTTCCCCTTTCTCCACATCGTCAGCAACATCCATTTTTTATGAGTTGTTAATTTTAGCCATATGACAGGTGTGAGGTGGTATATCAGTGTGGTTTTGATTTGTATTTCCCTGATGATGAGTGATGTGGAGCATCTTTTCATGTGTCTGTTGGCCATCTGGATGTCTTCTTTGGAAAAGTGTCTGTTTATCTCTTCTGCCTATTTCTTCACTGGAATATTTATTTTTGGGGTGAGTTGTATAAGTTCTGAATATATTTTGGATACTAACCCTTTATCAGATATGTCATTTGCAAATACCTTCTCCCATTCCATCAGTTGCCTTTTAGGTTTGTTGATTGTTTCCTTCACTGTGCAGAAGTTTCTTATTTTGATGAAGTCCCAATAATTTATTTTTGCTAAAAATATTTTCTTAATTTCACTTTTGGAATGGTCATACTAGTATGTAGAAATACAATTGTTTTTTTTAAAGACACAAGATCGGTCTTTACTGATGACGGATTAGGCTGTAACCACTCTGGTCTGGATAAATGGAAGTCCATGTTGCTGAGTCCATGCATGATCTCCATCCCCGCCACAATGGCTACTTTATTAATGAGCCCATGGCGCACTGGTGGGTGTGGCTGGGGAAAGAGGCAGGCTGGTGTTCACAGAACAGTTCATCTTATCCACTTGAGTATGAAAATCCTTGTCTGCTGTGGTCACCCTTTGGTGAGCATTCACATGGGACACAGATATCATCACATTATTTTCCATTTAGAGAGGTCTATCCATATACCAATTAATCAGAGCTTCTTGTTACCAACCTTCTAATTGTTCCCCTTAGAGGTTCCCTGACCATCCAGCCAAACCATTCATTGGCTACTGCACATGAGTCAATATGTAAACACATATCTGGCCATTTCTCCTTCCAAGGAAAGTAAACAACCAGGTGCACTGCTTTAAGTTATGCCCACTGGGAGGATTTCCCTCCACCACTGTACTTCAGGGGTGTCCCAAAGAGGGGCTGTTGTGCCACACCTGCCCATCTGTGGGTGGCACCTGCATGTCATGAAGTACCATCTGTAAACCAGGCTCAAGTCTTCTCTTCCTCTGTTCACTGATCATAGGGAGCTTCTCATGAGGTCATAGGTGCAGGCTGGGAGAGAGGAGCAATGTAGCAGGTGTGGAGACCATGGGTGTTTGAGCCACTTCTTCACATAATGTATTTGTGCCTTTAGCCAGCTTAGGCTCAATCTCATACATATCACTTCCATTTGAGGATGGAGTGCCATTGTGTGCACCCAATTTTATTAAAAAGAAAAGCTTGGTGTGTCAAAGAACACCCAGTTCATGATGGGCAGTTCAAATAACATGGCAATTTGGTGGCCCACGGTTAGGCATTCAGTCTCTACCAAGGCTCAGTAACAAACCAAAAAATCATTTCTCAAAAGGAAAGTAGTCATCTGCAAAGGATGGCAGGGCTTTGGTCTGAAGCCCTAAGAGCCTGTGCTGTGATTCATCTATAGGGGTCTGTCAAAGGCTCCAAATAAGCATCCCTATCAGCCACTGATATTTCAAGCACCATTGGATCTAGTAGATCATAAGGCTTGAGTGGTAGAGAAGCTTGCCTAAGAGTCTGAACCTGTTGTAGATCTACTCTTGTTCTGGGCCCCAGTCAAAATTAGCACCTTTTCAGATCACTTGGAAATGGTCCATAATAACCACCTAAATGAGGAATATGTTGCCTCCAAAATGCAAAATCCAAAGAGGCCCACTAGGTGTTGGGCTTCTTTTGGGGGCATAGGAGGGCCCAGATGCAATAACTTATTTTTCACCTTAGAAATGATATCCTGACATGCCACACACCACTAGGCCCCTAAAAATTTCACTAAGGAAGGAGGCCCCTGAATTTTAGTTGGACTCATTTCCCACCCCCTGACATATAGATGTCTTACCAATAAGTGTGGAGTGGTTGCTACTTCTTGCTCACTGGGTCCAATCAGCATAATGTCATTAACATAATGGAGTAGTGTGATATCTCATGGAAGGAAAAGATAATCAAGATCCCCGAAAGCTCAATGATGACACAGTGGTGGAGAGTTGATATATCCCTGAAGTAGGATGGTGAAGGTGTGTTGTTGCTCTTGACAGCTGAAAGCAAACTGCCTTATGGACAGGGGTGGAGAAAAAGGCATTTGCCTTTCAGCAGCTGTAAGCCAGGTAGTGGTAGAGATGTAAATTTGCTCAAGCAGTGAGACCACATCTGGCACAGCAGCTGCAATTGAAGTCACCACCTGGTTAAGCTTATGCTAATTCACAGTCATTCTCCAAGATTCATCTGTCTTCTTCATAGGCCAGATAGGCAAATTCAATAGGGATATAGAGAGAATCACCGCTTCTGTATCTTTCTAGTCCTTGATGGTGCCACTATTCTCTGAAATACTCCCAGGCATGTAGTATTGCATTTGGTTTACTATTTTTCAGGTAGAGGCAGTTCAAGTGGCTTCCACTTGGCCTTGCCTGACAAAATAGCCCTGAACAGAATAGTCCACAGGTCAGGGAATGAATGTGGGGTCTGCCAGTTGCTGAGTATGTTTATTCTAATTGTGTCTTCCAGAACTGTGGGGAGATAACCACAAAATGGGTTCAGGGACCCAGTGGACCCAATGAGAGATGGGCTGGAGCTAAAACACCATTGATCACCTGACTTCCAAAAGCCCCTACTCTGATTTGTGGACCATAATGATAATTTGGGTATCTTGGAATTAATAAGTTCAGAGCCAGGGTCCAGTAGTCCCCCCAAAGGTCTGATTATTTCTTTTTTTCCAGTTCAAAATCATACTGATAAAAATCTGTAGGTCCCTTTGGGGAAGGTTTAGGGAAAGATTAAGAGTAGACATTTTGGGCAGTGTATCAAGGTCCTTCCTCAAGGGAATGCTGCTTCCCCTCCATCCAAAGATTTCTGGGTCTGTAAACTTGCTCAAGTTTGGGATTTGGCTGGGGTCATTGACTTTCAGGTTTTGTGATTCAAGTTAGATTTTTGTTCACTACATCTAAAACTCTTCTGTTTATACAGATCAAGTAAGAATTTAGTGGGCTGCTATTATGGACTGAAGTGTGTTTCCTCAAAATTCACGTGTTGAAGCCCTAACCCCCAAAGTGACTATATTTCAAGACAGGGCCTTTAGTGAAGTAATTAAGGTCAAATGAAATCATAGGGTGAAGCCCTAATCCAATTTTATCAGTGACCCTATAAGAAGAGCCAGAGACACTAAAGATGAACAGACAGAAAAAAGTCCATCTGTGAACACAGTGAGATGGCAGCCATCTTCAAGCCAAGGAGAGAGCAACTCTGCTGATACCTTGATACTGACCTTCTAGGCTCCAGAATTGTGAGAAAAAAAAAAACATTGTTGTTTAAGTCCTTTAGTCCATGGTATTTCATTATGGTAATACTGGCTAAATATTACATCTTCCTATCTACTTCACTCCTAGGAACATTGTGACCAACTAGCCAACATCACAGGTGTCCATGAATCACACTATTGTGATTGCTGCTCTGACTCTGCTGTCCATTATGGTAACCATACCTGCCTTGCCTTGGGCTATTGAGTGCCTGCCGCTTGGCCCCTGCCACCCCAAGGTCTAATCACTCCTACTGCATTTAGATTTCTCAATTCAGTGGCAGCAATTTCCATTGTTAAGTTCTGGCTACAGACAAGAGTCATCAGATAGGACAAGAGTCATCAGATAGCTCTTCAAAGGGCTGGGGCTCTGGGGGTCTCCTCACAAATTTATTTCCCACAGTTGTGAGGAAAGATGTGTCCTCTAAACCTTCCCAAGGTGGATGAAAAGATATTAAATGACGAATCCACTGTCATATTTCAATCTCATTAAGCTTTTGAATCCCTCCCTCTACAGTACACCAAGGCAGGTTGAACAGGTCAGGTTAATTTACTGTGGGCCACCTTTTGGTTCATGTTGCAGCCAAATAATCAAACACATGGCTAGAGTCCTTTCTAGCTCCCCAAGCTGCAATATTAAAAACACAGTCACTGCTTCATGGGCCCATATCAATATATTCAGCTTGATTCAACTTTATGTTGTTCCACCATCACCCACACCCTTAATATCCATTCCCATATGTATTCCCTGGATTTCTCTGTATAAATTAGAAAAATCAAGTGATTCTTTGGAGTGTAGTATACCTCCTCATGGATCACTTTGTGTCTCACCTGTAGGGGCCTTCTAGGACTCGACTCTACTTATATGTCTAGAAACAGAAAGGGTAGTGGAGGTCCTGAGAAGAAATGGTAGTTTTTTGTAAGACAAATACTTCATAGGAGGCTATTACAGTTTCCCAAGAGCCATGCAGGTTTAATCTCCTTGGACAGGGGTAGAGAGGTTGTTTTTATTGGCAAAGAAGACTTATCAGAATCTAGGGGTTCAAAATCCCCAGCTTCATCAAAGTTTTCCTATTTACCTCCATTCCAATTTTCACCCACACATTAACAATGAACATTCTGCAAGGCTGGGAATTCAGTTTTCATTGCAATTCAACCACTCGCAGAATGAGTTTCTGGGTTTGGTTTTCAGAAAACTCAGCTCTGTGGCTACAAGAAATATATGCTTCAGGGAAGATAGAGAAGTTTTCAGGTCATTTGTGTGACACTTGGGCTGAGAATTTGAATCCCAGCACTCATTCATTTATTCCCTGTCATAAACTCTGGGTCTGGAGTTCTCTCTTGGCCAGCAAGAGGGTGGCCACAGAATTAAAATGCGAGAGAGGCTAATGTCCAGGAGGAGACAAGAACCCCGAGTAAGGGTCCTTGCTCTGTTTTTATTAAGATCAGAAGGCTTACAAATGTGATGGATGTGCACAAAGAGACAATGAAACAGTGAACATTAACTCGTGTGTGAGAGAAAGGGGGTTTCGAAGATAGGCAATGTTAGGGGTTTGGGTAAATATAAAACAAAAATCGTGACACTGGGCCTAGGGGATAAGAGAGAGCATGCTACCACAGGGTCAACAAAGCACCATTCTTTTGCTAATTAGCTCCGCCCGGCAACTTCATCCTGCTGTGGTCTATAGCCCTGTTTACCTCTTTACCTATTGTCATCCTTCTTTCCTGTGCAAGCAGCTTTCTGTTTTGGTACTATGTTGGGGGCACTTTTGCCCCGATTGCCTAACCTTGGATGCTTTCATCCTGTGACTTCCTATTCCTATGCCTCTGTTCTATACTGGGGGCACTTCTGCCCTGTTTACATAATCTTGGATGCTTCATCCTAAACCTTGTTAACCCATTGGTTTAAGGTCAGTGAATTCCTAAGCTTATTCCCCACAATTCCCCACTTTGTCCAGAGACATTCACAACCAACTCATTATGTTTATGAGTTTGACAAAAATGTTCTAAAGTTTTATATATATGGTCACCAAGAACCTTGCCTCTTATTAGTGTATGATTAGTAATATACAGTGGTGATATTTTCTGTATCTCTATTCCCATATCAGGTCATGGACTATCAGTGTTTTCTTTACCATTGGCAATAGACTCATTAGTAACTTTAAAACTAATGAGACCAGAAAACAAATTCCAGAAACTCCAGAACCAAATTTAGAAAATTCATTCTTAAGATTCTGTTGCTTTAGGACTTTTCTTACTATCAAAATCTACATTAGTCAAAATTCACCAAAGAAACAGAAACAAGGGTGTGTCTGTGTGTGTGTGTGTGTGTGGAGAGAGAGAGAGAGAGGGAGAGAGATGATTCAGGATTGGTTCACAGTATTGTGGAGGATGGCAAGACCAAAATTACCAGGCTGGGGTACAATGCTGGAGACTTAAGGAAGAGTTGATGTTGCAGTTCAAGTCCCAAGAAAGTCCACTGACAAAATTCCCTCTTCCTTGGCAGACGTCAGTTTTTTTCCCAGTTTTTTTTTCCTTCAACTGATTAGATGAGAAGCACCCACATTATGGGGAATAATCTGTTTCACTGCAATTCTATTAATATACATATTAATCTCACGTAAAAGTACTTAACACCTAGAAAAGTGTATGATAAGATAACTGGGTACCATGGGATAGTCAAGTTGACACATAAAGTTAACCACCAAAGTTCCTTAGATAGGGCAGCAAAAGCACAGCAACAAAAGAAGGGGCGTGGTGGAAAGAGAATAAGTTGTACACCATCCAAACCAACAACTTTTGTGCATGAAAGGACTCTGTCTAGAAGGTGAAAGGACAAAACGCACAGGATGGGAGAAGCATTTGCAAATCACACATGGGATAAGGGTGTATTTTCCAGAATGCATAAAGAACACCTACAAGTCAACAATGAAAGCACGAACGAACAACCCAGTTAAAAAATGGGAAAGGACTTGAACAGACGTTCCTCCAAAGTGGATGTGCAAATGGCCAAGAGGCACACGAAAAGACGCTCAACATCATGCGCCAACAGGGCGATGCAAATCACAACCGCCATGAGGCACCACTTCGCAGCCAGTAGGCTGGCTCTTCTAGGCACAAGAAAGCAAAACAAAGGCAAAAAGACGAGTTGGGGCGAGGGTGCGCAAGGACTGGGACTCACACACTGCTGCTGGGAACGCAAAGCTGCTGTGGGAATCCGCTGGGCGGCTCCTCAGTCAGTTACCGGCAGAATTAGCACCCGACCCCTCAGTCGCAGTCCCAGTGCAATTTCCTACCCTAGGGAATCAGAAACAGGTGCTCAAACAGAACCCTGTGCAGGAAATGTTCGGCGCAGCGCTGTTCACATCTGCCGCAAGGTGGGAATGGCGGAGCTGCCTGTCAACCCATGAACTGGGATAGGCCGCCACACACGGTGTGTCCCTGCGGTGGAATATTACTCAGCCGTGAAAAGGCTTGAAGCGCTGACTCACGCTCCCACACGGACGAACGAACCCTAGTGACAACGCTGTGCTACGGGAAAGCAACCAGGCACAGAAAGCTGCCTATTCGCCCAGCGATCCCGATCCCGCGTGCAGAAAGAAGTAAGTGTCCGGGACAGGCGAACCCCTATGGGCAGCAAGCCGACTAGCGGTTGCCTGAGGGCTCCCGAGGACGGGGGTGGGGGGGGGGGTGCGGTGAGGACTGGCTGCCTGACACGTACAGGGGTTTCTTTGAGGGGTGCTGCCACGGTTTGGAACTAGACGGTCGTGGTGGTCGCCCGACCCCTCTAGTGTATACTCGGGGCCGCTGGCTCCTACACGGGTGTTGGGTGTGCACAATGCGCCCGCCCAGCCAAAAGCCAGCGTTCCTTCAAACAGGGGTTCCAGGGAGCAGGCTCCCGTCCAGCACTGTTTCTCTACAGCGGGGGCCCATGGGAAAGCAGTGACTTCACCGGATGTACGTGTCCCAAAACGCGCACCCGACCAATGATGGGGTCGGTCTGTGATCTCTAGGATATAGAGTAGCGGCTTTGGAACCCTGCCGGTCGGAAACTTCGGGCCAACTGGCTTTTTACACCGCTTCCCGCCACATCGCACCATATCCAGCCCTATCCGACCGCATCCAGCCACACCCGACCGCATCCAGCCACATCCGACCGCATCCAGCCCTATCCGACCGCATCCAGCCGCACCCGACCGCATCCAGCCGCACCCGACCGCTTCCCGCAGCGCACGCCAGACCGAGGCCCGTCCGAGAAAGCGCAGCCGAGGCCCAGCATGCCTGTGAGGAGGAGCCGTCGAGGGTCGTCCAGTGGCCAGAGCCGGGTCCGCTCCCGCACTGCCCGAGCCGAGTTGACGTTCTCCGTGAGCCACATGGAGCGCCTCCTGCGGGAGGGCCGCTACTCGCAGCGCCTGGGCGCGTCCGCCCCGATCTTCCTAGCGGCCGTCATCCAGTCCCTGACGGCCAAGGTCCTGGAGCTGGCCGGCATCGAGGCCCGGAACAGCGGCAGGAGGCTCATCACCCCGGATGTCCTGGACATGGTGGTCCACAACCACCCGCTGCTCAGCGCCTTCTTCCAGTCCACCATCATCTCCCAGGCGGTCCCGGGCTGGTACTAGCTGTCCCACGCGACGTGGGGTCCGGCAGGCGCCAGGCCTACTCATGGCCGGGGTGGGCCCCGGCCGGCCTGGTGCCTCAGGCAGTCACTGAAAGCCAATAAAGTGTTTGGAGGAACCCGTGTGAGTGCTTCTGTTGCTGGTGTGTGGGGCGTGGTCGTGGGACGTCCCTCGTCGGGGGTGGGGGGTGGGGTGGGGGCGTGGGGCGGGGGGTGTGGTCGGGGAAGACCCAGCAGAGCAGCTTGTCTCCGGGATCATGCAGGCGGTGGCCCTGGGCGGGAGAGGCTGGCTCGGGTGGAGGCTTTGACGGGAGGGGTGACGAGTGACCGGGGCGGGGGGACCTGGCGAGCGAGAACCCTGCCAGGTTGGAATTGGGGTCACGCGGGACGGCGAGCTGGGTTTCGGGCCGGTTCGGTTACAGATTCTGGGAGACGCCTTCGGCCACGCGGGTAAACAGGCTGTCACCCAGCCACAGGGGGCACCTGGCCAGGCCCCGCCCCAGGATCCATGATTTGCATACAAGACTGGCACCAGGCAAGGCCTCACTCCTTGGCTTTCTTATGTATCAACTTTGCCCCTGGAAAAGTTCTTGCCCCGGAACCGTTAATTTGCATAAGTATCTTGCACTAGACCATAGGGTCTCAAAGCCAGAATAATGGCTAAGTGTGAGTCCTACATTTTTTAGTGTTATTTCTTTATGCTTTATGTAGTTTGAATTTGATCAGTAAGACATTTTATGCCTACTGCTTTCCTGCTATGATACTGGTGTTTCGCTGAAACTTAAATTTCTTCATTTTTATAATGAGAGCATAATACTTGCCCTCCATTTTAGAACAGTGATTAGAAGAGTTAAAGGAAATGTATAAAATTTTATATGCATACCTATGTATATATATAATAAAATTAAATGTGTAAAATTTTATATGCATATATATATAAAATTATGCTAAAGTAAGAATTTACTAAATCTTAGGGATGATACTGTATGCAATCCATGATGCTGTTATTTCTTTTCTGTTTTTTATTTTATGTTTTACATTATACAAAAAATCAACCTCTTTTGGAGCCCAGTTCTATGAATTCAACATTTGTATACATATGTGTATCCACCACCACAGTCAGGCTATGGAACAGCTTCATCAACACAGAATAGTTTCTGATTTGGTACTACTGTCCCTTTTTAGTTGTGATTTTTGTTAAATTAACACTTTTAAGGAGAGCCCCGGGGTGCCTGGGTGGCTCAGTTGGTTGAGCGTGGGAGTTTGATTTTGGCTAAGGTCATGATCTCAGGGTACATGAGATCGAGCCCCACATGGGTCTCTGAGCTCCCAGTGCGAGTGTCTTTCTCTCTCCCTCTCTCGGCTTCTTTCTGCTCCTGCCCCGCCTTCTCCCCACCCCCCCCCCCCCCCCGTCAAAATAAATACACTTAAAAAATTTAAGGAGAACCCAGGGTAAGTGTGTGCGATGGTGAGCCAAGTTTCAACAGAGACTGAAAGGGAAAATGAAACGGAGAGGTGTATTACTCGTAGCTCCTGAAGAGGTACACAGCATGCCTGGCGGGCCACATGGGGAGGTCAAGGCAGGGCATAAGCAGAGAGGGGGCAACAGGAACTGGGCATATGCCTTTACTAAGGTTCATAGGTGAAATCTTTCTGGGTTTCCAGGCTCAGGCTAGATTGACCAATTCAAAACAAAAAAGAATGGTGTTTTGTTAAGCTCTGTGGAAGTCTTATCTAAGGGACCCACAAAGGGAGGACCTGGGAGGCAGGAGAGACTAACACTAGGGTGATTGGGGAAGTCTTGTCAGGTTCTTACACTCACTTGTGACTCAGCTGGTTGTCATCTAGGGCATGCACTTGAGGGTAGGCTCTTGTTTTCTCAGGACCCCTGCATGTCACTTATCCACATAAAATGAATGCTGAAGCAGTTGTATTTTGGAGGAGTTTAAACTCAACATTAGCGAAACCCTTTCCTCAGACCTAATCTTGAGAATAACCACTGCTCTGTTCTCCATCTCTGTAGAACTTCCTTTCCCAGAACATCTTGTAAATATATTCATACAGTATGTCACCTTTAAAACTGGCTGCTATCATTCAACATATTGCTTTCCAGGTTTATCTGGATTGTTCAACTAGAATATATCAATAGTCATGTTTTATGTTCAAGTATTATTCCATTATATGGGTATATCACAGTTTGTTTAATCATTTGCTTATTATAGGACATTCTGGTTTCCAGGTTTGGGAAATTTTGAATAAACTGCTATAAACATTTATGGACACGTTTTTGTATAAATATAAATTTTCATTTCTCTAGGCTAAATACTAAAGAGTTGGACTGATAAATCACATGAAAAGTTTTCTTGGGCCCCTTCCGAATTAGTCTCATCCTCATTTCCTATAGGCAACCACTGATCTTATTTTTTCCTACCCCATATTAGTCTTGAAGTTCTAGAACTTCAGATAAATGGAGTCAAAAGTGTAATTAATTTCAGTGAAGCTTTAGATTCAACCATATTTTGCATGTATTAATGATCCATTCCTTTTCATCAGTGTTATTCAGCTGTATTAAACCACACTATGTTTATACATTCAACTTTTTAAAATTTTTTTAATTGTTTATTCATATTTGACAGAGAGAGAGAGAGAGCAAGCAAGCAGCAGAGAGACAGAAAGAAGGGGAGACAGAAACTGAAGCAGGCTCCAGGCTCCAAGCTGCCAGCACAGAGCCCAACGCGGGGCTCTAACCCACGAGCCGCAAGATCATGACCCGAGTGGAAGTCGGATGCCCAACCGACCGAGCAACCCAGGCGCCCCTATACATTCAACTTTTGATGGACATCTGGCCTGTTTTTAGTTTTTTATTATTACGAAAAGACCTACTATAAATATGTGTGTTAAAGTTTTTGTGTGCTAATATGCTTTCATTTCCCTTGGATAATTCCTAAAAGTGGAAGTGTTAGGTAATAGGTTAGGTGTATATCTAGCTTTATAAGAAACTGCTTAACTGTTTTCCAAAGAGTTTGTACCCTTTTATACTCCCACTATGTGTGAGGGTCCCAGTTCCATATCCTTGCCAACATTTGATGTTGCCAGCTGGTTAGTTTTGGCCATTCTACATCAGGTAGATAAATAGTGATATCTCATCGTGGCTTTATTTTGCAATTAACTAATGATAAAAGATCATTGAGCACATTTCAATTTGCCACAAGAGTGATGCTAAAATCTCTAACATGATTGGAATTTTTCTAATATCTGAATAACCATTCTAGCTTTCTATGCCTTCTGTTTTTATAATATATATTTATATATTCTACTTTTTAAAATATTGTTCTACTTTTAATCTTTGTGTCTTTATATTTAAGAGTATCTCTTTATAAAATTTTATTCTATTTAGGATAGACCTAAAAGATCTACCCCCTTGATAAATTTCTTTAGTGTATAATACATTACTATGGATTATAGGTACAATGTTATATGACAGATCTCTAGAACTTATTAATCTTGCTGACTTGAAGCTTTATGCCCATTGATTAGTAACTCTCCATTTCCCCCTCCCTTCAGGCCCTGGTAACTACCATTGATCAATTTGACTATTTTAGATTATTCATGTCAGTGTAATTGTGCATTATGAATACCAGCTATGATTATGTGATCAGTTACAGAAACAGGGATTGTAATTGACATGAATATTTTCCCTTCTCTTGTTATCAATGTTTGTAAGTTTGTATGCCTAAAATGTGCTTTCTTACCTCACTTATCCTCCTATAATATGGAGTGCATTGAATTTATATCATAGTATTTAAGTATTAACTTTACATCATAGTACTGAAGTTCCAGGATGTCAAGGAGAAGAGCAAATATTACTGAAGGACTGTGCATCCTCTACTGGGGAAAGAGGTATTGTAGTTTTGGTTGTACACAGGATCGTTGTACCACATTAGGTCTAAGTAGAATCTTGTTATTATCTTTATTAAGAGTTTAAGAATGTTTTAAGGAGATGGGTCTTGGTGCCAAGTTGATAAAGGGTGTACCTGTGATGGTTAATTTTATGTGTCAACTTGACTAGGCCACTGTACCCAGACATTTGGTCAAACATTACTTTTGATGTTTCTGTGAGGGTATTTTGTAGTTGACATTAACATTTAATAAGTGGACCTTGGGGTGCCTGGGTGGCTCAGTCGGTTATGCACCCGACTTTGGCTCAGGTCATGATCTCATGGTCTGTGAGTTGGAGCCCCGCGTCAGGCTGTGTGCCGACAGCTCAGAGCCTGGAGCCTGCTTTGGATTCTGTGTTTCCCTCGCTCTCTGCCCCTCCCCCACTCTCTCTCTCTCTCTCTCAAAATTTAAAAAATTAAAAAAAAATAAGTGGACCTTGAGTAAAGCAGATTACCCCCCCACATGACAATGGGCCTCATCCAATCAATTAAAAGCCTTAACAGAGGGGGCACCTGGGTAGCTCAGTTGTTGGGCATCCAACTTTGGCTCAGGTCATGATCCAGTGGTTCATGAGTTCAAGCCCCACATCAGGCTCTGTGCTGACAGAGCAGAGCCTGGGGTCTGCTTTTGATTCTGTGTCTCCCTCTCTCTCCCACCCTCCCCTGCTTGTGCTCTCTCTCTCTCTCATAAATAAACATTTTTTTAAAAAAGCCTTTGGGCGCCTGGGTGGTGCAGTCGGTTAAGCGTCCGACTTCAGCCAGGTCACGATCTTGCGGTCTGTGAGTTCGAGCCCCGCGTCAGGCTCTGGGCTGATGGCTCAGAGCCTGAAGCCTGTTTCCGATTCTGTGTCTCCCTCTCTCTCTGCCCCTCCCCCGTTCATGCTCTGTCTCTCTCTGTCCCCCCCAAAAATAAATAAATGTTGAAAAAAAAAAGCCTTAACAGAAAAAGACTGACTTCCTTGGAAGAGAGGAATTCAGCCATTAAGCCTGCAAACTGCCTTGGGACTCCAAATGCACCTCTTTTCTGGGTCTCCAGGCTACTGGCCTATCCTGAAGATTTGGGGCTTTTCAAGCCTCCACAGTCTTGTGAACCAATACCTTAAAATCAATCTTTCTGTTTGTACATACAAACATATATATATGTGTATATGTGTGTGTATATAAACATATGTAAGTATCCACACACATATACATAGAGAGATTCTATTCATTTTATTTCTCTGGAGAACTCTAATGTTGTTCATACATCCAACACTAAGCTTTCTAGTAATCCTCCCCTGCCACTTCCTCAAGGCAAGGAGTTAGACCAGAAGCCTAAGGAGGCTTTTCCTGGAGCCCAAATCCAAATACTATCACCAGACACATTCCATAACTCCTAAACATTTTTGTCATAAAACAGTAAGGCAGCCAGCCAGGCCCGTAGCACAGATGGAGAGGAATACACCAGGAAAAGCAAAAGCAGGAAAGAGCATGCAACCTAACAACTTTCTTTGTAAATTCCAGTTTAAGACTGGCTTATTTCACAGAGCATTATACCTTCTAGATGCATCCATGTTGTTGGAAATGTCAAGATTTCATTCTTTTTATGGCTAATATTCCAGTGTGTGTGTGTGTGTGTGTGCATATGTGTGCTTCTATACATAGATCTTTTTTTCCCATTCATCTATGGATGGACACTTGGATTGCTTCCATATTTTGACTATTATAAATAATGCCACAATAAACATAGGAGTGCATATATCTATTCAAATTAGTATTTTCATTTTCTTTGTGCAAATACCTACTAGCACAATTGCTGGGTTGAAGGGCAGCTCTACTTTTAACTTTTTGAGGAAACTCCACAGTTTTCCAGAGTGGCTGCACTAGTTTTTATTCCCACCAACAGTGCAAGAGGGTTCCCTTTTCTCTACATCCTCGCCAACATGTTGTTTCTTGTGCTCTTGATTTTAACCATTCTGACAGGTGTGAGGGGCTATCTCACTGTGGTTTTGACTTGCATTTCCCTGATGATGAGCGATGTTGAGCATCTTGCCATGTGTCTGATACCCTAGCCACGTTTGCAAAAAATTGGATGAGGTTTTTAGGGCTCCGAAAGACCCTTCCTGGCAGACAAGTGAGAGCACAGGAATGCTGGCTGAGTCTGTCTCGATGGGCCTGTCCCACATTTCCTTACCTATTGCTCCCACATTGTTGAAACAGAAGTAGGAAAGAATACGCTAAAAGTCCCGCCCCTTTTGCGGCACTTAACTCATGGTGACAACCTGTACACATCCCCTGCAATGCACACAAAATAAGGCAAATCTACCGCCAAGCTGTGCCCTTAAATCTCACTCCAAAATATTAGTACCGTACACAACTTCAGCGTAAAGGATGCATTTTCCCAAACCTGAATGATTGAGAAGATTCCATTCTGAAGACTTCTCGTTATCACTCCCAACACCGTGAAGAAAATAAAATGGAATTGAAAAAGCCCCCAGACTGTAATGTCTGCATGTAACATTCGGGCCAAAAAGCTTTGGAAATGTAGTATTTTGAGATGGGATACCACCCTGCTCTTGCGGAACAAAGACACTGTCTTTCACATACATGACCACACAATACCAAAGAACCGTGCAGGTTTTACACATTGGAGTTAAAGAAGAGGTACAGAAAGGTCCCTACTACAAATACAGGATTGTCACATGGATTTGGCATACCTCTCAGAATAGAACCTGGAACCAGAACTGTGAATTCCAATGCACACCGACACATTTGCTAAACACATTTGTTAGAACATTCCCGCCCCACCCCCAACCCTGCACCAGACACATTTGCATGGTAGCTCTCTTAAGTAAGGACCACTTAAGCACCACATCGCAAATGATCTCTGTAGATTCACTGCGGGGCACAGCCTGAATCCCAGGCACACTGTCCATTTCAAATGAATGAATGCATCATGGACCTGAAGGAGAACTGTTTTTCTACCTCCTGCTTCTGGATGGGCAGAGAAGCTATTCCCATGTTATAGATGAAGTAAAGCTAAACCACAGGTTAGGGGCATCAGGATGGCTTTATTGTGGATTTAGGGCTGGAGCAACAACAATGTACTAATCAAATGATTCTCACAAATATGCATGGGGCAGATGAAACTACTTGGGTGATCCCACAGATAGCCGTCAATATACGCTAAGAAATGAGATCACAATAAAAAAAAAATCCTATAGCTTAAGTATTTAGGCAGAACTGTGAAACATGAAATCCTCTGCCACAAAGATGTAGGGGGAGTTGGGTGGAAGAAGTAAGGGATAAACGGGGTTCTTTTTATTTCTACTGAGACAGAGAGCATGGGTGCAGCAGGGGAGGGGCAGAGAGGGAGACAGAGAATCCCAAGCAGGCTCCCAGCTGTCAGCGCAGGGCCCCAAGGTGGTGGGGGGAGGTCTCGGACTCACTAACAGCGAGATCATGACCTGAGCAGAAATCAGACTCCGGACTGAGCCACCCCAGGCGCCACAAGAGGGTTCTCATTCTTATGTTGCAGCCTTGGGGAAGAGAGCCCTGTCTTCCACTCTGATTCTATCACGTTGTCCTGGTTGTTTTTCCCTCCCTCCGTTATGGAAGTCAGTCTTTGGGACACAGGTACTTCCCAGTGAACTATATTGCTACAGTGGCCAGAGGAGTACGAGAAACCAAGGTAGAACTTTGCCGGCATCCACGACTTGTATTTCCCCCCGAAACGCCAAGGGAGACGCACGACGTTTGGTAGCAAGCAACGAGTGCCTTCGTTCACGTGAGTCCTCAGATGCCCTGTCCCGAGGGGGAGACGGTTTCTTGCAGAACCAGGTGAAGGAGGTGGTTCTGCTCGGCACTCAACAGTGGCCACATCTCCACTTGCAGCGACTTGACGGCTTCCGTGTCCTTTTCGTGGGTGGCCATGACCAAGGACTGCAGCAGCAGGAACAGCTCGTCAGGAAGCTGGCCGCCGCTCTCCTGCCCGTGGCCGTCGAAAGCCTCCCAGGAGTACTTCTCCAGAGTGTGGGCGTGCTCCGGCAGGAGCTTGGCGGGCGGCGGTTGCAGCAGCAGCAGCAGCAGCACGCGGGACACCTCGCAGCGGACCAGCACGTCGGAGAAGGCGCCCAGCGTGGCGGGAGAGGGCGCGGGCGCAGGGCCGCCGTTCGCAGGGAGCAGCGCGGCGGGCAGGGCCGGGGCCGCGCCGGGCCCGACCTGTGGCCCCGGAGGCGGCGGCGGCGGGGGCGGCGGGGGCGGCGGCGGCACCGGGTGGCTGCCGTGCTCCCGCGCCAGGCGCTGCATGCGCGTGAAGACCGCCAGGGCGCCGTTGTAGTCGCGCGCCAGCAGCTGGCAGGAGGCGGCGTCGCCAAGCGCCTGCAGCGCGGCCAGGGGCAGCTGCGGGAGCTGCAGGTGGGCGGCGCGCTGGAAGTGGCCGGCGGCGGCGGCCGGCTGGCCCAGGTCGCGCAGGGCGGCGGCCAGCTCCAGGCAGAGGGCGGCGGCGGCGGCCGGCTGGCCCAGCTCGAGGTGCAGGCGCACGGCGGCGCCCAGGGCGTTGGCGGCGGCCTGCAGCGGCTCCCCGTAGGCCGCCGGGCAGGCGAGTCGCTGGCGCGCGTCGCGCTCCTGCCGCAGGAAGAGGCGGGCGGCCTCGGTGAGCGCCAGCGCCTCCCCAGGCCCGTGGAAGAGCGCCTGCTGGCAGCGCGCCACCGCCAGCTGGCACCAGGCCGCGTAGGGCAGGCACTCCTGGGCGCGCAGCTCCCGGCCCAGCTGCCCGAACTGCTCGCCCGCCTCCGCCACGTTGGGCTTCCGCAGGAACCGCTTCTTCAGCTTGCTCGACACCTGGCGGTACCGCGCCAAGAAGTCCCCGGCCTCGGGGCCCGGGCCCGCAGCGCCGCCCAGGCCGGGCGCGGACGCCGCCATGTTCGCCGCCACACGCAGACGCAGACGCGGACGCCGACGGTCGGACGTGCGGGCGCCCGGCGGCGACGTGCCCTGCGTCCGCGCTCGGGCAGCCAGGCGCCCCGTTGCCCCGGTGATACGCAAGCGACGGGCCCCGCAGGAGAGGCCTCGCCCCGCGCGGGTCGTGTGTGCAAATTGTGGACCCTGGGGCGGGGCCTGGCCAGGTGCCCCCTGTGGCTGGGTGACGGCCTGTTTACCCGCGTGGCCGAAGGCGTCTCCCAGAATCTGTAACCGAACCGGCCCGAAACCCAGCTCGCCGTCCCGCGTGACCCCAATTCCAACCTGGCAGGGTTCTCGCTCGCCAGGTCCCCCCGCCCCGGTCACTCGTCACCCCTCCCGTCAAAGCCTCCACCCGAGCCAGCCTCTCCCGCCCAGGGCCACCGCCTGCATGATCCCGGAGACAAGCTGCTCTGCTGGGTCTTCCCCGACCACACCCCCCGCCCCACGCCCCCACCCCACCCCCCACCCCCGACGAGGGACGTCCCACGACCACGCCCCACACACCAGCAACAGAAGCACTCACACGGGTTCCTCCAAACACTTTATTGGCTTTCAGTGACTGCCTGAGGCACCAGGCCGGCCGGGGCCCACCCCGGCCATGAGTAGGCCTGGCGCCTGCCGGACCCCACGTCGCGTGGGACAGCTAGTACCAGCCCGGGACCGCCTGGGAGATGATGGTGGACTGGAAGAAGGCGCTGAGCAGCGGGTGGTTGTGGACCACCATGTCCAGGACATCCGGGGTGATGAGCCTCCTGCCGCTGTTCCGGGCCTCGATGCCGGCCAGCTCCAGGACCTTGGCCGTCAGGGACTGGATGACGGCCGCTAGGAAGATCGGGGCGGACGCGCCCAGGCGCTGCGAGTAGCGGCCCTCCCGCAGGAGGCGCTCCATGTGGCTCACGGAGAACGTCAACTCGGCTCGGGCAGTGCGGGAGCGGACCCGGCTCTGGCCACTGGACGACCCTCGACGGCTCCTCCTCACAGGCATGCTGGGCCTCGGCTGCGCTTTCTCGGACGGGCCTCGGTCTGGCGTGCGCTGCGGGAAGCGGTCGGGTGCGGCTGGATGCGGTCGGGTGCGGCTGGATGCGGTCGGATAGGGCTGGATGCGGTCGGATGTGGCTGGATGCGGTCGGGTGTGGCTGGATGCGGTCGGATAGGGCTGGATATGGTGCGATGTGGCGGGAAGCGGTGTAAAAAGCCAGTTGGCCCGAAGTTTCCGACCGGCAGGGTTCCAAAGCCGCTACTCTATATCCTAGAGATCACAGACCGACCCCATCATTGGTCGGGTGCGCGTTTTGGGACACGTACATCCGGTGAAGTCACTGCTTTCCCATGGGCCCCCGCTGTAGAGAAACAGTGCTGGACGGGAGCCTGCTCCCTGGAACCCCTGTTTGAAGGAACGCTGGCTTTTGGCTGGGCGGGCGCATTGTGCACACCCAACACCCGTGTAGGAGCCAGCGGCCCCGAGTATACACTAGAGGGGTCGGGCGACCACCACGACCGTCTAGTTCCAAACCGTGGCAGCACCCCTCAAAGAAACCCCTGTACGTGTCAGGCAGCCAGTCCTCACCGCACCCCCCCCCCACCCCCGTCCTCGGGAGCCCTCAGGCAACCGCTAGTCGGCTTGCTGCCCATAGGGGTTCGCCTGTCCCGGACACTTACTTCTTTCTGCACGCGGGATCGGGATCGCTGGGCGAATAGGCAGCTTTCTGTGCCTGGTTGCTTTCCCGTAGCACAGCGTTGTCACTAGGGTTCGTTCGTCCGTGTGGGAGCGTGAGTCAGCGCTTCAAGCCTTTTCACGGCTGAGTAATATTCCACCGCAGGGACACACCGTGTGTGGCGGCCTATCCCAGTTCATGGGTTGACAGGCAGCTCCGCCATTCTCACCTTGCGGCAGATGTGAACAGCGCTGCGCCGAACATTTCCTGCACAGGGTTCTGTTTGAGCACCTGTTTCTGATTCCCTAGGGTAGGAAATTGCACTGGGCGACTGAGGGGTCGGGTGCTAATTCTGCCGGTAACTGACTGAGGAGCCGCCCAGCGGATTCCCACAGCAGCTTTGCGTTCCCAGCAGCAGTGTGTGAGTCCCAGTCCTTGCGCACCCTCGCCCCAACTCGTCTTTTTGCCTTTGTTTTGCTTTCTTGTGCCTAGAAGAGCCAGCCTACTGGCTGCGAAGTGGTGCCTCATGGCGGTTGTGATTTGCATCGCCCTGTTGGCGCATGATGTTGAGCGTCTTTTCGTGTGCCTCTTGGCCATTTGCACATCCACTTTGGAGGAACGTCTGTTCAAGTCCTTTCCCATTTTTTAACTGGGTTGTTCGTTCGTGCTTTCATTGTTGACTTGTAGGTGTTCTTTATGCATTCTGGAAAATACACCCTTATCCCATGTGTGATTTGCAAATGCTTCTCCCATCCTGTGCGTTTTGTCCTTTCACCTTCTAGACAGAGTCCTTTCATGCACAAAAGTTGTTGGTTTGGATGGTGTACAACTTATCCTCTTTCCACCACCCCCCTTCTTTTGTGGCCGCACTTTTGCTGCCATATGTAAGGAACTGTTGTGTAGTTAAAGCCAGGGGGGTTTATATCTATGTTTTATTCCAAGAGTTTCATAGTTTCATCGCTTACGTTTGGGTTTGTGATCCGTTTTGGAATTCATTTTCATACGTGGTGTGAAACTGGAGCCCACGTTCATTCTTTTTTCTGTCAACATTCAGTTTTCCCAGCACCGTTTGTTGAAGAGATTGCTCATTCCTCCATTGAACGGTCTGGGCCCCCTTGTTGAATATCAACTATTCATAAATCTATGGGTTTATTTCTCACTGTAAATTCAAAAACATTGACCTACATGTCTACCCCTATGCCAGTACTACAGTTTACGATTGCTGTAGTTTTGAAGTAAGTTTTGAAAGTGGCACGTGTGGATCGCACAGCTTTGTTCTTCTTTCCGGATTGTTTTGGCTGTCTCTGTCCCTTGCATTTCCATATAAATTTAGGATTGGCTTTCATGTCTGCAAAAGATCACTGAAAAGGGTTTTAAAACGTTTTAAATGTTTATTTACTTTTGAGAGTGATAGACAGAGTTCAAGTGGGGTAGCAGCCGAGAGAGAGGGAGACACAGACTCTGAAGCAGGGTCCAGGGTCCGAACTGTCAGCACAGAGCCTGATGCAGGGCTCAAACCCACAAACTGTGAGATCCTGATCTGAGCTGAGGTTTGCCACCTAACCAACTAAACCACCCAGGCTCCCCGATCATTGAAATTTTGATAGAGACTGTATTGAATCTATATATTGCCTTCGAGATTATGGCCATCTTAACAATATTAAGTATTCATATCACTAAAACAGAATGGCTTTTCATTGATTTAGGCCCTCTTTAATTTCTTTCAGCAATGTTTTCCTTTTAGCAAATATAATCTTGCACATCTATTGTTAAATTTATTCCCCAGTATTTTATTATTTTCGATGATATTGTAAAAGGGATTCCTTTCGCTTTTTGGTAAGTTTTTATTTAAATGTCAGTTAACATATGATGTATAATTAGTTTCAGGTGTGCAATATAGAGATTCAACACTTCCATAAAACATCTGGTGTTCATCACTTGTGCACTCCTTAATCCCCATCACCTATTTAACCCATCCCCCCACCCATCTTCCCTCTGGTAACCATCAGTGTATTCTCCTTAGTTAAGAATTTGTTTCTTGGTTTCCCTCTCTTTTCCCCTTCTATGCTTGTTTATTTTTTCTTTTTTTTAAACGTTTATTTATTTTTGAGACAGAGAGAGATTGAGCATGAATGGGGGAAGGTCAGAGAGAGAAGGAGACACAGAATCCGAAACAGGCTCCAGGCTCTGAGCTGTCAGCACAGAGCCCGATGCAGGGCTCGAACTTATGGGCCACGAGACCATGACCTGAGCTGAAGTCGGATGCTCAACTGACTGAGCCACCCAGGTGCCCCTATTTTTTTTCTTAAATTCCACATAAAAGCGAAATCATATGGTATTTATCTTTCTCTGACTAATTTTGCTTAGGATATTATTCTCTAGCTCCTTCCATGTCATTGCAAATGGCAAGATTTCATTCTTTTTTATGGCTCAGTAATGTTCCATTGTATTTATGTGCAAACCCCATCTTCATAATCCATTCACCAGTCGATGGACATTTGGGCTCTTTCCATAACTTGGCTATTGCAAAGAATGCTGCTATAAATATCAGGGTGCATGTATCCCTTGAAATCAGTATTTTTGTATTCTTTGGGTAAGTACGTAGTAGTGCAATTGTGAGATGTAGGGTAGTTCTACTTTTATTTTTTGAGGATCCTCCACAATGTTTTCTAGAGTGGCCTCTCTGTTACCCCCATCAACAGTGCAAGAGGGTTTCCCTTTCTCTGCATCCTCTCCAACACCTGATGTTACTTCTGTTGTTAATTTTAGCCTTTCTGAGAGGTGTGAGTTGATCTCTCATTGTAGTTTGATTTGTATTTCCCTGATGATGAGTAATGTTGATCCTTTTTTCATGTAGCCATCTGTATGTCTTCTTTGGAAAAACATCTATTCATGTTTTCTGCCAATTTTTTAATTGGATGATTTGCTTTTTGGGTATTGAGATTTATAACTTCTTTATAGATTTTGGATACTAACCCTATATCAGGTATGTCGTTTGCAAGTATCTTCTCCTATTCTGAACACTTGCTTTTAGTTTTGTTGATGGTGGCCTTCACTGTGCAGAAGATTTTATTTTGATGAGGTCCCAGTAGTTTATTTTTGCTTTTGTTTCCCTTGCCTCAGGAAACATATCTAGTAAGAAGTTGCTATGGCCAGGGGCACCTGGGTGGCTCAGTTAGTTAAGCGTTCGGTCTTTGGTTTTGGCTCAGGTCATGATCTTGTGGTTCGTGAGTTTGAGCCCCACGGTGGATTCCATGCTGGCAGCATGGGGCCTGCTTAGGAGTCTCTCTCTCTCTCCCTTTCTCTCTGCCCCTCCTCTCATCATGTTCTCTTCCTCTTTTAAAATAAATGAATAAACTTAAAAAAAAAAGAAGTTACTATAGCCAATAAAAGTAGTTATTGCCAGTGTTCTCCTCTCAGATTTTGATGGTTTCCTGTCTCATATTTAGGTTGTTAAACCATTTGAATTTATTTTTGTGTATGGTGTAAGAAAGTGGTCCAGTTTCATTCTTTTGCATGTTGCTGTCCAGTTTACCCAACACTGTTGAAGAGATTGTCTTTTTCCCCTTGGATATTCTTTCTTGCTTTGTCAAAGATTAATTGACTATAGAGTGGTGGGTTGACTTCTGGGGTTTCTAATGTCTTCTATTGATCTATGTGTCTATTTTTGTCACAGTACCACATTGTTTTGATTACTACAGTTTTGTAATATTACTTGAAGTCAGGAATTATGGTGCCTCCAGCTTTTCTTTTCTTTTGAAAGGTTGCATTGATTATTTGGGGTCTTTTGTGGTTCCATACATGTTTTAGGATTGTTTGTTCTAGCTCTGTGAAAAGTGCTTTTAGTATTTTGATAGGGATTGCACTGAATGTGTAGATTGCTTTGGGTAGTATTGACATTTTACCAATATTTTTTCTTCCAATCAATGAGCATAGAGTGTTTTGCATTTCTTTGTGTCTTCTTCAATTCCTTTCATAAACTTTCTATAATTTTCAGAGTACAGATCTTTCACCCCTTTGGTTAGGTTTATTCCTAGGTATCTTATGGTTTTTGGTTAATTTGTGAATGGGATTGATTCCTTGAGTTCTCTTTCTCAGAAAGAGAGAGAGTTCATTATGAACTGCAACAGATTTCTGTGTGTTGATTTTATATCCTTTGACTTTACCGAATTCATGTATCAGCAGTTCTAGCAACTTTTTTGGTGGAATCTTTTGGGTTTTCTATGTAGAGTACCATGACATCTGCAAAGAGTAACAGTTTGACTTCCTCCTTGCATTTTTGATGCCTTTTATTTCTTTCTGTTGTTTGATTGTTGTGGCTAGGACTTCTAGAACTATATTAAATAACAGTGGAGGAGCCAACATTCCTGTCTTGTCCCTGAACATAGAGAAAAAGCTCTCAGGTTTTCTCCATTGAGGATGATATTACCTGTGGGTTTTTCATATTTGGACTTTATTATTTTGAGGTACGTTCCCTCCAGACCTACTTTCTTGACAGCTTCTATCATGAATGGATGTTGTACTTTGTCAAATGCCTTTTCTACATTCACTGGAACGATCATATGGTTCTTATCCTTTCTGTTACTGATGTGATGTACCACATTGATTGATTTGCAAATACTGGACCAACCTTGCCTCCTAAGCAAATCCCAGTTGATTGTGGTGAATGATCTTTTAAAATGTATTCTTGGATTTGGTTTGCTAGTAGGATTTTTGCATCTATGTTCATCTGGGAAATGGGCCTGTAGTTTTCTTTTTTAGTGGAGTCTTTGGTTTGGGTATCAGGGTAATTCTGGCCTCCTAGAATTAATTTGGAAGTTTCCCTTCCATTTCTATTCTCTAGAATGGTTTGAGAAGAATAGGTATTAACTCTTCTTTAAATATTTGGTAGAATTCACCTGTGAAGCTATCTGGCCCTGGGCTTTTGTTTTTTGGGAGATTTATTACTGATTGAATTTCTTTTCTGGTTACCAATCTGTTCAAGTTTTCTAATTCTTCCTGTTTCAGTTTTGGTTGTTTATATGTTTCTAGGAATTAATCCATTTTTTCCAGGTTCTCCAAGTTGTTGGCATAGATTTTCATGATATATTCTTATAATTGTATTTCTGTGGTGTTGGTTGTTATTTCTTCTCTCTCATTTGTGATTTTATTTATTTTGGGTCCTTTCACTTTCCTTTTCAATAAGTATGGCTAGGGGGTTACCAATTTCATTATTTTTTTTTCAAGGAACCAGCTCCTGGCCTCATTGATCTGTTCTAGTGCTTTTTTATTTTCTATATCCTTTATTTCTTCTCTAATCTTTATTATTTCCCTTCTGCTGGCTTTAGGCTTCATTTGTTGTTCTTTTTCTAGCTCCTTTAGGTATAAGGTTACATTGTTTATTTGAAGTTTTTCTTGCTTTTTAAGGTAGGCCAGTATTGTTATATACTTCCCATCTTGGGACTGCTTTTGCTGCATCCTTAAGGTTTTGGATTGTTATGTTTTTTCATTAGTTTCCATGTATTTTTTTAATTTCTTTGATTTCCTGGTTGACCCATTCATTCTTTAGTACTATATTATTTAACCTCCATGTATTTGTGGTCTTTCCATTTTATTTTCTTGTGGTTGAATTCAAGTTTCACAGCATTTTGGTCAGAAAAATGGTATTATCTCAATCTTTTTGTAGTTTTTGAGGTCTGATTTGTGACCTAGTGTGTGATGTATTTTGGCAAGTGTCCCATGTGCACTTGAAAAGAATGTGTATTCTGCTGTTTTAGGATGGAATGTTCTGAATATATGTTAAGTCCATCTTGTCCAGTGTGTCATTCAAAGTCATTGTTTTCTTGTTGATTTTCTGCTTAGATGATCTGTCCATTGATGTAAGTGGGGTGTTAAAGTCTCCTACTATTATTGTATTATTATCAATGAGTTTATTTATGTTTGTTATTAATTGTTTTATATGTTTGGGACCTTCCAAATTGGGTGTATAAATATTTACAATTATTAGGTCTTCTTGTTGGATTGTCCCCTTTATTGTGATATAGTGCCCCCTTCATCTCTGTTACAGTCTTGGTTTAAAGTGTAATTTATCTAAGTATTGCTACTCTGGCTTTCTTTTGATGTCCATTTGTATGATATATGTTTCTCCATCCCCTAATTTCAATCTGCAGATGTCTTTAGGTCTAAAATTTATCTCTTGTAGGCAGCATTTGGATGGGTCTTATTTTTTTTAATCCATTCTGACACCCTATGTCTATTGATTGGGGCATTTACATTCAGAGTAATTTTGATAGATATGTACTTAGTGCCATTTTATTACATGTTTTGCCATTGTTTCTGGAGATTTTCTCTGATCTTTCCTTGTCTTTGTCACTTTTGGTTTCTCCTTTGCATTCAGAGAATCTCCTTTTTGCAGGGCTGGTTGAGTGTTCATGATCTCTTTTAGTTTTTGTTTGTCTGGGAAAGTGTTAATCTCTCCTATTCTGTAAGATAGCCTTACTTGATAGAGTTTCTTGGCTGTGGATTTTTCCCATTCAGCACGTTAAATGTATCATGTTAAGTCCTTCCTGGCTTGCTGAGTTTCATTGTGAAATCTCCAGCTAGTCTTATGGGTTTTTCGTTGTAAGTTAAGGAATTATTTTGTCTTGCTGCCTTTAGGATTTTTCTTTATTGCTATATTTTTGCAAATTTAATTACAATATGTCTTGATGTTGGTCTGCTTTTGTTGATTTTGATAGGAATTCTCTGTGCCTCCTGGATCTGGATGTCTGTTTCTTTCCCCAGATTAGGGAGGGTTTCAGCTATTATTTCCTCAAATAAATGTTCTGCTCCATTTTCTCTCTATTCTTCTTCTGGGACTCCTATAATATGAATGTTATTATGCTTGGTTGAGTCTCTGAGATTCCTAAATCTATTCTCATGTTCCATAATTCTCTCTTTTGTTCAGATTCATCATGTTCCATTATTTTATCTCTTATATCACTTCTTAATTCCTCTGCTTCTTCCATCTTGTGTTCATTGCATCAAGTCTGTTTTGAATCTCATTTATTGCATTTTTCAGTTCTGTTTTTTGCTCAAATGATATTGGTGATGATGATAAACAATTACTAAGTACTATTTATTGTGTACTGCTCACTATGGTACTCACTTTATACACATGACCTCATTTCATTCATCACAGCTTTATTAAGTAGATGACATTTTTAGCCCCACTTTGCAGATGAAGAAACATAGGCTCAAGGAAGGAAAGTGGCTTCCCCAAATTTACCAGGTTAGTCAGAGGCAAAGATAGAATTCAAACCCAGTTTGGTTCAAGTCCATGCTCTTCCTATGACACTACTCTGCCTCAGTCAAGGCATCAGAGAGGGATCTAGAAAGCAGAAGCTGAGAAGATACTGAATACCTGAATTGGATGGAGTGGCCATCATCAATGGGACAAAGGATCAACCATGGAGAAAGGTGGGGCTAGCAGAGAAACACCTTCACTGACTTCACAGGTTCACCATAGCATTGACCCTTGTGATCTTCACTTGTGCATAGGATAAATTACTATGTTTATCTACCTATAAAAAAGTAGGTTAGAACACCACTATGAAACTAACATGGCTTACCTAACTTAAGCCACCAACATGGCTTAAGATGATTTTTACAATTGTTAAAGATGCCTTCCAGGAAGGAAGCTTGGATTCCACTAATCAAGCTAATACTTTATATTCTGGTGCAGAAGTGCTCTGAGCAAGATGGAAGACAAAAGCCAGACTCACTGCTTAAAGCCAAGGAGTAGGATAGAACTACCCACAAACCCACCAACCCCTGAATGTAAATCTGACAACAACAATGAAAGAGAACCAAAAAATAAACTACTACCATATCTGCCAGGGTCTTTGGCTGTGGTGAGCTGTAGGCTTAAGGAGGTGAGGGCACAGACATGGACCAACTTTACAACTAAGCCACCAGCTGGTCCTGTGAGTAGATCTTCAATATGCCCTAGAGTTCCCTGGGGCAGTGATGGGAATATTTCCTGTAAAATGGTTTTGACCTAACAACTGACATATTTTGCACAGTGTAGAAAGAAGGAAAAAGTACTGAATGGATTGATTTCCTTCTATCATCAACCTTCTACCTTTGGAAGAAGTAAAATTAGAGAATGTGAAAAACACTTCTTTTTAAAAAGTGGGGGGGGGGTTGGATGTTTACAAACTATTTGTAAAACATCTAGATATTCTTATGGTTCTCTTAAGATTCTGTTGGAAGGAACTTAATAATGAAGATGATGATTACTATCTATGAATGATCAGCTAGACTGTAAATAAGCACAGGGGGAAGTAATTAATATTTATTTTGGAATATGGAATATTTTTTTTTGCTTTTTAAAACTCACTTTTATTTATTTTTTATATTAAATATAATTTATTGTCAAATTGGTTTCCATGCAACACCCAGTGCTCATCCCAACGGGTGCCCTCCTCAATGCCCATCACCCACTTTCATGAATTAAAAGCAGTTTCTGTGGCCAGATTTTCGAGGTTCTAACAACCTCTGACACTTATTTAGCCATGTGATCTTGGGTAAACCACTTAATCTCTCATTGCCTCTATTTATTCATTTATAAAATAGGTTGCTATGGGGATTAAAAGCAGTTATAACAGTGTCTGGCACACGGAAAGCACTATGAAAGAGTTAGCTATTATTATTGGTCATCATTATATGCTGTAAACATATTATTTAATAATTACAAATTTGTTAGAAAAACCTGTGAGGTAGGTATTTTCCTTACTCTACTCATATGAGAAAACTTAAGCTATGAGAGGTCAAACAAAATTACAGAGTGACAGAGCCTTTAGATGTTGCCTAGTCCAAGGCCTCCCTCCATTTTAAAGTGAAGAAAAGGGGGTGTCCAGGTGGCTCAGTCAGTTGAGTATCCAGCTCTTGGTTTTGGCTCATGTCATGATCTCACGGTTTGTGGGCTCAAGCCCTGTGTTGGGCTCTGTGCTGGGTTGGATCCTGCTTTGGATTCTCTCTTTCTCCCTCTCCCCTGTCCTCTCTAAAAATAAATAAATAAAGTAAAAAAATAAAGTGAAGAAGAGAAAACTGAAAAGCAAACTATAGCTAAAATAGAGCCTAGAACTCAACAACAAGGCTCTTCCCTTCAGTGATTCTCAAACTTTGATGGGCACCAGAATGCCCCAGAGGGCTTTCCAAAACGCAAACTGCTGGATTCTACCCCCACAGTTTTTGATTTAGTAAGTCCAGGGTGGGGGCTGAGAATTTTCATTTCTAACAAGTGCTCAAATGATGCTGATGCTGCTGGTCTATTTTGGGAACCACTATAACACACCATAGTTTATCCATCTTTTTTCCTTTTCATCAAGGACTACACAGGTTGTGAGGGCACAGAGCACTCATACAGAAATGGGAACCAGTGATGAACCTAAGAAAAAGACATAGCTAGCAGCAAGAGGGTAGAGAGAACAATAGTCCTGGTTTGTGTGGTACTTTCCCAGTTTTAACACTAAGTTCTGAAGCCCAGGAAACCCCTCAGTCCTGAACCCTCCTTAATAGTTTGTTACTCTAGATGAAGGTAAACAAAAGTGCTGGTTAACTGCCAAACACAAAAGGACATATTTACTAAGAACATGGTAATTTCTGGTGAATTTATTTGAAAATGATTTATTAATTTATTCTTATTCCAACAAATTTGTATTATGTAGTGATTATGTTAGGTGCTATGGAACACTATGATAGGCGCAGTGCTCCTGACCCACGGATCCCATCCCACCTTAGCAAAAGGTAAAAGTAACTTTACACTGAGCTTGGTAGACAGAGACTCCATGCTTACATATTCAGGGACACAAGAAAGAGATGTAAAAAAGAAACATCTCACAAAGAAAGTTTTCAATGCACCATGGGCAATACTCAAATGATTACCTTCCTTCTTTCTTCCTGTGAAAAGAGTACATTGTAGAAAAGTATGGATTGAAAATTTAGGCAAGCGAGGGTGAAATAATTAATGAATCAAGGTCCTAGGTGAGACAGAAGGTAAAGGAAATCCTTTAGCGAGAAAGACTGATCTGTATCCCTGTCTCTCCAGAGCCCTGAATATGTGATTTGCTTGTTATAAATCAATGCTGACTGTAGTTAAAATATAATTTTCAAGGCTAAGTTAAGCAAGACTTCAAAAAAGGTAAATATCCTGATGAATACTAATGGTGACATATTTCAGGAGTATATAACAGTAGGGAGAATAGACTGCATGTTAAAGTGTTACTTCTGCTCTGATTGCTAACGGGTATATTCTTTAAAACCTAGACTTAATTATCAATCTTTTGACCTAAGGATGACAAATTTCATGAAGACCCTTAAAGATTCCTATATACTACAAATAAAATGGAGAAATATTTTGAGAACATACTTTAGGACACTGGATGAGTCAATAAGATAATGCATAAATTACTAAATGTGAACTAGGGACTCTTTGTGAATATTAGATTAGACTCTACTCTCTATCAGAATATTGGTTTTGATTTGTGACTTCTATCCTCACTAATAATGCTTTTTTTCCTCTTGTGCACATAGTAGCCTGGATTCTCTTTCATCATTCTATAGTGGTCAATGAAGTTATTGTACAGCTTCACTTTCAATGAAACCTAGGGGAAAATAAGCCTCATACCCATCTCTCTGTCTCTCTACCTATATGTAAAGGAAGCCATTAAAAAAATAAAAGAAACAAGGTATTAAACTTAACCCTGTCAAATCTTAGCAATTAAAACGTGTAATATTTTAAGAGAAGAAAAAAAAGATCAGCAGAAATGGAGAAAACAGATTGCATCCTAAATTCCGTCAAAAGAAAAAATGCAAGTTTGGATAGTGATGTCCAATTCTTTGGAAGCACATTATCTATCATGATGAGTTCACTGAACAGTCTTACAGACTAACCCTCTGTACTCTCTTGTGGCGTATGTGTGTATATATGCATTATCATATGGAACCTCAGAAGTCTCTAAAAACTTTCTGTAATTATCCCTCACACAATTATTGAACTGATGGTTTTGTTCCACAGGAGCTATTGTGACTTCATAGTTTAACTCCTCAAGAGATGACGTGGATGGAGATAACTCTTCTTGTAAGATACAAACACGTGTTTGTATTTAGTTACTCCCTTATCACAGAGCTTGTGTTATGAAGCAATTTCTGTAGTATCTGTAGTTATAGGACACTGTAGGTATAAATGTAGGGTTTCAGTTAAACTCTTTAATCCACAGGTCTACGTAAAGGACTGTCCTAAGGTATCCTCCAGCTCACGGGTTCTTAAAGAGTGGTCTGAAAACACCTGTAAGGATCCTTGAGACCCTTTTAGTGGGCCTGTAGTTTAAAAACTATTTTTATGATAACACTAAGGTGATATTTGCCTTTTTAACTCCCATTATCTCATAAATGTACAGAGGCTTTTCCAAAGGCTACCTGATGTGTGATGATGTCATCTCTCTGATACTGAGAGGGATGTGTGATTTTGTGTTCTTGAATTTTAAACATTTTCAGTCTTAATATCTAATACAGTTAGTATCAATAGATATAATCCACATCCAAGAACTTTTTGGGGTCCTCAATGACTTTTAATAGTGTTAACGTGTCCTAAGACCAAACATTTTGCTTTATCCTGCTTTATAAAGGCTTTGATATTCCTAAAATGCTTTCCTTTCTAGCTGATCTAGTTGCAACTTCTGTTTTGTGTGATGAGATAAAGAGACAATTTGAAGTAGATATTGACACAATATTATTCTGCTGATATGAAATTCTGGTAGGCAGGGTGTCGGGTGTGTTCATAATCCTAATGCTGTCAATTTTAAGCCTGAAGCCCCAAGAGACGAGCAGTGTTTAATACATCATCCCTTGTTAAATAGCAGCCACAGAGTTGGCGATAGCCAGTGAAGGATTCCCTGCCATGTAGGACACGCCAGTTGTCTATAAATAGAACCTGTGAATGGGCAAAAACAGAGAATAAAACACCATCAGAACAAGGGCAGACCAAAGGAACTCTAAATCAGAAGAGATCACTTAAAAAAAGCTTTAGGTTGTTCTCTGATTACATTTGATGACATATTTTTCTTTTTGAGATTCAACAAACATTTGGAACTTAGGATGTGCATGGCCCTGCAGCAGGCTGGGTGGAAGTTACAAAGATAAGTTACAGTAGGTAATAGGTCCTGCACTTGACAAACTTGTTTCTTGAGTATTCTTTTACTCAAGAATACTTGAGTATCTATTGAGTATCTACACTGGCTTCATTTTATTGTTATTTGACATCTTTAAATCAAAATTATTTGACATCTTTAAATCAAAATTATTTGACATCTTTAGAGTTTGGCACCCACCCTGCCAGGCTTTAGTTTGACCCAAAACTCATTCTCAGGTCTCCTCAACTCTACTGTCAGAGTCCGGTGTGCTGTATACCAACGATGGACAACATCATAAGGCACAGTATTGATGACAGCTCTGTCATAGTTGTTGTATCTAAGATGAAATCACAAGAAGAAAAGATATCCTCAAACACATGTTAAAGACACCTTTTGCTTATTGAACAACTCTATATAAGGCCTTTTCTATATTCATTACTTGTCCTAGATAAGGTGAGAATAAGTCAACGTTTTCTTAGGAATATAGGACTGTAGAGAGGAGCTCCACTGCCTATTGACCATATATATATTTTTTCTTTGGAGAATCTGGGGGTAGGAGATAGAAGTAAGTTCTAGCTGGTTTCTCTTCTTAGGATATGATGTTTTAGCTAAAGTACATTCTCTTGGCCAAATTTTACAGAAGCACTGGGGAAATATCTGAGCTTTCTATTCATCAAGCTGAGGTGGGCAAGAGAGGTGATACTAACATGGCTTTATTTTTAACAGAATGACTTAGAACTTCTAAGTGTTTCCCTTTGGGGGGAAAAGCCAAGCTATAGCTTAGTGGACAGTTTACCCAGGGATCTTTATTAATTCATTCATGTAAGTCTAACATTTATATGAGCAGCTCCTATGTGCTAGGCGATGTCAGGTGTTAAAGACACAATGATGAACATAGCAGATGTGACCCCAGCCTTTGGGGAGCTTGCATTCTATTAAGAAAGACAAATGAAGAACAAGTAATAAATACATAGATAGTTACAGATGCTATAAAGAAAAAATACCGTAATGTAATAAAAAGTGATTGGGAAGTCTATTTCAGATGGAGTGTTAAGTGAGGACTTTTTTGAAGAAGTGATATTTAAGCTGGTACCTGTATGATAAGAAACCAACAACATGACATGCTGAGGGAAGAGTGTTCCAGGAAAGAGGAATAGCAAGTAAAAAGCATTAGGATGGAAAGGAGTTTTATTATGTTTGCAGAACAGCAAGAAGGCCATGTGGCTGGAGCTAAGTAAGCAAGGGGAATAATAGGAAGGAATAATGTGGAGGAGATGGCCATAGGCCAGATCATGTATAACCTTTTAGGCCATGGTAAGGACTTTGGGTTTTATTCTGAGTACTATGGGAAGCCACTGAAAAGCCTTTGCTAAAAATATTGGATTTTTTTCTTTTTTTTTTTTACTTAAGTCAAATTAACCTTTTACTGAAGTATCGTACATATACATAAAAGTACATAAATCATAAGCCTGATGAATTTTCATGATGTGAACACATTCCTTCCCCTAGCATCCAACTCAATAAACAGATCATTACCCATATCCCAGAACACTCCCTTGTCCCCCTTTCCCATCTTGTCTCTCCCCTAACTCAAGGATAACTACCATCATGACTTCTGTCACCAAAGATTAGTTTTGCTTGTTTATAAACTTTATATAACAAAAAATACTACAGAATGTACTCTGCTGTGTCTGGCTTATTTCATTTAATATATTTGGGAGATTTATCATTGTTGTGTTATAGAGAAGTAGATCATTTATCCTTCATGCTGTATAGAATTTTATTTTGTGACTATACCATAATTTATTCATACATTCTACTGTTGATCGATATTTGAGTAGTTTCCAGTTTGGCACTTTACAAATAGTGCTGGTGGTGCTGATCCTTGATGGCAACATAGGAAACTCCCAAACTCACCTCCCCCCATGCACATACCAAATCTATAGCTACACATGGCGAAACTTCCTCTGAAAGAAATCCAGAAACTAGCTGAGTGACTCCTAAACATTGGGCAAATGAAAAAAAAAAAACCTCACATCAAAATGGGTGGAAGATGCTGAGACACAATCTTACTATAAACCCCACCCCTGGTGCAGTAATTAGGAGGGAACTCAATTCCAAGCTTCTCTCTGAGGACTGAAGAGTTAAAAGTTTCTTAATTGGCTGTCTACCCAAGGCTTAGTGCAAGGGAGCATACAGATATGCTCAGATCCTGGTCTTGCCTAGAAAGAAATCTACTTGTATACTTTAAAAGCTGCTAACCAAGAGTCTGGCTTCTAATTAGTTTGCATCTAGGTGCTGACTGAGATCCTCCCTTTTGGGAGACTGACAGGTCTTGACACGCCATCAACTACTGGGAGGCACTAAGAACAAAAAAAAGTGGCTAAGACAATCATATAAGTTTGAGGAACAACCAAGAGCTAAGGCTGAGCTGATTTATGAGATCCATATCCTACACAAGACCACTCTGTCAAGAGTGGGAGAGGTGGCTGTTTTATCTAATATGCAGGAACCAACACAGAGTGAAAAAAATGAAGAAACAGAAGAATATGTTCTAACAAAAGAACAAGGTAAAACTCCAGAAACAGACCTTAATAAAATGGAGATAAATGGTATATTTGACAAAGGGTTTTTAAAAATGGCCAAAAGATGCTCACCAAGGTCAGGGGACCAATGCATGACAAAGTGAGAATTTTAACAAAGAGATAGAAAATGTTAAAAAGTAACAAACACAAATACACGCTGAAAAATACAATAACTGAATTTACAAAGTTAATAGAGCAGACTAGATAAAGTGGAAGAAAATATCAGCAAACTCAAAGGCAGAAAAGTAGAATTCATTCAGAGGCACAGAGACCCCTTCCCCCTCCAAATCAACTCAAGGAAGTCCACACCAAGATACATAGTAATTAAAATGGCAAAAAAAAGTGATAAAGAAATTTTAAAGCAGCAAGAGAAAAAAGACAGTTAAATACAAAAGAAACTCCATAAGACTATCAGCTGATTTTTCAGGAGAAACTTTGCAGGAAAGAGGGAGTGGAACGATATATTCAAAGTGTGAAAAGGAAGAAATCTGCAGCCAAGAATACTCTATCCAGCAAGGCTGTCATTCAGAATAGAAGGAGAGAGAAAGTTTCCCAGATAGACAAAAACAAAAGGGGTTCATGACCACTAAATCAGCCCTACAAGAAACATTAAAAGGGGCTTTTTGAACAGAAAGGAAAGACCAAAAGTGAGAGTACGAAAGTAAAAAACAAAAGCATTAAAAATAAGTATTTCTCTAAAAATCAGTCAAGGGATTCATAAAAGAATGTAAAATATGACACCATATATCCAAAACATGGGGAAAAGAGGGGTAAAGAATTGGTTCAAACATAGATGGCCATCAACTTAATATAGACTTCAATATGCAGAAAATGTTATATACAACAAAATCATAACCACAAATAAAAAACCAGTAATAAATATGCAAAGAATAAAGAGAAAGGAATACAAGTGTATCATGAAAGAAAACCAATAAAGCATGAAAGATTGTTGTCTGATTGCTGAGGCTAAGACTTCCAGTACTATATTAAATAGTAATGGTAAGAGTGGATATCACTGTCTTCTTCATGACCATAGAGGAAAAGTTTAATTAGTTCTTCCCCATTGAGGATGATACTATCTGTGAGTATTTCATATATGGCCTTTATGATGTTGAGTTATGTTCCCTCTCAACCTACTTTGTTGAGGGTTTTTATCAATAATGGATGCTGTATTTTGTCAAAGGATTTTTCTGTATCTATTGAGAGGATCATATGGTTCTTATCCTTTCTTTCATTAATGTGGTATATCACATTGATTGCTTTACAAATATTTAACCACTCCTGCAGCCCAGGAATAAATCCCACTTGGTCGTGGTGAAGAAGTCTTTTAATATACTGTTGGATTCAATTTGCTAGTATCTTGTTGAGAATTTTTGCATCCATGTTCATCAAGGATATTGGCCTATAATTCTCCTTTTTAGTGGGGTCTTTGGCTTTGGAATCAAGGTAATGCTGGCCTTGTAGAATGAGTTTGGAAGTTTTCCATCCATTTTTTTTTTGGACCAGGTTGAAAAGAATAGGTATTAATTCTTTATTTTTAAAAAAAATTTTTAATGTTGGGGCGCCTGGGTGGCGCAGTTGGTTAAGCGTCCGACTTCAGCCAGGTCACGATCTCGCGGTCCGTGAGTTCGAGCCCCGCGTCAGGCTCTGGGCTGATGGCTCAGAGCCTGGAGCCTGTTTCTGATTCTGTGTCTCCCTCTCTCTTCCCCTCCCCCGTTCATGCTCTGTCTCTCTCTGTCCTATAAATAAATAAACGTTGAAAAAAAAATTAAAAAAAATTTTAATGTTTATTTTATTTTTGAGAGAGAGAGAGAGAGAGAGAGAGAGAGCAAGCAGGGAGAGGCAGAGAGAGAGGGAGACACAGAATCCAAAGCAGGCTCCAGGCTCTGAGCTGTCAGCACAGAGCCCAACGTGGGACACGAACCCACAAACTGCAAGATCATGATCTGAGCCGAAGTTGGACGCTTAACTGAATGAGTCACCCAGGCCCCCTTAACTCTTCTTTAAATATTTGATAGAATTCACCTGTGAAGCTATCTGGCCCTGGACTTTTGTTTTTTGGGAGATTTATATATATATAAAATTATAAAAAATTTTTATAACTTATATAATTTTATAAAAATTATAAAAATATATAAAATTATATATAATAATTTTATAAAATTTTTAAAATAAAATTTATATAATTTTATAAACAATTATAAAAATATAATTATATATAATATAATATATATATGTAAAATTTATTGTCAAATTGGTTACCATACAACACCCAGTGCTCATCCCAACAGGCACCCCCCTCAATGCCCATCACCCACTTTCCCCTCTCCCCCACCCCCATCAACCCTCAGTTTGTTCTCAGTATTTAAGAGTCTCTTATGGTGTGCCTCCTTCCCTCTCTATAACTTTTTCCCCCTTCCCCTCCCCCATCATCTTCTGCTAAGTTTCTCAGGATCCACATATGAGTGAAAACATATGGTATCTGTCTTTCTCTGCCTGACTTATTTCACTTAGCATAATACCCTCCAGTTCCATCCACCTTGCTGCAAATGGCCAGATTTCATTGTTTCTCATTGCCAAGTAGTATTCCATTGTATATATAAACCACAACTTCTTTATACATTTGTCAGTTGATGGACATTTAGGCTCTTTCCAAAATTTGGCTGTTGTTGAAAGTGCTGCTATAAACATTGGGGTACAAGTGCCCCTATGCATCAGCACTCCTGTATCCCTTGGGTAAATTCCTAGCAGTGCTATTGCTGGGTCATAAGGTAGATCTATTTTTAATTTTTTGAGGAACCTCCACACTGTTTTCCAGGGTGGCTTTTTGGGAGATTTTTGATTACTGACTCAGTTTCTTTGCTGGTTATGGGTCTGTTCAAATTATCTATTTCTTCCTGTTTTAATTTCAGTAGTTTGTTATGTTTCTAGGAATTTGTCCATTTCTTCCAGATAGCCCAGTTTGTTGGCATATAATTTTTCATAATATTATCTTATAACTCTTTGTATTTCTGTGGTGTTGATTGTGATCTCTCCTCTTTCATTCATGATTTTATTTTTTGAAACTGTTCTCTTTTATTTTTGATAAATCTGGTTAGGGGTTTATACATTTTATTAATTCTTTTGAAGAACCAGCTTTTAGTTTTGTTGATCTGTTCTGTTTTTTGTTTGTTTGTTTCCATATCATTTATTTCTGCTCCAATCTTTATTATTTACCTTCTTCTGATGGTTTTAGGCTTTATTTGGTGTTCCTTTTCTAGATGCTTTAGGCATAAAGTTAGGTTGTATATTCGAGATTTTTCTTGCTCCTTAAGGTTGGCTTGTATTGCAACTTCCTTCTTAGGATGGCCTTTGCTGCATCCCAAAAGTTTTGGACTGTTGTGTTTTCATTTTCATTTGCTTCCATGTACTTTTTAAAATTTCTTCTTTAATTTCCTGATTAACCCATTCATTCTCTTTTTTGAATTTAAAATTTTTTTTTCAACGTTTATTTATTTTTGGGACAGAGAGAGACAGAGCATGAACGGGGGAAGGGCAGAGAGAGAGGGAGACACAGAATCGGAAACAGGCTCCAGGCTCTGAGCCATCAGCCCAGAGCCCGATGCGGGGCTCGAACTCACGGACTGCGAGATCGTGACCTGGCTGAAGTCGGACGCTTAACTGACTGCGCCACCCAGGCGCCCCTCTTTTTTGAATTTAAATTCAAGTTAGTTAACAGGCAGTGCAGTATTGGTTTCAGGAGTAGAACCCAGTGATTCATCACTTCCATAATACACCCAGTGCTCATCCCAACAAGTGCCCTCCTAATGCCCATCATCCATTTATTCTTTAGTAGGATGTTCTTTAACCTCCATGTATTTGCAATCTTTCCAATTTTTTTTTCTTGTGATTGACTTCAAGCTTCATACAATTGTGGTCCTAAAATATGCATGGTATGATCTCAGTCTTTTTTGGTACTTGTTGAGGGCTGACTTGTGACCCAGTATGTGGTCTATTCCGGTGAATGTTCCATGTGCACTAGAAAAGAACGTGTATTCTGCTGCTTTAGGATGAAATGTTCTGAATATATCTGTTAAGTCCATCCGATTGAGTATGTCTTTCAAAGCCATTGTTTCCTTGTTGATTTTCTTAGATGATCTGTCCATTGATGTAAGTGGGGTGTTAAAGTCCCCTACTAGTATTGTATTATTATCAGTGAGTTTTTTTTATGTTTGTTATTCATTGATTTATATATTTGGGTTCTTTCAAGTTTGAGGCATAAATATTTACAATTGTTAGATCTCTTGAAGGATAGATGCCTTAATTATGATGTAATGCCCTTCTTCATATCTTGTGACAGTCTTTAGTTTAAAATACAGTTTTTTTCTGAAAAAAGTTATGGCTATTATGGCTTTCTTTGACATCCATTAGCAAGATAGATGGCTCTCCATCCCTTCATTTTCAATCTGCAGGTGTCTTTAGGTCTAAAATGAGTCTCGTGTAGGCAGCATATAGATGGATCTTTTTTAATCCTTTCTGACACCCTATATCTTTTGATTGGAGCATTTAGTCTATTTATACTCAGAGTGATTACTGAAAGATAGTAATTTAGTGCCTTTGTGTTACCTGTAAAGTTGGGTATTTCTGGTGATGTTCTCTGTTCCTTTCTAGTCTTTGTTGCTTTTGGTCCTTTTTTCCCCACTCAAAGAGGCTCTTATAATATTTCTTGTAGGGCTGGTCTAGTGGTCATGAACTCCTTTAGTTTTTGTTTTCCTGAGAAACTATCTTTCCTTCTATTCTGATTGACAGCCTTCCTGGATAAAGTATTCCTGACTGCATATTTTTCCCATTCAGCACATTGAATATATCCTGCCACTCCCTTCTGGCCTGCCACATTTCTGTGGACAGGTCTGCTGTGAACCTGATCTGTCTTCCCTCATAGTTTAAGGACTTTTTTTCCCCTTGCTGCTTTCACACCTCTTTGTGTATTTTGTGAATTTGACTATGATATGTCTTGGTGATGGCTGGCTTTTGTTGAATTTAACAGAAGTCCTCTGTGCTTCTTGTATTTCGATGTCTTCTGTTCCCTTCCCCAGGTTAGGTAAGTTTTCAGCTATAATTTACTCAAATAATCCTTCTGCTCCTTTTCCTCTCTCTTCATCTTCTGGGACTCCCATTATATGAATGTTATTATACTTTAAGGAGTTGCTGAATTCCCTAAGTCTAAATTTGTGATCCAATACCTTTTATTCCCTCTTCTTTTCAGTTTCATTATTTTCCATAATTTTATCTTCTATATCATGCATACATTCCTCTGCTTTGTCCACACTTGTTGTCTTGGCATACATCTGGGTTTGCATCTTGGTTATAGCATTTTTAACTTTGGACTGACTAGTTTTTGGTTCTTTTATCTCTTCAGTAAGTGATTCTCTAGTGTCTTCTATGCTTTATTCAAGTCCAGCTAGTATCCTTATAATTATTGTTTTATATTCTAGTTCAGACATCTTACTTATATCTGTATTGATTAAATCCATGGCCATTGCTTCTTCCTGTTCTTTATTTTAGGGTGAATTCCTCTGTCTTACCATACTTTCAAGATATAAAAAGGAAACTAGATTATAGATGTGCTTTGGTATGCTTGTTAAAAGAAACTAGATTAAAAAAAGGTTTTTCTAATTGCTTTTTTTGTATCCCAAGGGCAGGGGGAACCAAAGGAAGCTAGATCGTATTCCCCCTAGAACTGATGCTTTGTAGCACTCTATGATCAGTACACCTGGTGCCTGTGAGGGTTTGTGCTGGTCTGCTGGGGGTGGGGCCTTCTGTGCTAATTCTTAGATGGATTTGCCCTAGTGAGGATGTACCTGTAGGTTGCAGGGGGGCGGGGCTTGGTGTAAGTGGCTCTGGCCTCCATTTGGTGGCACTGTTTTGCTCATTGAAGTAGGTCAGTGCTGATGGGTGTGGTGAAAATGGCATCGCCCTGTTTTCATCCCTGGATTGGGGAATTCACACCCACCTCTCTTCAGGAGGCCCTCACAGAAGAACAATCACCTCTCTTGTGTCTCTGGCTTCCACCAGATCTCCGCATTAACCCTGCTTGCATCTGAGCTGTCTGCCTACCAGGCAGCACAGCACTCCTGTGTTTTATCTCAGGCACACAGCTGGGTTTCAAAACTCCGTATTTTAGGGGCACCTGGGTGGCTCAGTTGGTTAAGCGGCCGACTTCCGCTCAGGTCATGATCTCGTGGTCCGTGAGTTCCAGCCCCGCGTGGGGCTCTGTGCTGACAGCTGGGAGCCTGGAGCCTGTTTCAAATTCTGTGTCTCTCTCTCTCTGACCCTCCCCCGTTCATGCTCTGTCTCTCTCTGTCTCAAAAATAAATAAACGTTAAAAAAAAACAACTCCGTATTTTAGAGATCTGCATGGCGGGGACCCATGCTGACCCTCTGGGGGAGGTTCTTGCTGTGCTGTGGCCAGTGCTGGCTTGTCCCAGAAACCGGTTGCACAACCATGCAGTAGTGCAGAGTTTTTGGTAAAGCGTAGCAGAAAGCCAGCACAAAGGCTTGTTGCCCTCAGCCAGTGTTCCTGTTCCTATGTTAGTGAACAGGGTAGGTCAGTGGCATCTGCCAGGTCTTTTGCCCCTAAAGAGGCTGTGCAATCTCTCCCAAATGCGCTCCAAGCAGGGTAACTGCTTCTCCCTGTGATACCCAGGAGATCCTCAGACCACGAATTTTTACTCTCAGTCCTTAGATTTATTTCTTCAGTGTTCAAAATGATTTGATATTTATCAGCTGTATTTGAGGGAAAGGGCAAGCCTAGGGTCTCCCGACACCTCTGCCATCTTAACTCCCCCCAACATTTTTTCCTATTTTTTTAGTTTTTATTTAAATTCCAGTTAGTCAACATACAGTATAATATCAGTTTTGGGTGTACAATTTAGTGATTCAATTCCATACAATACCTGGTTCTCATCACAAGTGCCCTCCTTAATCCCCATCAACTATTTAACCCATCTCTCCACCAACCTATTATCTGGTATCCATCAGTGTGTTCTCTATAGTTAAGAGTCTGTTTCTTGGTTTTCCTCTCTCTTTTTCCCTGCTATGATTGTTTGTTTTGTTTCTTTAAATCACATATGAGTGAAATCATATGCTATTTGTCTTTCCTGACTTGTTTCACTTAGCATAATACTCTTAACTCCATCCACATCACTGCAAATGGCAAGATTTCATTATTTCTTATGGCTGAGTAATATTCTGTCTTCTTTATCCATTCATCAGTCAATGGATGAACATTTGGGCTCTTTCCATAATTTAGCTATTGTAAACAATGCTGCTATAAACATCGGGGTGTATGTGTCCCTTCGAGTTAGTATTTTTGTATTCTTTGGGTAAATACCTAGTCATGAAATTGCTAAATCACAGGATGATTCTATTTCTTTTTTTGAGGAACCTCTCTACTGTTTTCCAGAGTGGCTGCACCACTTTGCATTCCCACCAACAGTGCATGAGGGTTTCCCTTTCTCTGTATCCTCACCAACATCTTCTGTTGCTTCCTGTGTTGTTAATTTTAGCCATACTGACAGATGTGACGAGATATCTCATTGTAGTTTTGATTTGTATTTCCCTGATGACAAGTGATGTTGAGCATCTTTTCATGTGTCTGTTGGTCATCTGTATGTTTTCCTTGGAAAAATGTCTACTCATGTCTTCTGCCCACTTTTTTCTTTCCAATTTTTAACTGGATTATTTGTTTTTTGGGTGTTGTGTTTTATAAGTTCTTTAGCAACATTTTTCCAGATATGTCTCCTGAGGCAGGGGAAGCAACAAGAAAAGTAAACTATTGGGACTACATCAAAATAAAAGCTTTTGCACAGTGAAGAAACAATCAACAAAGCTAAAAGGCCACTTAGGGAATCAGAGAAGATATTTGCAAATGACATATCTGATAAAGGGTTAGTATCCAAAAATATATAAGGAACTTATGCAAGGAAGAGATACACGCATGCCTAGCCAAATTATGGAAGCAGCTCAAGTGTTCATCAATTGATGAATGGATAGAGAAGATGTGGTGTGTGTGTGTGTGTATGTACATATATATATATATATATATATATATATATAAATGGAATATTATTCAGCCATATATAAGAATGAATCTTACCATTTGCAACAACATGGATGGAGCTAGAGAGTATAATGCTACGTGAACTGGTCAGTCAGAGAAAGAAAAATTGCATATGATTTCACTCATATTGGAATTTAAGACACAAAACAAGCAGAGGGAAAAAAGAAGAGAGACAGACAAACCATGAAACAGATTCTTAACTATAGAGAACAAACTGATGGTTACCAGAGGGGAGGTGGGTGGGTGGGGATGGGAGAAGTAGGTGATGGGGATTAAGGAGTATACTTGTCATGATGAGTACTTAGTAATGTATAAAATTGTTGAATCACTATATTGTACACCTGAAATTAATATTGTATATTAACTGCTCATTAATTAAAATAGAAAAAAAACAACAAAAAGAAACTAATGTGTGGTATTTATTTCTTGATTGAACCCATAGTATTAAATATACACACGCAGACATGCACACACACACATACACGTTGTGTGTGTATAGTAATAAATTGTGACCAAGCATAGTTTATCCTTGGAGTACAAGGCTGGTTTCACATTTGAAATTAATATAACTTACAATATTAACAGAATAAAGAAGAAAAATCACATAGTTATTTTCATTGATGACTGACATGAATATAAAGGATTTATTAAAATTTAATACCCATTTATGATGTAAAAAAATCTCAGGAAACTTGGAAGTGAAATTCATCCAGAATATAAAAGACATCACCAGCACTTAAAAAAATTTTTTTAAACATTTATTTATTTTTGAGAGTGAGAGAGACAGTGTGAGCAGGAAAAGGGCAGAGTGAGAGAGAGGGAGACACAGAATCTGAAGCAGGCTCCAGGCCCTGAGCTGTCAGCACAGAACCCGACATGGGGCTTGAACCCATGGACCGTGAGATCATGACCCAAGCTGAAGCTGGACGCCTAACCGACTGAGCCACCCAAGTGCCCCTAGACATCACCAACACTCTTATAGCTAATATCATACCGGGCAAAACACTGAACACTTTCATCCTAAGGATGTCTGCTCTTGCCACCCTTATTTAACATAGTGCTGGAGTTGCTAGCCAGTGCAATAAGGTAAGAAAAACAAATGAATAAGCATATAAATTGCAAAGGAAGAAATAAAACTATCCCTACAACATGATTTTGCATATAGAAAAATTTTAAGAAACCCCAAAAAACACAAACTTAGAAATAATGAATTACTTTAGCAAGGATATAGAATAAAAGGCTAATTTAAAAAGAAATCAATTTTTAATATAATGCAGCAGATAATTTGAAAATAATATTAAAATTTTATTTTATAATACCATGAAAATATAAAAATACTTAGGAATAAAATTAACAAAAGAAATATAAGATCTGTATATTCAATACTACACAACACTGCTAAGAGAAATTAAAGAAGACCTAAATAAATAGAAAGATACATCAGGTTCATGGATTGGGAGACTCAAAACTGTTAGTTTGTTAGTTATCGCCAAAATGATCTATAGATTCAAAGCAATCCCAATCATAACCCTAACAGGCTTTTTCCTAGAAATTGACAGGCTGATTTAAAAATCTGTATGGAAATATAAAGAATCTAGAACGAGGGTTGGCAAACTATGGTCTGTGGGCCAAATCCAGACCACTGACCACTTTTGTAAATAATATTTATTAGAACAGTCACACTCATTCATTTATATGTTGTTTATGGCTGCTGTTGTACATCCACAACAGTATTGAGTAGTTGCAATAAAGACCATATATGTCACAAGCCTAAAATATTTACTATCTAGCCCTTTACAAAAAAAATCTGTAGACCCCCGATCTAAAATATCCACAATAATGTTAAAAAAGAACAAAGATAAACATATTATCTGACTTCAAGAATTACTGTAAACTTAAAATGAAGTACTGGGACCTCATCAAAATAAAAAGCTTCTGCACAGTGAAGGAAACAATCAGCAAAACTAAAAGGCAACCAACGGAATGGGAGAAGATATTTGCAAATGACATATCAGGCAAAGGGTTAGTTTCCAAAATCGATAAAGAACTTATCAAACTCAACACCCAAAAAACAAATAATACAGTGAAGAAATGGGCAAAAGATATGAATAGACACTTCTCCAAAGAAGACATCCAGATGGCCAACCGACACGTGAAAAACTGCTCAACATCACTCATCATCAGGGAAACACAAATCAAAACTACAATGAGATACTACCTCACACCTGTCAGAATGGCTGACATTAACAACTCAGGCAACAACAGATGTTGGCGAGGATGGGGAGAAAGAGGATCTCTTTTGCACTGCTGGTGGGAATGCAAACTGGTGCAGCTACTCTGGAAAACAGTATGGAGGTTCCTCAAAAAAATTAAAAATAGAACTACCTCATGACACAGCAATTGCATTACTAGATATTTATCCAAGGGATCCAGGTATGCTGTTTTGAAGGGGCACATGCACTCTGATGTTTATAGCAGCACTATCAACAATAGCCAAAGTATGGAAGGAGCCCAAATGTTCAACGATGGATGAATGGATAAAGAAGATGTGGTATGTGTATATATATATACACACACACAATGCAGTATTATTCGACAATCAAAAAGAATAAAATCTTGCCATTTGCAACTATGTGGATGGAACTAGAGGGTAGTATGCTAAGCGAAATGAGACAGAGAAAGACAAATATATAACTTCACTCATATGAGGACTTTAAGATATAAAACAGATGAACATAAGGGAAGGGAAGCAAAAATAATATAAAAACAGGGAAGGGGACAAAACATAAGAGACTCTTAAATATGGAAAAAAAACAGAGGGTTACTGGAAAGGTTCTGGGAGGGGGGATGGACTAAATGGGTAAGGGGCATTAAGGGATCTACTCCTGAAATCATTGCTGCACTATATGCTAGCTAACTTGGATGTAAATTTAAAAAAAATAAAGAAAAAAATTAGTATAAACTTGCACTAGCTGAGACAGTGTGGAACTGTCATAAGGATCCACCAATACATAATGGAATCAAATAGAGGTCCCAGAGACAAACCCCCATTTACATGGCCATTTGATTTTTGACAGAGTTGCAAAGGCAATTCAATGAGGCTACAACACCTGGATACCTATATGTAAAAACTATGAACTTCTACCTATACCTCACCACATAGAAAAAATTAATTTGAGATAGATCACAGATTTAAATGTAAAAATAAAACTATAATACTTTTAGAAAGCATAGGAGAATGTCATCATGTCATAGGGGTAGTTAAAGATTTCTTATGCAGGTCATAGAAACAATGACTGTTAAAGAAAAAAATAATCAATTATATTTTATTAAAATTAAAATTCTCTCCCCATTAAAAGACACTGTTAAAAAATAAATAGGTAAGTTACAGCATAGAAAATAATATTCCTAAAACATATATTCAGTAAGTTACAGCATAGAAAATAATATTCCTAAAACATATATTCAGTAAGAAATAGTGACCAGCATATATAAAGAACTCCTACAGCTCAATAATGAAAAGACAACTCAATGAAAAAATGGGCAAAAGATTTAACCAGGTATTTCAGAAGATATATAAATGGCCAATAAGCACATGGAAAGATGCTCAACATCATCAGTCATCAAAAAAATGCAAATTAAATCCCAAAGAGATAACCACCATAATGGCTAAAACTAATGGGACTGACAACAGCAAGTAGTGGCAAGGGTGTGGAGCAGCTACAATCCTCATACACTGCTGATGACAATATAAAATCAAACAACTACTTTAGTAAAAGTTCTGGCAGTTACTTATGAAACTAAACACTCACCTACTCTATGACGCAGTATTCCACTTGTAGCTATTGACCTGAGTGGAATGAAGACACATATCTACAAAAATACTTTTCTATGAATGCTCATGGCAGTTTTATTCATAATAACCCCAAATTAGAAACAGCCCAGGTGTTTGTTAATAAAAGCATTTATTCTATGGTATGAATTTCTATAACAGGCCAAACTAATCATTGGTGGCAAAAATCAAAACCATGATCTCCTCTGGGGTGGCTGTGCAGTGTTGGACTAGGAAAGAGTATAAGGGACTTTCTGCAGTGACAGGAACATTCTATATCTTGATAGGTGTTTGGTTTACATAGGTATATGCATTTGCCCAAATTCAGCAAGTGTATATTTGATATTTTAAAACATAATTTTATGTAAGTTTTATTTCAAAATTAAAAATTTGTAAACAAATATTGAACTTTACTTAAAGATATAAATGCTGAAGCATTTAGGGGGATATGTAGTCATATCTGCAATGTACTTTGAGATGCATCAAAAATGAGATTAATAGATAGACAGGCAGGCAGATAGGCAGATAGATAAGAAAACAAGCATATAGCAATACCTTCCTGGTAGAATCTAGGTGGTGGGCCTATGGGTTTTACTGTAAATGCTTACAACTTTTCTATATGTTTAAAAATGTTTCTCGTCAAATGTTGGAAAAAAAAATGTTGGAAAAAATACCTGCTCACTGTTCTAAGCAACGGGGATACAAGAGATGACTAAGAGAGAGTTTTCTAGAGGAGGTTATCCGATGGCAGTGAATTAGTATTTATGCAGTTCCTATTAAAATCCAGGGACAAAGGCAGGAGAAACAGTTTATTTTTATATTTACAACTGAGTGTGGAGGAGCAGACTGAAATGAGTGGAGATGATGGGTTCAATTTTGAATATGATGTGCTTTATGATGCTATAAGATACCTAAGTGGCACTATCTAGTAGACTGTTGGATATACAGGTCAGGGGATTTGCATAAATGTGGGCTACAGACAAGTGTGGTCATGATGCCTTTGGGTACTCTAGCTGTTTGGTCACTGAGCACAATTTAATCACTTTTTTGATTTTAATAATGTTTTCATTTTAAAATCTAGTATTCTTTACCTGTTGGCCTATTTATTATTCCATGGGAAGTATAATAACAGAAATTGTTAATAAAGAGACTTAAAATAGCAAGATTAAAATGTGGTCAGTATAAGGATTTTAGGGATTTTCATTACATTTGAAGGCTAATAATGGGTAAGTACATTACAGTGGGGGATAGTTCTTTGGTGCTCACCTGATCAAATACAGCTCTTTATTCCATGGGTAGGTATTTAAGACTGGCCCAACCCCAATCATGTGGTTGTGACATTCGCCAACATTTTCAATATATTCATGCCTCAGTGGCACTTTGGTGAGGAGTTCAAATTCCTCAGGTGCCTTTTGAAGTACCTGATCTGCTGCATAGAATCCATCTACCAGCAGTGTCCTGCCACCTGTTCCTTCATGCTTAAGACAGTGAAACACTTGAATGCTGAAAAGGGAAAAATTAAAGTCTTCTGTTCAGTGGAAAAAAGAGAACATATCAAAATTTTAGAAAATTATATATGAAATAATTACTGAATCTACTTGTGTCATTTTCATTTCCTAACTATCTTTCCATATAGCCAGTTGTACTTTTTTGTGCTTTGAAATACTAATACTATTACAGGTTTCTTCTAAACATATTCAATATGAATTAAAGCCTATATGTGACAGACCCTGGAAATACAGACATGAATAAGATATAGTCTCTGTTTTAAAGAAGCCCGAAATTAAAAAAAATATGTATCAAAAATAAACATTAAAAATTATAAAAACTCAAAAATAAACATTAAAAGAATTTTTTAAAAATCTCAAAAATAAACATTAAAAAGTTTTTTATCTCAAAAAATAAACATTAAAAAAATTTAAAAAATAAAAAAATAAAGAAGCTTGTAGTTTAGTAGGAAAAGATGAAGCATAGAAATATCAATAAGATTATGATAGGAACTATAATACAGTTATATACAAGATATAGAGGGGCCACAAAGAAAGGACATTTTTTACAAGGTATATTCAAGGAAGAGAGCAAGAAGTGTTTATCAGCATAGAACAGAGAATCACAAAAGGCTTTTAAACTGGGAAGCTCTATGGTCACATTAACATTTTTAAGACTTGATTAGGATGATAGTATGGGAGATGGACTTGTGGGAAGCAAGATGACAAAAAATGTAGAGAACAACTTGATGACTGAAATAGACAAAAATACTGAGGGCTTGAGCTTAAAGAAAGGTGTAGAAAAGACACACCAAAGAGATACTATAGTAGATTTGATGACTAATTAAATGTGGTGGACAAAGAACAAGCAAAAATCTAGAATGACTTCAGGTTTTTCACTTGAGTAACTTGTCATATGCAAAGATGGAGAATTGTAATTGGATTATAATGAGGGAGTATGAGGGGTTGAAGTTAAGTTAGGGGCCATGTTGAAATAGTTGAGTCATTTGTGGCTGAAAATGTTAACAGGGAAAGGAAAAGTGACTTAATGGGCTAGAAAACTCAACTAGAATTCCCAAATTAACAAGGGGAAGATAAAATTAATAAAAATTTAGTAAAATAATAAACATAAAAGTAAATAACAAAGTAAAATAAGTAATAAATATGAATGCAGATAGAAGGAATAAAATCAAGGAGAATCTAATATAAACACAATTAAAATGAGAAAGGTCAGGGGTGCCTGGGTGGCTCAGTCGGATAAGGGTCCAACTTCGGCTCAGGTCATGATCTCACAGTTCATGAGTTCGAGCCCTGCGTCAGGCTCTGTGCTGATGGCTCAGAGCCTGGAGCCTGCTTCAGATTCTGTGTCTCCTCTCTCTCTGTGCCTTCTCCACTCATTCTCTCTCTCTCTCTCTCTCTCTCTCTCTCTCTCTCTCTCTCTCCCTCTCTCAAAAATAAATAAATATTAAAAAAATCAAATGAGAGAGTTCAGTTCTGGTTTTTGAGCTTTCTGTGAAACATCTAGGTCAAGATTGTTTAGTAGCTAGTTGAAGTTATTTAACTCAGAAGAGAGGTGGATTTTGTAGTTGTCGGTAGGTGATAGCCAAAGCCAAGATCATGGAAGAAGTCATTTAGAGAGATCATTTCAAGTAAGAAATGGACCGAGGAAAAAAGGCAGCACAGGATGCTGAGGAAAAGTGGTCAGATGTAGGAGGAAAACTAAAAAAAGAAAGGATATTTAAGAAGAGGTAGTGGTTAATGGCATTCGCCAGGGGTCAAGTAAGATGTAGACTGAAAGGTACACACTGGGTATGGCAATAAGTTTCTGGTGACTTTGGAGAGAGTAATTTTAATTGGGAGGGGGTTGGATGAACTAGCTGACTATGAATTTGAGGAATGAATGGGAAATGAAAATAAAAAGATATTGAAGGTAGATGATTCTTTTAATAAGTTTAGATGTGAAGGGGAGGAATAAGGCAGGGCTGTAACTAGAGGGAGACAGAGTCCAAAGAAGATATGAGAAGCTGATAGGAAGGATTCAATAGGTATGAAAAGGGTGAATATGTAGGAGAGAGAAATCTCCAAGGAGGCCGGAAAATATGAGATCCAGAGCAAAGGTAGCTTCAAAAAGGACAAGGCATATAACAATGTTGATGATGATGATGACAATGGCTAAAGTGATAATAATCATAGCTAGCATTTCATGACCACTTAATATGTTTCAGGCAGTATGCCAAGTGCTTTAAATACATTATGTAATTTAATCCCTGAGCAATACTAATGAATAGGTTTTATTACTAGTTTCATTTTACCAACGAGGAAACTGAGGCACAGAGAAGTTATTTGTCCAAAATCACAAAGCTAACATATGTGCCAGCTGGGATGCAGATCCAGATCTGTTGATGACATGGCCTGAACTCTCAACCACTCTTACTATACTGCTAATGTACTTGGTCCTTGTCATTGAATAGAAAGGGTTAAATTAAAGGCACAGACAACTAACTGCTTATCTTTGGTAGTGAGTTGCTCAAATTTGAGAAAAGGGTTTTTCAGTATTTGAATGTCAACCTCTGTCTAGTTGTTTCTCATCCCATTTCCTCTTTCTTCCTTCTGCACCCCCTAGAATGAGGATGCAGGCTGTTGGGATCTTCATATATTGATAACATTGACAAGGACCCTCTAAAAGCTGCTTTATTCTTCCTCTCCTGAACCAAATATTCTTAAGTTCCAAACTCTTTACGAAAATCTATGTAGCCACAATCAATTGCATATTATCACCCGCTCATATGCTCTTTATAAATGCATATGTACACTCACTTTAGTAGTATCTTTGTGCCTCAGGCTTATCATCTATATATGCAGGAGCAAGATCAATAACAACAAAATAACAACTACAAAGTTACCTCTAATAAGTGGCAAATAGTAGATAAGTTCAGTATGGTATTTATTCATCATGTCACATAATTATCATTTTATTTTTGTGGTGAGAACATTTAAGATCTACTCTCTGTTAGCTACAATGATAATCAGATTACAATATATAACCACTATACACTTTAAATGTATATAATGTTTTATATCAGCTATTAATTTATATAATGTTTTATGTCAACTATATATCAATAAAGGGGAAAAAGTATGGTATATCTTTAGCTCAGCAACTTCTGGTTCTATGTGAAAAAATTTTCATTAATTCCTCCTCTGCACCTTCTTATAAATTGAATTCAAATTCCTGTTAACACCACCCAAAGCAGCTGTGTATAGAATATTGACCTCTTTGCAATATAACTAAATATAAGAAAACTGTGCAATTCCAAAATTAATGGTTAGGCAATACTTTTTTATGTTATTTGTAATTACTTTGACAAAATGTAAATTAAGCAAAATTAAGATCCACTTATGTAGTAAGGTGTATTTTCAATCATTTCAAAAAACTTATTCTTGTAAGTTCTAAGACTGAGCAAGGGTATTTAAAAATGACCATGTTGCTAAGAGAATAAAAAGAAATAGTCATAAACGTCAGCAGCAGATATGATATTGGTTCAAATAGAATGGAAAATGATTAAGAAATTATTCAAGACCATCACATGTAAAGATCCTAATATGGAAAATTCGAATCCACTTACCCACAGGGCTCCTGAAAATAGGCAGTGTCAGTGTGCCGATCCAAAGCCAGCTTGGTGTATGCAGTGTCACCCCTGGAGAAGTCTGAAGTGAAATACCACATCCTCCCATAGATGGTTTCTCTGTCAAATGAAATGAAGAAAGATTTTTAACTATTTGAAATTTTTAATTTTGTCTTTTACAACTCTAATAACTTCTTTAGTTATTCACAAATAACATTAGTTTTTTGGCTCCAGATTTCTGTCCGTAAGGTGTAGATGACCTTTGAACACACCACCAGTCTTAACAATTCTGTAACTGATTAATATTTTAGGAAGTTGGGGGGAAAACTGAAAGAACAGTTGATCCTTGACCAACACAGGTTTGAACTGCATGGATCCACTCGTACATGGATGTTTTTTCAATAAATACATTATTGTAAATATATTTTCTCTTCCTTATGGTTTTCTTTTTTTTTCAAAAAATTTCTTAATGTTTATTTATTTTTGAGAAAGAGAGAGTGCAAGTGGGGAAGGAGCAGACAGAGAGGGAGACACAGAATCTGAAGCAGGCTCCAGGCTCTGAGCTGTCAGCATAGAGCCTGACGCGGGGCTCAAACCCATGAACGGTGAGATCATGACCTGAGCCAAAGTCGGATGCTTAACCAAATGAGCCACCCAAGCTCCCCATGATTGTCTTATTAACATTTTATTTTCTCTAGCTTCCTTTATTGTAAGAATACAGTATATAATACGTATAACATATAGAATACATGTTAATTGTTATTGGTAAAGCTTCGGGTCAACAGTAGGCTATTAGCAGTTAAGTTTTGGGGGAGTCAAAAAGTTATACATGAATTTTCAACATGTGGTGTGGGTGGGGGGGTCAGTTCCCCTAAGCCCCCGCATTGTTCAAGGGTCAACTGTATATTGTTGTTTCAAAGCTTAGGGAACCATTCCTCTTTGTTTATATGCCTACTTTTAATAGCTTTCACATTCAAGGTTCTTTCCTATGCTCACTTTCCTTACATAGAAAAAGATGTCTTTATGCAGATGCTTTTAGAAGTGGTTAATGTAGGTCCTCACCCATCTTTTGGACAGGGAGGAATAAGAAAAAGAGAAGATAGTTTCTGTTAGCAAGTATTTAGTGAGATGCTGTATCACTGTTGCTGTATCTTTCCTTGAGATATACATCATGGGTTTTGATTTTACAATTATTTTCCTGGTGGCTCACATCTGACCAAAGGTCACTTTAATTCTTTACTTTTCAGTGTTCATCTTATTTTCTGAACCCTCAAAGGCCAAACAGGAAACATCCTTTCTCATGGACTATAATCCCTAAAGCCCTCTCAATTTATTTGCAGCACAGGTTCATTACTTGAAAGTTCTTAAAATGTGTTTATAACTAAATGGTTCAAAATGTTGATTATGCTGTACAAGGATAGGGCAAATGACCCAGCACACTATCTGCTACATAATGAGCTATATCTAGCCCTTATCAAGTAAAAGGAAAGTACTAATTATAACAAAGTATGTTTACATCACATTTAATACTACACAAGATCAATCCAAGTACTACATAGAAATGCAGACTGGCAAGTGGAAACAACACTGTATTTAGGATCAGGAAGCCTGACCTATCTGAATTCTAGTATTTTTTAATTAATTACTGAATTGTTATTAGTGAACATATTCTGGTAGCACTGTTATATATACATCACACTATTTTTTTAATTTTTAAATTAAAAATTAAATTAAAAATTTAAATTTAAATTTAAATTCCAGTTGGTTAACATACAGTGTAATATTAGTTTTAGGTGTACACTAGAGTGATTCAACACTTCCATACAACACCCACAGCTCATCATGACAAGTGAACTCCTTAATTGCCACCACCTATTTAACCCTTCCCCCTTCACCTCCTGTCTGGTAACCATCAGTTTGTTCTCTAGAGTTTTTTTCTTCGTTTGCCTCTCTCTCTTTTTACACCTTTGCTCATTCGTCTTGTTTCTTAAATTCCACATATAAGTAAAGTCATATGGCATTTGTCTTTCTCTGACTGACTTATGTAGCTTAGTATTACACTCTCTAATTCCATGCATGTCATTACAAATGGCAGGATTTCATTCTTTTTTTTAATTTAAATTCAAGTTAACATACAGTGTAGTCTTGGCTTCAGGAGTAGAACCCAGTGATTCATCACTTGCATATGACACCCAGTGCTCATCCCAAAAAGGGCCCTCCTTAATGCCCATCATCCATTTAACCCATCCCTCCACCCACCTCCCCTCCACCAACCCTCAGTTTGTTCTCTATAGTTAAGCGTGTATTTCTTGGTTTGCCTATCTTTTCCCCCTATGTTCACCTGTTTTGTTTCTTAAATTCCACGTATGAGTTAAATCATATGGTATCTTTCTCTGACTTATTTTGTTTAGCATAAAACACTCTAGCCCCATCCATGTCATTGCAAATGGCAAGATTTCATTCTTTCTGATGGCTGAGTAATATCCCATTGTATGTACATACCACATCGTTATCCATTCATAAGTTGATGGACATTTGGGGTCTTTCCATAATTTGGCTATATTGGTAATGCTGTTATAAACATCAGGGTGCATGTGTCCCTTTGAGTCAGTGTTTTTTATCCTTTGGGTAAATACCTAGCAGTGCAATTGCTGGGTCATAGGGTAGTTCTATTTTTAATTTTTTTGAGGAACCTCCATACTGTTTTCCAGAGTGCCTGTACCAGTTTGCATTCCCACCAACAGTGCAAAAGGGTTCTCCTTTCTCTGTATTCTCACCAACATTTGTTGTTTCGTGTGTTGTTAGTTTCATCCATTCATTCCAACAGATGTGAGGTGATATCTCATTGTAGTTTTGATTTGCATTTCCCTGTTGATGAGTGATGTTGAGCAACTTTTCAAGTCTCTGTTAGCCAGCTGCACGTTTGCTTTGGAAAAATGTCTACTCATGTCTTCTGCCCATTTCTTGACAAGATTATTTGGTTTTTGTGTGTTGAGTTTGATAAGTTCTTTCTACATTTTTGATACTAACCCCTGATCAGAAATGCCATTTGCAAATATCTTGTCCCATTCTGAACACTGCCTTTTAGTTTTGTTGATCATTTCCTTCACTGTGCAGAAGCTTTTTATCTTGATGAAGTCACAATAGTTCATTTTTGCTTTCATTTCCCTTGCCTCTGGAGACATGTCTAGTAAGAAGTTCCTAAGGCTGAAGTCAAAGAAGTTGCTGCCTCTGTTCTTCTGTAGGATTTTGATGGTTTTCCTGTCTTACATTGAAATCTTTCATCTATTTTGAATTTATTTTTGTGTATGGTATAAGAAAGTGGTCCAGTTTTATTCTTCTGCATGTTGCCGTCCAGTTTGCCCAACACTATTTGTTGAAGAGACTTTTTCTCATCTTTCCTGCTTTGTTGAAGATTAATTGACCATAGAGATGTGGGTTACTTTCTGGGTTTTGTATTCTGTTCTATTGATCTATGTGTTTGTTTTTGTGCCATTACTATACTGTCATGATCACCACAGCTTTGTAATAGAACTTGAAGCCCAGAATTATGATGCCTCCAGCTTTGCTTTTCTTTTTTAAGATTGCTTTCTAATCCCAATAGCTTTGGCTATTTGGGATCTTTTGTGGTTCCATAAAAATTTTAGGATTGTTTGTTCTAGCTCTGTGAAAGATGCTAGTGGTATTTTGATAGGGATTGCATTAAAGGTGTATAATATAGACATTTTAACAATATTTGTTCTTCCAATCCTTAAGCATGGAATGTTTTTCCATTTCTTTGTGTCATCTTCAATTTCTTTCACCAGTGTTTCCTAGTTTTCAGAATAGAGATCTTTTACCTCTTTGGGTAGGCTTATTCCTAGGTATCTTACCTTTTTTGTGTGCAATTTTGTGTGATTCCTTGATTTCTCTTTCTGTTGCTTCATTATTGGAGTATAGAAATGTAACACATTTCTGTATGTTGATTTTATATCCTGTCACTTTACTGAACTTGTGTATCAGTTTTAGCAAATTTTTTGGTGGAATCTTCTGGGTTTTCTATAATAGAGTATCAGGTCATCTGCAAATAGTGAAAGTTTGACTTCTTCCTTGTCTATTTGGATGCCTTTTATTTTTTTATGTTTTCTGATTGCTGAAGCTAAGACTTCCAGTATTATGTTAAGTAACAGTGGTGAGATTGGACATACCTATCTTGTTCCTGACCATAGAGGAAAAGCTCTCAGTTTTTCCCTATTGACGATATTTGCTCTGGGTTTTTCATATATGGCTTTTATTATGTTGAGGTATGTTCCCTCTATCCCTACTTTGTTGAGGGTTTTTTTTTTATTTATCACGAATGGATGTTGTATTTTGTCAAATGCTTTCTCTGCATCTAATGAGAGGGTCATATGGTTCTTATCCTATCTTTTATTAATGTGGTGTCATGTTCATTTATTTGTAAACATTGAACCACCCCTGAAGCCTAGGCATAAATCCCACTTGACCATGGTGAATGATTCTTTTAATGTACTGTAGGATTCGATTTGCTAGTAGTTTGTTGAGAATTTTTGCATCCATATTCATCAGGGAAATTTGCCTGTAGTTCTGTTTTTTAGTGGAGTCTTTGGTTTTGGAATCAGGGTAATGCTGGTCTTATAGAATGAGTTTGGAAGTTTCCCTTCCATTGCTATCTCTTGGAACAGTTTGAAAAGAATAGGTTTTAACCCTTCTTTAAATGAATGTTAGATTTCACCCGTGAAGCCATCTGGCCCTGGACTTTTGTTTGTTGGGAGATTTATTACTGATTCAATTTCTTTTCTGATTATCAGTATGTTCAAGTTTTCTATTTCTTCCTGTTTCAGTTTTGGTTGTTTATGTTTCTAGGAATTAATCCATTTCTTACAGGTTGTCCAATTTGTTGGCATATGGTTTTTCATAATATTTTCTTATAATTGTATTTATGTGGTGTTGGTTGTTATTTCTCCTCCCTAATTTTGATTTAATTTATTTGAGACCAATCTATTTTTTTTTGATAAGACTTGCTAAGTGTGGGGAATAAGTTTTGGAATTCCCTGAGCTTGTACCAATGGGTTAACAAGGCTTACAATGAAAGCATCCAAGATTAGGCAAATAGGGCGAAAGTGCTCCCAGCATAGAACAAGACAGAAAGCTGCTGTCACAGGACTTAAGGTCCAGAATAGGTAAACAGGTAAACAGGGCTATAGACTGCAGCACGGTGAAATTGCCCAGAGCGGAGCTAATTAGCAAAAGAAAAGTGCCTTGTTGATCCTAAGGTAGCCTGCTCTATCTCTCTTATCCTGTAGGCAAGCTAAGATATACAGACGTGGTGCCTTGTGCCTGCTGTAAACCATCTGCTTGGCACCGTGAGTTTGTTTTGTATGGACCCAAACCCCTAACACTGCACATCTTCGAAACCCCTTTTCTATCACACACGGGTTAATGTTACTGTTTCATTGTCTCTTTCTGCACATCCATCACGTTTGTAAGCCTTCTGATCCTAATAAAAACTGAGCAAGGACCCTTATTCGAGGCTCTTGTCACCTCCCGGACATTAACCTCTCTCATATTCAATTCTGCATCCACTCTCTTGCTGGACAAGAGAGAACTCCAGACTCAAAGTCTGCAACAGCTAGGGGGTTATCAATTTTATTAATTTTTTCAAAAAATCAGCTCCTGGTTTCACTGATCTGTTCTACTGTTTTGTTTTGTTTTTTAGTTTCTATATCATTTATTTCTGGTCTAATATTTATTATGTCCCTTTATCTGCTGGCTTTAGGCTTCATCTGTTGTTGTTTTATTGCTGCTTTAGGTGTAAGTTTAGGTTGTTTGAGATTTTTCTTGCTTCTTGATGTAGGCTTGTATTGCTATATATTTCCTTCTTAGGACCACTTTTGCTGAGTTCCAAAGATATTAGAGCATCATGTTTTCATTTTTCATTTGTTTCCATGTATTTTTATATTTCTTCTTTGATTTCCTGGTTAACTCACTCATTGTTTAGTAGCATGCTGTTTAACCCTCATGTGTTTGTGGTCTTTCCAATTTTTTTCTTGTGGCTGACTTCAAGTTTCATAGTGTTGTGGTCATAAAACATACATGGTATGATAAAAGTCTTTTTGTACTTGTTGAGGTCTGTTTTTTGACCTAGTAAGTGGTCTATTCTGGAGAATGTCCCATGTGCATTTGAAAAAACTGTATTGTGCTGCTTTGGGATGAAATGTTCTGAATATATCTATTAAGTCCATCTGGTCCAGTGTATCATTCAAAGCCATTGTTTCCTTGTTGATTTTTTGCTTAATTTGTCCATTGGTGTAAGTGGGGTGTTAAAGTCCCCTACTATTATTGTATTCTTATCAATTAGTTCCTTTATATATGCTATTGTTTATATATTTGCATGCTTCAAGTTGGGGGCATAAATATTTATGATTGTTATATCTTTCTATGGGATAGTCACCTTTATTTTGATATAGTGCCCTTCTTCATTTCTTCTTACAAAGACTTGTTTAAAATCAAGTTTGTCTCATACAAGTTTGGCTATTATGGCTTTCTTTTGATGTCCATTTGCATGATAAATATTTCTCATGTTCAATCTGCAGATGTCTTTAGGTCTAAAATGAATCTCTTATATGTAGCATGCAGATGTGTCTTCTTTTTTTATCCATTCTGACACCCTATGTCTTTTGATTGGAGTGTTTAGTCCACTTACATTCAGAGTGATTACTTATAGATCTGTACTCAATACCATTTTATTACTTGCTTTGTCATTGTGGAGATTTTCTTTGATCCTTTGTTGTCCTTGTCAATTTTGTTCTCTCCTTTCCACTCAAAGAGCCCCCTTTAATATTTCTTGCAGGGTTGGTTTAATGATCACAAACTCCTTTAGTTTTTGTTTTTCTGGGAAAGTCTTTATCTCTCCTCGTATTCTGAATTATAGCCTTGCTGGATAGAGTATTCTTGGCTGCAGGTTTTTCCCATTCAGTACTTTGAACAAATCATGCCATTCTCTCTGGCCTGCCAAATTTCTGTTGAGAAATCTCCAGCTAGCCTTATGGATCTTCCCTTATAAGTTAGGGACTTCTTTTGTCTTGCTGCTTTTGGGATTTTTTTCTTTATCACTATGTTTTGCAAATTTAACTACAATATATCTTGCTGGCCTGCTTTTTTTTCATTTTTATGGGAGTTCTCCGTGCCTCCTGATTCTGGATGTCTCTTTCCTTCTCCAGATTAGGGAAGTGTTCAGCCATTATTTCCTCAAATAAATCTTCCCCCTTTCTCTCTCTTCTTCTGGGACCCCTATGATACAAATATTATTACATTTAATGGAGTCACTGAGTTCCCTAAGTCTATTCTTGTGATCCATCACTCTTCTCTCTTTTGTTCAGATTCATTATTTTCCATAATTCTATCTTGTATATTACTCATTCATTCTTCTGCTTCTTCCATCCTTGTGGTCATTACAACCAGTTGGTTTTGAATCTCAGTTATCACATTTTTCATTTCTGATGGATTGTTTTTTAACTCTTTTATTTTGTGGTAAGGGTCTCCCTGATGTCTCCCATACTTTTCCAACCAGCAAGTATCTTTATGATTGTTGCTTTAAATTCTCCATCAGGCATATTAAATTATGTCTGTCTGTTTCAATTAGACCCCTGGCCATGACCTCTTCTTATTCTTTCTTTGGAGATGAATTCTTGTCTTGGCATTCTGTCTAGGTCTCTGTCTTCTTCTTTGTGTTAGAAAAGTCTGTTAGTTTCTGCTCCTGAGTGTAAATGGCTGTATGAAGAGGTCATATAGCATCCAGAGCCTGGTGCTTTAGGGAGTGTCTTTGATGTGTGTTGTGTGATTCTGCTGCTGTGTTTTGGCTGCTCTCTCCCTCAGGTCAGTTCCTGCAGAGGCTCTTCTTGCATGCAGTGGGGAGTGTTTGCACCTTAGCCAAAGTGTGGTGCATTTTAACTAGGTGTGCTCTGGTCTCCTTGTTAAAAGGGGCCTGATGCTACTTCCACTAGAACTGAAGCCTTGAACAACTCTCTGGTTGGGAGACATGGTGTGGGCAGGGGTTTGTGCTGATCTTCTGGGGGAAGGGGCCTGCTGTGCTGATCCTAGGCACGCTTGCCTGAGAAAAGCAGTACCAGCAGCACAAAGTGTAACTTCGTGTAAGCAGGTTAGTCAGTTTGTGTTGGCACTGTGCTGTTTTCCTGAAGTTGGCTTATGCTGAGGGGCGAGGGAGGAAAATTGTGCCAGCCTGCTCCTTTGTCCCTGTAGAAGGGAGTCCATGCTTCCTGCTCTGAGAAAAGCACCCCCAGAGGAGCAAATAATTTTCCGTTGTGTGTCCTATGTGTTTTTCAGATCACCGTTTTAACACTGTCTCTGAGTCATATGCCTGCTTGGAGCAGCACAGTATACTCTGGGATCTATCTCAGCCAAGCCTGCTGACTTTTAGAACTCCAAAATTTGGGGACCTGCTGTGGCAGGGGCCTGTGCTGGTCCTCTGGGAAAGGGTTTTGCCACACTGAAATGGATACAGTTTGACATGGAAGGGTAGGTGTACCAGAGCACGTGGGTGTGGGATTTGGAGCAAGAAGGCTAAACAGCTAATTTCCCGGTTAGCTACCCTCTGCAGGTATCTCTATGCCTATGCCGAGGGGCGGGAGAGGAAAATGGTGTCATCTTTTGTCCTCAGAAAGGCAATGTCACCTCTCACAGATGTGCTCCAAGAAGAGCGAATAGTCTCTTCTCGTGTGCCTTACTTAGTAGTTCCTCATATCGAGCCATCTATCCCCAGGTTGTTTGCCTGCCTTCTCTCTAGGAGTCAGGCAGTGTCCTCAGGTTTCTATCCCAGTCAAGTCTGGGGACCTCTAAAATTCCAGTCTTTGAGCCCCATTGGTTGCAAAAACTCATGAAAATCAGCCCCTCTTGTTTTCCCGGCCAATGGCTGTGCAGAAGTGATCTCCTTGTGCTTATCCCTGTGTGCTCCACTCTCTCTCACATTTCTCTGCAACCAGGGCCCTCTTCCTCCCACAGCACCTACAGTACGTTTCTCCCCCAAATTGCGTCTCTGCACTTCCTACCTTCCTTGATGTGGCCTCTTCTCTCCCTCTAGTTGTGGTTTGTTCTATCACTCCTCAGGTCAATTTCTTGGGTATTAAGAATGATTTGATAGTTATCTATCTGTGTTTGAGGGACAAGGCAAAGATAGGGTCCTCCTAGTACACCACCATCTCAGCTCTACCCCAAATCCCAGTTCTACTACCTACTAGCAGAACAATACTGGGCAAGCCACCTACTTAATATATGTGGGTCTCAAGTGGCTCAGCAGAACAGGAGATAAAATATACACTTATCATGATTTCTATAATGACCAAAAGAAAATAATGGTGTAAATTTGTTGGTTACGTGCTATATTGTGTAAGGCAGTATTATTAACAACTAGTCTCTGAATCAAGCCTTAGCAATCATAGTAGGTCAAAACTGGATGATCTTTAGACACCATTTTATTCAATCCTCTAATTGTTCAGATGGGAAAATCAAGGCCAAGGGGGTAGAGGTGGAGGTGGAGGGTACAGGTGTGAGTGTAATGGAGTTGCCTATGTTCACACAATCCCCTGATGGTGGAACTCAGAATACTACCTGATTCTCTTTATTCAAAGTTAGTCCTCCTCCTAGTGTACAATGGTACCTGTCACTTTGAGGACCACTAAGCTGAAAAATTTTACAGTGACTTTGAAGTCTTCATCATATTTAACATGTAAGTGTCTTTAGAGATTAGAAATCTGGGCCTCAAATAAAGCACTATAAATGGGAATCACTTTATTCAGACCACAAAATATTCATGATTAAAAACAAGGTGACCATACCCTGTTGTTATTTTACTGGTATTAATGCTCTGGAAATTATTACTATAGATATTAGAAACTAATAAGTTACCTGATCAAGCTGATCCTTTCAGCCAACTTCTCTGTGTGTTCTTGAGTGGGAGGGACATTTTCTACAAATGCAATTCCATACAGCAGAAAATTTTGCAGAAAGTTCTTTAATCCATCATTTGTTTCTAGGAAGCTCTGGAAATCTACAGATGGAACTTGGGCTTGCTGGTAGATTTCAGCATTCCATAAGATTCTAGGCTGGATGACCTTTTGTTTCTGCCCTTCATAGCTGTTTTTCACCAGCCAATCCAAATCATATTTAGTCACATGACCATCTGGCCCTTTTAAGGGAAAAATAAAAGACATTAAAATAATAGTTATAAGTACTGCCAATAATTTACTGGTTAAGAATGTTATTTTTAGCAACCAATTACCCAGTGCTATATTGTTTATGGAACAAAATTAAAACAAGTGCCTAGAATTTTCCTGAGAACAGAAATATTTGTAGGTTGAGTAGTATGAATTAATAAGTGAATGAATGAACAAATACATCTTACCAACTAGAATGGACTAAATGAATTAGGGTAGTTTGACCTAATGATATGACATCAATATAACAGGATAATGATTTCATAAGTGACTTTGCCCACTGTGCCAAAAAAAAAACCCAAAAAGTAAAAAAAAAATCCCCCCCCCCAAATGCTTTAGAAAATCTTCAGTATATGCAAAGGGTATAGCAAGGGGAGTAAAAGGCTTTGCTGGCATCTTATCTTTTCTCTTACTTCTTTTTACTTCTCTTTCTCTGTCTCTGTTTCTCTCTGTTTGGCTTCCCACCCCATGGCAATAAAAGTATCATAAAGAATTTGTAAAGCATAAAACATATGAGAAAGATTTTAAAAATTACCTATATTTACCATTCTACCATGCAGATGAAACCACTGTTAACAGCCTGGCATCATTCCTTCCACTTTTTTCCCATGTACCCTGCCTTTGTAACTTAATATTTTAAGAGTGATTTTATCAATAAAAATTTAAATCTTTGGGACACCTGGGTAGCTCAGTCAGTTGAGCATCCAGCTCTTGATTTTGGCTCAGGACATGATCTCATTCATGCTAATGGGATCGATCCCACGACAGACTCTGTGCTGGCAGTGTGCAGACTACTTGGGATTCTCTCTCTCTTCCCCTCCTTTGCTTGTGCTCGCTCTCACAAAATAAATGAATAAACATTTTAAAATTTTTAAATCTTCATCCTATGATTGTTTCATAAATTCATAGACTCTTAACTATAGAGAAGAAACTGATGGTTCCCAGAAGGGAGGTGGGTGGAGGGATGGGTGAAATAGGTCATGGGGATTAAGAGGGCACTTGTGATGAGCACCGGGTGTTTTATGGAAGCGCTGAATCACTAAATTCTACACCAGAAACTAATATTACACTTTTATGTGAACTAACTGGGATAAAAATAAAACTTAAAAAATGAAATCTTCAAAAAAATTCTTATAATTTGCAGAATATGGACTACCAAGATTTACCTAACCAATTTTCTCTGGAGCATGTAGGGTTTTTTTCTTTCATTTCCTTATTATTTAATAGTGACATCCTTGTTTATAATTCTGATAATTTTCTTAAAATAGGAACACAGAAGGTGGAATTGTTAAATCTGAAGATCTAAACTTTTACGAGTCTTGATGCATTTAAGTTACTTTATTAGAAAGTCTACCAATTTCAGAGTGCCTGGGTGGCTTAGTCAGTTAAGCGTCCAACTCTTTATTTTGGCTCAGGTTATGATCTTACAGTTTGTGAAATTAAGCCCTGCATTTGGCCCTGCACTGACAGTGTGGTGCCTGCTTGTGATTCTCTCTCTCTCTGTCTCTCTCTGCCCCTGCCCTGCTCCTGCTCTTTCTTTCTCAAAATAAATATTTAAAAAATGTTCCCACAGTATTTTTAAAAAGTATACCAATTTCCATTCTCTACAGCAATATATATGTACCTATCAAAATAGAGTATGCTTATTTTTTAAAGATAGTTTTTCCAATTTGGTAGGTAAAGCTCTTATTGTAATAATTTTAATTTATTCATTTACTAATAAGGCCAATAAGAACATTTGTTAGACATTTATATTTGTTAGACATACATCTTTTATTTTTATTTTTAAATTATTATTACTTTATTTCAAGTTTTTATTTAAATTCCAGTTAATTAACATATAATGTAATATTGGTTTCAGGAGTAGAATTTAGTGATCCATCACTTACATACAACACCCAGTGCTCATTGCAATAAGTGCTCTCCTTAATGTCCATTACCCATTTAACCTATCCCCCCATCCACCTCCCCTCCAGCAACCCTCAGTTTGTTGTCTATAGTTAACAATCTAGCTCTTGGTTTGTTTTTCTCTCTCTTTTTCCCTTTGCTTATTTATTTTGTTTCTTAATTTTCACATATGAGTGAAATCATATGGTATTTGTCTTTCTCTGTCTACTTATTTCATTTAGCATAATACTCTCTAGCTCCATCTGTATCATTGCAAATGGCAAGATTTCATTCTTTCTGATGGCTGAGTAATATTCCAGTATGTGTGTGTGTGTGTGTGTGTGTGTGTGTGTGTGTGTATATACATCTTCTTTGTCCATTCATCAGTCAATGGACATTTGAGGTCTTTCTATAATTTGGCTATTGTTGATAGTGCTGCTGTAAACACTGGGATGCATGTGTCCCTTCAAGTCAGTATTTTTGTGTCCTTTGGGTAAATTCCTAAGTGCAAATGCTGGGTCATAGGATAGTTCTATTTTTAATTTTTTTGAGGAACCTCCATACTGTTTTCCAGAGTGGCTGCACCAGTTTGCATTCCCACCAACAGTGTAAGAAGATTCCTCTTTCTCCACATCCTCGCCAGTACCTGTTGTTTCTTGTGTTGTTGATTTTAGCCATTCTGACAGGTGTGAGGTGGTATCTCATTGTAGTCTTGATTTGCATCTCCCTGATGATGAGTGATGTTCAGCATCTTTTCATGTGTCTGTTAGCCATCTGTATAGACATATTTTTTAAATGCAAGGGTTACCAAACTATGGCCCACAGGCCAAATCTGCCTGGCAGTTGTCTTTATCACACCTGTTTTGGAACACATGATACTCACTTGGTTACATATTGAGTATGTCTGCTTTCACCCTACTGCTGAAGAATTGAATAGCTGAACAGTTGTGACAGAGACTGTACAGCTAGCAAAACCTAAAAGTTTTTACTATCTGGCCTTTTACAGAATATTTGCTGACTCATGCTTTAACGATCTGCCTGTTCACTTCTTTCTCACATTTTTCTATTGAAATACTAGTGCTTTTCTTTACAAACTGGCAATAAAATACCTTATACATTAATAGGTTTTCAGTCTCTGTAATGCATGTTGCAAATGTTTTGCATAGAAATAAACCTTTCTATGGCATGGGTTTTTTTTTACTATAGAGAAATCAGTAGTCAAAAGTATTGATTGTAAATATTGTTTCCTCCAAAGCTTTTTTCTTTTCACTTTTTATTTTGAAATAATTATAGATTCACAGGAAGTTGCAAAGAAATGCTTTTATTCAGTAAATAAATTCAGTAGTTGCAGGATACAAAATTAATATACAGAAATCTATTGTGTATCTATACATTAATAATAAAGTAGCAGAAAGAAAAGTTAAGAAAACAATCCCATTTACAATTGAACTGAAAAGAATTAAATACTTAGGAATCAATTTATCCAATGAGATGAAAGGCCTATACTGTGAAAAGTATGAGACATGAATGAAAGAAATTGAACAACAACAACAAAAACCAGAAAGTAATCCAATACTCATGGATTGGAAGAATTAATATTGTTAAAATGTGGATACTACCCAAACCAATCTACAGATTCAATGTAATCCCTATCAAAATACCAACAGTATTTTTCACAGAACTAGAACAAATAATCCTAAAGTTTGTATGAAACCACAAAAGACCCTGAATAGCCAAAGTAATCCTGAGAAAGAAGAGCAAAACTGGAGGTATCACAATCCCAGATTTCAAGATATACCACAAAGTTGTAATAATCAAAACAGTGTGGTACTGGCACAAAATAGACATTTAGATCAATGGAACAGAATAGAGAGCCCAGAAATAAGCTCATGAATATATGGTTAATTAATCTTCAACAAAGGAGGCAAGAATATGCAATGGGAAAAAGACAGTTTCTTTAACAAATGATGTTGGGAAAATTGGAGAGCAACGTGCAAAAAAATGAAACTGGACCACTTTCTTACACCATACACACACACACACACACACACACACACACACACACCAAACTCAGGATGGATTAAAGACCTAAATGTAAGACCTGAAACCATAAAAATCCTAGAAGAGAACAGAGGGAGTAACTTCTTTGTCATCGGCCATAGCAACCTTCTTCTAGATATGTCTCCCAAGGCAAAGGAAATAAAAGCAAAAGTAAACTATTGGGACTACATAAAAATAAAGAGCTTCTGCACAGCAAAGGAAACCATCATCAAAACAAAAAGGCAATCTGGTGAATAGAAGATATTTGCAAATGATATGTCCTATAAGGGGTTAATATCCAAAATATATTAAGAACTAACAAAATTCAACATCAAAAAGCAAATAATCTGATTAAAAACAGAGAACTTGAATAAACATTTTTCCAAGAAGACATCCAGATGGTCAAAAGACACATGAAAAGATGCTCAAAACCTCTCATCATCAAGGAAATGCAAATGAAAACCACAATGAGATATCACCTACACATGTCAGAATGGCTAGCATCAAAAAGATAAGAAATAACAAGTGTTGTCGAAGATGTGGAGAAAAGGGATCACTTATGCAGTGTTGGCAGGAATGTAAATTGATGCAGCCACTGTGGAAAACAGCTTTGTGGTTCCTCAAAAAATTAAAAATAGAAATACCATCCCACCTAATAATTCCACTGTTGGGTATTTACTCAAAGAAAACACTAATTTGAAAAGATACATGCACCCCTATGTTTGTTGCAGCATTATTTACAATAGCCAGGATAGGGAGGCAGCCCAAGTGACCACTGACAGATGAATGGATAAAGAAGATGAGATATATATACACACAATAGAATGTTATTCAGCCATAAAAAATGAGATCTTGCCATTTGCAAGAACATGGATGGACCCAGAAGGTATTTGTTAAGTGGAATAAGTCAGACAGAAAAAGACAAATACCATATAATTTCACTTATATGTGGAATCTAAAAAACAAAACAAACGAACAAAAAACCAGTTTCTCAAATACAAGATAGCAAATACAAACTGGTGGCTGCCAAGGGGGAGGAGGAGGGGCAAAGTAGGTGAAGGGGATTAAGAGGTACAAACTTCAGTTATAAAGTCAACAAGCCACAGAGATGAAAGGTATGGCGTAGGGAATATACAGTCAATAATACGGTAATAATGTTGTATGGTCTTGGATGGTGATTACATGTATGGTGAGCACTGAGTAATGTACAGAATTGTCAAATCAATGTTATACACCTGAAACTAAGAAGATATTTTATGTTAATTATACGTCAATAAAAAAATAGAATTCTCTGTTTTGGAATGAGGCAAACCAGTTTTTGCAAATAATTGTTCCTTAGAAGAATACTCCAATGAAGGCAAAGTCTGTTGTCTACTCACAAGTGAAAAAGAGTGTGGTCTCATCCAGACGAATGGTCTTTGGCTTGATGCATAAATCTACACTGGCAGTGTCCAGGCTGCGCTGGTGGGTCTTGGAGTTGTAGCAAGATGCTGAGCGGCAGTGGTCTCGAAGCCACACATAATCAAAGCGCATCACGGTGTTTGCATACTGCAGTTCTAGGGGAAAGCATTCTTTCAGATTATTTAATGTATTATTTTACAAAAAGAGATAATTATTTATTGAGGAAAACTTAAAAACAATCAATAGTCAGAAAACTTCCTTCAAAAAGTTTTCTACCAAGAAACAAGCAAGAGCAATGAGAGGAACACGAGCCTCTCAGAAAACATCCTATACAATCTCTAGAATTAAAACAGTGACGTTGGGATAGGCAGAGCAGATAAAACAACACATGCATATAAAATGTCCAAAAATACACCTAAATATAGGAACTTGGTATCTAATAAACTGATAGTTATACACTAGGGAAATAATGACTTTTAAAATAAATGGCGTTTGGACAACTAGGTAGCCATTTGGAAAAAAAGACAATATTGGGTCCATAACCATATTGTCACCAGTCTCCAAGATAAACTCAAAACATATCAGAGTTCTAAATTTGGAAAAGGAGGAGAGGAGAGAAGATGGTGGCATAGGAGGACGCTGGGCCCATCTCCTCCTGCTGATCCCTTAGATTCCACCCACATCTGCCTAAATAACCCAGAAAACTGCCGGAAGACTAGCAGAACGGACTCTATGGAGCCAAGCGTAGACGAGAGGCCCACGGAAGAGGGTAGGAAGGGTGGAGAGGCGGTGCGTGCTACAGGGACTGGCGGAGGGAGCCAGGAGGTGGAGGGGCAGCCCCCCCCTCCCCGGGCAAGGCAGAGCCCCCAAGTCTGGCTTGCAAAAGCAGAGGGACCGGAATCTGTGAGTTCTGACAGCCAGCGGGACTTAACATGTGGAATGTTAAAAGTCAGCAGCTCTGCTCGGAGAGCGGGAGAGCGAGAGGACACGGGGAGGGAGAGTTGTTGAGCCCCGGAAGACAGAGCTCAGCTCGGCAGGGAACAAAGGTTCTGGCAAGCGCTATATCCCTCTCCCATCCCCCAGCCAAAATTCCAAAGGGAACCAGTTCCTGTCACCAAACTTGCTGGCACTGCGCAAATGCCCATTGCTGTGCTTCTCTGGACCCATCCCTCCGACAGGTCTGCCTCCCTCCCGGTGCTGCAGGGCCTCTCCCACAGGGGACCACCTATGGAAAAGTAAGCTAAGCCTGCCCCTCCTGCCCCTGTGAACCTTGTGGATCCACCCCGGCTAATACGCCAGATCCCATCAAAGCAGCACCACAAGCCTGGCCGTGTGCAAATAGCCCAGACAGGGGCCACACCACTCCACAGTGAATCCTGCCCCTGGGAGAGGGGAAGATAAGGTACACACCAGTCTGATTGTGGCCCCACTGGTGGGCTGGGGCCAGATATGGGGTCTGACTGCAGCCCTGCCCACCAACACAAGTTTCTCAGGACAGACAGCACACGGGAGGTGACCTGCAGTTTGGAGCCACCCCAGGGACTACACAAAATGACAAATGGAAGAATTCTCCTCAAAAGAAACTAGAGGAAGTAGCCACAGCTAACTAATTGATCAAAAACGATTTAAGCAATACAATGGAACAAGAATTTAGAATAATAGTCATAAAATTAATCGCTGGGCTTGAAAAAAGCATAGAGGACAACAGAGAATCTATTGCTACAGAGATCAAGGGACTAAGGAATAGTCATGAGGAGCTAAATATTGCTCTAAATGAGGTGCAAAATTAAATGCAGGCGACCACAGCATGGATTGAAGAGGCAGAGAGAATAGGTAAATTAGAAGATAAAATTATGGAAAAAGAGGAAGCTGACAAAAAAAGAGATAAAAAAAATTCAGGAGTATGAGGAGAGATTCAGAGAAATAAGTGATGCAATCAAGCAGAACAATATTCGTATAATAGGAATTCCAGAAGAGGAAGAGAGAGAGAAAGGGGCTGAAGATGTACTGGAACAAATCATAGCTGAGAACTTCCTTGATCTGGGGAAGGAAAAGGCATTGAAATCCAATAGGCACAGAGAACTCCCTTGAGGCATAGCTTGAATCGATCTTCTGCATGACATATCATAGTGAAACTGGCAAAATACAAGGATAAAGAGAAAATTCTGAAAGCAGCTAGGGATAAACAGGCTCTAACCTACAAAGGGAGACCCATAAGACTAGTGGCAGACCTATCTACTGAAACTTGGCAGGCCAGAAAGGAATGGCAGGAAATCTTCAATGTGATGATGAACAGAAAAAACATGCAGCTGAGAGTCCTTTATCCAGCAAGTCTGTCATTCAGAATAGAAGGAGAGATAAAGGTCTTCCCAAACAAACAAAAACTGAAGGAATTCATCACCACTAAACCAGCCCTACAAGAGATCCTAAGGGGGATTCTGTGAGTAAAATGATGCAACGACCACAATGTACCAGAGATATCACTACAAGCATGGAACCTACAGACATCACAATGACTCTAAACCCATATCTTTCAATAATAACACTGAATGTAATGTAAATGGACTAAATCTTCCAATCAAAAGACATAGGGTATCAGAATGGATAAAGAAACAAGACCCATCTATTTGCTGTCTACAAGAGACTCATTTTAGACCTGAGGACACCTTCAGATTGAAAGTGAGGGATGGAGAACTATTTATCATGCCACTGGAAGTCAAAAGAAAGCTGGAGGAGCCATACTTATATCAGACAAACTAGACTTTAAATTAAAGGCTGTAACAAGAGATGAAGAAGGGCATTATATAATAATCACAGGGTCTATCCATCAGGAAGAGCTAACAATTATAAACGTCTATGCGCCGAATACAGGAGCCCCCAAATATATAAAACAATTAATCACAAACATAAGCGACCTTATTGGTAAGAATGTGGTAATTGAAGGGGACTTTAATACTCCACTTACACTAATAGATAGATCATCTAGACACAGGACCAATAAAGAAACAAGGGCCCTGAACGATATCAGATGGACTTGACAGATATATTTACAACTGTGCATCTCAAAGTAACAATATACTTTCTTCTCGAGAGCACATGGAACATTCTCCAAGATAGATCACATATGGGTCACAAAACAGCCCTTAATAAGTATAAAAGAATTGAGATCATACCATGCACACCTTCAGACCACAATGCTATGAAACTTGAAATCAACCACAGGAAAAACTCTGGAAAACCTCCAAAAGCATGGAGGCTAAAGAACACCCTACTAAAGAATGAATGGATCAACCAGGCAATTAGAGAAGAAATTAAAAAACATATGGAAATAAATGAAAATGAAAATACAACAATTCAAATGCTTTGGGATGCAGTGAAGGCAATCCTGAGAGGAAAATACATTGCAATCCAAGCCTATCTCAAGAAACAAGAAAAATCCCAAATACAAAATCTAACAGCACACCTAAAGGAAATAGAAGCAGAACAGCAAAGACACCCCAAACCCAGCAGAAGAAGAGAAATAAAGATCAGAGCAGAAATAAACAATATAGAATCTAAAAAAACTGTAGAGCAGATCAATGAAACCAAGAGTTGGTTTTTTGAAAAAATAAACAAAATTGAAAACCCCCTAGCCAGAATTCTCAAAAAGAAAAGGGAGAGGACCCAAATAGATAAAATCATGAATGAAAATGGAATTATTACAACCAATCCCTCAGAAATACAAGCAATTATCAGGGAATACTATGAAAAATTATATGCCAACAGACTGGACAACCTGGAAGAAATGGACAAATTCCTAAACTCCCACACACTTCCAAAACTCAAATGGGAAGAAATAGAAAATTTGAACAGACCCATAACCAGCGAAGAAATTGAATCAGTTATCAAAAATCTCTCAACAAATAAGAGTCCAGGACCAGATGGCTTCCCTGGGGAATTCTACCAGACATTTAAAGCAGAGATAATACCTATCCTTCTCAAGCTGTTCCAGAAAATAGAAAGGGAAGGAAAACTTCCAGACTCATTCTATGAAGCCAGCATGACTTTGATTCCTAAACCAGACACAGTCCCAGCAACAAAAGAGAACTACAGGCCAATATTCCTGATGAATATGGATGGAAAAATTCTCAATAAGATACTAGCAAATCAAATTCAACAGCATATAAAAATAATTATTCACCACGATCAAGTGGGATTCATTCCTGGGCTGCAGAGCTTTTTCAACATTTGCAAATCAATCAATGTGATACATCATATTAATAAAAGAAAAGAAAAGAACCATATGATCCTGTCAATCGATGCAGAAAAAGCATTTGACCAAATTCAGCATCCTTTGTTAATAAAAACTGTCAAGAAAGTCGGGATAGAAGGAATATACTTAAACATCATAAAAGCCATTTATGAAAAGCCCACAGCTAATATCATCCTCAATGGGGAAAAACTGAGAGCTTTCCCCCTGAGATCAGGAACACAACAGGGATATCCACTCTCACCACTGTTGTTTAACACAGTGTTGGAAGTTCTAGCATCAGCAATCAGACAACAAAATGAAACCAAAGGCATCAAAATTGGCAAAAATGAAGTCAAGCTTTCATTTTTTGCAGATTACATGATATTATACATGGAAAACCCGATAGACTCCACCAAAAGTCTGCTAGAACTGATACATGAATTGAGCAAAGTCGCAGGAAACAAAATCAATGTACAGAAATCAGTTGCATTCTTAATGAAGCAACAGAAAGACAAATAAAGAAATTGATCCCATTCACAACTTCACCAAGAATCATAAAATACCTAGGAATAAACCTAACCAAAGATGTAAAAGATCTGTATGCTGAAAACTATAGAAAGCCTTTGAAGGAAACTGAAGAAGATACAAAGAAATGGAAAAACATTCCGTGCTCATTGACTGGAAGAATAAATATTGTTAAAATGTCAATACTACCCAAAGCCATCTACACATTCAATGCAATCCAAATCAAAATTTCACCAGCATTCTTCTAGAAGCTGGAAAAAGTAATCCTAAAATTTGTATGGAATCACAGAAGACCCTGAATAGCCAAAGTAATATTGAAGACGAAGACAAAAGCAGGAGGCATCACAATCCCAGACTTCAGTCTCTACTACAAAGCTGTAATCATCAAGACAGTATGGTATTGGCACAAAAACAGACACATAGACCAACGGAATAGAATAGAGACTCCAGAAATGCAGTTGCATGGCCAACTAATGTATGGCCAACTAATCTTTGACAAAGCAGGGAAGAGTATCCAACAGAAAAAAGACAGTCTCTTTAACAAATGGTGTTGAGAGAACTGGACAGAAACATGCAGAAGAATGAAACTAGACCAGTTTCTTACAACCATTCACAAAAATAAACTCAAAATGGATAAAGGACCTGAATGTGAGACAGGAAACCATCAAAACCCTAGAGGAGAAAGCAGGAAAAAAAAAACCTCTCTGACCTCAGCTGCAGCAATTTCCTACTTGACACATCTCCAAAGGCAAGGGAATTAAAAGCAAAAATGAACTATTGGGACGTCATGAAGATAAAAAGCTTCTGCACTGCAAAGGAAACAATCAACAAAACTAAAAGGCAACCAATGGAATGGGAAAAGATATTTGCAAATGACATATCAGACAAAGGGCTAGTATCCAAAATCTATACAGAACTCACCAAACCCCACACCCGAAAAACTAATAACCCAGTGAAGAAATGGGCAGAAAACATGAATAGACACTTCTCTAAAGAAGATATCCAAGGGGAGGGTGGGTGATGGGTATTGAGGAGGGCACCTTTTGGGATGACCACTGGGTGTTGTATGGAAACCAATTTGACAATAAATTTCATATATTGAAAAAAAATAAAGTCTTATAGGAGAGGAAAAAAAGAAGATATCCAGATGGCCAACAGGCACACGAAAAGATGCTCAGTGTCACTCCTCATCAGGGAAATACAAATCAAAACCACACTCAGATACCACCTCACGCCAGTCAGAGTGGCTCAAATGAACAAATCAGGAGACTATAGATGCTGGCGAGGATGTGGAAAAACGGGAACCCTCTTGCACTGTTGGTGGGAATGATAACTGGTGCAGCCGCTCTGGAAAACAGTGTGGAGGTACTTCAAGAAATTAAAAATAGATCTACCCTATGACCCAGCAATAACACTGCTAGGAATTTATCCAAGGGATACAGGAGTGCTGATGCATAGGGGCACTTGTACCCCAATGTTTATAGCAGCACTTTCAACAATAGCCAAATTATGGAAAGAACCTAAATGTCCATCAACTAATGAATGGATAAAGAAATTGTGGTTTATATATACAATGGAATACTACATGGCAATGAGAAAGAATGAAATGAAAATACTACATGGCAATGAGAAAGAATGGTCTTTTGTAGCAACGTGGATGGAACTGGAGAGTGTTATGCAAGTGAAATAAGTCATACAGAGAAAGACAGATACCATATGTTTTCACTCTTATGTGGATCCTGAGAAACTTAACAGAAGACCATGGGGGAGGGGAGGGGAAAAAAAAGTTAGAGAGGGAGGGAGCCAAACCATAAGAGACTCTTACAAACTGAGAATAAACTGAGGGTTGATGGGGGTTAGGAGGGGAGGGGAAAGTGGGTGATGGGCATTGAGGTGGGCACCTGTTGGGATGAGCACTGGGTGTTGTATGGAAACCAAGTTGACAATAAATTTCATATTAAAAACAATAAATAAATAAAAATTAAAAAAATTTAAGAAAAAATATTGGAAAAGGAAACCACTGAAATATTTTAAAAGGAAACACAGGTGGGTAGAGGTTATAAAGGAGGTACTTATACTATTCTTTCAACTTTTCTGTCAGTTTGAAGTTATACCAAAATAAAAAGTTGCCAAAAAATTAAAGACTTTCCTATATACTGGGTTACTAATATAGGAAAGGTAAATGAAAACGAGATCAAATTTGTTAGAGGAACAAAAAGTATATTGCAGCTGGAAATAAGCAAAAATGTGGAAGACCGCTTACAGAGAAATATGCTCAAAGAGAGGCAGATTCAATAATGAAAAGATACAAATTCTCCAACAAATTAATGCACAAAATTCCATGTACTTCCAGTCCAAATTCACATGGAAATTTTCATGTACTGGACAGGCTAATTCCAAAATTCATATTCAGGATTAATAAATTTATAATTTTGAAAAAGAAGAAAGGCAAGGGGGTAACTGTCTTACAAAATACAAAAAACATATATAAAGCTACAGTCATGTAAAAAGTATGATATTTGAAAAAAAAACAAGGAGGGAAACCATAAGCGACTCTTAACTCTTATAGAGAACAAGCTGAGGGCTGCTGGAGGGAAGGTGGGTAGGGGATGCACTAGATTTGGGATGGGGATTAAGGAGGGCACTTGTAATGAGTACTGGGTGTTGTATGTAAGTGATGAATCACTAAATTCTACTGCTGAAACCAATATTACACTATATGTTGACTAACTAGAATAAAAAAAAAGTATGGTATTTGTGCAGAATAGATGAACAGGTTAAGGGAACATAATAGAGTTTCAAAACAGCCCCAAGTATACATGGAAATATGTTTATGTTAAAGGTGTCATTTCATAACAGTAGAGAAAAGATATATTATTCAATAACTAGTTTTGGAGAAAAAGAATATTTGACAAATTTGACTCTGGATTCATATCATTCAAAACAGTAAATTACTGATAGATCAAAATATAAAAAATAAAATTATTATACAGTGACAATCTTGAGGTAGGAATGGCCATTTTAATATATATGAAAATCATAAAAGATAAATTTGTCTATATGAAAAGAAACCTGTTTTGCAAACAATATAAAAAAACAATGTTAAGTGGCAAGTTCCTGACCTACCTAGGATCCATGGAATAATAAAATTGTGTGTATGTGTGGGTAGTCCTACATTTTTCCATTGAGAGGATCCATAGCTTTCTATAGAATTCCTATGCAATTCATAAGCTAAAAATATTGAGAACCCTGTCCTTGAAGTGACAAAAGTGATTAACTTCATTTAGATGGGTCATTACACTGAGCTAATCCAGGATGTGACAAGTAGCCTGGGGGTCACATAGAGCCTGTAGCCTGTTTTCATACAGCTTGCAAGATAAGAATGGTCTTTACATTCTAAAAATGTTGTAAGACAAAAACAAAACAAAGAAGACCATGAAACAGATATGTACACGACCCATAAAGCCAAAAATATTTACTATCTGGCCCTTTACAGAAAGTGTTTGTTGGCTCCCAAAATAATTCATAGCCATAAAATCGTTTATCACCTTCTCTTCCACTTCTGGTGATTTCACAGAACTTGCTAATATCACCAACTCAATAACTTTTTAAACATTTTCCGTCAACCAACCCTTCCTTGTACTCTATGCGACAGTCCATATAGGCCAATATGCCATCTTCTCTGCAGCCTTTAAGTTCTTGTACATGCAGCTCCCTCTGACTGGAACATTTATCCTCACCTTCTCACCCCTCTTTCCTTGCCTAAATCATATTCCGTATTCATGACTCAGTTCACAGGTTATATCTTATAAGCAGTCATATGTAACTCCTCAGTTTGGGTCAGGTACTTCTCCTCTTTGTTCTTACGGCACCCTATATATCGCCTAAAAGCATTTATCATGCTGTCTTATAATGGTCTACAGGTTTGTCTTTACCAAAGACTAGGACCACCTTTAAGATACTGAATGTGCCTTCTTCATCACTGCATGCTTAGCACTTATCACAACGTCTAGCTTCTAGACGTTGTGCCCATTAAATGTCTGTTGAGGAAATCAATAAGCAGTGCTGAAGCTGCCTTACTGGTAACTCCAATATAGGTTACACATCAGAAATGAGAAGGATCCTCTCATTGAAATGACCTCTATGAATGACCTTCTCTTGCTCTGTTCAACATCTAGTAATCTTGACTACTACCTGCCATACATATACTGTTTTCAGTTCAGGAGTTGCTAGGCACATACAGTATGGTAGTAGAATCCTACTTCCTATGTGGCTAGACTTCTCTCTTGCAAGCTCCAGAACATCCCCTACATTTTAGTTTAATTGCTGTGCTTATTGTCCATCTTCCCATGACTGAGTTCATTCTCGTCTTTGCCCTTGCCATTTATCTCCTTGAAATTATAAGCTCCCCTAATTAAATGACCATCTTTTCCTTCAAAATCTGGCTACAAATTCATTTATTCAAGGAAGCTTCCTTGAACAACCCTACATTTTCTTTGAAATTAAGTATTTGGTAGGTAACAACTTAATGTGCATTTGCATATGGCATAAGGTATTCATACTTCTTATATTTATTTACTTATGTTTCTTGGATACCACATCTTACATCTTGGGTCTCTAGAAATTCTCGGCTATACACAAAATTGACACTAAACAAATGTTTCTTAACTAGGCCAAAATGTCAATACAGAAAAGAAACTTGGGATTCATCTTAACTCATCTTTCTCATAATCTGCATTTGATCGATCACCAAGGTGTGCTGCTTCTACCTCCTAAATCTTTTTAAAATCTATATGACCTTTCCACTCCTTTCTCATGCCACATTTAGGCAACCACTGTCTTTCACCGTGGGCCTCCACAAAGAGATTTTTTAAATCGGAGTTGTGAAATCAGATTGTATTTTGGAAAGAGTGTTCTAGTTTTTGCTCAACAGGGCAAGACAATGCTGTAATCATACTAGTAGGATAGTTGTTCCCTTGCTCTTCTGAAACTCATGCTGTCCTATATGACTCTACCCTTCTTCATTACTCTAGTCAAATATCTCCTGAGCCCCTCTATTTTTAAATAAATAAATAAAGATCAGTTTATTGCCATTCCTCTCCTGTCAGCATTCTTAACAACTTCATCACCATTAATTGTAATACCTTTATAATTTTCATTTTTAACATCCTATCCTACATCTTGTTCCTTTTCAGTTCAATTATTTGTGCACTCCTCACTCTGATACTCTTTCAACCCCACAAAGAACTCTAATCCATTGACCACAACCTCCTTTTTGTCATCCATCATCTTGTCTTCTTTAATGTTTTCATTTCTCTCCTTATGGAGCCCAGATGCAATGGTCCTTCATTTTAATCAATTCCCTGAAAACACCCTAACTCCCTTGCCCTTCTCTCTCCTTCCACCATACTTCCCTGAAAAAAGCCCACTCCTTTTTTTCTAAGTCCCACTCCTAAAAACCTCAAGTCCCTACTTTGTCTGTGCCTGTAGCCAAGCAGCTGAACATTGTCAGAGAAAATTTTCTAAACCACAATGACTATTCTCATTTTAAAATCATCACCAAAAATCTCAAATGAGTACTCACCACTGCCAAACAATCCTTGCATAATTTCCTGGGAAAGTCACTCACTCACTCTCCAAGAAGACTATTTCACACTGTCTCCTCTCTCCTCAAACTGCTAGCACCGCCTCTCCCTTCCCATTTTCAACTGATAACTTTGCTTACTCCTTCAAAGAGAATATGGAAGCAATTAGAAGAGAATCTCTACAAACTCATGTTCCTTCCACATCTGCCCACTTACCTGCACCTGTGCACATTCTACCTTCCTTCCTGTTACTATGGTTGAGACATCTGTGCACGTAACTAAGGCTAACACTTCCATTTAGGAATTAGACCCTATCTCTTCTTTCCCACACAGGTACTACACTTCTGAAATTGCTCCACCCCCTTTTTTGCATTATCAAAGTTTCCCTCCCTACTGGATCATTCTCATCAGCAAACATGTTGTAATATCCCACCATCTTAAAACGATGTTCCCCTTCACTCTGTGTACCCCTCCCATTACCACCCCACCTCAATCATATTCCCTTTCATAGTGAAACTTATGGCTTGATGTTTCCACTACCTTCTCCAATTTCCTCTTACTAAACTTGTTTTAAGTTTTAGAATGGTTTTAGATTTACAGAAAAGGTACAAACAGTTCCGATAAAGTCCTTACCCAGTTTCCTCTATTATGAATATCTTATATTAGTTTGGTAAATTTGCCACAACTAATGAATAAATATTGATACACAATTTATTAACAAAATCCCATACTTTATTTGAATTTTGTTAGTTTCCCCCTAATGTCCTTTTTCTATTCCAGAATCCCATCTAGGTCCCACCGTACACTTAATCATGTCTCTTTAGGGTTCTCTGCTGTGACTTTCCTTGTTTTTGATGACCCTGACAATTTTGAGAGGGATTTTGTTATTAGAGTGCTCCCCAATTTGGGTTTGTATGATGATTTTCTCATGGTTGAAGTGGGGTTATAGTATAACCTATAGTATAGGTTTTTGGGAGAACCTACACAAGTGAAGTGCCCTTTTCAACACATCATATCAATGGTACATACTAGTAATAGGACTTATTACTGATGGTGTTATCCTTTAACACCAGGCCAAGATAGAGCTTGCCAGATTCCCTACTTAGAGTTATTCCTTCTCCTTCCATATTCTATTCTTTGGCAGCAAATCACTAAATGCAGCCTACATGCTAGGACTGGGGAGTTAAGATTGACCTCCATAGTGGGAGGAGGAGAAATGACTACATAAACTATTTGAAATTCTCCTGTATGGGAGATTTGTCTCTACTCTCCCCATTTATTTGATCATTTGTTTATATCAACATGGACTCATGGATATTTATTTTTTATCTCGGGTTAGAATCCAATATATATTATTTATTTTCTTGCTCAAATTGTTCCAGCTTCGGCCATTGGCAACTCTTTTAGTTGGCTCCTGTGTCCCTTTAATATCGTTTCATTTTTTTTTAGCACTTCCTTATTTTCTGGCACTTCAAGTTTCTCCAGGTTTATCTTGTATTTTCCCTGACCAAGCCCTAGAATAAGTCATTTCACCCAGGAGGCTTGGTTCCTTTTATTGGAGAACAGCATTAGAAATCAAGATCTGGTCACTGAATGCACTCACTGCTACTGAGGTATCACTGCTTCTAGGCTCTCGCAACGGACAGAGCTAGGAAATACACTATCTATGTGAAAAAACATCTATAATGATTTCTGCATGTATCCATCTGTATCTATATTAAGCTATACATGAGTTCATATTGATATCTCCAACTCTAATCCAGAACCACACGATTCATTCTAGCATTTCCCCTGTGCTTATTTGTAACCACGCTCTCTGATGCTGAGAAACCTGGTTCCCACTGTCTGCCATGCTCTTATGTGTTTAATCCTGACACATATACAGCAGTTTTAGAATTGTAAATCTGTTTTCATATAAGAAACAACTTTAAAAACTAGAGTATAGTGTTTATGTATAGCTCCTTTTGTCTTTAGCCTTACGGTTTCCAGTCAAAGCACTGTTTTCCAACATTATATAGGCCACCACCTTTCCGTCCATTCCCTTCAATAGTTACATATTTATAATACAGTTGGATTCATTTATCACAGGATGTATTCCATCCTCAGATCTGACTTCCTGGTTGATTTTCTAAAATTTGTATACATTTAAATTTGTATACTTTCACTTTTTGCTATAAACGTCTATAGGTTTTTTTTTCAAATGTAGTTATTGCTACTATATTTCCATACAGATTGTTTCTACCGGCCTAAAAATATCCCGTATTACACTACCTCCTCCCAACACCCTGGCAACCACTGATTTGTTTTCTGTCCCTATAGTTTTGCCTTTAACAGAATGTTATATGAATGAAATCATACAGTATGTAGCCTTTAATGGTCAGGCTTCTTTCAGGTAGCAGAATGCATTTACGATTCATGCTGTTGTGTGAATTAATAGCTCATTAATTGTGTGAATTAATAGCTCATTACCTTTTATTGTTGAACAGTATTCCATTGTATGGATGTACTACGGTTTATTAATCAACCTTTGGAAGGATATCTTGGCAGCTTCCCACTTTTGACAATTATGAATAAAGCTGTTATTCATGTGCGGGGTTTAATTTTAGAGGAAACTGCCAAACTGTCTTCCAGAGTGGACATACCATTTCTGTATAATCACCAGCAATGTATAGGACTTTCTGTTGCTCTGCACCCTTGCCAGCATTTAGTACTGTCAGCTTTTTATTGGGAGGGGGGTTAGTTATTCCAGTATGTGTGCATGATATCTCGTTTTGGCTTTAATTTGCATTTACATAAAGAAAATAATGTTGAGCATCTTTTCACATGTTTATTTACCATACTTACATCCTCTTTAATGAAATGCCTGTTCATATCTTCCCACCCTTTTGTTTTTTTAAATTTAATGTTTATTTATTTTTGGGAGAGAGAGAGACAGACTGTGAGTGGGGGAGGAGCAGAAAGAGAAGGAAACACAGAATCTGAAGCAGGCTCCAGGCTCTGAGCTGTCAGCATAGAGCCTGATGTGGTGCTTGAACTCCTGAATCATGAGATCATGACCTAAGCCAAAGTCAGACACTTAACCGACTGAGCCACCCAGGTGCCCCAAGATCTTCCCACCCTTTTAAAAAGTGGGTTGTTTTCTTACTAAGTTTAAGAGGTCTTTATATATTCTGCATGCAAGTCTTTACTCAGATATGTGGTTTGCATAAATTATCTCCAAGTCTGTGGCTTTTCTTTTCATTCTCTTAAAAGTGTCTGCCAGAGAAAAAATGTTTTGAATTTTGATAGAGGCCAATTTATCATTTTTCCCTTAATGGGTTATACTTTTAAAGTTATATCTAAGAACTCTGTTTAATCAAAGGTAATACTTTGTTCTGTTTTCTTACACAACTTTTATAGTTTTGCATTTTACATTTAGACCCATAATCAACTTTGAGTTAATAGTTACACCAAGTATGAGGTAAGTGTCAGCATTTTGATTTGATTTGTTTTGTTTTGTTTGCACATGGATATCTAATTGTTCCAGCACCACTTTTTGGAAAAAAAATATGCATAGAATTGGCTTTGTATTTTTGTCAAAAATGATTTGACCGGGGCGCCTGGGTGGTGCAGTCGGTTAAGCGTCCGACTTCAGCCAGGTCACGATCTCGCGGTCCGTGAGTTAGAGCCCGCGTCAGGCTCTGGGCTGATGGCTCAGAGCTTGGAGCCTGTTCCTGATTCTGTGTCTCCCTCTCTCTCTGCCCCTCCCCCGTTCATGCTCTGTCTCTCTCTATCCCAAAAATAAATAAACGTTGAAAAAAAAATTAAAAAAAAAATAAAAAAAAATAAAAAAATGATTTGACCATATTTGTATGGGTCTATTTCTGGGTTTTCTCCATCTTGTTCCACTAATCTGTGTATCTATCCTTTTGCCAACACCACAGTGTCTTGATTATTATAGCTTTACAGTAAGTCCTAAAATCAGGTAGTTTGAGTCCTTTGACTTTTTTTTCAGAATTGTATTGGCCAGTCTGGTACCTTTGCCTTTCCACATACATTTTATAACCAGTTTGTTGATATCTATAAAAAAAAGCTTGAGTGGGATTGCATTGAATCTATAGATCATATTGAGAATTCTCATTTTAACAATATTGAGTCTTCTAATCCATGATCATGGAATGCCTTTCCAGTGATTTCATTCTTTCATTTCTTCTATCAGTGTTCCACAGTTTCCTGAATACAGATTCTAAAATATTTATTTAAACTAAGTACTTATTTTTTGGTGCTATTATAAATGGTATTGCTTTCTTAATTTCAAATTGCAGTTGTTAGTTGTTATAGGAAAACAAATGACTTTTGTATATTAACCTTGTATTATGCAACTTCATTAAACTTACTCTCATGATTTTTTTGTAGATCCTTTGGGGATTTCTACATAGATAATCATATCATTTGCAAAAAAAAAAGAGTTTTATTTCTTCCTTTCTAATATGCATGCCTTTATTTTTCTTGCTGTATTGCACTAGTTAGGATTTCCAAAAACAATGTTGAATACAAGTGGTGAGAAAAGGATATCCTTCTCTTATTCCTGATCTTAGGAGGAAAGAATTCAATCTCTTGACATTAAGTATGATGTTCGTTGTATGTTTTTCATATATGTCCTTTATTGGGTTAAGAAAGTTCCTTTCTATTACCAATTTGTTTAGCTTTTATAATAAATGGGTATTGAGTTTTGTTAAACTGTTTTTCTGAACCTAATGAGATGATCATATAGTGTTTCTTAGCCTATTCATATGGTGGATTACACTGATTTTTTTTTTTTTAATGTTGAAAGAGCCTTGTATTCCTGGGATGAATCCTAGCTGGCCTTGATCCTTTTTATATATCATTGGATTTGATTTGTTAATATTCTGGCATGATTTTTATGTTTATGTTCATGAAATACTCATCTATAGTTTTTCTTTCTTTTACTGTCTTTGTCTAACTTTGGTATTAGGGTAATGATGACCTCAAAAAATAAGTTGTGAAATGTCCTTTATTCTTCTATTTTCTGGAGGAGAATGTATAGAATTGGTGATATTTCTTTCTGAAATGTTTGGTAGAATTCATGAGTGAAACCATCTTGGCCAGGTGTTTTCTTTTTTGAAAGTTTTTTTTATTACTATTTCTTTAAAAGATTTGGGACTATTCAAGTTATATAATTTTTCTTAAGTTTTGGTATTTTGTGTCTGCTCAGGTCGCCATAACAAAATGCATAGACTGGTTGGCTTAAACAATGTAAGTTTATTTTCTAATGGTTCTGGAGGCTAGAAGTCCAGGATCAAGGCACCAACTGATTTGGTTCCTGGTGACAGCTCTCTTCCTGGTTTATATAGATGGCTACCTTCTTACTACATCCTCATGAGAGAAAGAAGGCTGGGGGGGCAGTGGGTAGGGAGATATCACTGGAAAATATCACTACTCTTCCTCTTTTATAAGGATAGTGCATTTGGGCCAGGGTTCTATCCTCATCATGTCATTTAAACACCCCCTTAAAGACCATCTTTCTAATACAGTAATATGGGGAGTTAGGGCTTCAACATGAATTTTGGTGGGAGGGAACAATTCAGTCCATAGTAGTGTATTTGTAGGAATTGGTCCATTTCATCTGAATTATCAAATCTATGGGCATAATGTTGTTTCTGGTATTCCTCTTATTGTCCTTTTAGTATCTGTAGGATCAGTGATAAAAATTCTTGACATTGGTAATCTTTCTCTCTTCCCTTCTTTTCTTGGTTAGTCTGGCTAGAGGCTTATCTGTTTTATTGATATTTTCAAATAAACAGTTTTGGGTTTATTGATATTCTTGTTTTTTTCTCCCCATTTTCTATATCATGGATTTCTGCTCTAATTTTTACTATTTCCTTCCTTTTGTTTGCTTTAGGTTTAATTTGCTCTTCCTTATCCAATTTCCTAATGTAGAAGTATAGGTTATTGATTTTTGACCTTTATTCTTTTCTAATATATACATTTATTGCTACATATTTCCCTCCAACCACTGCTTTAGCTGCTTACCATAAATTTTGATAAGTTCTATATTCATTTTCATTTAGTTCAAAATATTTTTAACTTTGAGACTTTATACCGATATATTTTTTGGAATACAGCTTAATTTCCAAATATTAGAGACTTCTATCTTTTTGTTATTGATTTCTAGTTGATTCCATTATGGTCAGAGTACATAGTCTATGCTTTTAGATTCTTTCAAATTTGTTGAGCTTTTTTATGGCCCAGAATGTGGTCTGTCTTGGTGGATGTTTCATTTACATTTCAGAACAATATGTACTTTACTTTTCCTGGATGGACTGTTCTATAAATGTCAATTAGGTCAAGTTGGTTGATAGTGCCATTCAGGTTATTTATATCCTTACTGATTTTCTGGCTGCTTAATCTATCAATAACGGTGAAGAAGGAGGTTTTAACATTTCCAAGGACAATTGTGGATTTGTTTATTTCTAATTTTATATCAGTGTTTGCTTTATGTACTTTGATGGTCTCTTGTTAGGTTCTACATTTTTAAAATGGTTACATGTTCTCTTAAAGAACTGATCCCTTGGGGCGCCTGGGTGGCGCAGTCGCAGTCGGTTAAGCGTCCGACTTCAGCCAGGTCACGATCTCACGGTCCGTGAGTTTGAGCCCTGCGTCAGGCTCTGGGCTGATGGCTCAGAGCCTGGAGCCTGTTTCTGATTCTGTGTCTCCCTCTCTCTCTGCCCCTCCCCCGTTCATGCTCTGTCTCTCTCTGTCCCAAAAATAAATAAACGTTGAAAAAAAAATTAAAAAAAAAAAGAACTGATCCCTTTATCACTATGTCATGTGCCTTTTTATCACTAATAATCTTCCTTGTTCTGTAGACTGCTTTGTCTGAAATATAGGTACTATTTGTTTGATTATCATTTGCATGGTGCTTCTTTCTCCATCCCTTAGTATCGTCCCACAGTGTGTGAATACTGTATGTTTTTGTCTCTTCTCCCTGTCTCTCTCTCTCTCTCTCTCTCTCTTGCATTTCAGTATGGGTAATTTCTACTGACCTATTTTTTACATCTACTGATTATATCTTTGAATATGTCAAGTCTACTGATGAACCCATTAATGTCATCCTTCAATTCTGTTGCTATGATTTTGATTTTAAAACTTCTTTCTTATATTTTTCATCACTCTGCTGACATTATCCATCTGGTCTTTATTTTGTCTCCCATCTCCATTATCCATTAGAGTCCTTAACATATTAGCCATTAATTTCCTGACTGATAATTTCCACACCTGTGTCACATGTGAGTCTAGTTCTCATTGTGCTTTGTCTCTTCAAATTGTTATTTGTTGCCTTTTAGCATGCTTTGTAATTTTGTTGTTGTTGAAAGGCACATGTGTTGTATAAAGCAGTAGCCGCTGAGGTAAATAGGACTTTAAGGTGAGTATTTATACCAATCTGGCCAAGAGAGGGGCTAGAGCTGATGTTTTTGTCTCTATGGGTACCAAAGGCATTGAATTCCTCTAGTGACTTTTTTTTGTCTCTCTTCTTGGCCTTGGCCTTTCTCTTTGTGCTGTATCTCAGAAACTGCCTGTCTGTTGCAGCTCTCCCAGCTATAATCCACTGTTATTTTAACTGGGGGCTTATTATCAGGTTATAATGCATAATGCACAATGTATAATGTATGGAGGAGAAGGGCACTATCTAATATTTGGATTAAGTCTCAGTCTTTGGAGTAAACAGTGGGCCTATGTCTTTGGGTATAGCCTTCACAATTGTTTTTGTCCCTTTTCAGGGTTATAGGTTGAACAGTATTCCCCCAAAAGATGTTGAACCCATAATTTCTAGCTCCTGTGAATGAGACTTTATTTGGAAATAGGGTCTTTGAAGATGATCAAGATATGATGAGGTCATATGGTACTAGGTCATATTACACTATTGACCCTAAATCCCACAGCTGGTACCCTTATAAGGAGAGATATTTGAAGACACAGAGGACACACAGGGAAGAAGCCATGTGATGACAGGCAGAGAGTGAAGTGATGTTGCCATAAGTCAAGGAACACCAGGGATTGTCAGAAACTACCAGAATGTTGAGGAGGCAAGAAAGAGTTCTTTCTTAGAGTCTTTGGAGGGAATATATCCCTACCTGCCTTGGTTTCAGGCTTCTATCTTCTAGAACTGTGAAAAAATAAATGTCTCTTTTTGCTGTTTAACTTTTTAAAAAAGTTATTTATTTTGAGACAGAGAAAGCACGAGTGGGGAGGAGCAAAGAGAGAGGAGGGAAAGAGAATCCCAAGTAGTCTCTGCACTCTCAGTACAGAGCCTGGCAAGGGGCTCAAACTCATGAACTGTGAGATCATGACCTTAGCCAAAGTCAAATGTTCAACTGACAGAGCCACCCAGGCTCCCCAGATTCTGTTGTTTTAAGCCAACTAGTTTACGGTAATTTGTTATAGCAGTGTTAGGAAACTAATAGGGTAAAGCTTTTTTCCCCTCTGCCACCTAATACCTTACCTGGCTGTAGCATTCCCAGTCTATGCCTTTGAAACCCTCTTCCCTATATACTGAGGCTTTCTTTTATTTTATTTTTCCCATTATATGAGAGAGAGAGACAGAGCGGGACTGGAGTAGAGCAATGTTCCCTTCTCTTTTGCTAGGATGAGATTATACTGTTGCTGTATATTATTCTTGTCTTTCTTGCAACCTGTAGGATAATCTTGGAAATAAATGGCTAGAGGCCTTTACAACTGCACAGAAAATATTTTCAGTCCACATGAGAAGTATCTGATATTGAACAATGTGAATATAGTTAACACTTGAACTGTACACTCAAACATGGGTTAGATGTTACATTTCATTTCTGTGGGATACATCCAGTGGAATGCCACTTGGCGATCAAAAAGAATGAAATCTTGCCATTTGCAACGATGTGGATGGAGCTAGAGTGTACATTATTCTAAGCAAAATAAGTCAGTCAGAGAAAGGCAAATACCATATGATTTCACTCATGTGCAGTTTAAGAAATAAAACAAACAAGCAAAGGGAAAAAAAACAGAGTCAACCCAAGAAACAGACTTTACTATAGGGAACAAACTGATGGTTCCCAGAGGGCAGGTGGATTGGGAGATGGGTTGAACAGGTGATGGGCATTAAGGAGTGCACTTGTTGTCATGTGCACCAGGTGTTGTATGGAAGTGTTGAATCAATTCTACACCTGAAACTAATATTACACTATATGTTAACTGACTGGAATGAAAATAAAACTTAAAAAAAATGAAGTATCTGTCTCCATATATCTTACCAAAATGATCTTCGTGTTGCTGCCAAGCACAGTTCAGAGACTTGGAGGCCGTATGGTGCCAACGGATGGCTAATGGAAACAAGCTTTTGAAGTTGGGCTGTTGGAAGGCTGAGCATGTGACTCCTCTGCTCAGCAGGTTCTGGAGCCTGCCATGGAGATGGGACAGCCTGCAGCACCACATCTTAGAAAATCTGCCAGTGAGAAGAGAGAGTAACAGTATTAAATAACCTTTATGAAGCTGTAGGAATAACACTACAGAGGTAACTATATGAAAGAATAGATTTAATTATCTCAATTCAGGATTAAAGGAAAAATTCTGAAAAGCTAAGCATAAGTGGTCTATAACCATTACTTCCATTTTCTCACTACATAGTCTTTTTGTATGTCTTGTAATCTTGCTTCTAACATACTATTTAACTGAAATGGTTCTTTAAAAATTCACTAATTAAACAAATTTTTTAAATGTTTATTTATTTTTGAGAGAAAGAGACATAGTGCAAACGAGGGAAGGGCAGAGAGGGAGACAGAATCTGAAGCAGGCTCCAGGCTCTTAGCTGCCAGCACAGAGCCTGATGTGGGGCTCGAAATCACAAGCTGCAAGATCATGACCTGAGCTGAAGTCTGACACTTAACCGACTGAGCCACCCAGGCACTCCCGAAATTCAGTAATTTTAACGTTACCACCACATAGAAGAATTGCTTTACAGGTCTAATCCTTTTGGCCCTCTCCACTTGTGACACTATTTATTGATCACTCTCACCTGACTTCTTGAAACTTTTTTTCCCACTGATTATGCATGATTGTGGGCAAGTTACTTAAACTCTCAGTCACTCTGGTTTCCTGTTTTGTAAAATGAGGATAATAATAATAATACTTATTTAATTTGTCTATATAAAGACTAAAGTACTTAGAATTGTGTCTGTCCCATATTATTATTATCATTATCATTTTTATAATGATTATTGTTAGGGATAAAATATATCTGTTGGTAAAACTACCTTGACAAACCTGCTTAGAGTTGGTGACTCCCTGAGTGTCATGGTTTCAGAAAGATTAATAAAAAAACTTCATTTGCATAATACCTTTAAAAGAATTAATTTGTTCTGTGAGAAAAGAGGGAGAAAGCCATCCAACTACAGAGAAGCTGTATGGTGCTTGATGTGAACCTTTTCAATAACCCCTTAAGGTCACTAAACCCATAGAATGATTGCTTTCAGTGGTATGTGCGTGTGTGTGTGTGTGTGTGTGTGTGTGTGTGTGTGTGTGGTGTAAGCTGAGGAAGGAACTGAATGTCACGTTGATGTGGGACGACATCAATGATAAACACAAAGGCCATAGCTAGAGATGTAACTGCATATTCTGATGACTTGGGGTGATGACTTGGGCATATTCTGATGACAGGCTAGGAAATGAGGAACTAAAGTCAAATTTATTGATATTTTATGGGTGTAAGCAAGGAGCAGAGCATGGCAAGGCCTCTGCTGGTGTCTTGGTTACATTTATGTTCTCTACTGTCTCTTGTTTCTCAACCTCCTACCTACAGAGGCTGGCAAATTATAGTCCATGCCTAGTTTTATATGTCCCACAAGCTAAGAATGGATTTTATATTTTTAAAGGATTGTAGGGGTTCCTGGGTGGCTCAGTAACTTGAGCATCTGACTCTTGACTTCAGGTCAAGTCATGATAACAGGATCATGAAATCAAGCCCCATGTCAGGCCCCATGCTGACTGTGGGGCCTGGTTAAGATACTCTCTCTCCCCCTCCACCCCTCTCCCTTGCTCATGCTCACTCCCTCTCTCTCAAAAATAAATAAAAAATAAAAGGTTGTAAACAAGAACAAAAAATAATATGAGGCCAAGACCATATGTGGCCTGTAAAGTCTACAATATTTGCTATTTGGTCCTTCAAAGTACAATTTTTCCAACCCCTGGTTTAGTGCTCAGTTCTTTTTTTTAAGTTTATTTATTTTGACAGCAAGAGAGATGTGGTTGGTGGTGGTGGGAGCAGAGAGAGAGGGAGAGGGGGAATCTCAAGCAAGCTCTACATTATCAGCATAGAGCCCGATACGGGGCTTTCGTGAGATCATGACCTGCTGAAACCAAGAGGTGGATTCTTAACACACTGAGCCACCCCTAGTTGACACTAATTCTTAAACGAATACTCTTCTCCCTTTACATTGGATTGCTCCCCCAGAAAACCACTCTTAAGCAAGTATATGTATTCCTTTCTTCATTATTTCACTCAACAAATATTACTGAGCATGTGTATAACAGGTTCTCTCTCTCTCTCTCTCTCTCTCTATATATATATATATATATATATATACACACACATCTTTTTAAATGTTTATTTTTAATAGAGAGAGAGCATGAGCGGGGAAGGGGCAGACAGAGAGGTAGACAGAGAATCCAAAGCAAGCTTCAGGCTTCTAGCTGTCAGCACAGAGCCCAATGCAGGGCTTGAAGTCACAAACTGTGAGATCATGACCTGAGGTGAAGTCAGATGCTTGACTGACCCACTCAGGCACCCCTAGCAGGTACTTTCTTAAGTACTGGGAAGAGAAACATAAATAAGTCAGCAATCTCGGCCACCATTCAAGAAGCTCACAATCTAGTGGGGAAGAAAGACAAATATAGGGTGGTAACTACTGCTACTTGTGACATTTTTAAACACAGAATACAGTGAAAAACTGCAAAAGAGAAAGCAGTTAACTATGCCTGGTAAAACCAGGAGGACTCCACGTGATCTATATTATTTGAAGAAGTGTTTCATTGTTTTGTATTTACTTACAAAATAAAATTTGCTCACATGTAAAAAGAAAAAAAAGTCTAAACAACCCATAAATATAGAAGAAAATAAAAAGTGAAACCTCCTGTCTTCAATATTTGTCATTCCCATTTGTCAACAATCAACAATCAACAGTTTGGAGAACCAAATTCCAGATCACATGCATGTGAAGTCTCCACACCTTCTATTCTCACATACAAAAATACATTTTGCATTTCATAGTTTTCAGATCACTTCGGTAAATACTTAAGAGTGCAATTCATGGGGGTTCCTGGGTGGCTCAATTGGTTAAGCATCCGACTCTTGGTTTTGGCTCAGGTCATGATCTCACGGTTCCATGGTGCTGAGCCCCACTTCAGACTTTGCGCTGGCAGCACAGAGTTGGCTTGGGATTATCTCTTTCCCTCTATCTCTGCTCCTCCCACTTGTTCATGCTGTCTCTCTCTCTCTCTCTCTCTCTCTCTCTCTCAAAAATTAATTAATTAAAGCAATAAATAAAAAACTGACAATACCAAGTTATAACAAGGATGTGGAGGAACAGGAGTTCTGATTCATTGCTGGTGGAATGCAAAACAGTCTAGTTCCTTTGGATGACAGTTTCAGTTTCTTATAATGTCAAATATAGATATAGCATGTGACCCATCAATAGCACTCTTTTTTTAAAAAAGAGTTTATTTTTGAGAGAGAGGGTGTGAGCAGGGGAGGGACAAAGAGAGAGGGTGACAGAGGATCCGAAGAAGGCTCTGTGCTGACAGCAGAGAACCCAATGCAGGGTTCAAACTCATGAACTGTGAGATCATGACCTGAGCTAAAATTGGATGCTCAACCAACTGAACCACCCAGGTGCACCGTCAGTTTTTTAAATTTAGCTATTCTAATGGTTGTACATGACACCTCATTATTTTAATTTGCATTTCCCTAATTATATATGATGTTGTGCATCTTTTCATAGTCTTAATTGCTATTTGTATATCTTCTTTGGCCAAGTATCTGTTCAGATCTTTTGCCCACTGAACATTTTTTAAATTAAGATTTTATTTCTTTAGACAAGTCTTAGGTTCACAGCAAAATTGAGGGAAAGATACAGAGATTTCCCCAGACATGCATAGGCTGCACCCTTATATCAACATCCCCATCAGAGTGGTACATTTGTTATAACTGATGAACCTATAATTGACACATCTGTATCACCCAAAGTCAATAGTTCACATTAGGGTTCACTCTTGGTGGCCTACATTTTATGGGTTTGCACATGTATAATGACATGTACCATCATTATAGGATCATACAGATTAATTTCACTTTTTGACTGCCATAAAAATCCTCCCCGCCATGGATTTAATATGCAATGTTCCATTTTTCAGTTCATTTAAATATTTTCTAATTTACATTGTGATTTTTAAAATTTGACCAACAGGTTATTTAGAAGTATACTACATATTTTAGGGAGATTTTCTAGTTTTTTTTAATGTTTATTTATTTTGAGGAAGAGAGAGATAGAGTGCGAGCCAGGGAGGGGCAGAGAGAGAGGGAGACAGAATCTGAAGAGGGCTCCAGGCTCTGAGCTGTCAGCACAGAGCCTGATGTGGGGCTCAAACCCATGAACTGCGAGATCATGACCTGAGCTGAAGTTGGACGGTTAACTGACTGAGCCACCCAGGCACCCCTCTGGATTTTTCATTATATTCTAACTTCATTTCGCTCTGAAGTGAACAAAAGCAAGCAAACAAACAAACAGCTAGTATAAATGACTGTAATTGTTTCAAGTTTTTGAGACTTACTTTATGGCCCAGGATTACCATCTATTTTTCTTTGTGCATAAAAAGGACATTACAAAATCTCTCTATGTCTAGTAAATATTCCTATCTTAAAGTCAACTTTGAGCATTTCTTCACTAACTGACTTTAGAGCCTGAGATTTCCACATTAATTCAATCTTTGGATTTAGGCAACACAGGGATCCTGTTACCATGTGTTCTGGGTACCGGTACTTTTATAGATGTAGTGTGTCAGATTGGTTCAAATCCTCAGTAGGATTGACATTTGATGAAGAAACCAAGATACATCCCAGGTAGGTCTGCTTGTTGAGGGTGGCTTCAGTAAACTGCCACTGAACAGGATCCCAGGTGGCTATGGAAAGACCCCTAATGAGGGGAGCTCTGAAAATGGAGTGGCTATACTCTTTCCTAGAAAAAAAAACCCTTCAACTTTGTCTGTTATTAATATATCTCCATCTGTTGTCTTTTGGATGGTGTTGGCATTGTGTATTTCTTCCACCCTTTAACTTTCAATTTTCCTGTATTTGTACATTTAACTTGTGTCTCTTATAAATAGCACATAGTTATATTTTGTTTTTTAAACAGTTTAATATTCTTTGTTGTTTAATTAATGTGTTCAGTTCATTTACATTTAACACAATTATTGATATATTTGAACTTAACTCTAGTATATCAATATTTGCTTTCTATTTCTCTTGTCTGTTTTGTTACCTTTTCTCTGTTGTTTTCTTTTATACTTATTAGGTAATTTATATTATTCAATTTCCTCCTTTGTTTACTTGTTTATTATACATTCTTTTACTGGTTTTTAAAAAGGAGTTATTCTAGGACTTACAACATGTGTCTTTGACTTATTAAATTATAATGCAGATTAGAGAATTTATATTCACTCCATTTATATTCCTTCCTCAACTACTATTGTGTATTTTAATTAACACATATATATCCCACATAACATGACATTACTATTTTTGTTTTATACAACCAAGGGGCATTCAAACCTACTCACATATTTAACCTCTCCATCACACTTCATTCCATCTTATAGCTCCCAGCTTTTATTTGGGATCATTTTACTTCTGCTTGAAGATCATTAATATTACCTTTGCAGTTGGTGGCAGATTCCCTAAGTTTTGAACCATCTAAAAACAGCTTTTACTTCCATTTTTTAAAAGTTTATTTATTTATTTTGAAAGAGAGAGAGAACATTAGAAGGGGAGGGGCAGAGAAAGAGGGAGAGAGACAATCCCAAGCAGGCTCCACACTGCCAGCACAGAGCCTGACACAGGGCTTGATCCCACGAACCCTGAGATCATGACCCGAGCCAAGATCAAGAGTCAGATGCTTAACTGACTGAGCCACCCAGGCACCCCTACTTCCATTTTTGAAGGCTATTTTCACTGGATATAGAAATTTGGATTGGCAGTTACTTCCTCCAGCATTTTGAAGATGTCATTCCATTATCTTCATGTTGTTTCTGTCAAGAAGTTAAAGCCAATCTAACTGCTGCTCCGTATTAGGTATTACATCTTTTTTCTCCAACTACTTTTTACGTTTTTATCTTTTTCTTCATTTTTAGCAGTTTTTACAAAAACACCTAGATAAGGTTTTCTTTGTATTTATTCTTCTTTGAGTCACAGCACTTTTTGAATCCTTGACTTGATGTTTGTGATAGACAGAATTCTAAAGTGACTTCCAGTGATCCTTGTCAAATTATAATCCCTCCCCCTAGAGTATGAATATGATGGGATTTCACTTGAGTGATTAAGCAATGTATAATGCACAGATGACTTTTAGAAACATCCTTGGTTGGACTGTCCTTATCCAGCCATCCCTTAAAAGGGACAGGGATCTTTCTGGTGAGAGATGTGAAACCAGAGAGGGATTTGCTGTCAAGGAGATTCTCCATTGGCTTTGAAGATGGAGGGGACCACAGGGAAAGTCATGCAGGCAGTCTCAAGGAGAGGAGAGTGAGTAACAGATGGCATGCAAGAAGGAAACAGCAACCTCAGTCCTACAGCCATGTGGAACTGAATTCAGCCAACAATCTGAATGAAGCTGAATGTGCATTCTTAGCCAGAGCCTTCAGAAAGGAATGCAGGCTGGCCAATACCCTCATTTTAGCCTTTAATATACCGGCCAGTAATGACAAACCTGGTATCCTGATCTATAGAACTGTGAACTAATAAGTGGGTGTTAGTTTAATCTATTAAGTGTCTGGTAAATTGGTATGCAGCAATAGCAAAAGAATACAATGCTTTTGTTACTTTTAGAAAACTCTTAGTTACCATCTCTTCATGCTTCTGTACTAATTCTATCTCTCCTCTCCCTCTAGGGCTCCTATTACAAATATATCAGACCTTTACATGTACTAGGTGCCAGGCATTGTTACAAGTGCTGGAAATGTATCAGTAAACACAACAAATATTCCTGTCCTCAGGCCTCATGAAGCACCTTTTAATGGCCTCCGGATATCTACTGTACCTAAACTGGCTCCTCCCACAGTGTTCTTCCTCACAGTCAATTCCAGTAACATCCAATCAGTTCTATAACTGGTTCAATCTGAAATCTGTGCTTCAAACTGATACCTCCTCTTTAAAATTTCTCCCCTATGGGGGTGCCTGGGTGGCTCAGTTGGTTGGGCGTCTGACTTCAGCTCAGGTCATGGTCTCACAGCTTGTGAGTTTGAACCCCGCATCAGGCTCTGTGCTGGCAGCTTGGAGCCTGGAGCCTGGTTCGGATTCTGTGTCTCCTTCTCTCTCTGCTCCTCCCCGACTTGTGCTGTGTGTGTGTCTCTCTCTCAAAAATGAATAAACATTTTGAAAAATTTTGAAAAAATAAAATTTCTCTCTTATGGGCAATTATCAAATCATAACTTTTACTCTCTAAGAAATTCCCTAACCTGACCCACTGCATTATAGCTTTACTTGCCACCATCCCAGTCAAAGCCCACTGTTATTTCTCTCCCAAAGACTGTATGTAATAGTCTTCTAATTGATGTCTCCATATACACATTTGCCCTCCCTTCAAACCATTTTGCACACTATAGGAAGAGTGAACTAAAATAGACTTGTTGGTATGTAATTCTCTCTGAATGGATCCCTAAGGCCTTCAGGGTGAAGTCCATCCAAGTTTGTTATCATATTACATAATGCCTTCTTTTACCTGGTCCTGAGTTACCTTTCAGCCTCACTTCCTCCTTGTACTTCATTGCTTATTGTTTGCCGGACTCACTATACTCTTTCCTGATTCTAAGAAATTCATGTTCATGCCCTTTGTTCTCTCAAACAGAGTAGGAAACCCTGCCTTTTATTCATATTTCAAGAATCAGTAGAGATACCATTTCATTTAAGAATTCTTCCCTAAATTCCCAGAATGAAGCTTTCTTTTGTTCTCTCTTAATATTCTGTTTATGTCTCTATATTCCTTCTTTATACATTTTGATGAAACTATGTTTTTATGTCTCTCTTCCTAGTAATATTTGGATGCTCCTCAACAGGAAGATGTATGTCTCATTAATTTTTGTACTCTAACATCTAGCATGGTTCCTAGTGCTTTGTAAAACTCCATAAATGTTTGTGGGAATTCAATCGAATTACTTTTCTCCCAACTTCCTATTTTCTTTAAATCTGGTAAGATGTCTGTTGTAATTCTTCACTTTAGTCAGTAATGAAAATAGTCAGGTCAAACCAAAGGTAGGCTTTGCAGGAGGCCAACAGAAACTCTTCCTTTGCCTATGGTCTCTTAATCAGTTCCCTTTGAGTATGTAAATTTAATTAATTAATACATAATTATATTAATTATAAAACCCATCAAAATATAGATTTATAATTCTTGTTCATGAAGGTTTCATGAAAGAATTGTTAAAATCTTAATGAAATTTCATTCATTAATTCACTTAATGCACATTATGTCTGCCAAATTTCCATAAACTACCCCTAATAAGCTTTTTAAAAAAAATTACATTTGTGTGAAATGTCTTTGTTGATAACTTTGTAATTTTCTAAGTACACACTTACTTGAAAGCCTGTTCTAGAATCCAACCCAGGAGATACTTAGTTCACTGATTAATAGATTGAAAATTCTTCCTTGTCTTTGTTAGAAGTGGTAATATATTTACATAAATCCAGTCTTAAAGCACTTCTCCTATTCTCCATAATTCCTTTGATCATTGAGAGTAGTGTAATGATATCATCTGACTTATAGCTTTCCCATGCCAGGACACATGCACATTGTTCTTGTTCTTTTTGCAAATATGTATTTCTACCAACCTGAGGTGATTTTTGGGCCTTATGTTTCCAAATACTGATGCTTTAGGCACATACCACCTGTTATATTCATCCTTCTTTTCATATTATTTTTTTAAAAAGGGAACTATGAGCTCATTGTAAAACTTCCTATGTAGCCCCATGGTTTCCCTCATTTCTCCTTTAATAGAATAATTTGCTGTTTCATAGTCAAAATTATGTTTTTGAGAGCTTCCCAATCTTTAGAGTCTAAAACTATCTTAATGTAAATTAAGATCCAACAAGTATCAATCACAATAACAGAAACTTTTGGAGAACAGCCATAGCTAGAAATTCTAGTCAGAGTAGGCAATTACATAATAGGTCAATTTGAATCTTTTCATGGTTATTACTAAGGAAGAAGCATTACCTCCTGAAAGGCTTAAAGCCAAGAATCCATTTAGCTCCCGTCAATTTTTCCTTCCAATGTCTCTCAGATTTGTCCTCCTTTAGAAGCCTTCATCACCTCATGCCTGGACTACTGCCATAGGCTAGATGGTTTCTTTGCCTCTAGTCCATCCACATTCCAATCCATTTTCCATACTATTGCCAGATTAATCTTCTTAAAACACTTTCATCATGTCACTCTCCAGCCTGAGATCTAGCTCAAATGTCACCTTCTTTGTAAAATCTTCCTAACTGCCCTAGGAAGAGGTAATAGCTGCCTAGTCAATGTTTTCATAGTTCTTTGTGCATACCCTTATTAGTGCACTTACAACATGTATAATAATCACCTGCTTAAATTATTATCTTTCTCTCCCCTTTTGCTAAGAGCTCCTTGAGGGAAGGCAAAAGGATTGAGTCATCTCTTTACAATGGCACTCAAGGTTTTACATAATTGGCCCCATCTTGCCCCACCACCTCAGGGGCTTTACCTATGTTTCCTCTGACTATCATGTTCTCCCTCTTATTCTTTCTACTCATTCTTCAGGTCTCAGATTAAATATCAATTCACTGAAGAAAACTTCCCTAACACTTAACTAATTAATTAATCAACTCATTTAAAAAACATTTATTGGATGCCAACTTTGTTCCAGGCACTATTTTAGGCGCTTGGGATATATAAGTGAACAAAAAAGACAAACACTCCTCCTTTCATGGAGTGTATCTTCCAGTGGGAGGAGGGAGATGATTAAAGATAAACACAATACATAAGTAAACTATATAACACATTATAAGATGATAAGAGCTATGAAAAAAATCCAGCATGAAAAAGGGGTAGGCTGCAGGTAGTAGGAGGTTTAAATATGATGGTAAGGCTAAACCTCATTGAGAAAGATGACATTTGAACAAAGAGGAAGTTAGTCATGAAGATATCCAGTGTAAAGTAAGTTAGTGCAAAGGTTCTAAGCTGGGATTATATCAGATCTACTTTTATCCTCCTTTTAAAGATACTTTCTATTCATTTCCTTCATGAGTCATAATAAAATTTGCTAGTATCTTCTTTTTTCTCTCCCCTCCTTCTGACCCAGCCTCTGATTTAAACCTATATTTTCTTACCCCTGGTTAGTATCTATGTCCTCTTTCTACACCCATTTTTTGTTACTTGTGTAATATCTATATTTCAGAGTATAAAATATTTGCCTCTATTCTGTCATTTCATCTTCCTCACTTATTCTTAGCTTTACAAGTAAACATAGTTACAGCTCACCATTAAACATACGTCAAATGTCTCCTATGATTTCTAGGTTATCTGAAGCTTTTTTATTTCCATTAAATACCTTAGTAAAGCATCATGGAACTAATATTTCCTGAGTCTTGCACATTCATTATAGCTTGCATTTATGACTTCAAGTTAACTTAGTTGGATAGAAAAACCTTTGGCTCTCATCTTCCTGTTGTTTAGCTATCACATTTATAACAAGTAGTTTTCTAACATCACAACATTTGTAGATTTCTCCGAGGTTTCTTTGGAGCTCTTTCCCTGGAAGAACTCTAAGACTACATTTAAATACATATAGATATTTATTATAGTTACTATATGTAATAAATATTTATTACATGTTAATCAAATGCAGACTTTTATACATTTATTATATATAACCTTTTAATATATATTATATACATATAATTATATATAATATATAAAACATATTTATTCTATTTATATATGAAATTCATTTATGTTTACATATATGTATAAAACCCATTATATATACATATACATATATATAGTTAGTATATATATGTATATGTATATATACATATACTATATATGTATATAGTATATGTATATATACATATACTATATATATATAGTTAGTATATACACATATAGTAACCTTTTGGTGTGTATTCAGGAATCTGGTGTTCACGGGTGAGCAGACCCTTTGTGGAAGAAGTGCAACACTGGCCTGCTGCAGTGACCAGTTCTATCCAGAGTCTTTCAGAACATGGAGATTCCTTGAGGAGCTAGGTGAGGCCACCACAGTGCACTCTGGGCTGCATTTCTTCCACTTTTCCACTTCCACTTTTGGTCTTTTTTATAGGCATTTGAACCCACATCCTAATTAAGGCTCATCTACAGCCTAGACTAAGACGGAAAAGTTTCTTTGATGTATCACTATTCTGTTGGTGGAGTTTTTGCTAAACTGTGTGTAGATCTTTGAGGTTCTCCGTCCCAATTCTATGACTTGTAAGGACCCAAGGCCTTTTCCTGCAAGCATTGACACTCAAGCCAAGGTAGAGTACCTGACTAGACATTTTTGTGAAGACATCCAGATGGTCAACACACATGAAAAGATGCTCAACATCACTCACCATCAGGGACATGCAAATAGAAGCCACAATGAGATATCACCTTACACCTGTCAGAATGGCTAAAATCCAAAAGACAAGAAATAATAAGTGTTGGTGAGGATGCGTGTTGGTGGGAATGCAAATTGGTACAGCTGCTGTGGAAAACAATATGGAGGTTCCTCAAAAAATTACAAATAGAGGGGCGCCTGGGTGGTGCAGTCGGTTAAGCGTCCGACTTCAGCCAGGTCACGATCTCGCGGTCTGTGAGTTCGAGCCCCGCGTCAGGCTCTGGGCTGATGGCTCAGAGCCTGGAGCCTGTTTCCGATTCTGTGTCTCCCTCTCTCTCTGCCCCTCCCCCGTTCATGCTCTGTCTCTCTCTGTCCCAAAAATAAATAAACGTTGAAAAAAAAATTAAAAAAATAAAAAAAAAATTACAAATAGAACTAAACTATGGTCCAATAATTCCACTATTGGGTATTTACCCAAAGAAAACTAAAACACTAATTTGAAAAGATATATGTACCCCTATTTTGTTGCATCATTATTTATAATAGCCAAAATATGGAAGCAACTTAAGTGTCCACTGATAGACAAATGGATAAGGAAGACGTGGTGTGTGTGTGTGTGTGTGTGTGTAACAGAATATTGTGCAGCCACAAAAAAGATAAAATTTTGCCATTTGGACAACATGAATGGACCTAGAAGGCATTATCCTAAGTGAAATAAATCAGACAGAGAAAGACAAATACCATGTGATTTCACTCGTATGTGGAATTTAAAAAGCAAAACAAATGAATAAACAAACAAACAAAAAGCAGAATCAGACCTATAAAAACTGAGAACAAATTGATGGCTGCCAAAGGGGAGGGGCAAAATGGGTGAAGGGGAGTGAGAGATACAGGCTTACAATGATGGAGTGGATAAATCATGGGAATAAAGGGAACAGCACAGAGAATATAGTCAGTGGTATTGTAATAGTGTTTTATGATGACAGATGGTAGCTGCACTTGGGGTAGGCACAGCATAATGTATGGAGATGTTGAATCACTATGTTGTATACCTGCAACTAATGAAACACTGAGTGTCAACTCTACTCAAATTAAAAGAAATTTAAAAGTCACTCAAGCCCTAGGCTTTTACTTCTGGTTAGGTTGAAGAAAGTTACAAAAGATTGTTTCACCAGCCCTAAAAGTGAGAATCAGCCAGATAAGCTACAAGATCATAGTTTAAAAACCTCATCAGACTTTGGGTTTAAGTTCTGACATGTAAAGAGCTTGGATCTTGTCATTCCCGTCCTAACAATAAGAAAAAGGTGATCAAATTGAGAAACAATGGCTCTTCTTAGATTTAGACAACTGAGGTTGCAGGGCAAACTGCCACCCAAAATCTGGAGAGACTGGCAAAGCCAGAGAAGCACAGCCAAGATCTATTTACCTGGAGGAGAAACTCCATTCACTTAAATGGTAATTTTGATGAACTGCTGGAGGCTGAGTGTGGTCCACCTTGAGAAGGAGAGACTTCTGGGATCATAGTCTTAAGGGGGAACCCACACTTTCATGGGTTTTTACCTCCATGAATCCCACCAGGATCTTATGGTATAGGGTCCAAAACAATTCCTGCATGGTTCTGGCAGGGGAGAGGAGAGTAAACATTGCATTGTCCATAATAGAGTATTCTCCAAACAGAGCTGTCTCTATAACAAAGGCCTGCTCTCCAGAGGAAAAGACTTTAATCAGAGTCTTATCCCATCTGGGGAAAGGGCCCTTCTCTTACTTGAACCTTCTTAAGCCTTTCCATGTTACCAAAAGGGAGGTGGTATGAAACACTGTTAAGGACACAGGCCCACTGAAAAACTAAGATTTAATCATAAGATTATAGAATGCATCCCTTATCTCACACCTTAACACCATGCCATCAGACTTCAGTATAATAAGAGTGGATTATTAAATGAAGGATCTGCAAGATGTAGACTCTATCTGATGAGTAGTACTTAAGGCATAGGAGGGACAAAAGGGAGACAAAAATCAAGGACACTAGGAAAATGTGAAGTCTTTGACACCTACAGCTACCACAAACATTACATACAGCCCGACTTCCAGCCAGATTAAAACAAAACCTCATATTAAAGGCTCTTTATGTCAGTACCATTACACAATACATTATGCCTGAATTTAAACAAAAAAATTATAAGGCACATTAAAAGCAAAACAAACAAACAAACAAACCAACAAAAAACCCAAACCTAGTCTTAAGATAAAAAACAAGTATCAGAGCCAGACTCAGATATGACAGTTTTGAAAGAAAAGACATGATTAATACGTTAAGGGCTCGACTGGAAAAAGCAGGCAATATTCAAGAACAGATGGGTAAATGTAAGCAGAGAGATGGAAATTCTACAAAAGTATCTAAAGGAAATGTTAGAAATTAAAAAACACTGTAACAAAAATAAAGAATGCCTTAGATGAGCTCATCAGTAGACTGGACATGGTCAAAGAAAGAATCAGTGAATGTAAGCATAAGTCAAGAGAAACCTCCCAAACTGAAATTCAAAGAGAAAAACAAATTTTAATAAAGTTCAGAACAGAATACCTATGAACTATGGGGCAATTTCAAGAGGTGTGACATACACTTAATTGATTAGCAGGAAGTAAAGAAAGGAGCTGAAGGAATATATGAGGTAATAATGGCTGAGAATTTTCAAAAATTATTGACAAACACCAAACCACAGATCCAGGAAGGTCAGAGAATGAGCATGATAAATATCAAATAAAAAAATCTAGGGGTGTCTGGGTGGCTCAGTTGGTTAATCCAACTCTTGATTTCAGGTCAGGTCATGATGTCACTGTTCATGAGATCGAGCCCCACATCAGGCTCTGTGCTGTCAGCACAGAGCAGAGCCTGCTTTGGATTCTCTCTGCCCCTCCCCTACTCAGGCTCTCTCTCTTTCCCTCTCTCAAAATGAATAAATAAACAACAAAAAAAGAAAAAGTCTATACAGAGGCATGTGATATTGAAGAACCCGGGGTGGGGGGAGAATACCTTAGAGAGCAAGGATAAGAATTATGAGAACTTCTCTAAATATATTTAACAAAATTTGGAAGATGAAGTTTTGTTTTTAAATGGATAAGTAAGTAAGTCACAGAGATGAAAAGCCCAGCATAGAGAATATAGCCAATAATAATACAATAACATTGTGTGTTGACAGATGGTGACTGCATTTATCTTGGTAAGTACCAAGTAATGTATAGGATTGCAGAATCAATATGTTGTACATTTGAAACTAACATAACACTGTGTATCAATTTTATTTCAATGATAATTTTTTAATAAATGAATTTAAGAAACTATGTTGCTGGCTTGAAATTTGGAGTAGCAGTGGGGGCAAAGAGAAGTGGATAGGTTTAAAAATATTCAGGAAGCAGAAGTGAGAAGATTTTGTATTGATTCTATATTGGGAATCGGGAAGAGAGAGGATGCCTCCGACTTAGCATGCTTAAAGTGGAATTGCTGTTCGCCTCCGAACTTACTGTCTTCCTTCACTGCTAATCTCAGTGAGTGGATCAGCATGCTGGCACAGACTAAGCATTCATTGATTGTCTTTGGAGTGAAAGAATAAATGAATAGAGTAGAAATACGGCCAAAGCATTCACCAGTGCCTGCCAAACAGCCAGTCCTAAACTCACCCTCAAGGTCAGCTCAGCAGAGGTCTATCACAGTTTCCCTCTCACTTTATCAACCGTTTGGAAAATCGCCATATCTCAGGTCCAGAAGAACAGCCACCTTCACATCAGACACTCCTTGCCTAGAACCTGTAGGTGTGGCACAGACCGGGTTTTGCCAGGAGCCTCTTTTGTAATTTCTTTACATGAGGCCAATGGCACAGCGTACAACCCTTAGGAGCACAGGGGACGTTTGGTGTGGTAGAAACAGGGTCACAATGGCACCCAACTGGTGGATCTGTGTTCACCTTGGCTTGGATCAGAGACTCTTCCCACCAAACGGGTTTCTTAATCCAGCCTCTCCCCCCGACCCTCGGGCTGGCAGGCAAAAAATACAACTGCCAGAAACACCACAGACATCAAGTGATCAGCTTGGATATTTTATTGCTTCTCCCAGCCAGGGCTGACAAGCAGAGATACAGAACTGCTTGTGGTTCCTGGTACAGAGACCAAAACCAGGAAGTGATCTGTCCCAGTGCAGATTTCCCAGAAATAAGAATGAGATGGGGTATGTGGAGGATGCGCCTCAGACTCAACTAACCCAGTGACCATTCCCTTCATCATATTGGTTATGAGATAGAACACATCTTTAAGTATGGTGACAAATACATTCATGTCTCACGGTTGTGAAGACTACAGGATTTTGCATAGTATATGGCTGTCATTATCATTATAAGCAGTTTCTTAATGAGATGGAATTGGAATGACACCAAAATGTTGGTCCATAGTGTTTATAATTCTATCTCTAGAGTTAATGTACAATAAACTGTATGTAAGTTTTACTATAATGATTCCTCAAAGGACAATGCCAGCTAAGAAGCAACTCTAATTTTTTTTTAATGTTTATCCATTTCTTGAGAGAGAGACAGAGTGTGAGTGGGGGAGGGGCAGAGAGACAGGCAGACACAGAATCGAAGCAGGCTCCAGGCTCTGAGCTGTTAGCACAGAGCGCGACGCGGGCCCGAACCCACCAACTGCGAGATCATGACGCAAGCCGAAGTCGAACACTTAACGGACTGAGCCACCCAGGCGCCCCAAGAAGCAACTAAACGACTGCTATGTGGGAATGGATTATGGAAGTGTTTCTCCATATGAGAGCTCAAGGTTTTTGTTTGTTTGTTTGTTTGTTTTTTGTTTTTTGGGGTTTATTTTTTTTATTTTTTTTATTTTTGCAGCGATTGGGTAACAGGTAAACCACCCAAGTCTTTTATGAGGAGACTTTTGCTAGGCATTGTGTTACGTTCATTCAACTCATAATGTTTTGATCAATCATTTGGTTAAAAATCTTTAACAGTAAAGCATTCACAAAAGCATTCTTCCAGAGTGGACATTCACCTCTAGGGCATTGGATGAATGCTTTTTCCAGTTTTGGGGGCAGTCAGTAGTTAAAAACGTTGAAAAGGTTTTTCAGAATTGTTTTCGTAAGGGAGAGCACTTCCTCGCGTAAGTTCTCCGCTGCCCTGCCCTGCCACTCCCGACTCCTGCTAGGCATTCTTGCTCGGGAGGGGCAGAAGAAGGGTACAATGCGCAGACAACACTGGTGGATATTATAACGAAAGGAGTTCCACCTTCCACTCTACCGCCGAACAAAGTGAGACATGGACAGGCTAGGGGCTCTCTGAAAGCTAGACACCAAGTCGGTGACAGACCCAGGGCGGGGAAGTCGGATCGAGTTTGAAACAATGTACACTGGGCGTCACTCCGAACCCGAGCTTCCTTCAGCTCTCCCAGCTCTTTCCGAGCGCTAGGCCCATCTGGCCCTGCGCTGATCTCCGGGCTTTGTCGCGAAACTGGCATAAACCGTGACGACAGCCCTGCGGAAATGCACGAGTGGCCTTCTCCTCAGCCAGGGTTAAGGTAAGTACCACCGCCCTGGTACCGAGCAGACGGGGTGGGAACCATTCCCCTCACCCCGCCTCCCGTGCCAGGCCTTCAATAGAGCGCCCGGGCTAACCCAGCCACTGCACCCACCAAAGACACCCCTTCCCGATCCGTGGGACGGGACCCACCTGTCCTGGAGGTCGCGACTCCCAACTCAGCAAAGCGGGAGGAAATGCAAGCAAGTAGAGCTTTGGGAGGCAGCCCTGCACCCGCCTTTTGCTTTTTCCCAGAGACCATCTGCCCCGCGCTCCCCTCCCCCAGTCCGTTCAGGCCCAACTGCCTAGAGGCCCCGCCCCACTTCTTCCGGCCTTGTGGGTGCGCGTCCTGTGCGCCCGGGACCCGGACTGCTGCGGGGGTGTGCTACAGCCTTTGGTCCGGAAGGGTGGCGACGGGGTGCCCTAGTCGATGGCCTTAGTTTGACAGATTTGGAGCCCCGGGCACAGAGAGGAGAATACACGGACTCATAAAAGTATACTGGGTGTAACACCTAGGTTTCCTTGTTTGCCTTTTCTGTGCCCCTCCTGACTCTCCCCACTACTGAGGTTGCTTATCGAGGTTTGCTGGAACAAAAATTCTTCCACTTCCTTGCACCACTTTCTTGAACTTAAGCCACATACCACTCACTGCTGGACTCCCAGGAGTTCATTTGAGCTACTTGAATCCAGGGCCCCTGTACCGTGCTAAATACAATGAACATTAGAATGGAAGGAGCCATCACGAATGTACAGCTTATGCACTTAAAAATTTAAGAACAACACATATTACAAAAAGACCAAAAACTGCACTGAAATAGTATATACAATGAAAATGAAACCCAGAACAAAGGGGAAAAAAAAATCTAGAGCAAGAACAAACAAATATAACGTACAGACATTGAAAAATAAACTGACCGGTATTGCACTTATTACAGATGAAAAATAATTCGTCTAATATCAAAGGGTAATAAAGGAAATGGTTTGTAACAGCACCAATAAAAGAAGGAAATGACTTCATAATTTTGTCCTGAAAATCTTTCTGCCACATGCTCTACCCCTACTTGTTCTTTAGGAAAATTGCTACTCCTTATTTTGACTCAGTTTAGATATTACCTCCTCTATGAATCAGTCTGTCTCTTTCCAGATAAATTTCTATTCTTTTCCATGGGTTCAATATGCCCAATGGATCCAGTACAGGCCTTCGGTATAGCAAATATCACTCTGTATTATTACTTCTACCTTTGCATGCCTGTGTCTTTCAATGAACAAGTGGCCTCTTGAGATGGTAAGAAAAATATATATTTTTAAATAAATTTTAAATAATAAATTATAAAATTTATTTTCTAAGACCCTAGCACAGAACCTAACATATAGTATGTATTTACTGAATATTTGTTGAAAATTGTCTAGAACCAGTGATTAGACAGAAGAAAAGGCTCTAGCTAGTCTAGGATGTGAATTCATATACAGAGGAATAGCTGAATGTAGTGACTCTAGACTCAGGCTGGTTTTCATGCCAGTATTAATGAGTGCCTACTGTACAGCAGGTGTGATATCAAGCTCTGGGTGTAAAATGGTAAACACAAACCAGATAGTGTCCATGCCCTTATGGAGCTTAATGAACTGATAGGAATTGGCCAGGCAAACAGGAAAAGGAACATTCTACACAGAAGGGACAGCCTGATCAAAGGTCCTACAATAGGAAGGAGCATGACAGTATTAATTAGAGTGAGTAAGATCAGTAAGGGTAAGGTGAAATCAACAGATAGTAAGTACCCAGAAAGAGGCAAGAGGTTGGTAGATAAAGCCTGTTTAACAGTTGGAAAAAGAAGTCATTTGCCCTAGTAATATAACCAACATTTATTAAACCTGCCTTATATGCCAAATGCTGGGCCAAGTTTTTTTTGTAACAAACACTAATGTAGACAACATTATTATCTCTGCTTTAAGGGTAATGGAACAGGGTTACAGATCACTTAAGTGATTTCATCAGAATCGCAGAATAGTTAAGTTTCAGGGCTGAGATTCAAACCTAGGTAATCTGGCTCCAAACCTGAGGACAGGAACTATAATAAAAGCACAAGTAAAAACTACAAAGAACTCTTTCACAAAATATGTTCATTGTTCCCAGATATAGGACATCTATGAGAAACAGTAACCTGGAGTCAAACATTAATGCTCTAGACAGAAGAATTTGGTATAGATATTGGTTGGTATTGGCAGGGGTAGTGGTGCCTTTGGTAGGTGATACCATCAAGCAGCAATGATCATAACATTAGGCATCAGCAGCAAGCCAGAGTAGATGAGGAAGAAAATAGTAGATGTCCTGAGTGCTACTTTGTGAGACACACATGAGACCTTGGTCTCTGACCCTCAGTTTCTGATTTTATGAATGGGCATAATAATAGTCTCTATATTACAGGGTTGTGATGATTAAATAAAACAATGTGTATAAAGTACTCAGCCGTGTCTGACACACAGTAACTGCTCAGTGAGTACTGGCTGCTATGATTATGATTATTAATGTTATAATGATGCGTTTTAGTGAATGAAGGAAGGGAGCTATGACCAACCAGATAAGATGTGGTTCAGGTATAATCTGAGGAAGGTACCTTGGAATATCAGATAAGTATTGAGTGGGCGGTGAAACAAAAGTTAGTTTCCTCCTTTTGGCATCAATTGCATTTTTAGTTAGTGCTTACTATTCTGTGTTGCGATTGTTTACTTGCTGCTTTCCCTTATTACAATTCTATGTGCTTGTGTGTGTGAAGTAGCTAACACTGTCTAGCACAGAGTGGGAACTTAAAGAACATTTGTTGAGTGAGTGAATTAATGTCTCAAAAATCAATAGGTACAAATGTGCTAAAAAAATACACAATAGTATGTGGGTCCTTTATGTTTCAACCACAATGGTCTTCCTTGTGTTCTAGAATACACCAGGCTTGTTCCTGCTCTGCTTCCAAAAATATAATCTGCTCATCTGTTCGTCTCCACATGTACTGATAATACTTGAGGCTGAGGGTTGGCATTTTTTTTTCTGTAAAGGGTCGATAGTAAGTATTTTAGGTGTTGTGGGACACATACAGTCTCCGTTACTACTTGATTCTACCTTCATTGAGCAAAAGCAGCCACAAACAACACTTAAATGATGAGTGTGAATGTATTCCATTAAACTTTATTTACAAAAACAAGAAAGAGGTAGAATTTGGCCTGTGGGCTATAAGTTGACAGCCCTGCCCCAGACCAAATCAGCACCATTCTTGCATGAATGTTCTAGAAGGGTGATGTGTAGGAGCTCTCATCTTTGGCCAACTTATATATCTTACTTTTGTCAGCATCTGAATGAAGCTTTCGTACTCTCTAAATTGGTCACAACCTTAAGAGTTGTTGAAAAGTGATTCAAACTGTATATTGTGATTTTTGAATTTTGATTTATCAAAATGGTCCTTAAAGGAAGCTACTAGTGACCTTTGAAAAGCTTAAAAATAATTAAGAAAAGAAAGAAAAAATTCATATTAAAACTAACCTTTATTATATGATTAAAAGTGACTTTTAATCAGAAAATAAATATTCTGGACAAAGTGCAATGTCGAATTTGGCTGAGGCTTTGGTCTATGACAACAATTCTATATATTCTATACAGAAATAAGTAAATGCTGAAACATCACAGAAATCATGTAGGCCATGCAAAATTTTCCTCATCTACCAATGAACAAAAACATGGTAAACCTTAAAAGTGTTGTATTAATTTATGCCTGAGGATATGAGCAGGGTATGAACATTTCTGACTTAACAGAAATATGACTCAGCACAAAACCAGTAGCGTGTATAATAACTTTTGCAGTGAAGAGGTATTTCATTAGTTGAAAGGGACACAAATCTACCTGAAACTAACTTAAGTGAGAGAGAAATCTGTGGAAAGATATGGAGTTTGTCACAAAATTTAAGGAGTGGAACAATCAAAATTTGGAAAGGGCAAGATACAGTTAGGCCTCAAGAATGGTCAAATGGCAATTATTCAAATGCCATTATAGCTCTATCATTCTTTTATCCATATTCTTCCCTACACATTTGTGCTCACACTCTCTCCCTGTCTCTGTCCTCTCTCTCCTCTCTCTCCTTCCCTCTCCCTTTCTTTCTCTCTCCTTCCCCCATCTCCTTTAAAATCTTCCTTTGTTTCTCAAGTTCATGCAATAAGAAATATGGTTACTGATACCTTCCCAAATTTTCATCTTACAGCTTCAACCACTGGAGAGAGACATTATGCCACATTGGGTCCTCTGAAAAGCAGATGCCAAGATGGAGTTACAAGTCCAGAGATCTATTGTGGGTAATGATTAAGAAGATAAAGAGGAAGAGCAGGAGTAGGCAGGGGAGAATTCAGACCATAGTACAGGTCTGACACTTATTAAAGGAGAGGAAATTAAGGAGGAATGGGTACAAAATGCCTCAGACTGCAGTGCAACTCTGTGGAATTTCCAGCCAGCCCAACTGGGAACTCTAGAGCAAAGGTTACTAATTATAGGAATCCCACATTGAGCATAAATGTTCCTAATATCCCTTCTGTGCTCAGAAATTGCCTGGAGATGCCTGGGATGGGTATGGCCTTGGGTAAAATGATGCAAAAATATCCCCAAAGTGCTACAGCTGGAGGCTGTTGTCTAACTCCACTGCCCACAGTAGATTTTCTCTTGAAAGAAAATCTGAAAGGCACCTGCCACAGACACTGGGAGAGGGATTCATCATCAAGCTTTAAGTCATCAAGACCAATTAACTGTAGTTAAGTGACTGATGTCATATTATAGTAAAGGACAGTTTTCAAGGGTGACCAACCATCCCAGTTTGCCTGAGACTGAGAGATTCCCTAAAGATTTTCCTAAAACTATGATACTCCAAGGTAAACTGGGATGGTTGCTTTTCCTAGTGTTAATAGGCATGGGAAGGGCATTTAAGATAATCTTATAGGATTTTAAACTGTATGAACAATTGCATCTTACTGCATTTTATGGAGGAAATTCTCTGGTATAGTGGTTTTATTAGATTAGGGGAACTTATGAAGGTCTCAGAACTATTCCCATGAAAATGCCAAAGGTTTCATATTTTATTTCTTGTCATGTTCACTCTCTTGTGCATTTATACATGCCTAGTCCATCTAGAAAGTTTCTCTCACTGAAACCTGCTTACCCTTCTTACCACTGTTAGAGAGAAATGCCTCTTCCCCAATGCTTTGTTTTCTACAAGGAAGGATTTCCCCAAATAAGGATTAAGCCACATAATAAATTCTAAGCAACTATCATAGAGCATGACATAAAGTAACAGCTTGCATCTGTCAGGACTCTTAGCTGCATGCAACAGAAGCTGAATCTGCATGATTTAAACAAAGGAAAGTTTAATAAATCTATATTGTTAATGGCACCAGACTAGCACTCATGCTATTACAGAAATCATAAAACTGCATAATATATACAAAGAAACTGTTTACAGGCATTAACTGCATAATATATGCCAAGAAACTGTTTACAGGTATTGAAAAATAGTCAGCACATGACTGTGATTTACATTAGAAGAGAAACTCACAAGGTAAGCCCCCAGGATCACTCCATTCTTTGCCTGGTGTCAATTTTCTGACGCCAACATAGAAAGCTGCATTCCAAGATGAGTTTAGCATTCTCACTAAGCTCAGGAGGCAAGGATCAGAGTTCAGAGCAGCTAACCAAATTAAATCCATGGAACAAAACATTAGAGAAGACAAAGCTGTGAAGATGTTTGAATGTCTTGGGGTTTCCAACAAAGCTTTAAAAATAGGGAAAATAGAACTTACACTTCTTGGTTTCAAGACTTCTGTAAAACTACACTTATCAAAACAGTATTATATTGTAGACAAATAAGTCAATGGAACAGATTAGAATCCAGTAATATACCTACACATATATGGCCATTCATTCATTCATTCATTTATTTTGGGGGGGTTTGTTCAACCATTAACCAATCAAAGAACATCTGGGCTGTTTCCAGTATTTTTCTACTGTGAATAAAGTTGCTATGAACATTCATGTACAGGTTTTTGTGTAAACACAAGTTCTAATTATTCTGAGCTAAATATCCCTGAGTATAATTGCTGGGTTATGTGGTAGTTACATGTTTAATATTTTAAGATACAACCAAAGTGTTTTCCAGAGTGGGTAAAACATTTTACATTCTCACCAGTGATGCATGAGACATCCATTTTCTGTGCAACCTTTCCAACACTTTATATTGCCAGTATTTTTCATTTCAGCTTTTCTGATAGGTCTATAATGATATCTCATTGTGGTTTTAATTTGCATTTCCCTGATGACTAATGATATTGAGCAAATTTTCATGTGCTTACTTACTATATGTGTATTATCTTCAGTGAAATGTCTCTTCATGTTTTTTGCTTGGATTTTTTTATGGTTGAATTTTGAGAGCTCTTTATATGTTTAAGATACTAATCCTTTGTTGGGTACTTGAGTTACAAATATTTTCTCCCCTTTCTGTTGCTTGTCTCTTTCATTCTTTTGAGTATTCTATAGAGTAAAAGTTTTGGATTTCAATGAGGTCTAATTTGTCAGTATTTCTTTTGTTGCCTATGCTTTAGGTGTTAAAGTTTAAGAACTCTTTGCCCAGACCTATATCCCAAATATTATCACATGTTTTATCTGAAAGTTTTATAGTTTCATGTTTTGCATTAAAGTTTATGATCCATTTTGAGTAATTTTTGTAAGGTGTAAGTTAAGTTGAGGTTCATATTTTTGCCTATGGATGTCCAGTTGCCCCAGGACAATTGCTTGAAAGTCTGTCCCTTGCAGGGCTGGTTCAATATACACAAATCAATCAATGTGACACATCACATTAGTAAAAGAAAGGACAAGAACCACATGATCTTCTCAATAGATGCAGAGAAAGCATTTGACAAAATACAGCATCCTTTCTTGATAAAAACTTTCAAGAGAGTAAGGATAAAAGGATCATACCTCAAGATCATAAAATCCATATATGAAAGACCCAATGTTAATATCATCCTCAATGGGGAAAAACTGAGCGCTTTCCCCCTAAGGTCAGGAACACGGCAGGGATGTCCACTCTCACCACTGTTGTTCAACATAGTATTGGAAATCCTAGCCTCAGAAATCAGAAAACACAAAAATAAAAAGTATCCAAATCGACAAGGAGGAAGTCAAACTTTCACTCTTTGCAGATGACATGATACTCTATATGGAAAACCCAAAAGATTCTACCAAAAAACTGCTAGAAATATTCCATGAATTCAGCAAAGTTGCAGGATATAAAAGCAATGCACAGAAATTGGTTGCTTTTCTATACACCAATAATGAAGCAACAGAAAGAGAAATCAAGGAATTGATCCCAATTACAGTTGCACCAAAACCCATAAAATACCTAGGAATAAACCTAACCAAAGAGGTGGAAAATCTATACACTGAAAACTGTAGAAAGATCATGAAAGAAATTAAAGAAGACACAAAGAAATGGAAAAAGATTCCATGCTCCTGTATTCAAAGGACAGATATTCTTAAAATGTAGATACTATCCAAGGCAATCTACACATTCAATGCAATCCCTATCAAAATAACAGCAGCATTCTTCACAGAGCTAGAACAAACACTCCTAAAATTTGTATGGAACCAGAAAAGACCCTGAATAACCAAAACAATCTTGAAAAAGAAAACCAAAGCTGGAGGCATCACAATCCCGGGCTTTAAGCTGTATTACAAAGCTGTAATCATCAAGACAGTATAATACTGGCACAAAAACAGACACTCAGATCAATGGAACAGAATAGAGAACCCAGAAATGGACCCAAAAACGTATGGCCAACTAATCTTTGACAAAGCGGGAAAGACTATCCAATGAAATACAGTCTCTTCAGCAAATGGTGCTGGGAAAACTGGACAGTGACATGCAGAAGAATGAACCTGGACCACTTTCTTACACCATACACAAAAATAAACTCAAAATGGATGAAAGACCTAAACACAAGACAGGAAGCCATCAAAATTCTTGAGGAGAAAGCAGGCAAAAGCCTCTTTGACCTTGGCTGCAGCAACTTCTTACTCAACACATCTCCAGAGGCAAGGGAAACAAAAGCAAAAATGAAAGCAAAATTGGGACCTCATCAAAATAAAAAGTGTAAGCATGGCAAAGGAAACAATCAACAAAACTAAAAGGCAACTGATGGAATGGGAGAAGATATTTTCAAATGATATATCAGATAAAGGGTTAGTATCCAAAATTTATAAAGAACTTATCAAATTCCACACCCAAAAACCAAGTAATCCAGTGAAGAAATGGGCAAAAGACATGAATAGACATTTCTCCAAAGAAGACATCCAGATGGCTAGCAGACACATGATAAATTTTCAGCATCACACATCATCAAGGAAATACAAATCAAAACCACAATGAGATACCACCTCACACCAGTCAGAGTGGCTAAAATTAACAACTCCGGCAACAACAGATGTTGGTGAGGATGCGGAAAAAGAGGATCTCTTTTGCACTGCTGGTGGGAATGCAAACTGGTGCAGTCACTCTGGAAAACAGTATGGAGGTTCCTAAAAAAAATTAAAAATAGAACTACCTTATGACCCAGCAATCACACTACTAGGTATTTATCCAAGGGATCCAGGTGTGCTGTTTCAAAGGGGCACATGCACCCCAATGTTTATAACAGCGCTATTGACAATAGCCAAAGAATGGAAAGAGCCTAAATGTCCATTGACTGATGAGTGAATGAAGAAGACGTGGCATATATATATACATATATATATATACACACATAAATATATATATATGCACATACATACATATATATATACACACATACATACAGTGGACTACTAGCAATCAAAGAGAATGAAACCTTGCCATTTGCAACAACGTGGATGGAACTAGAGAGTATTATGCTAAGCAAAATTAGTCAGAGAAAGACAAATATATGACTTCACTCGTATGTGAATTTAAGATAAGAAACGGATGAACATAAGGGAAGGGAAGCAAAAATTATATAAAAAACAAGGAAGGGGACAAAACATAAGAGACTCTTAAATATAGAGAACAAAATGAAGGTTGCTGGAGGGGTTGTGAGTGGGGGGATGCGCTAAATGGATAAGGTGCATTATAAGGAAGACACTTGTTGGGATGAGCACAACATACATACATATGTTATACATATGTTATACATAACATATGTTATGTATACATAACATACATATGTATATGTTATGTTATACATAAGGGATGAATTACTGGATTCACTCCTGAAATCATGATTGCAGTATGTGCTAACTAACTTATATTTAAATAAATTAAATAAATAAATAAATAAATAAATAAATAAAGTGTACAGGGGCACCTGGGTGGCTCAGTCAGTTGAGCGTCTGACTTAAGCTCAGGTCATGATCTTGCAGTTCGTGATTTTGAGCCCCGCGTCAGACTCACTGCTGTCAGCCTGTCAGTGCAGAACCAGCTTCAGATCCTCTGTCTCCCTCTCTCTGTCCTTTCCCCACTTTCACTCTCCCCCAAAATAAATAAATATATAAAGTGTACAAGTTCAGTGGTTTAATATATTCACATTGTTGTACATCCATTAATACAATCAACTTTAGAAATTTTTCATTAACTTGAAAAGAAACGTAACCCTCCTTACTCCCTATTCACTCCCATCTCTCCCATCCCTGGGTATCCACTAACCTATGTCTGTCTCTACATATTTGTTTATTTTGAATAAATGGAATATTTATATATATTCCATTCCAATGGAATACACACACACACACACACACATATATATATATATATATATATATATATATATATATATACACATATAAAGGCTACTCTTACTCTATTGAATTACTTTTACAAAAATCATTTGGACATATTTGAATGGGTCTATTTCTTACTTTTAAATTCAATTCCATTGTTGTGTCTATCCTTCTGCCACCACCACACTGCCTTGATAACTTCAATTAACTTTTTCTAAAGTTAGCAATGCCATTAAATAAGGAAAGGAAGTGTCATAAACCACTGATTATTGAAGAAAATTAACCTTAAACTCTGCCTCATGCCATACACAAAATTTAATTTAGGATGAATCATAGACATAAACATAAATACTAAAACTATGAAGCATAAAGAAGAAAACATGAATGAATATCTTAATAATTTTGAGATAGGCAAATATTTCCTAAAACAGAAGAAAAACATAAAATAAAAAATTGATAAATTGACCATCAACATTAAAAACTTTTGCACATCAAAGATATTATTATGAAAATGAAAATATAAGCCATGGACTAGGGAGAAAATAGTCATAATGCGTACACATTACAAAGATCAGATAATTAGAATACATAAAGAACTCTTAAAGGTAAAAAGTGAAAACACAGGGACACCTGGGTAACTCAGTCAGTTAAGCATCCTACTCTTGATTTTGGCTCAGGTCACGATCTCATGGTTGGTGAAATTGAGTCGCACATTGGGCTCCATGCTGGCAGTTCAGAGCCTGCTTGGGATTCTCTCTCTCCCTTTTTCTCTTCCCCTACACTGCTCTCATGCATGCTCTCCCTCTCTCAAAATAAATAAATAAACTTAAAAAAATAAAAACACAAAAAAAAACCCAATTAGAAATAGGCAAAATACTTGAATATATACTTTACAAAAGAAAATATAAATGACTAATAACACATGAAAAGAAGTTCAATGTCATTTACCCCTTAGATGAAGGGGGGAAAATCACAAAACAACACACCAACTAAAATATATAAAAATTTTAAATAATGATACTACCAAATGTTAGTGAGAATGTGGAACAGTTTGAGCTCTCATAACTTGCTGATGGCAAAATAAAATGCACAATTGCTTTAGAAAACTATTATAAATTTAAACACATACTTTCTTTTTATCAGGTTTTAAGTTAAATTCCAGTTAGCTAACATACAGTGTAATATTAGTTTCATGTGTACAATATAGTGATTCAACACATCCATACAACACCCAGTGTTCATCACAAGTGCACTCCTTAATCCCCATCACCTACTTCATCCATCTCTTCACCCACCTCCCTTCTGGTAACCATCAGTATGTTCTTTATAGTTAAGAGTATGTTTCTTGGTTGGGCTCTTTGTTTCTTCTTATTTTCCCCCTTTGCTTGTTTGGTTTCTTTAATTCCACATATGAGTGAAATCATATGTTATTTGTCTTTATGTGACTGATTTATTTTGCTTAGAATAATACTCTCTAGCTCCATCCATGTCATTGCAAATGGCAAGATTTCATTCTTATGGCTGAGTAATGTTCCATTGTGTATATATACCAAATCTTTTTTTCCCTGCAGGTCTAATATTAGGGTTTGATTTAGAGTGACTATATGTGCCTATTGTCCTGAAGTTCAGAGACCTTTTCAGAAAGACAAGTTTATGGTTATGGTTATGGTTAGGTTTAGGAGTTACTGGTTAGCAGTTAGGGGTTTGGGTTAGGGTTAGATTTAGAAATAAGGTTACTGTTAAAGAGTATGTGCCTCATATCCTGCCATTCAGAGACCTCTCCACAGGTTAGGTTCAGGGTTACAACTAGGGTTATGGGCAGATTTTATGGGTGACTGGTTAGAGGTAGCATTAGGTTTAGGGTCAGGATTAAGGTTAGGGTTAGGGTTTGTATTTGGCATCTTGCAATTCAGAGACTCTGCAGAGAATAAAACCTCAGACTTCTGTTGTGATGAGAATAAACATGACAACCATCCACTGAGCTGAGGTAAAGAGGGGATTTGGCACTCTAAATACTCTTTAACTGGATATTGATCTCTCTCTTTGGATCTCTATCTTCACACCTATTTTCAGAAATACCACAAATTCATTTTTTAAGTGTTTATTTTTATTCCAGTTAGTTAACATGCAGTGTAATATTAGTTTCAGGTATATGATATAGTGATTCACCACTTCATACCATACCTGCTGCTCATCACAACAAATGCACTCCTTAATCTCCATTACCTATGTAACCCATTCCCCACCATCTTCCTCTCTGCTAACCATCATTTCATTCTCTATAGTTGATAGTCTGATTTTTTGTTTGTTTCTGTTTCAGTTTTTTTTCCATTTGCTCATTTGTTTTGTTTTGTTTTGTTTCCATTTGCACATTTGCAGAATCAGAAGGTTCTGCAAGGCCTCAGCTCTGGTGGAAGTAGTGACAGGTCTCATTTCACAAGCAGACCAGAGCATACTTAGTTAAAACTCGCCACATTCAGGCAACGGACCAAACACTGCCCTCTGCAGGCAAGGAGAGCCTCTGCCCATGACTGACCTGAAGGATAGAGCAGCCAAAAACACAGCAGCAGAGTGCACACTGCATACACCAGAGACACTACCTGAAGTCTCAGGCCCTGGAAATTATATGACCTCTTCTTCATAGCCATTAGCAGGAAACATAACTGGCTTTTCTAACACAGAGAAGAGGACAGAGACTTAGACAAAATTCAAAAATGGTGGAATTTGTCTCAAATGAAAAAACAAGATAAGGCCATGGCTAAAGATCTAAGCAAAACAGATATAAGTAACATGCTTGATAGATAATTTTAAAAAGTGTCAATCATAAGGATACTCACTGGGCTTGAGAAAAGAATAGAAGGTATCAGTGAGACCCTTACCACAGAGATAGAAAGTTAAAAAAAAAATCAGTCAGAGATGAAGAACGCAATAAAAGAGATTGGAAACAGACATGATGTAATGAACAGCAGGCTGGAAGAAACAGCAGAATGAATTAGTGACCTAGAGGACAAAATAATAGAAAATAATGAAGCTGAACAAAAGAGAGAAAGAAGAATTATGGAACACAAGAATAGACTTAGGGAACTCAGTGACTCCATCAAATGTAATGACATTTGTATTATAGGAGTACCAGAAGAAGAGGAGAGAGAAAAAAGGGACAGAACATTTATTTAAGGAAATAATAGCTGAAAACTTCCCTAATCTCAGGGAAGGAAACAGACATCAAAATATAGCAATAAAGAAAAATCCTAAAAACAGCAAGACAAAAGAAGCCCTTAACTTACAAGGAAACCCCATAACACTAGCTGGAGATTTCTCAACAGAAACTTGGCAAACCAGGAGGGAGTGTGATATATTCAATATGTTGAGAGGGAAAAATTTGCAGCCAGGAAACTCTATCCAGTAAAGCCATCATTCAGAATAAAAGGAAAGGTAAAGCGTTTCCCAGTCAAATGAAAACCAAAGGAAATCATGATCACTAAACCAGCCCTGCATAAAATATTAATGGGGACTCTCTGAATGCAAAGGAGAGACAAAAAGTGACAAAGACAACAAAGGATCAGAGAAAATCTTGAGAAATGATGATAAAACAAGTAATAAGTGGCAATAAATATATATCTATCAATAATTACTTTGAACGTAAATGGACTAAATGCTTCAATCAAAAGACATAGCGTGTCAGAATGGATTAAAAAAAAACCAAGACTCATCTATATACCGCCTACAAGAGACTCATTTTAGACCTAAAGACACCTGTAGATTGAAAGTGAGGGGATGGAGAAATATTTATTATGCAAATGGATTTCAAAGAAAGCTTGAGTAGAAACACTTTTATCAGAGAAACTAGACTTTAAAACAAAGACTGTAAAAAGGGACAAAGAAGGACATTATATAATCATAAAATAACAACCCAACGAGAAGATATAACAAATGTAAATATTTATGCACCCAACACGAAAGCATACAAATGCACAAAACAATTAATAATGAACAAAAGAAACTCATTGATAATATCACAATAATAGTAGGAGACTTTAACACCCCTCTTACATCAATGGACAGATCATCTAAACAGAAAATCAACAAGGAAACAATGGCTTTGAATGACACACTAGACCAGATGGACTTAACAGATATATTCAGAATATTCCATCCTAAAGCATTATAATGCACATTCTTTTCAAGTGCACATGGGAAATTCTCCAGAATAGATCACATACTAGGTCACAAATCATGCCTCAAGAAACACAAAAAGATTGAAATCATACAATGAATTTTTTCTGACCACAACACTATGAAACCTGAAGTCAACCATAAGACAAATTTGGGAAGACCACAAATATATGCTGCTTAAACAACATGCTACTAATCAATGATTGGGTCAACCATTGAATCAAAGAAGAAATTTTAAAAATACATGGAAATAAACGAAAATGAAAGCACAACAGATGAAACTGTTGGAGTGCAGCAAAAGTGGTCCTAAGAGGGAAGTATATAGCTATACAAGTCTACCTTAAGAAGCAAGAAAAATCTCAAATAAACAAGCTAAACTTACACCTAAAGGCGCTAGAAAAAGAACAACAAATGAAGCCTAAAACCAGCAGAAGAAGGGAAATAAATATTATAGTATAAATAAATAAGATACGAACTTAAAAAACCCAATAGAACAGATCAATGAAATGAGGAGCTGGTTTGTTAAAAAAATTAACAAAATTGATAAACCTCTAGCCAGACTTAATAAAAAGAAAAGAAAAAAGACCCAAATAAATAAAATCACAAATGATAGAGGAGAAATAGCAACCAACACCACAGAAATACAAATGATTATAAGAGAATATCATGACAAACCATATGCCAACAAATTGGACAAACTAGAATTAATGGATAAATCCCTAGAAACATACAAGCTACCAAAACTGAAGCAGGAAGAAATAAAACTTGAACAGACCAATAACTAGCAAAGAAATTGAATCTGTACTCAAAAAGCTCCCAAAAACAAAAATTGAGGGCCAGATGGCTTCATAGGAATTCTACCAAACATTTAAAGAAGGTTTAAAACCTATTCTTCTCAAACTGTTCCAAAAGACGGAAAAGGAAGGAAAACTTACAAACTCATTCTATGAGGCCAGATTTACCCTGATACCAAAACCGGAAAAAGACCCCACTAAAAAAAAGGAAATACAGGCTAATTTCCCTGATGATTATGGATGCAAAAATTCTCAACAAAATATTAGCAAACCAAATCCAACAGTACATTAAAGATTCATTCATCATGATCAAGTGGGATTTATTCCTGGGCTGCAAGGGTGGTTCAATATTCACAAATCAATCAACATGATACACCAACCTAAATATAAGATAGGATAAGAACCGTATGATTCTGTCAATAGATGCAGAAAAAGCATCTTTTGGCAAAGTACAACATCCATTCATGATAAAAACCCTCAACAAAGTAGGTTTAGAGGGTACATACCTCAACATGATAAAGGTCATATAGGAAAAACGCACAGCTAATATCATCCTCAATGAGGAAAAATTAAGAGCCTTTCCTCAGACAACACAAAGAAATAAAAGGCATCCAAATCTGCAATGAAGAAGTTAAACTTTCACCAGTTGCAGATGACATGATATTCTATGTAGAAAACCTGAAAGACTCCACCAAAAAATTGCTAGAAATGATACCCAAATTCAGTAAAATCATAGGATATGAAATCAACATGTGAAAGAAATGTGTTGCATTTTCTTTAAAATTTTTTAGCCTTTATTTATATGAGAGAGAGAGAGAGAGAGAGAGAGAGAGAGAGAGAGATCGTGAGAAGGAGAGGGTCAGAGAGAAAGGGAGACACAGAATCCAAAGGAGGCTCTGAGCTGTCAGCACAGAGCCTGACGTGAGGCTCAAACTCACGGACTGTGAGATCACGACCTGAGCTGAAGTCGGACGCTTAACTTACTGAGCCACCCAGGTGCCTCGTGCATTTCTTTTTTTTAATGTTTAATTTATTTTTTGAGAGGGAGAGGGTGCAAGTGGGGGAGGCGCTAAGAAAGAGGGGGACAGAGTGGGGATAGAGGATTCAAAGCAGGCTCCATGCTGACAGGCTGATGCCAGTGAGCCCAATGTGGGGTTTGAACTCACCAATGGAAATCATGACCTGAGCCGCAGTTGGATGCTCAACCGACTGAGCCACCCAGGCGCCCCAAATGTGTTACATTTCTATACACCAATAATAAAGCAGAATAAGGAGAATTTAAGGAATCAATACCATTGTTATAATTTCACCAAAACCCATAAAACAGCTAGGAATATACATAACCAAAGAGGTAAAAGATAACATTGATGAAAGAAATTGAAGATTACACAAAGAACTAGAAAAACGTTCCATGCTCATAGATTGGAAAAACAAATGTTGTTAAAATGTGCATATTACTCCAAGCAGTCTACACATTTAATGAAATTCCTATCAAAATACCACCAGCATTTTTTACAGAGCTAGAACAAACAATCCTAAAATCTGCATTGAATGATGAAAGACCCTGAGTAGCCAATGTAACCTTGACAAAGAAAAGTAAAGCTGAAAGTATCACAATTTTGGACTTCAAGGTATATTACAAACCTGTAGTGATCAAAACACTATGGTACTGGTACAAAAATAGACACATAGATCAATAGAACAGAATACAAAACCCAGAAATTAACCCACAACTGTATGGCCAATTAATCTTCAACAGAGCAGGAAAGAATATCCAATGGGAAAACAACAATCTCTTCAACAAATGGTATTGGGAAAACTGGACAGCAACACGCAAAAGGATGAAACTGGATGATTTCCTTACACCACACACAAAAATAAATTCTAAATGTATGAAAGACCTAAATGTGAGACAGGAAGCCATAAAAATCCTAGAAGAGAGCACAGGCAATCACCTCTTTGATATCGACTATAGCAACTTCTTTCTAGATATGTCCCCTGAGGCAAGGGAAACAAAAGCACAAATAAACTACTGGGACCTTATCAAAACAAAAACCTTCTGCAGAGGGAAGAAAAAAAAATCAACAAAACTGAAAGGCAACCTACATAGTGGGAGAAGATATTTGCAAATGATATATCTGATAAAGGGTTATTATCCAAAATCTATAAAGAACTTATAAAACTCAATACCCCCAAAACAAATAATCCAGTTAAAAAATGGGCAGAACAGATGAATAGACATTTTTCCATGGAAGACGTACAGATAGTCAACAGACACAGAAAAAGATGTTCAACACCACTCATCCTCAGGGAAATGCAAATCAAAATTACAATGAGATATCACCACACACTTGTCAAAATGGCTAAAATCAAACAACGGAAGAAACAAGTGTTGGTGAGGATGTGGAGAAAGGGGAACCCTCTTGCACTGTTGGGGGGAATACAAAGTGGCACAGCCGCTGTGGAAAACAGTATGGACATTCCTCAAAAAGTAAAAAATAGAACTACCCTAGGATTCAGCAATTGCACTACTGGATATTTACCCAAAGAATACAAAAATAGTAACTCAAATGGGTACATGCACCCCAATGTTTATAGCATAATTATCTACAATTATGAAAACAGCTCAAGTATCCATTGTCTGATGATGAATGGATAAAGAAGTGGTATATACATACAATGGAATATTACTCAGACATAAAAAAGAATGAAATCATCCCATTTTTAATGACCTGCACTGAACTAGAGAGTATAATGATAAGTGAAATAAATCAGTCATAGAAAGACAAATACCATATGATTTCACTCATATGTGGAATTTAAGGAATAAAGCAAATGAGCAAAGGGGAAAAAAGAGGGAGAGAGACAAACAAAGAAACAGACTCTTAACTATAGAGAACAAACTGATGGTTACCAGAGGGGGGAGGTGGGTGAGGGATATGTTAAATAGGTGATGGGGATTAAGCAGTGCACTTGTTGTGATGAGCAGTGAATGTTGTAAGGAAGTGTTGAATTACTAGATTGTACACCTGAAACTAATATTACACTGTATGTTAACTAATTAGAATTTAAATAAAAACTTGGAGGAAAAAAAAACTTAAAAAAATATGTTTTCCCTTTTTATGGCTATATAATATTCCATTATGTATCACATGTCTTGGCTATTATAAATAATGCTTTAATATAATGGTGGTACAGATATGTTTTTGAATTAGTGTTGTATTCTTTGGATAAATGCCAAGAAGTGGAATTGCTGGATATATAATAGTTCTATTTTTAATTTTTTGAGGAATATCCATACTATTTTCCATAGATGCAGCACCAATTTACATTCCCAAGAATGGCACACAAGAGTTTCTTTTCTTCCAAATCCTTGCCAACACTTAATTCTTACCTTTTTGATAATAGCCATTCTTACAGGTGTGAGGTGATATATCATGGTTTTGATTTGCTTAAAAACATTTAAAAAATTATTTTTAATGTTTATTATTTGAGAAAGAGAGAGAAAACAGGGGAGGGGCAGAGAGAGAGAGAGGGAGACACAGGATCAGAAGCAGGTTCTGGGCTCTGAGCTGCCAGCACAGAGCCTGACGTGAGGCTCAAACCCACAGGCCGCGAGATCATGACCTGAGCTGAAGTCGGCAGCCTAACCGACTGAGCCACCTAGGCACCCCACCCTTTTTTTAAATTTGTTTAAAAACATTTTTAATTTGAATGTAACACAAGTTCAGAAAACTGGGCATAGTATAAGTATGCAATTCAGTTGATATTCACAAAATGAAACCACCTGTGTCGACACAAATTCAGTCAAGAACTAGAATGTTGCCAGTACTCCAGGAGACTTCCTCAGAAAAATAAATATCCTGACTTATCAACATAAATAAGTTTTGCCTGTTTTGACTTTATTTATTTATTTCTTTGTTTGTTTATGTATTTATGTATGTATGTGTGTATGTATGTATGTATGTATGTATGTATTTATTTAGTACAAGCAGGGAGAGGTAGAGGGACAGGAAGAGAATCTTAAGCAGGCTCCATGCCCATCATGGACGTTCTTGGCTCGATCTTATGCCCATGAGATCATGACTTGAGCCAAAATAAGAGTTGGACATTTAACCAACTGAGCTACCCAAGTGCCCCTGTTTTGAACTTTATATAAATGAAACCATGTGTGTGTGTGTGTGTGTGTGTGTGTGTGTATTTGTGTTGTTTTGTCTCCATTCCCAAAATATCATGTTTATGAAATTCATTATTAATTTTGTGTACAGCAACAACTCATTCATCCTCATTGCTGTGTAGAATTCCATTGTGTGACCATACCACAATTTATTCATCCATTCTACTCTTGATGGGCATTGAGGTTGTTTCCAATTTGGGAATGTGAAGTATAATACTGCTATTAACACTCTTGTACATGTCTTTTGTAGTATACGTGCATAAATTTTTGTTAGGTACATCCCTAGGGATAGAATTGCTGGGTCATAGAATATACATACATTCAACTTTAGGAGATACTGTCAAATTGTTTTTCAATGTTGCCTTGCAAAGGGATGTCTATTCTTCTCAAGATCTACTGTCCTACTACTTTTTGCCACTAGACTTGTAACTAGGATCAGATCTCAATGTGCTGATGGGCAAATGCAATCTGACTCAAGAGGAAATAATTTATACTTGGTCAAAATTTAAAGATTTTCTAAGTTATAATACCATAAACCTGAGGGAATATATACTGAAATGGATTCTAAAAGTGTTTTACCAAGAAAGATGGAATCTAACATTGTATCAGGCCAAATGTATTGATATAAGTATACTTACCAGAGATTCTGGATTTAATGCATTAGCTTTTGCAGAAGGAAGTAGCTTTAGCATCTTAATGTGGACTGAATGATGGCCTATATTTAATGAGGTTACGGTGCTAGAACTTCCATGGCATAATGTAGAGAAAATAATCCAGAACCTTAGGAGGACAGAAAAGATGGAGTGAATTTATCACATAAAGTTTCTACACTCACCAGCACCACTACCACAGCCAACTGTCAACACTTAACTACAGGAGAAGATGAGAATAAATACCATAATTGGAAATGAGGACAAAGCAATGATCATAGTGCTTTAGTCCTCAAGGATCTTTGATGATAGCTAATTCATCAATGTCCTTAGGAATACAATAGATGAACATACTATTAAAATGATACTTTAAATAACAAGAAAGCTCCAGTGTGAGAGAAACTTTACTGGAATTACTAAAATGGAAATCCGTGTTCTCTAAGAACCCAGTTCCAAGACCTAAGAAGTTCCCAGACAGACCCAGAGCTCTGTGATTGAAGGAGAGGCTAGGTCCCTTGGGGACAAACCCTACAGCATTGCTATACATACTGTACTGTAAATCTTATCCCAAACTTTACCCAAAGGGACCTGTGGCCATTCACCATAGTGACACCACTGGGGAAAAGGAAATATTCATACACGTTGGGGGATACTAGACACTGTCTTTGAATTAATGTTAACTTCTAAGGACCCCAGTCATTATTCTGGTCCACAAATCTAAATGTGAGCTTGTGGCAGTAAGATAGTAAGTGGAGTTTTGACCTATGTTTTAATGACAGTGACTAAATAGGTAGGATAACACACTCTGTGGTTGTTTCCCTTAGTTCTTGAATATACAATTGAAATAGATACATTCAGACAATGACAGAATCTCCATATTTGCTATTTGATCTATGAAATGAGAGCTATTGTTGTAAGAAGAGACAAGTATAAACCTCAGGAACTTTCCCTTCATACCAGGATAGTAAACCAAAAGGAAAACTTAAATGCTTGTGGAAACCATAGGAATTAGTAACACCATCAGATACTTAAAAGAAGAGGGGTATTGATACATATCACATTCTCATTTAACTCTCCTGTTTGGACTGTGCAGACATAGGATGGAACTTGGAGAATGACTGTGAACTTTTATAAACTTCATTAGATGGTAACAGCTGCATTCTAGATGTGCTTTATTTACTAGAGCAAATCAACACATCCCCTGACATATGCAGCCATTGACCTAGAAAATGCTTTTTCTTTATATAAGTTTGCAAGGATCACAAGAATCCGTTTAGTTTTACCTGACTGGGCTGACAGTACACCTTCACAATCTGGCCTCATGGCTATATCAACAATTTTCCTCTGGGCCATAATATATAAATATGCTAACTCTCGTCGTATTCCACAAAATATTATACTGGTTATCTACATTGATAGCATTACAGTGATTTTACCTGATGAGGGGAAAAGTAGCACAGACTTTAAATGCCTTATTTAAATATGAGAATCAGAAAATGGGAAACAATTACCATAAAATTGAGAACACAAGATCTCAGTGAAGTTTCTGGTGGTCAATTGGTCAAAAGCATTTTGAGATATCTTCTCACAGGATTATAGGGGTATTGTTGCTACTGAGTGCCTGACATGCCAGGAGAAAAGCAGAACGCTTAGCTCCACTCCCTTAGAAGGGACAAGCCATCCACCTGGTGGCATAGGGTTGCTTCTGTCAAAGGAGGGGGAAGCCATTGTCCTCACTGGAGTAGACATTCACCCTGGGTATGATTTACTATAATGCTTCTGCTAGCTCTACCATGTGTGCACTTGTGAAATGCCTTATTCACTATCATGGTATTTTAATGACATTGATTCTGAACAATAAACTCATTTCATAGCAAAAGAAGTACATAAATGGGCTCATGCCATGGAATTTATTTGTCTTACCATATGCCATATCACTTAGAAGCAGCTGGACTGATTAAACAGTGGGTAGACTACTGAAGACTCAGTTGTGGCATCAGTTGGAAGATAGTACCCTAAGTGCACGTACCCATGTACTTAGGAATCCAGGAATGAATGTGGAAGTGGCTCCCCAGTAACCCACTTGCAGAATTTTTGCTTCTTGTCCTTGCCACTTTGAGCTCTGCTGGCCTGAAGGTCTTATCTACCAAGGGAGGATTGTTTTCAGCAGGGATCACAACAATGGTTTTATGAGATCAGAATTTGAGACTGCCACCTGCTATTGCATATTTGGAGGTTCTTATGCCAACTGAACCAACAATTAGGAAAGGGAGTTACTCTACTGGCTGGAGTGATTGATCCTGATCTTCAAGGGAAACTGGGTTGCTGGCACACAACAGGGTCAGGGAGGACTATGGCTGGTGCCCAGGAGATTCTCTGGGGCACCTCTATAGTATGTCTGTGCCCAGTAGTAAAAGTTAATGGAAAACTACATCAAAGAGAAAATAGGTAAGACCATTAAAGGTTCAAAACTTTTAGAAATAAAACTGTGTATCTCCCCACAAGGTGGCACAAGTTGGGGCAAGGAATATTTGAATAAGTAGTGAAAAAAGAATGCTTTAGATACTAACTCAGAACCAGAGGATATATAAATGGAAATGAAACATCATTTTTACTTGCTTTTTTTAAATGTATGTATTGTATATAAAATATATGTGTATTTGGCTAATT